>NC_064628.1:493126519-493794019 GCF_023864275.1 Schistocerca cancellata | reverse complement strand
GAACGGGGTCCACTGACGTAAGTATTGTCCGCCACGTACTGTGTTGCTTGTACAATCGAGATTTAAACGTAGACGTTATTTGGGTGTTGACATTTACAAAAAGTGCGTAGTTCAGCACACTATGTGTTTTCAAATCTTCAAATTCATTGCTAGGTGATTACGCATCATTATTGTTTTGACACCGTCAGTGTCGGCGCGAATATGCAATCGTGAAACGAGAACCACAACTTCCCTAAGTCCGAAGAGGAAATGTCCATCTACAACAAACTGTGATGTTCCCGTATAACAACGTATATGTAGGCTGAATACAAACAAAGAATTGAACGAAGTCCGTGAATATGCAGTCGTTGGTTCGTGAAAGCATTTGATGGCGCCGTTTCATCACCTCATCACAGTATATTTACACAGCAGGTTTCTCTGTTTCCGTTTGCCTATATTTATCCCAGCTGTTAGCTACGAATCTTATGCTCGTAGTGGCTTCACGCGTCCAACAAAATCAGGTTGTGCTTCTCAGGAAACGAAACTTATTGCTCTGCTCACTTACTGTTTACTGCAATTCCGGAGACAGACAGAGCAGGTACATGCGAGAACACGCGCACAACAAGCTAAACAGCTCAGGCGTCCAAGTTCCTGGCAAGAATAATAACCATGCAGAAGAATGGAGAACAAAACTGAAGAGCCGTCAGATAACCAGTTTGCCTTTAGGACGTTGGAAAGTGGCAGTTCTGACACTGAGCTTAATAATGGAGGAAAGATTTTAGAAAAATGAAAACTTTCGAAAGATGATTTTAGAAAAATGAAGACTTTCGAAAGATTTACTGAGTTAGAAAACGTAAAACGTTTCCAATTCTCAGAAAAAAATGATATGAACTATATGTAAAGACAGATAATACACAGTACGTATAAGAACTAAGAGGAAACAGGGAGTACGACGGTTCAAACCCGCGGCCGGCCATCCTCATTTCGGTTTTTCGTGATTTCCCGAAATCGCTTCAGGAAAATTCCAGGGTGATTCCTTAGAAACGGCACGGCCTACTTCCTTCCCAATCCTTCCCTAATCTGAAGGGGCCAATGGCCTCGATGTTTCGGCCGCTCCCACAAATCAATCAACCAACCAAGAGGAAACAATAGTCTCAGAACGGAAGACCAATTAAATAGACAGAGATGCATTCTTTCTCAGTCATTGTTGAAGCTGTACACTGAAGAGGCAAAGGCAGATATAAAAGGAAAGTACAGGTATGTAGTTTCAATTAAGGATGAAAGGTAATCACAGATAACATTAGCTGATGACATTGATATCCTCAAGAAAAGCAAGTAAGAATTAATGTTCATTTGGAACGGAATGATTAGTCTAAAAGCAGTGATGGTCAAACTGCGGTTGGCGGGCCGCATGCTTCCGAATCAAGTATTCGTGCGGCCCGCGGTTCTCAGCCGTAATTTATAACATGCATAAAGCAACTAACAGCCGAATTCAAAAAGTCAAATAACGTAAAGAGCTACTTAAAAAGTATATTTTTTTTTATCAATAACAAACAAAAACATTTACAGAGATAGTAATTTTATGATGTGCTTCATTTTTACTTGGCGTTGGTGAATCCGGCCATCAAGTAAGTAAAGTTTGCTGTTTACGCCAGGGGCAGAGTGGTGTATATAGCGACCACTGGAGGATTAATAGAAACTGCTGGGTTAATAGAAGTTATAGGGTTAAAGTTTTATGGTTTATCTTTCAATGCTGACAACTCATGGGCGTGCGCAGCTAGCACTTCTCAGCTGCTCCGGTATAAATGTCAAACCGAAGTAACATGGAATCGTGAATGCGCATTACAGAGATGATCGTCTTCAAGTGGGAGACATATTTGTAGCAAATAATGTGTAGTCAAATTAGGGCTGTTGTAATACAATACAATGAGCAAACGAAAAAATTAATCAAAACATTTAGTAAACATTCGTGACCACTATGCTCGTAAGGTGGCCAAGGCGTTCACCCCAATAATAAGTTACTTCTAAAAACGATGCACAATGCAAGAGATAAAATTAACTTCTAAACTCTTTTATATACAAAACTATCATCCGCCATTCTATACCTTCGTGTCAATTTTGAATTAATGAAGTTCTACCATTTAAAACTCTCTCTTTTCTGTTAAGGGTCCGACTGCAAACGGTCTGCCGCAGCCGCTTGGTATTCACTCAGATAGGAGGGCACGAAGACACCTAGAAAATGTATACGGAAACCAGAAAAACAAACATGGAACCCTGTTGCTATGTCACTGTCCTCATTCCCTCATACGTAAGGAAAATTGGTCGTTATAACCATTACAAAAAAAAAGCATGTAGTTTAAGGGAAGTTGAAAAAATGAGTTAGTGAGAGGGAGAGAGAGAGGGATACTCATATACACCCATCAAAAAAAGGTTTGCATCACTCCAGTTCCCAGAACTCCTGAAGAGACGTTCACTGTGGATATTGTATCACAGACACAGTCCCTTTGACTGTTCAGAGACTTCACTAAATCCGCCCAAAGGTGTAAACAACCATGCATGAGCATAGCCTGTTAGACGGAGGGGGTCCGACAGCCGATCAGTTCCAGCCATTCCACCTGGAAGGAGGTACACGGCTCGTGTTCTCTGTAGGTCAACCATGCCGAAATGGTCAATACCGCGGTTCGATCGTGCCTGCATTGTTACTTTGTGCCAGGAAGGGCTCTCAACAAGGGAAGTTTCCAGGTGTCTCGGAGTGAACCAAAGCGGTGTTCGGACATGGAGGAGATAGACAGGAACTGTCGATGGCATCCCTCGCTGAGCCCGCCCAAAGGCTAGCACTGCAGTGGATGACCGCTAACTACGGATTATGGCTCGGAGGAACCCTGACAGCAACGCCACCATGTGGAATAACGCTTTTCGTGCAGCCACAGGACGTCGTGTTACGACTCAAACTGTGCGCAATAGGCTGCAAGATGCGCTGTGCGCAATAGGCTGCAAGATGCGCAACTTCACTCTCGACTTCCATGGCGAGGCTCATCTCTGCAACCACGACACCATGTAGCGCGGTACAGATGGGCCCAACAACACGCCGAATGGGAAGCTATGGATTGGCACCACGTTCTCTTCACCGATGAGAGTCGCATATGCCTTCAACCAGACAATCGTCGGAGACGTGTTTGGAGGCAACCCGATCTGGCTGAACGCGTTAGACACACTGTCCAGCGTGCAGCAAGGTGGAACTTCCCTGCTTTTTTGCGGTGGCATTATGTGGGGCCGACGTACGCCGTTGGTGGTCATGGAAACCGCCGTAACGGCTGTACGATTCGTGAATGCCATCCTCCGACCGATAGTTCAGCCACATCGGCAGCATACTGGCGAGGCATTCGCCTTCAAGGACGTCATTTCGCGGCCCCATTGTGCACACCTTGCGTCTTGTGAATTACTTCCTTCAGGATAACGACATCGCTCGACTAGAGTGGCCCGCATGTTCTCCAGACATGAACCCTATCGAACATGCCTGGGATAGATTGAAAACGGCTGTTCATGGACGACGTGACCAACCAACCACTCTGAGGGATCTACGCCGAATCGCCGTTGAAAAGTGGGACAATATGGACCAACAGTGCCTTGATGAATTTGTGGATAGTATGCCACGATGAATACAAGAACGTATCAATGCAAGAGGACGTGCTACTCGGTATTAGACGTACCGATGTGTACAGAAATCTGGACCACCACCTCTGAAGGTCTCGCTGTATGGTGGTATAACATGCAATGTGTGGTTTTCATGAGCAATAAAAAGAGCGGAAATGATGTTTATATTGATCTTTATTCTAATTTTCTGTACAGGTTCCGGAACTCTCGCAACAGAGATGATGCGAAACGTTTTTTGATGTGTGTACGTGTGATAAACCCCTTTCTTTCGAAAAATCTCTCCATACCTCCTCTGTGTTACCACATATGACGTGTCACTGATCACATTTGTACTAAGATTGCAGTACACGTGAGGTGCCTATTTGCTTCTACCGCCCAGAGTGGAATGCGTAATTTCTAATAAATGTTAACCAACCTGCAGTCTTCTCTAGTAGTTGTACCCTCCGTAGGTCGTGATTCCGTATCAAACTGCGTGTGAATTCCTAAGGGACCAAACTGCTGAGGTCATCGGTCCATAGACCTACACACTACATAAACTAACTTATTCTAAGAACAACACACACACACACACACACACACACACACACACACACACACACACACACACACACACACACACCATGCCCATGCCCATGCCCGAGGGAGGACTCGAACCTCCGGCGGGAGGGGCCCTTCAATCCGTGACATGGCTCCTCAAACCACGCGGCCCCTCCGCGCGCCGATTCCTTATCTTGAGGCTGTAAGTAACTCTTAGCAAGGAACTGATATTATGTGAATAATTAAATTTCCAATTAGTTTGTTTATATGGGATGCCACTAACTTTTTAGTGGAAAAACACGAGAAACTGCACAATTACATTCCATTTTAGTGTCACAAATAATTTCCATTCTTCAACAAAATAATGAACTGCGTATTTGCGTAATTATAGCTCTCACATTTACAAACTAGACATTACTAAATTAATTCTTCTTTGATACCGCGGCAGACAACATGTCTGTCGTCCGACACTGCCGAACCAGCTCTGATCTTACAGCTGAACCACTTCTCCCGCCACCCAAATTAGGCGCGATCTGAAGATCACTAAAGTGATTTGTCTGTCATTTCGTTTAGCAGCTGTTTATAACCCTAAAACTAAACTCCGCCCGCGCAGGCCACGAAGACCCAGCGGCTCGACCGACCGCCGTGTCATCCTCACCCAAAGACGTCACTGCATGCGGATGTGGAGGGGTATGAGGTCAGCACACCGCTCTCCCGGCCGTATGTCAGTTTACGTGACCGGAGCCGCTACTTCTCAATCAAGTAGCTCCTCAGTTTGCATCACAGAGGCTGAGTGCACCCCGATTGCCAGCAGCGCTCGGCAGAGCGTATGGTTACCCATTCAAGTGCTGGCCCAGCCCGAAGCGCTTAACTTCGGTGATCTGACGGGAACCAGTGTTACCACTGCCGCAAGACCGTTGGTTGTTATTAACACTTGTAAAATAATTAGTTTGTCTAATATTAATAACAGGAATCATCATTTTGGCGCGCAACTTCCGAACGCAGCAGCCAGTCTCTGAGGAGGACCGGAATGTAGGCGGTTTTTCTCACGATACCCGTACCGAATAAACCATCTGTCATCGGTATCTCACACAACATTACGTCATCTTGCCACTGCTGCTTTGTCAACTGCTCTAAAAAGAGCCCGTACCCGAACATGATGGCTGTAAAGCCAGAAATATTACAAGTTCCAGTATAGAAATTCTTTTTCACTTTAAAATATTTGGTGCTAATTCTAGATTCAAAATATGTTGAGTAGTAAGCTGTCAATAACCATTGTCTGATGAAATGAAATTTGAAGTGATCTTTTGGTGGCCACTTCCCTTCCTCTCACCCCCCTCCCCACCGCTCACCCCCCCCCCCCCCCCCGCCTCCCTCCCAACACCACCATCACTTCCTATGCGGAACGAGGTGCCGACCTACAATGTCACTATTAACTCTTATGCAGAAAAGTTTGAAGATCAATGGTCTAAAGAGAACATAGAATGAGAATAAACCAAAGAAAGACGAAAGTAATGAGGAGTTGCAGAAATATGATCGGCGACAATCAGAAATTGGTATCACGAAGTAGAAGAATTGAAATAATTCTGCTACCTTGAAAGGCAAAAGAATTCTACTAGTATCCAACACTGGAATTAACCCCAGGAAGAAACACCTGACAATGCACACCTGGAGCACAGCGCTGCATGGAACTGATTCATGACCGGTGGGGAAATA
The DNA here is from genome assembly GCF_023864275.1 of Schistocerca cancellata. Taxonomy (NCBI): domain Eukaryota; kingdom Metazoa; phylum Arthropoda; class Insecta; order Orthoptera; family Acrididae; genus Schistocerca; species Schistocerca cancellata. The sequence goes on along the minus strand of NC_064628.1, from coordinate 493,788,133 downwards.
TGAAGAGAGAGTAGCTGAGATGTGGTGCAACAGAAAGATATTAAAAATTATGTTGACTGATAAGAAATGCAGAGACTCTCCAAATTATCAACGTGGAAAACACCGACAGCAAAAATGGACAGGATGGAAGGACCTGTACCGAAGATATGAATAACTTCCACGGCACTAACTACACTGAGATGACAAAAGTCACGGGATAGCAATATGCAAATGCATAGAGGTAGTATCGCGTACACAAGGTATAATAGGGCAGTGCATTGGTGAAGCTGTCATTTGTGCTCAGGTAAGTTGTGTGAAAGGTTTCCCACAGGATTATGGCCGCACGACAGGAATTAACAGACTCTGAATGCGGAATGGTTGTTGCAGCTAGATGCACGGGACATCACATATCGGGAATCGTTAGGGAATTCAATATTGTGAGATCAGCAGTGTCAGGAGTGTGCCGAGAATACCAAATTTCAGGCATAATCTCTCACCACGGATAAGACACAGGCCGACGGCCTTCACTTATCTCCTTAGCTCGTAGATTTACGCTAAACACCACATCCTGCTCTGCACTGCATTGCAGGAGCGCAACGGGCGGCGGACCATGACGTCAGCTGGCGAACACATCAGCAGCGGCCGCGGAGCAGGGGCAGAGTGATCGGAATTGCAAGCGGCAGCCTCTGGCCCACGGCTGACTTCCTATTTCAGCCGGTCCGCGTCGACGTGAGATAAGCTCGCCCTAATTGCTACTTTGGTGGTGTAGCCGCTGGGAAAAGCCACGCAGAACCGTGCTGCACGGCTTCATTAGCTCAGAGTCCACCGCCTTTGCCGTCCTCCGGTACACGCGGGACACGGCACTCTGTTTACATTATGAACATGCTTGAGTCTCATTAACTCGTTCCGGGAGCTAGAATTGCCCTCCTCGTAAGCCTACAGCCGCTGGTGCAATTCTAATTAAAATCTTAAGTCCCAATTACTCCTCTCACAGGCTATTTCGGGAATAACCTGAAGTAATTCTCAATATGGTGCGATATTAAAGTGTAAACGAAATTAAAGATCTGGAAGAAACAGTGCGGTCTCATTCAAACGTCTGCAGAAGTAACTTTATGCTCATTATCGTCATCTAAAGTTGTAATTGTAATAATTTACGATCTGCAAGTGCTAACAATCAGTTTATTCAGTATGAATAACATCTCTAATATAGCTGTCAGTTGAGGGCAGATAGTAATTAACGTTAACTTCCAGCTTCTTTGGGGTACACAGGACGGTCACTGACCAACTTGTAGCTAATCAAATACGTGTTGAATACAAAACAATTCAATCGCTGACCAAAGGAAACAGCAGCATCAAATATCCTCAATGGAATTCTGAGAATTTACTAATTTTCTTGCTATAAACGACCAGCATAAATATGTCCGGAACACAGTCACCCCGGAAAAAAAAAAAAAAAAAAAGGGATTTGTTATGACGAAGGAAGAAGGAGTTAGTTGAAGATACTGTTCGTCCTGAATGCTAACACTTTGCAGTTACAAAAGCATATCTATGTCAGGAATGGGTAAACATTGTCTAGATGAAGCGGAACTGTTGTTGATTACAATGCATCTACATCCAACGATCATCAGGTTGCGGGCGCAGGCGCTGCTCTGAGGAATTACGTATATATTATTACGTCGCTCTTTATAGTTTTGTTTCACTTTTTCTCGTAGTTATTCATGAAACAGTGCGGCGTCCATGGCTACCTCAATAATAATAATATTTTTTGCTATGTTCACTGTCACATCTAGAACACGGAGGATATAGAGCACAGCTGCACGAGGCTGAGATTCTTAATTTCTGAATACCGGAAACACAGTAAGGCTATACAAAGCAAACAATAGTTCTTGCAAATTTTACAGGAAATCATACGAGCAAGCTACAAAGTTAACGTCAGTAGTTTGGCAGACATATTCTGGAACTGGAAGTGCATTGGAATTTTATTTACAAAGTTAAAAGTTATAGATGTCAAAAATCTGAAAGTTGGTTTAAACATGCAAGTGCTTTTCACGGGATGGTCGTATTGGAAGTAGCACGGCCTTCCCTTCCTCCAACCTCTATGCTAACTTACCGAACCACTGACCTCGAACCACGATGTAACTTGGAATTTTGTTACAATGTTTCATTTACTTAAAAATCAAAGGGAAAAACAAAACATACTGAAGATCGTGTATCAGTTAGTTCCATGGATTCTCGGGCTCTGCAGAACTCTGAAACTAACCTTGTCGCATTATGGTGTTCTAACTACCAATGGTTTCGAAAAGTAATCTCTTGACTTAAATTCAGACATCTAATACGCATATACTGAAATGACTGTATGACGTTATTGGCCGTGGCTTTGCGTGAACATTCTGTTCTGTGAAGAAATATGCCAAGTTTTTTTTGCGATCTACGGATAAATTATAGTTTCATGAACTAATTCATTATCTGAGTGTTAGGAATAAACTACGCCGCATGTGTTCTTGGTCCTTACTCCCTTTCTCCCTTAATTTTCTCGACCTGTGCTACTCGAACAAAATAATATTCTCATTTTAGGACACTTTAAAATTTACTGATATGTTATTTCGATATCAGTAATTTGTTATCGGAGTGAACAGCACATAACGACGAACGGAACGAGGTGAAAATGATATCTGCTTCCTACGGAAAACATCAACATTACGAGTAATAATGTAACAAATTTCTCACTGGCACTCAATAGTAAGTGAGATGGCTCACAGATGAAGACAAAATATCCTGCACCATCCTCTGGAGCAAGACTTTGACATTTCAAAGCACTTTAAGTTTTCTGAAACAGTGAAGCGTGTATTTGGAAACAGCTCATTGATCATAATATTTCATTCCGTAATTTACTTCTTCGCTACAGAATTATCTGTAGTTATCTATTTGGAGCACGGCAAAGAGATAATGTGAGATAAGCCTAATGTAAATTACTGATACCCTCTTTGTAATGTAGCTCACGCAAACAAATACAGAAGTCCACTGACGTTCTGCTTATGTAAATCGCTATCCTGATGTATCTTTCGGCATAAATTTCTTGGGCAGAATATACTAGAAGATTTGTTAAACACAAGTTATCCGCACTGAAATCATCTCATGTGTCAGAACATAGGTTAAATCTAAGTATCAAAACGGTACCCCAGACACCACTCACTGGGACACAGTTGCACGGCATATCTCGGTTTCGTTTGGCTTTCCACGGATGCTGTATTACCTTTTCCCAATCGAACTAAACACTGGCAATAGCTTAACTGTAGTCACAACTCATCGTCTTTCCAATTTTGTCAGGAAATGACAGTGAGTGAAGAACAGTTAAAATAATGACTACATAAAGATGCTGACAAATGCTAGCACAGATGGCATTTATTCTGATTTCTTTAAGGAAATGTACCCATTCCCGTATAGGAAAGTTCCAGAATTGTTCCAGATGTCTCCTACCATATAAATTATTTTCTCGTTGAGACATACGTGACAGTATTTGACACTTGGATTGTAATGATCTGCATTACCGTCTTCATATGACTTCAATTTATGTTAACGTATGGTTACCGTCGGATATATCTTTGTCTAGATGGAAGGCAAAAACAAAGTATTTATTTAGCAAGTATCGAAAGAATACGCTCGTAAAATGATTTATTATTGACTGTGATCATGAGAAGCTCTTCTTTCTACTGTCCTTTCACAGCTATAAGAAAAACCTGTACCTCCCTTCTGCATCAAACAGTGACCTTTCAAAGAGCGAAAGCTATAAACAGTCAGAGGAAACTTTTTTTTTTTTAAATATAAATAGTAACGTTGAAAATATCCAGACAAATAAGGAAAGGGCTACCCCTCTTTACCCGTGACTCAGATTCTACAGAAATGACCACACTACAGGTTTTTATAGCATTACTCGACGTGACTCACGCTTTTCCTTACACATCCATACGGCCGAAGTGCCGAGCCCGTCCCTAAAAACATTTCTTACGTTAAAGAGGTTATTCTAGTTGCAACTAGAGCAGTTAACATCGTTTCTGGGATAGGAGCAATCATGGATTCCTTGAAGCCAGTGGCCTATGAGGTGGCCAGGTGTCTCACGGGAACCGCGTGTGTCGGGGGGAATCCCGTCACGCCCGCAGCGATGAATCATCGCAGCAATGACCTTGTTCCGTTCCCACTGCGGAGCGGGTGCGTGCCTTGTTTACACCCGGTCTGCGATAACAAGCTGGCGCTCCCAGCCTCCACTTCCGCTCATGCTTCTTGTCGCATCGAAACAAACTACTACTTCCGATGCCAGCGCTGGTTTCAAAGTCACTTCTTCAAGAACGGGAAATATATGCATGACGGTTTCCACAAGATAAAGGAAATATTTTGTAGAATCAGCATTGGCAATACGACTTCTAGCGAAACATAAGAAAGGTGGGAAACAGTGATCATTTATAACTTTCATTCTCTTCGTCTGGCATGTCTTAAACAGCCCTTGATAGAACGGTGAAGATAATTGTACTAGGTGACTTATCGCAGTATGCGTCGACCGTTACAATGATGGGAAGGTACTGACATCGAATATCAACAGTGGATGGACAAAAATAGGGAAAGGCGGAAAATGCAACACATTAACATGCCTCCCTTGGCATTTAAAACAGGTTCCAGTCGTCTCGAAATAGATGATACAGCTCTTGTATGGCTTCATGAGATTCTCATAGCAATTTTTGTTTTTCAAACAGCGCGAAGTTCAGGTAACGATGATGTGACTGTGGCAGCCCGCGGAGATGCGAAAATTCATCCCTGCGCTCATAAAACCAGTCCTGGACGATGAGATCTATGTGAACGGGGACCCTGTCCTCTTGGAACACAGCATCGCCATGAAGTAGAAACATTGTATCAAGGGATGGATCTGATCAAGCAAATGGTCACATAATCCTTGCCAGTAACGCGCACTTGCAAATAACCGTTGTGAGTGTGTGGGAGCTATTCTGTCAATCTGTGCAACGGATTAATCTGAGATGTACCCTTTACCCTGTGGCTCCTGCAAGATGCAATTTCCACCCCCACACTACTACAGAAGTCAGACAGACGCTCCTAACGTTCTAAAGAGAAATGCCTGAAAAACTTTCAGCAATAAATATCTTCTGGAGTCGTCCGTTGTAAGGAAATGACACAAAAAATTCACAAAATTTCTTACGTAACTAGTGGGATACTTGGGTACTGGAGTAGGGCTAGTTAGTGTAAGAAAAACATGAAACTAACGAAAATTATTATTTTATTTTGCAAAAATTCTGAGAAATCACAATGGCACTTTTAGTTATGAACTGAAAAATTTATTTCCGGGTTATTTTCGGAATGTGAAGTTACCTCTCAAGGATAGGATACGCTAATGAAATTTCTATACAAAGTTTAAGATTGTTATTGACTTGGCAGAATGACTGAGAGCCGCACCTACTCAACTTGAATAATTATCTGTTAGAATGTTGCTAGGTACGGTCGAGGCTGTCTCGTGTGAAATGCAGTGAAGTGTAATGTTGTGAAGGAAATATGGGGCTCGCAAGAGCTGTAGCGCACAATACCGTAAGCTGCGATGACTGCTGTCTGTGCCGCTCGCTGCTGACAAATAAGATAACTCTCGTTCTATCTGGATTGACCTTCGCCAATCAAACTCTCCCTACGCCTTGATGAAGACAAGGACTCCTATTCGCCCCTAGTCTAACTATTGGCGGGGTACTCCAGTCAGATAACCAGTCCACCATGATGCCACTCAAAAATTCGCTTACAGGCGTTTAACTATAACTCTGTCCGTTCACACCTCACAATAAGTGTGGCGGCCAGCACAGTGAACAACGCTTAATTGCAAGGACTCAATATAGAGTCGCACTCCGATTCGCTCTCGACAGAGGTGTTCTCCCAGTGAAGTACTGAGGAGAGACTTGTCCCTCGCTCTCTCGAATACACATACGAGCGCGCACGCTCTCGTTACGTGTTCTCGCTCCAAGAGCGACAATGGAACGGCCCCTCTCCATGCCAGACGTGAAGGGGTATATCTTTCGGTCTCTTCCATTACTCCTTCAGCTCGAGGCGACAGAAATATAGTCTGCCAATCAGCTTTGCTCTTCTAAAACGGGAGAATGACGTTTTGTTTAAGGCGGCCAATCCAGAAATCTGTAGCATCGGCGTTTGGCGTTTGCTGTCTCCCTGTGAAAATCTCTGAAACTGCATACTATGTTGTAAAGAATGCGTAGGCTGGGCACTCCCACACAATGCAGTAGAATTTGCTTTTAAGCCGAACACGGGGTCGTTCTTCCCTTCACTCAAGCAAACGCTGTCTGCTCTATGGGCAGTCACCGGCTGATATAGATAGGCTGAGTCATCCTCTGAAGGGACTGGCACCCCGGCAGGCGGTTTGCGTCTCTTGAACTAAAAGCTCCTGTGACCGTCGTGTCTTGAATGTATGTGTGCACGCCAGCCTCGAGTATTTCAACCACAGTGCGCTTACTTGTTATTTGCATATCGTTTGCATGAATTCATACAACACTGACTTTTTCTTATCGAGTTTGGGTTCGAATGAAGCGTTTTGATGTGCGGAATGTGATTGTGAGGGCGGAATATGTAAGCAATGAAGGTCAGGAGACCACGACATCTTACACCGTAGGGTCTTTGGAATAGCATGATGTAGTTGCCCAAATCATCACCGAACCCCCGTCATTTTTCCCTCTCTGGACGTAAACTTGACTAGTAGTTGGAAACAGTGCTGAACAAGAATCATCCGACCTTTGCTCAATAGCCCGGGGTATATGGTTTCGGCACCAAGTTTTCACGTTATGGTCATTTGCATCAGTGCTGTGTAGGTTTGGAATTCCAGCTCGCCCTGCAATTCCCTACTTCTGGAGCTCCCTTTCTGCTGTTTCTGTGCTGACAGGGTTTGCGAAACGACATTCACTTCTGCAATGACTTTTATAGCTGTTGTTGTTGTGGTCTTCAGTAAAGAGACTGGTTTGATGCAGCTCTCCATGCTACCCTATCCTGTGCAAGCGGCTTCATCTCCCAGTACTTACTGCAACCTACATCCTTCTGAATAACCATACAGTAAAGCTGCATGCCCTCAGGAAAAATTACGTCCGTAGTTTCCCCTTGCTTTCAGCCGTTCGCAGTACCATCACAGCAAGGCCGTTTTGGTTAGTCTTACAAGGCCAGATCAGTCAGTCATCCAGACTGTTGCAGCTGCAACTACTGAAAAGGCTGCTGCCCCTCTTCAGGAACCACACATTTGTCTGGCCTCTCAACAGATACCCCTCCGTTGTGGTTGCACCTACAGTACGGCTATCTGTATCGCTGAGGCACGCAAGCCTTCCCACAAACGGCAAGGTCCATGGGGTTTATAGCTATCTTCATCTTATTTTTCCTCAGAATCCTCTTCAATAATCGTCTGTCACGATCGCTCAAGACACGCTTTCGTCCGCGTTGTGATGATCAAGATGACGATGATTTATGGCGGAGGACGCTAAACAGCTAGGTCATCAGCGCCCTTGCATTAATGTTATACCGAAGAAGATTTTCATAATCTATGGAAGCAAATCAATAAACTGGAAAACTACGTCTGGTCCCACCACAGGAAATGTAAAGCAACCCCAAGAAGGTGAGGTTCAGAAAAGCCCGTAATAAAATCCCAGCGAGACACAGCAGGATAACTAAATGAAATCACGGAGAAAATAACTCTAAAGACGCTGTTAAAAAAGGGACAAATAAGCGTGGCTGGATGACGACTTAGAAATAATACGTGACCCAGCCACTCTGTGACACATTAAGATCGCACACTAAGTATTTTGGGAAGAATTCCAGACACCACACAAAATTTTGAGACACGAACAACACTCGCCTCGTTATCAGTTAAAATAGAGAGAAGATCCTGTGGGAGACCCAGTTAACCCTCACCACTCAGTTAAAAAATGTCGTACTGACAGCTGTGTCCCGCATCTCTGACATACCGGGTGCTGCTCCCAACGTTAAGTGGAAACTATGTGTCAAGGGACAATGTCCCACTCTAAGCCGAGTAAGGGCTACTACTTCACACCGTCGCAAGCGGTAAGAGGTGATCCATGGTCGCACTGAAGTCTTTATGGAACGTAGTTTATTGTTCCTCACTTCCAGCCACTGAGACTCCAACCAACATATGGCCTTTCTGGTCAGGAATGAAGTGACAGCCCATAGAGGGACTGAACAGCGGACAGGAGGAGGAAGGGAGCAAGTCTCCTTAGCAGCAGCGAGTTCGTTTCCCTGGATGCCTATGTGCTATGGAACCCAGCGAAGAATGATTTCCTTGTTTTGCCTGTGTAAGAGAAGGAGAGCGTCCTGTACCTGTTGCACCATCCGATCTGCTGGCTACACCAGTCCAACAGCGAGAAGGGCACTTTGAGAATCAACGCAGTTGATAAATTTTTTGTCATGACGCCTTCTCATCTGCTTCAATGCCCTCGGGACAGCAAACAATTCTGCGTAATAAACTCAAAACTGCTCTGGGAGCCGTATCCTGAGGACAATGTCGGGGAACACGACAACAGAAGATCCGAAAACATCTCTCTGGGTTGTGACTTCGCGGATGATGATCTGCCGTTTTCCCTGCTTGCATAGAAATCTTCGATACGGTGCTTGTTGGACCACCAATCACTTCGGCTACGTTGCTTACAGAAATACTCACCGTACGAGCAGCAACAATTTGTCCAATTTCGAATACAGTTAGCTCCGCCATAACGCACTCAGAACTTCTGACCACGACTGACACTTGCAACACTGAGGATATTGCACAGGTGCTATTCGTGGTGAAATATATAGCGCAGCCTGTAGGATTGGCTAGTATCTTCAATTATGTTCAAGCACGCGTTTTTCGAGGTGTAGTGTTTCCATATGTTTGTTCAACTCCTGGAAATTACAATATAGGCGCAAACTCTACTGCTCTGTTATAACTCAAGCCAGGTAGCTGCACGTTTTTCATCTCGAGAAGACACGGTGGTTTTATTATTCATTAGCTACAGCAACAAGACCGAAAAAAACAATGCCTTTCGCTAGACCAGTGATAACTTTCCTTATTTCGGAGCATATTTGTTCGGTATCTCCCAAATCATTGCATTCAGTCCGATTTTTATTCGTGGATATCAATGAAGGGTCTCGAATGTTAGCACGCTTTCAATTACTCTTTGACTATTATTATTATTATTATTATTATTATTATTATTATTATACAAATCAAACTAAGGAATACATTTGTGTTCAATGTAAAGGAGGCAATTAGTAACAGATTAAAAGCAGTACGAGTTTTTGACTCGAACAATGGTCACGTCGAATTTCACTTGCGTAAGTAGAAGTTAAGTCTTCAAACGAGCACTGCTTTGGGAACTGAAGACAGCAGCACATGTTCGTAAATGTTTAATCCGCCACATGGTTTTGAAACGTGACTCCCAACCACACATCAAAGTCTTTTTAGTGACTTGTACGTAGGACAACCATATTTGTATTCGGAGCCTTTCTGATGAAGGGATCTAATTATTTACTGCGATATGTTATCCTCCTTTCCAGTCTAGATGAAGCTTAACTAATTAGCGTGTCCCTTAGGAACAGTACTAGCCGGCTAATGTTTTCACTCCAGAAGGATAAATATTGCTTTCGATGAAATAAGTAAATATGGCATCATCAATACAGTGACAATCTGAATGCCACACTTTATCAACAGTTGGTGGCAATGGTAACAGGGGACGGGGGGGGGGGGGGGGAGAGAGAGGCCGGCCGCGGTAGCCGTGCGGTTCTGGCGCTGCAATCCGGAACCGCGGGACTGCTACGGTCGCAGGATGGAATCCTGTCTCGGGCATGGGTGTGTGTGATGTCCTTAGGTTAGTTAGGTTTAAGTAGTTCTAAGTTCTAGGGGACTTATGACCTAAGATGTTGAGTCCCATAGTGCTCAGAGCCATTTGAACCATTTTTGGTGGGAGAGGAGCGGCGCCGGTGACGAAGACGACACCTAAGGCAAGCAGCCAGCCTAGTTTCGTTTCACTAACGCATCTGCGCTTTGCTGTTGTTGTTGTTGTTTCAGCCTATTACGTAGATCTGTTGAGTTTTATTTGGGTAGCCGACTCCTGTCAGGAATTACAAAACATTGACAATGCTAAACAATTTAAATAAACAAAGGAAGATGCACTTTTGCTCTGAAGAATAAAATCGTTGTAGTGAGTTATACAAATTGCACGGCTGTTTTGATTGTGATACCTTTAATTATACATGAAACAGCGACAGCTTTCGGTGGCTGCAGATTTCTGGAACTCCTAATACTCAGTTACCCAAAAGGGAAAGTAAAGCGTTTTGAGTGGCCTTCAGTTTAAATTTTTCCTACTAACTTCGGCCATCCTTTTGCCTTCGCGTAGTATGTCTGTGTGTTTCATTAGTACAAGCATTAAGTAAACGTTCCCTCCGTCCCTGCTACTTTAGAAGTATGAAGAAATACAAGTTCAGGTTAAAAAGTAAGAAACAAGTAATCTACGAATATTACTTGTTTCTTCTCAGGAAGGAAACTAGTAACACGAAAGTAGTTTCGTTGTAGTCATATGTTCTCAACACTGCATTTAGAAGACGAAGAGACGAGTTTGGGTCCCTTCCAAACAACATGCACATTTCTCTGAGTAATTTCTGTACCGCCTAAAACATGGAACTATTTTAACCACTGCAGACTGTCAGTTTACTTCTTCAGTGCACCGTGCATATAAATTACATTACTGGCCAGTTTCTGCCTTAGGCCATTATCAAATGCCTGCAGTGTAATGCCAAAAGTACACTAAATAGGTGAGACTTATTAGTGGATAACATTACGCTTGAGTATTACAGTTTTTGTTCATATTTCTTGCATGGTATTGGTAATGTGTCCGTCACATTTAAAAGATGTTTGTAGCTGCGTATTATGTAGACACACACACACACACACACACACACACACACACACACACACACACACACACACGTCGAATATTACAGTCTTGTTCATACGAATCAGCTTACAAGAACAACTTTCACAACACTTTATGTCGGCAAAAATCTTACTAACAAGTGGATCACTGGGCCTTGCACATTCGTTTAGGAGCATACCGTGTACTTCCCCGCATTCACACATGCACAAAACTTTTACCAATCGCGGGAAACATGTATCAACCGAAGAGCATGCTGAAAGCTGTCAGAGACGAAGTTATCTCCAGAGCGAACTGCAGGCACGTGATCAGTCTTACCGACATGTCTTTAATTTGTAGTAAACTTCTTACAAGATGGACTTTGACAATACTTATAGCAGGCAGAATTAGACGCTCGTTATTGCTGCAGTGACGTTACTTGGTCTCATTACATCTTTTTAAAAATGGCCTCAGTTTTATGTACCATTGCTTAAATTGCCTGTATGCTTGTCATTACACAAATAAACTGATAGTGGTTACATGGTTCCATCATTTAGACGATGCACTGAGGCTGTGGACCCGTACATGAAAAAATTTTTCCGTACGTTCGGTAAAGAGAGGAAGGGAGAGAGAGGTAGAAGAGGGTTGGAGGGGTTGGGATGGACCAGGTACCGAATCAAAGAAAATCTCGGTAAGGGCTGAAATGCGAGCGGCAGACAGCTGTACTCACATAGTCGTCCGAAGCTGTGGCTCAGCCTCTTCTTCAGCTTCTGGACGCGACTCAGCGCGCCGCCCTTCTTTTCTCTCATCGTAACTCCTGAAACAGATGACCTCGCTTTTAGTATCACTTACACAAAGAAAACAAAAAGAGTAAAAAAGCTGTGCACCCTGGTCAGGATATTCTGCGGCGCGTACTGCGTACCTAGAGGGGTTTCCATTCAGCAGAAAATACATGTTTTCGATGGCACGCCTCGGCTACTATTACGTCATAGTAGTAGACCGCGCAGCTTTATGATCCCAAATAACAATAAAAAAAACCGCTGGTAAAACTGCAAGTTTTGATTTCTTTGGAATAAAAGATTTTTTAACATAAAACAGAAGGATGAACATGATTTAGCAGCTGTTAGGCTTAGTGCTGGAAATAATTTTCAGAAGATTATCACCATTCGAAAGGCTAAGTTGTTTTCACGTGTACTGCCTAGGGAAATGCTGTAAGAAACGGATTTGAAAGATAATTTATTATGTGTCAAATCTGAATAACTCTTACAAAATGTGTATAATATTTTTTTTTTTAACAGCAGTCACTCTCTGATATAATCAATTTGCAATGGATGTAGCATATCCCATAATGACATTAAAATGTCACAAATTTGAATACGATGGAAAGTTCTCACAGGAATGAGATTAAGACAAACAAGTGAAATAAATTAAGGAAGGATCGCTCAACATTAAATGTACTTATTTCTATTAGCAGAAATTAACATTGTTAATCGACGTCCAAGAGGCTAAAAAGGTATTCGCCACGATAACGTGAGGTACAAAATCGGAATCTGACATTTCAGTTACTTAGGATATTTTTCACTCAAAATGAACCCCTTGAGTGCGAGGTCGCAAGTTCGATCTTTAGTAAGGCCCATTTGAAAGAGTTGTTCTACAATTATGACAGGGTAAATGACTCGCCATGTGCATCAGAAGGGCGACAGAAAATAAATGTCCGGGAGGTGCCGAGATCAATCGTCTATGGGATGTATATATTATACTTCACAAAATCGAAATCGTCGACATTCAAGAAATGTTCAAACGATTAATTCATGGATACTGAATGAAAAATGGCGCGCCTCAGTGATCACAAAACATTCGCACCATCAAGATCTAAGGCGAACTCCTTGGGAACTGCAAACCGTGCAGGACATACTACGAGTGACACAGATTGCGCGACACGGATTACAGTGATTTCACGGGAAGCAGCAGATGGTTGCATAACTTCGTACAGTGTTACAGAAAGACGTAAGATAACGAAATTTAAAACAAACCGTCAACCTGACACTGCACATCAAACTGCGGAATCGTCGGTAAAATTTGTAGATGAAATAAAAAATCGTATCCTGTTGTTCAACAACGAATTTGTTTGCAACTCCGACCAATCGAGATTTAGGAGGAATGCATACGAAAGAAATCCTGGAAATTTCAGATACCCAAAGAGTTGCGTCAATATTAACTACCGTCAATGCCTTAACCCATTCGTATTCAATTATGCCGATTGTTAATCTGGATGGTAAATAAGTTGTTTATTGTGCTGCGAGATGTTGGCGTGCCCTGACCCCTACGATTCTTTCTCGTGTATGAGATCTTGCAAGGGCAGTAGGGAATATATACGTGACACCAAGCAAGAGTGGGAAAACTGGCGTAAAAGAACAACTGTGGTATGATCACTTCTTTTGACCAATAGCTGATCAAAATAATTCGCTTTTGCTTGATTCCTGGTCTGCGTACGAATATCTTACTCCTTTAGAACAATCTATCCTTCCTGAAACGTGTATGGCACTTTCATTCATACAACCTGGAGCCAATGGGCAAATTCAGCCTCTGAATGTTTTTTCTGTGCTTATAAAACAAATCGGCAAATCGGTCGGCAACGGTGGGCCTTCATGGCCTGAACTGGCGGAGTGTGGTTTAGTATAAAACATTTCATTGCACTATCTGTAGCTACGCCTTGAAGGACAGAAAGTTTCACGCTAAGTTCCACGACAGACTGCTTCGCATTCGGTTGCATGTCACCACATTCCATTAGTTCTCATCAGCCCATCACACCGATAAGATTCCATATGCATTCTTAGGAGTGGATACCTAGCTGAATGTCCTACACCGTCTGTAACTCTCATTAAGTTCGCTTTCGATCTTGATGGTGCGAAACTTTGTGATCACTGTGGCGCGTCATGTTTCATTCGGCGTTCATTGTGCAAGTTGATTGTTTTGAACATTTTCTGAATGTCAACAGTGTCCATTTTTCGAAGTGTAACTCATACAGGAAATTGATCTCTGCACCTCCCGGACACTCAGGTTCTGCCGTCCTCTCGATGCACATTGTGAGTCATTAACAGCTAATATATTTTCCTGTCATAACTTTTAATAAAACACTTTCAAATGAGTCTTACTAAAGACTGAACTTGCGATCTCGCACTCAAGGGGTTTCTTGTCTGTATAATATTCAGAGAAGCACGTAATTGAAGCGAAAGTATCACAAATCTTATTAGAATAAAAGGGAGGAGTGGTTAACATCTTTCTGATAAAAAGAATTTTATAGAGTAATGGTTCCGTCCTGGATGAAGGTAGGAAACAATCCCTTCTATTCAGACATTCGCCTGCAACGGGTCCACTAGCGCAACTTCTGCGACATATAACTTGATTTCTTTTTCTTGTGAGAAGAGTATCAACGCACACAGTACATGCTATAAAGATCTAATCCGTATCATGAGCTCTCATGGCCTTTTCTTTAGCACCATTTGGCTGTTCGCTTTCAAAACTAGTTAAATATTACCGCGTGGCACCATCTCTGATGACATTAGGCATCTAACGAACTCCCTGTTACAACTGTAGTATTGTGAGCCATACATATAAATTACGCGAAATGAGATCCACGAGGTTTCTGTTTTCAGTGATACTTTTCTAAATGTTTCAGTTTTGCTCGGGCACTTGCCGAAGGGCGCGTGAGAAGATTACACGAAATATTAATATGATCAGAGCAGCCTTTCTTTTGAAGTGGATTGAAGATTATTCAGTCTCTTTCTGATGATTCTTTAGTTTATCTTTACATAGGATACTTAAGGGGTTTCCCTCTTTTTTTACGCTACAGCTGTGAGAGAGAAGAGGGAAGGCAATAATGATGCTTGTTTGATACACGATCTGTTCAAACGAAACGAAATCGAAAGGAAACATCAGACAGAGTGAAACGAATAACCGTAAGAGCAGTAGGCCAGACACTTAATCGCTACTGCTAATGCTCCTCCGAGAGATCCAGTCGATGAAATGGCACCGAACAAGCGCGGCGAGAAAGGCTGTGGCTGAGGCAACTTGCCGACTGCAGCCAATCCATTACGTCACCTGCACTCCCTAGGGCTGCTGCTTTCGTCCCGCCCACAATACGGGCGGCATCTTCTTGCCGACACTTTTCCCACTTTCCTCATCCCACGAAATCGTCGTCGCAATTTCCTGAAGACGGCACGGCTACAAAATAACGTCCACGAGAAAACAGTTGCAGTTACTCAAAGCAACTGTGACTTATTGTCTCATTGCCTGTGGTTTCTACTCCCTTTCTCCATCTATCGCATCGTTTATAAAGGCATCGAAAATAATCTTTTCCTTGAGATCTTCCGGTTTAGTGAACTGACGGGGTATTGGGGCTCTTGCTTTTCCCACCTTTCTGCGTACACTGAACCGTGTTGGGTGGCGCTTGGTAACTGCTAACTGGAACCCACAGGTTCCCTGATCTATTACCTGCGATTACTTCATATCTTCCTCGAGCGCATTTCACCCGACCTCATTAATCCAACCACAGCATCTTTCTAAGAGTGACCCAGTTACCATATGGCAAATTTACGTATTACATCACTTGCATTAACACGTGTCGGATGAAGTTCTTGAACGTGCAAAATCAAAAAATTTGTACAATTTATTGTGATATTCCGACAGTACATAAAGACGCACTGGAAAACGGTGATAGTGTTTGGAAATTTACCTTCAATAATCACGCCACAATGAAGTAAGAAAATAGTAATAGTGGGTGATGACTGTGTTTCTTACTCACAATAAATTTGGAACCATAGTGAAGGGCACTTCTCGCATGCCGCGCGAGATTAGCCGAGCGGTCTTAGGCGCTGCAGTCATGGACTGTGCGGCTGGTCCCGGCGGAGGTTCGAGTCCTCCCTCGGGCATGTGTGTGTGTGTGTGTGTGTGTGTGTGTGTGTGTGTTTGGCCTTAGGATAAATTAGTTTAATTAGTGTGTAAGCTTAGGGACTGATGACCCTAGCATTTAAGTCCCTTAAGATCTCACACACTTTTCACTTCTCGCATTGAAGACCGAAATTTTACCAACAAATTCCTTAAAACGAGAGAGACAGGAGCTTTGAACATAAATGATTTCTTCTATATCTACATCATACTTACGAAAGCCACCTAATGGTGGCAGAGGGTACTTCTAGTACCAGTAACTGGTTCCCCTTAACCTTTTCCACTGGGACGAATAACTGTCGGTTAACCCCGGTAATGGCTCTAATTTCTCGAATTTTATCGTCGTGGTCATTACGTGATATGTATGTGGAAGGAAGTAATATGTCACCGACTCTTCCTGGAAAGTGCGGTCACCGAATTTCAATAGTAAACCTCTCCGTGCTGCACAACGTCTCCTGCCAATGGAGTTTCTAGAGCATCTCGATCACGGTCTCGCGTCGACTAAACGATCCATTGACCAAACGTGCCGCTCTTTGTTGGATGCTCTCTACCTCTTCTATCAGTCCTAACTGGTAAGGGTTTCAGAGTGATGAACAAAACTCAAGTTTTATAGTCCCGAGGCAAACTGTGACGATGTTGGGAGTTGTGCTTGTAAGTACTATCTTTCTTCTGGGGCTACAAAACACTCATGTTGAATAAAGCCTCGTAACCCGCATAATAGTAAAATATTAGTAACAAATTAAAATTTGGTACCGAGAGATCCCCCTTTCGTGTCCATTAACTTCCAGTTTGATCCACTACTCATCGCCGACTGATTGAAAGTTTAGAATTCCAACTGTATTTTTTCATTTCCTATCACACTCCTGAAAAGTTCCTCATCAGGCCATCCAAGTACTGACCTGACGAGAATTTTACTTCCTCACAGCCGCAGGGCTGTTTCAAACACGGAATTTCTCAATCTTACGCTCTTAAACACTTATTACCAAACAGAAGTCAGGGGTATAACAAAAGGCGATAAACATTTGTGGCCAGCTGATGCTATTTGGCTGGCCGGGATTCAAACCCCGATCTGATGCATTGCAGCTAAGTCATCAGATTAAGCCTCACAGAGTTCAGCATGGTGACCGCAAATTTTTGTGTAGTTTGGAAATCGGGAGTATCATTGGCATGCAGAACCGCTGAATTTGTTCGCTTTGGGTTAGTTCATTACGATGAAAATTTCCGAAGAAGTTTTACCACTCCAAAGAATTACCGTTTTTTCACATGAAGGCAAAGAAGAGAATGGAGCTACGAGGGTCGCCCGTAAAGTAATATAGACTACCACATTTCCGTCCCCACCAAAAACAATGGTACGAATGGGAAACTTTAAGTATGCATAATTTGAAGTTTCCCGAGCGCACGCCCAAATTTTCCGTTTCCTCTGACAGATAGTGTGTCTGCATTAATGTTTCTAAATAGCGTCTGTAAGTGATGTACGTTACAAGCCGAGGGAGCGTACGTCACAGCACGTGACACTGCAGGTCTTACGAGTACCAGCAGTCGTCTCCGGCGCGGAGCGATTAACTATTTCAGACGAGTTTAATAATTTAAGCGTATGTAAGCTCTCGATAACAAACGACAAAATTAAGACTTTTAGTGGATGCGTTTTCAATTGCATATTGATTTCCCTTGAGCCCTGTAAGGACCCGAGCGTTCGCGAAGTGTGGCGGACAAGGCGACTAGTGTGACGTCACAAGTTCGTTCCAGGGCCCGTATTTCTCGTCCAGTTGCAAGTAGCGTGCCGTCATTGAATTTCTCATTGCGGAGTAAGAAACTGCTTTGAACACTCAAAAACGTTTGTGTGCAGTTTACGGAGCACCTGCCGTCGACAGAAGTACTGTTAGTTGCTAGGCGAAGAGGGTGAGGCCATTACGAGAAGGCGATTCGGCAGGGCACGATTTGCAGCGTTCGAGGAGGCCGTCACAAGTGACATGTTGTAGCTTCCTGATGTGCTCAATCGCGAGAACCGATGTTTAGCGACTCGACAGTTGGCGCTGAAGCAGTCAGCAAAGGAAGTGTGGATACTTCATGACCAGAACAAGGAGTGGTACGACAGGACATATTAGCCCTTGTGTCTCGCTGGAGGAAGGCCATAGAACGGGAAGGAGATTACGTGGAAAAAGACAGAGTGTACCAGAAACACCATTCTTTCTTGTGTGTACGTTTCACTGTGTTAAATAAATAATTGTTGAACAAAAAACGAAGTGGTGCACTACATTCGGGTTGACAAACGACAATGCGATCATAAAGGATAGTGTGCATCATAGTTTGGTCCTACGCTAAGTGAAAATATAATTTTGTTATAGGACAGAGAGACACGGACGAGTCACAGTCATCGTTTACAGTAAAATGCGTAAAAAATGTCAGCAAAAAAAAAAAAAAAAAAAAACCTTCAGTTATGCGAAATGCGGTGTTAGTACGTACGAGAGTATCGAACACAGCTGGAAGCTGTAGGCGATTCTTTCGGTAAGTTCCCGTAAGCCAAGAAGCCGGCGGGCGGAAGTGCAGGTGCAGTATGACGTAGTCTCGTGGCAGCAACCTGTTACTCGCTGCAGGGGCAGCCTAACATGGAGGCCACAGCGCCCACCACTTTCTCCGTCCCATCGTGAGGTAAACCGGCGACCGCCGCCGCGCAGACCGGCTCCACCACTCACCCACGCAGCCCTGCCCAGTGTGACCGCAAGCATTACAATCGCCTCTTTCAAGCAGTTATCGTAGCCACACGTTCTAATTTTTTTTATTCGAACTACCTGTTAAATATTTTCTAGTTTTATTGAAAAAACAACTAGAAACAATCATACTTTTCACAGTAGTGAAAATGTTTGCACTACTCCCCCCCTCCTCCCGCTTTGAAATAGGTGAAACACTGCTAACCTAAACCTCCACGTTTAAGAGTGTGCATCCAGGTCAATGTTGTCATTTTATACGGCATTTCATGTCTATAATATCCATCTGCACAGTCACATTCGCTTGTAATGTCGTTCACTGATGACTGGTCCACTCCAGTGAGCACTAGTGGAAATACTATCCCGATCTAAACCAAGGTGCCTGTAGACTTATGGGTCCCACTTACGTCCAGTTATTATTGTCAAACCGTCAATATACTGACGGTCTGATATCGCGTACTGACAAACCGTCAATACTAGAAAAGGTCGTGGCTCCAAAAATATTCTCCGTATCGTCAATAAGCACTGAGCGTGTAAGATCGATCATTAGCAGTTTCACAATATTCCCCACTCAGATGTTGATAGAGCTTCACGAACCAGTTACTCGGAGCTAGTGTGCACGGTTTATGTTTTCAGTTCGTCTTTGTGCATAACATCCCTCAGCTCTATTTTTAAAGTAGTCTTTTAGCATAAGATAGTCTTAGAAAGTGGCAGTAATATCAACCACGGCCTTAAGCCCATAAATCAAATATCAGCAATAGTCGTCATATTTACCACTTCAATGTGTTCAGTGGAGGACTTATTACGGCATTGCTTTCGTTATCAATCTGAAAACATAATACGCCTTGCCATATACCGGGTGTGTGTCCTATGCGTTGTCAAGCGCATGTTCTTTGGTGTTTCGCCAGACAGTTGCAATTTCGTTTTTGTAACGTGTAGTTATAGTCATCCCAAACAAATATTCGTACTGCTCAACATGTTTTTCATACGACGCCCAGCGTCGACGAAGGGGATCGGTTTGTTTCTCATCACAAACAAAATGATTTTTAAATTGCAATTTTACGTGTCCATCGATAGACCGGCTTCATATTAGTCTAGTGCATTATTCGTTTCATCGGCATGTATTAACAGAAACAGTAAAATATGGAGAATATTGAGTACTCCGGCAGCGATTTACCAGCGCATCTGCAGGGCTGTAGGAGTCAGCGCGGACCACGGCGGTGCTGTCGCTGCTGCAGTAGAGGTTATTCTTCGTGTCTTACTGTCCCTGCTAACACATAACGATAAAACGAATATCGCACTAGACTAATATGGAACCGCTCTGTCGAATGCGCACGTAAAATTCCACTTTAAAAATAGTTTTGTCTGTAAGGGGTAACAAAACGACGCTTTCCACGACGCTGGGCGTTGCGTGAAAGCCGTAGCGAGCAGGATTTGTTTGGGCCGATTACAGCCACTGACATTACTTTCGTTTTGGAGACGCTAATCTTCATATCATAGTCCTTACATTTCTGATCTAGCTCTGAAATATTACTTTGCAAACTTTCAATCGAATCTGCCATCACAACTAAGTCATCCGCATATGCAAGGCTGCTTATTTTGTGTTAACATATCTTAATCTCACCCAGCCAGTCTATTGTTTTCAACATATGATCCATAAATAATATGAACAACAGTGGAGACAGGTTGCAGCCTTGTCTTACCGCTGAAACTACTCTGAACCATGAACTCAATTTACCGTCAACTCTAACTGCTGCCTGACTATCCATGTAAAGACCTTTAAATGCTTGCAAAAGTTTGCCTCCTATTCCATAATCTTGTAGAACAGACAATAACTTCCTCCTAGGAACCCGGTCATATGCCTTTTCTAGATCTATAAAGCATAGATACAATTCCCTGTTCCACTCTTAACACTTTTCCATTATTTGCGGTAAGCTAAAGATCTGATCCTGACAACCTCTAAGAGGCCTAAACCCACACTGATTTTCATCCAATTGGTCCTCAACTAATACTCGCACTTACCTTTCAACAATACCTGAGAAGATTTTACCCACAACGCTGATTAAAGAGATACCTCTGTAGTTGTTACAATCTTTTCTGTTTCCATGTTTAAAGATTGGTGTGATTACTGCTTTTGTCCAGTCTGATGGAACCTGTCCCGACTCCCAGGCCATTTCAATTATCCTGTGTAGCCATTTAAGACCTGACATTCCACTGAATTTGATGAGTTCCGACTTAATTTCATCCACCCCAGTCGCTTTATTGCACTGCAATCTACTGACCATTTTTTCCACTTCCTCAAATGTGATCCTATTTCCATCATCATTCCTATCCCATTCTACCTCGAAATCCGAAACATTACTGATCGCATTTTCACCTACATTGAGCATCTCTTCCAAATATTCCCTCCATCTGCCCAAGGCATCCACAGGATTCACCAGCAGTTTTCCTGACCTGTCCGACATACTTGTCATTTCCTTCTTACCTCCCTTTCGAAGACTGCTAATTACACTCCAGAATGGTTTTCCAGCAGCTTGACCCATAGTCTCCAACCTGTTTCCGAAGTCTTCCCATGATTTCTTCTTGGATGCTGCAATTATCTGTTTGGCTTTGTTTCTTTCTTCAACATAACTTTCTCTGTCTACCTGGGTTCTCGTATGTAACCATTTTTGATACGCCTTCTTTTTCCTTTTACAGGCTGCCTTGACTGTATCATTCCACCAAGCTGTTTGCTTCATCCTACTTTTACACACTACTGTTCCATGACATTCTTTAGCCACTTCTAGTACTGTGTCCCTGTACCTTGTCCATTCCTTTTCCAATGACTGTAATTGACTACATTCAACTAACTGGTACCTTTCTGAGATCGCTGTTATGTACTTGTGCCTGATTTCCTTATCCTGAAGTTTCTCCACTCTTATCCTCCTACATATGGACCTGACCTCCTGCACTTTCGGCCTCACAATCCCAATTTCACTGCAGATTAAATAATGATCAGTGTCATCAAAGAATCCCCTGCATACACGTGTCCCCCTCACAGCCTTCCTGAATTCCTGATCTGTTATTACATAGTCAATGACAGATCTGGTTCCCCTGCCTTCCCAAGTATACCGGTGAATGTTCTTATGTTTAAAAAAGGAGTTTGTGATTACTAAGCCCATACTGACACAGAAATCCAAGAGTTGTTTCCCGTTCCTGTTGGCCTCCATATCCTCTCCAAATTTACCCATAACCTTTTCATACCCTTCTGTTCGATTTCCAGTCCTGGCGTTAAAATCACCCATGAGCAGAACACTGTCCTTGTCCTTTACTCTAACAACTACGTCACTGAGTGCCTCATAAAAACTATCCATCTTATCTTGATCTGTCCCTTCACAATGCGAATATACTGACACAATCCTAATTTTCTTGCTAGACACTGTCAAATATATCCACATCAGTCGTTCGTTTACATACCTTATTGCAACTACGCTGGGTTCCATTTCTTTCCTGATGTAAAGCCCTACACCCCATTGTGCTATTCCTTCTTTGACTCCTGACAGGTAGACCTTGTATTCTCCCACTTCCTCTTCTTTCTCACCCCTTACCCGAATGTCACTAACAGCTAAAACGTCCAGCCCCACCTTACTTGCAGCCTCTGCCAGCTCTACCTTCTTCCCAGAGTAGCCCCCATTGATATTAATAGCTCCCCATCTCA
The DNA here is from genome assembly GCF_023864275.1 of Schistocerca cancellata. NCBI lineage: Eukaryota > Metazoa > Arthropoda > Insecta > Orthoptera > Acrididae > Schistocerca > Schistocerca cancellata. The sequence goes on along the minus strand of NC_064628.1, from coordinate 493,765,871 downwards.
TTACCATTTGTTTGTCGCCGTATCTTAGGAGTCCCTGGTTTGTCAGTTAGAGGTGGGACTCGCGTCACCTCCAAAGGTCCGAGGCATTTTGCTCTGCTTGTTGCCAGCATCATATTTAAAAGTACCAGGCAAGCAGGTTGCTAGCCTTACTTGCCCGGAGTCCCATTGGGTTTTACCCCTAACGGCTGAGGGACTAACCGGTGGATTTGGTAGTCTTTGCCGTATGAGCACAAAGGTGACCACAACTCAGAATATGTCCGAGATGCCCAGCCTTATTCCAAAGTAACTGGTATCCCGACTATAAGTTATTGCCGAAACATCAAAGAAACTGCGGCTGACGACTCTAAGGAGAGAGACTCTGTATATGCGACAACTGCAAGGTATGAGTCAGTCTCACCACATTCTCACAAAAAAGTGATTACAGGCAGCCAGACTATCCATAGGATCTCCTGGCAATGACATATCAACTAAATAGCAGAAACAGTTCTTTTCAGAGTCCATTAACAAGAAACACTGGACTGTCAACTATCAGACTCCTTCAAATGAATATCGAAAGCATTAAGGACTGGATATTCAGTTGTGAAGACAAACATAAGTTTCTTGTGTGTCAATATCTACATATGTAAATGTAATTTATGATGCGTCTGTATTAGCCATACGCTAAATAACAAATTACTTTAATTACCTGAATATATAGTTGCAGAGCAGATATAATTACTTCACATGTTTCAATAACATTTCTACTAATTGCGTTTGCTGATATTACTGCATTAAACTTCAACCACTGGAATGATCTGCCTGTTGTCAAAAATATCGAAGTCATACTTAATCTCTCGTAGACTGCGATTGCCTCTTCCATTAACGTATTATACTTCTCTACCTTACATAGCATCATCAAGATTAATAATTGTCGTCATATGCAGGACTCATCCGAAAATAGTTTATGAAGTCTTTCAGGTACGTGGTGGTTTTAGTCAGAAAGTCGCTCTTTTTTCATCAGTTCTCGGACTCATTTGCTGTTTTTCGTTGTTTTCTGCTGGTTACTAGCTCTAGCTATTTAATAATTTCGGCACACACTGTAAGCAGGCTGTTTAGGTTTTTATGTTGGTAACGCCACGTAACGGTCTGTATGAAAATCACGGACTGTTCTGTGTGCAGTCTGTGGCTGGTTGGCATTGTTGGAATATTTGCTATTGTAGTGTTGGGCAGTTGGAGGTGAGCCACCAGCAGTGGTGGATGTGGAGAGAGAGAGAGAGAGAGAGAGAGAGAGAGAGAGAGAGAGAATTTTGAGAGGCTGCTATAAGCGGACGATCTGGACGTCGGTCCGCCAGAAAAAGGAAATTTGTTTGTAAAGGTGGAGGTCATGAATTGATATGAACATTATTGAGGTAAATACATTGTTCTCTATCAAAATCTTTCATTTGCTAACTATGCCTATCAGTAGTTAGTATCTTCTATTTAGCTGTCAGTATTGGCGCTCGCTGTATTGAAGTAGTTCGAGTAAACGAAGATTTTTGTGAGGTAAGTGATTCATGAAAGGCATAGGTTATTGTTAGTCAGGGCCATTCTTTTGTAGGGATTATTGAAAGTCTGACTGCGTTGCGCCAAAAATATTGTGTGTCAGTTTAGTGATGATCAGAATAAGTAAAGAGAGAAATGTCTGAATACGTTCAGTTTTGCTCAGCTGTTTGAAAATCAAATAATGTAAGAGGTTTTCCAGCACTATCAATTTTAACTTTTTCTAAGGGGACGTTTCAACACGTTCTTTTGGGTGTTCGACATCTTAAACTAGAAATATCGCGTTGTAAACTAAGGCTATTATTGATAGTATGAGGGTCGCTTCAGTATACTGAGGGATTGACAAACTAATATTGTCAATAAACACTGAACGTGTGCAGGCCCCTTTATGGATGCAGCAACCCCACTAACGGTTTGCTGACGTCCACTTAAAGTTAAAAATATGTTGGTATGTGGCGAGAATAGCATTTAAGTGTGATCATAGAACACTCGAAATGGGTATACTGTAAGTGGCAGATAAATAACTTGAAAACGCAGTCGCGGTTCTCTCTCCACTGTGAATGACGGGACAATTGTAGCTATTTTATCACCGCTCCAAGACCACTGAAACGGGATTATTATGAACTTTTAGGAGTGATAGTTTGGGATGACGTTCTCACTAGATGTTTCACGGGCAGTTCGTTATTCTGCGTGGGGTGCATAGCTGTTCAGACGTATGGCGAATGACCAGTTGGATCATCGGGAGAGTTGATTCACAGGAGGGTGAAAGTTGTACGATATCGTTTCACACGGACCTGTTATGCCCGACCATCTGCTTGGCAGGACACCACACTTAAAGAGTAGGAGAGGGCGGCTGCCAAGTCCGTGGAAGTTCAACGAATGCAAAGCGAGGTGGCAATGCTTAAACGCCTACCTTGCCTTGTAACCTATAAGAGCTTTACAGTGCCATGAGCGACAACACGAAACAGGCTGGTCCTCGTCCTTGCAAATCGCAGGAAGACGCTGTTAGTCTGACGACTCTCCATACAACAGCTGGACAGTAACCTCTAGAGCTATTTACGTACCGAGCACAGACAGAATTTTACTGAAGAACATTAAAGTACTGTGAGGATGTCTCCTTGCGTGACAGTTTTACTGCTTTGCGCTTTTACGCTCACGTGTTTCGGTTGTGTTTCACAACCATCACTCGTCGTGTTATTTACCTTCTGTTGCAGTTTGTATACAAGATGACATCTACATTATTGTACGTCGAACTGTTGCATGCTGTAAAGAAAATTGTATGAATGTTTCGAGTGAAACGTGGCGCTAAGCAAACGTTGAGGGAATTATCCTAGAGAACAGCAAGCGATACATGAAATGCATCCGCAGTTGCGAATATGAGCCACCATCAGTTGTATAAGGGAATGACGGCAGTGAAAATCTCTGCCGGACTGTGACTCGAATCGGATTTCCCGCTTAACGCGAGCGGTCGCCTTAAACCACTTTGGCTATCCGTGCACGACTCACGGCCAGGTCCAAACTCCCACATGTCGTCGTTCCTGCGTCACAACCTGTGCTCGTATACACATTATGTACTTCTCGTACAGGGAAGTCGTTGTCTGGCATCACCGGATAAATACGACATTGCAGTGTGTGTGTTGTTAAGAACGACGCATTGCTCTTTCGGAGCTGTATGCATGTCCGAAGGAACATTGCATCATACTTCTCAACAACAAAGGCACTGCAATATCGTTTTATCCGCCGACATCGGGCAAGCAACTTTCAATTAAAATGCCGCTACTGCAGGTTGTAGACACAAGGTTGATGACATATGGCACTTTGGGCCTGGCCGCATGTACCTGATAACGGCTGTAGTCGCCGCAGTGCCTGTTTCTTCGTACATGCGTACATCTCCGAAGGAACAAGCACTATTCCTGACAAGGCACTGTTCTCCTTGACAACACAGGCACTATTATATCGAGTAGCAAACGAAGTTTGCTTCAGTTGAAGATTTGTGTGCGTAATCACAAACTGTCAGTACCTCCCATCGCACCCCCTCAGATTTGGTTATAAGTTGGCACAGTGGATAGGCCTTGAAAAACTGAACACAGATCAATCGAGAAAACAGGAAGAAGTTGTGTGGAACTATGAAAAAAATAAGCAAAATATATAAACTGAGTAGTCTACGTGCAAAAGATGCAACATCAAGGATAGCCTGAACTCAGGAGCGCCGTGGTCCCATGGTTAGCGTGAGCAGCTGCGGAACGAGAGGTCCTTGGTTCAAGTCTTCCCTCGAGTGAAAAGTTTAATTTTTTATTTTCAGACAATTATCAAAGTTCAGGCACTCACACATAATCAACTTCGCTCTCCAAAATTCCAGGACATGTTCAGATTTGCTTGGACATATGCAGGATTTGACGGTCTACACACGGAAACATTTGAAAACGTAAAAAACATATGTTTTGACAGAGCACAGGGAAAACTGTGCGACTGTGAAACTGTTGCATTCATTTGTTGCAGTTTATGTGACAAACTCTTATGTTTTCATCACTTTTTTGGGAGTGATTATCACATCCACAAGAAAACCTAAATCGGGCAAGGTAGAAGAATCTTTTTACCCATTCGCTAAGTGTACAAGTTAGGTGGTTCAAATGGCTCTGAGCACTATGGGACTTAACATCTATGGTCATCAGTCCCCTAGAACTTAGAACTACTTAAACCTAGCTAACCTAAGGACAGCACACAACACCCAGTCATCACGAGGCAGAGAAAATCCCTGACCCCGCCGGGAATCGAAGCCGGGAACCCGGGCGGGGGAAGCGAGAACGCTACCGCACGACCACGAGCTGCGGACCAAGTTCGGTGGGTCGACAACATATTCCTGTCATGTGACGCACATGCCGTCACCAGTGTCGTACAGAATATATCAGACATCCTGTGGAGGAATCGGTTGACCTATGACCTTGCGATCAAATGTTTTCGGTTCCCATTGGAGAGGCGCGTCCTTTCTTCTACAAATCGCACGGTTTTGCGGTGCGGTCGCAAAACACAGACACTAAACTTATTACAGTGAACAGAGACGTCAATGAACGAACAGACAGATCATAACTTTGCGAAAATAAAGAAAGTAAACCTTTCACTCGACTCGTTCCGCAGCTGCTCACGCTAACCACGGGACCACGGCGCTCCTGAGCTCACACTCTCCTTGATGTTGCCTATCTTGCACATGGACTACTCAGTTTGTATATTTTGCTTATTTTTTTCATAGATCCACACAACTTGTTCCTGTTTTCTCGATTGATCTGTATTCAGTTTTTCAAGGCCTAACTAAATCTGAAAGGGGTGCGATGGGGAGGTTCCCGTGTGAGTAGCATTTCTACCTTCTCTTCGCTCGTGTACTATGTGCTCAACAAATCTTCAACTGAGGACGGTTGACTGAGTAATCGGCGTGCATTTTCGTTGTGTTTCGAGCACGACATGGTGCCCCAGACCGCGCGGCGTAAAATAGGACACTTTGTATTTTTTTGTGAAATACCACTGGAGACCTTATAATTGTAATTAACTAGTCCATAAACTAAAAACTATGATTTCCTTTGATTAAAATTTGGAGTAGTAAAATTGACAATGGTTTAGTAACACCGTAAGATGTTTCACCCTTTGGTGTTCTAGGGCGATTTCAGTAACAGCGGTACCCTACGCCCAGTTTCCTTTCCAAACTAGCTTTAGGGGCCTAGTGGATTTTTATGACGATATATCGTTGAGTCCACGACGTGCGGGTCTTTATCCATGGAAGTGTCGTCATGAATTAAAAAACAAATCTATATCACAGTCGCACACAAATACAAACATAATACACTACAAGCAATGCAATCATGAACTTTAAAGCTATTATTTAGAGGTGATAGGAGCAGTTTTAAAGATGTAAAGCAGTACAGCAGAAATCGTGGTTGGCCGATCACTGGATTAATAAAGTTTGAACCAGCCGCTCAGAAAAAACATTCACTGGATTAATAAAGTTTGAACCAGCCGCTCAGAAAAAACATTAAAAGTTCCACACTAAAAGATTAGTGTGGATTTGGACAATTTGACAAAATTTTAAATCGCACGCCACACACGCCTCGTCATTCACTGAAATTGAGGGCACGTCCTCACTTAAGTCTACTGCTGCCGTCTCGTCAGAATATTACAAGCACTCAGTTAAAATATGTACCGGAACGTCGTATCGAGCCGTGCCCCCCCTCCGCAACACGACACGTCACACCCTTGTGCCCTGAGCCCACACGCTCTCTTTTGGCTGTCTGTGACGAGACTGGAGCTATCGTTAATACGGGAAGGACACTGGAGTTACTCGTACTTCTCTCAGAGCAGACGCAGCAGCGGTGACGCCTTGGTGGTATTTTAAAAGGCGAGCCACGTGGCGGCGCGCCGCCCACACTCGACTGACATTCCGAGCTGCGTGGGGCGACCGGCACGGCCCGTTACACACGCACACGCACAAAACCAGTGGGGGAGGGGAGCAGGCACCTAGCGCTGAGCACAGACCATGCATGCAGGCTGTCGCATCCTCGCCGCTACTCCTCTTGACAGGTCTGTCGGCAAATAAACGAGCAGGCATTGGACCCGTACCTACAGCGTGTACAAGTTGACGTGGCCAAACAACTGCCAAAGTGTCTGCAGTTGCACTGCAATCGAACATTGCAGTAAATGCGGCAATTAACGTAAACGGGCCTGGCAACCGGAGCGTTTTCAATTGCGTCAATTACGTGCCAACAACGAGATGAGTCAGGTCGATGGAAACTGCGGCGCAGTTCTGTGCCGAAAAGCATGGGACGGTCACCTCACGTCCGTAGTGTCTGCCCATAATATTCTGTGGTCCTGTAACTTATTTTTAAAAACCTCTGTAAAACTTAGAGGCATTTATTATTATTCTTTATTCAGATAGCACACAGTACCATTTTTGTGGAATACTAATTGCTCTCTACTCCGAGGGTGTAGAATTCCAAAATAAACATTTCGCTCAGCTATGGAGTAGCGATCCCAGCGACAGACAACGACAGTGTTAGTTTCTAATTGACAGGTACAAACCAATCTCGGTACTGAGGCATCAGTGATCAATACTTATCTCGTAGTAGTACATGGCATTATTATTTCAAGCAATGATCACTTCGTGGTTTGCAAATAAACCGTCTGCGAGAGAGCTCTGATACTTAGCTGCTTTACATATTCTAGATGTGCAAATATCTAAACGCTTAACTTATTGACTCTAGTTGCATGCTTCGTCTTACATGACCGGTTATTTCGTAGCATGAGCACGAAGTTGATGTCTATCATTCTGAGTCTGCGTCGTGCTCAACTGCTGGATGTCGGAGACTGTATTCTGATTTGAATCTTCGTCGATTTAGTTTCCCATTAAACTGCTTTTAGTCCGCGGCCGTGTTCTTCAGTAGATCAAATCCTTTAGCACCTTCATGATATCCATAAAATTAATTGGCTTTTGCAGTTCTTTTCTTATATCAGTTTTCACTTTTATCTACAACTTTAAGCGAATGGATCTAGGTGTATTGAGAAAGTTTTTTTTTTTTCTTCCTGCATTCCAAGAGAAGGAAAAGATTGGAAATACTACCGAACGAATGGTGGTACATGACATTACGAAACATGCTGGAGCAACATGGATGCGTGCAACGGAAGACATTAAGGCGTGGAAAAGTCGGGAGGAGTCCGACAGGGGACGTCAAATGGTTGATGATTACGTGTATACACCGGGGAGGATCTGAAGGAAAAGCGTAAAGCATTCGTACGTTTTCTGTCGTAGTAGAGAGAACAACTGTGTGCACGATCTGAGCGCCGGCGCGAATAGCTTTTCTCGCATTAATCTCTGTCTACATTTACATTCAGACTCCGCAAGGCAAAATACGACGCATGGCTGAGAGTATTCTGTACCACTGCTAGTCATTCCCTTTCTTCTTCCACTCGCAAATGGAGTCATGGAAAAACGACTATCTATATGCTTCCGTACGAGCCCCGATTTGTTAGCTTACCTTCGCGGTCCTTACACGAGATGTACGTTGGTGGCAACAGAATCGTTCTGCAGTCAGCCACAGCTCTAAACTTTGTCAATAGTGTTTGGAGTCATGGATTCCAATTTGAGTTCACGGAACATTTCCGCAGTTCTCACTTGTTAATCGAACATAACAACAAATCTACCAGTACGTCTCTGAATTGCTTCGATGTGTGCCTTTAATCCGATCTGGTGGGGATCTTAAACTATCAAGCAGCGCTCGAGAACGGGTCGCGCTAGTGTTCTATAAGCGGTCTACTTCATACATGAGCTACACTTTCCTTGAATTATCCCCATAATCCGAAGTCGACCATTCGCCTTTCCTGCAGCCGAAATTATGTGCTCGTTCCAATTCAAGCCGACTTGCAACTTTACCCCTAGACGCGATGTGTTAAGCAGAACACCACTAACATTGTATTCGAACATTATAGGATTCTTTTTCCTACTCCTCTGCATTAGCTCATTTTTTTCACATTTTCACCAAGCTGCCATTAATCATATCTAACAGAAATTACATCCAAGTCATCCTATATCCTACAATAACTTAACGAAGAAAGCAGTCGTGCGTTGCTGCTCACCCTATCCGACAGATCGGTTAAGTATACAGGGTGTTACAAAAAAGTACGGCCAAACTTTCAGGAAACATTCCTCACACACAAATAAAGAAAATAAGTTATCTGGACATGTGTCCGGAAACGCTTACTTTCCATGTTAGAGCACATATTATTAGTTCTCTTCAAATGACAATCATGGAATGGAAACACACAGCAACAGAACGTACCAGCGTGACTTCAAACACTTTGTTACAGGAAATGTTCAAAATGTTAGCGAGGATACATGCATCCACCTTCCGTCGCATGTAATCCCTGATGCGGTGATGCAGCCCTGGAGAATGGCGTATTGTATCACAGCCGACCACAATACGAGCACGAAGAGTCTCTACATTTGGTACGGGGTTGCGAAGACAAGAGCTTTCAAATGCCCCCATAAATGAAAGTCAAGAGGGTTGAGGTCAGGAGAGCGTGGAGGCCATGGAATTGGTCCGCCTCTACCAATCCATCGGTCACCGAGTCTGTTGTTGAGAAGCGTACGAACACTTCGACTGAAATGTGCAGGAGCTCCATCGTGCATGAACCACATGTTATATCGTACCTGTAAAGGCACATGTTCTAGCAGCACAGGTAGAGTATCCCGTATGAAATCACGATAACGTGCTCTATTGAGCGTAGACATAACAAACAATGCCTGCCCAAACGTTCACAGAAAATCGGTGTTGATGACGTGATTGCACAATTGCGTGCGGATTCTCGTCAGTCCACACATGTTGATTGTGAAAATCTACAATTTGATCACGTTCGTATGAAGCTTCATCCGTAAAGAGAACATTTGCACTGAGATGAGGATTGACACATTGTTGCATGAACCACTCGCAGAAGTGTACCCGTGGAGGCCAATCAGCTGCTGATAGTGCCTGCACACGCTGTACATGGTACGGAAACAACTGGTTCTCCCGTAGTACTCTCCATACAGTGATGTGGTCAACGTTACCTTGTACAGCAGCAACTGCTCTGACGCTGACATAATGGTTATCATCAACTGCACGAAGAATTGCCTCGTCCATTGCAGGTGTCCTCGTCGTTCTAGGTCTTCCCCAGTCGCGAGTCATAGGCTGGAATGTTCCGTGCTCCCTAAGACGCCGATCAATTGCTTCGAACGTCTTCCTGTCGGGACACCTTCGTTCTGGAAATCTGTCTCGATACAAACGTACCGCGCCATGGCTATTGCCCCGTGCTAATCCATACATCAAATGGGCATCTGCCGACTCCGCATTTGTAAACATTGCACTGACTGCAAAACCACGTTCATGATGAACACTAACCTGTTGGTGCTACGTACTGATGTGCTTGATGCTAGCTAGTACTGTAGAGCAATGAGTCGCATGTCGACACAAGCACCGAAGTCAACATTACCTTCCTTCAATTGGACCAACTGGCGGTGAATCGAGTAAGTACTGTACATACTGACGAAACTAAAATGAGCTCTACCATGGAAATTAAGCGTTTCCGGACACATGTCCACGTAACACCTTTTCTTTATTTGTGTGTGAGGAGTGTTTCCTGAAAGTTTGGCCGTACCTTTCTGTAACACCCTGCATAGGGAACAGGAGCGGGCTTGTAACACGTTCCTGTATCCCTTCTCACTGTACCTTTTACTCTGATGAACACTTGACTTACAGTACAACGTACTGGATTCTATTACATAAAAAGTCTCTTAGCTACTCATATAGGCTCGGCGGATATCGTGCGTGAAAAGAACAAGCCGAGTTTCGTATGAGCCACGAGCGATGCTTTCTAAATCCGTGCTGATTTGTGGGCAGAAGCTTTTCTGTCTAACGGAAATTTATTATATTCTAACTTCGAATATGCTCAAGAATTCTGCAGCAAATCGACGTTGCGGATATTGGTCTATAATTTTGCGAGTCCGTTCTTTTACCCTTCTTATATACACCTCCGCTTTTTTCAAGACTTTGCTCTGTGTGAGAGATTCGCAATAAATTCAAGTTAATTAAGAGGCTAATGACTTAAGAGTACCCGCTGTAAAAAACGAACATTAACACCAGACGGAAACATCACCTTAACTGTATTTCACATTTCCATGCTCAGTACTATTTAATATGCAGACCTCTCGTCCTATAGAGGAAACAGCTAGCAATTCCATTATATATTTATTTTCAAACCGCTTTTCCCCTTGAGGAACACTGTACAACTCATACGAATGGACTTTTCTACTGAAATCTGCATTTAGCTCTTGCTTTAGTTGGAAGACAATTGAAGTCGTTTGTAAGACCAAAGTTTGTGCTGTTCATTCTGGTCGGAAACTTTCAAGTTAACTGCAATCTGATCCTTAGTTTATGTTGTAGAATATTAATTTTTAAGGCAATGCTGCTGCATCTCTTTACGTATCGTCCTCACAGTCCACCACAAATTGATAATTGTTGACCTTTTTGTAAGTTTTATGCAATTGATTAACGATATCTACAAGAAATTACTTTCAACTGTACAGAAAATTCTAAAACTGAATTCTTTAAAACCAAAGAAGAGTAAGTACATGGTTTTGTTGAACGATTGAAAAGAAAATCAGAGGAAGCTAAATCAAACAACGACTTAAAGAACGCCACTGGAGTAAACAATGATATAGTGTATAATAAACGCGACGACATCCGTAATGAAATTCTGGTAAGCGCATCTCAGTTTAAGAAACTTAAGTACTGTAGAGGAACGGAATTTACTTGCAGAAATTTAATCCGTGATGGGAAACGTTTATTTTGATTTTCTTCCTAATAGTTCCTTCAGACCAATGGCGGTTGCCATCGACGAGGGCGGTAAAGAAATGGGGTGATGAAAATAAAGTCCCTCGCCGCAATGGGAGAAAGCTTGACGCGTATTGAGCTGCAAGCTTTAAACGCCAATGGCAGAAAAAGAAGAAGTCTAACGGCCCGTCGATGTGGAGGTTAAATAGGCATATAATTTGCGTACAGAGACAGTATCAACGCTGTCTTAGAAGAGCCCTTAAGGTAAAACAGCAAGATTGCCATACTAAAATCAGCGTACTCGTCGAAGCAGCGTCGAGGCGACAATAATAAAACATTAGCTTCGATGAACAGGTCACGTGGTCCTTGGGACAGAGACTTTTTTTCCTTAGCAAATCGTGTGTTTTCAATTTATGGAGACGTAACGCTTTAATAGAGCACAGCGTAAAGGATGCACTGAAATGCAAGATGCAGAAATGCTTTATTATAGTTGAACACTGGAACACTACAGCATCTTAAAGTATCGCATCGACTTGTTTATGAAGGCCAACGACACTTCCAATAGCCATGTCGAAATCATGAAGTGGATAAGCGATATGCAACAAAGAAGCGAGCAACCTCAGCAAGCAGTGGTTGATGTACAAGTTAGTCAACATTGTTGATGACTTAGCGGAACGAGAAAAGGCGTACATAGCCCCAGAGAACCGACAAACAACGTGCTCCTGTAGTTCGCAAGAGAAAACAACATACTCGTTAACGAGTGATTGAACAGGGCAGAGTAGCCTGAAGAGTTCCAACAAAATCCATCTTCGGACTGAAAACAAGAACAGCAGCAGCCGCCCATGATGATGATGATAATGATGATGAATTACTGGAGCGCTATTTTAGACTCGATAAGGAAGTGGAAGGCAACTGTGCTGGTTACGTGAGAAAATGAATACAGTATTTGTGTAAAGTAACATGGGGGTCTGTCAAGTCCGTGAACGGGCTACTGGGCTGATTGCAGATAGATTGCAACCTTTCTTCGCGGCATTAGCAGGGGGAGGGAGGCGGACCCACCGCCCCACACGCCGTTTACCTCCTTGAAAGAGCCCTGGTACTTATTTGATAATAAAGGGCTGAATGGTCCTAGGGCCGTCCTTTAGGAACTGGAAAATATTTCCGCTCCATATCCGGCACGAACCCGGTACCTCCAGGACCGGAAAGTAGAGCTCTACCTGCTAGACGACCATGGCCATCGACTTGGCAGTATCAGAGAATAACAAATTCAGTAAGACCGGACTGGATCTCAAACCTTGTTTTCCCCGATATACAAGCCACCAAAGAAGTTTCAACTACTGACGTTCATCGGCGCATGAAAAACCTAAACACAAAATGGAATTCACAGTAATGAGAAAGTGCAAATAGACGAACTGAATATCATTTGAAGAATTGTGTAAAGTGAGAAACCGATATGCCATGGGGAACATCACTGCACGTGGGTCGGCGTCTTGGTTTAGTCCCATGCTGTCTTTAACGAAAGGGACTATGCTGCATGAGAACACGGCACACTGCGATGCTCTCTGTAGTTTGTAAACTCCCTAAGCGCTTGAAAAGTGTAACTCACGCTACAATTTGACTCATAGAACCCCTTACTAACAGAGCACCTACCCACCAGGTAATCCGCAATCCTTCATAGTTACACAAGACACGCAATCACGAGCAAGGACCTGTAAGCGTCACTTCGTTGCAAGGCAAGGCTTGATTATACACGGTTAGCGGATCGCAAGCTAAACTAGGAGCTCCTCGCTTATCAAGCACACAACCCTGACTTTTCGTCCTGTTAACAATGGTTCAAATGGCTCTGAGCACTATGGGACTTAACTTCTGAGATCATCAGTCCCCTAGAACTTAGAACTACTTAAACCTAACTAACGTAAGGACATCACACACATCCATGCCCGAGGCAGGATTCGAACCTGCGACCGTAGCGGTCGCGCGGTTCCAGACTGTAGCGCCTAGAACCGCTCGGCCACTCCGGCCGCCTCGTCTTGTTATTTCCAGGTTTTAGGGAAACTGAGGATATTTGGGAGAGTGGTATGGAGTGATGGAGATATGAAAGTAGCAATAAAGCACTGGTGAGTCATAAAGCCAAATCCAATTGTTTAACGAAGTATAAAATCCACATCATCAGACGTGATAGATTATGGTAATTATTTAAAAGTTGAATTCCTCCGCTTAGTATTAAAATATTTTGCGTCATAGTTCGGCCGACCCCGTTTAAGTCGACGAACGAAACGAGGATGACACGATATGATTACAGCATTATGTGCAATGAACCAGAAAGACTCAGCCTTAGCTTTATCGGACCATCTATCTTATCGACAAGAAAAATAGATAGTCGCTTTTTAATCTGGATGTCTGAGTCACAGAGCGCATAAGATGAAAGAATACCATGCTGTTGCCAAACAGTTAAGCGGATCAGAAGGTGTGCTGAAGCAACAATTAGTAAAAAATTATGCTTACTGAAGATCACATGTACTCGCCTCGCCTATCCTATTTAAGACACGCAGGATCGCAATATTATAAAGGAACTCGAGTACATATTAACGTGTTTTTTATGCTAAAGTAATTTCATTGCCAATTACGTCGACTATATGACTTGGATTGAGAAGACATATCACAACGATTAATCGTCGAAGAGAAAAGGAACATGCCAACATTTCTGGAGACAGCGAGTTAGCGATAGTATCGCGATCCAGCTAAGATACACCTAGGACTTCAGCAGAGTTAAACGTGAAATAAAATCACTCACAGGCATTATTCAATGCATCGACCAAAATGATAAACTACAAAGAAAGGATATGACATTCTTGAGAACTGCTGACTGTTTTAGGACTAGACGAGTTATCACTGTAAAACGCAGAGAGAAAAACGTTTGACGAAGCTAGAAATACGTACAATAAATTTTTAATGCGAATCAAGGGTGCAAAGAAAAGGGTTATTTCTTTAATCCATTCTGGAGTCCATTAGTTCGCTTCTCTCACGGGTGGTTAACTGTTTATAATTTTTGAGTGTCAAGAAAGTGATATTTTCTAGTGCCTGAAGCTTATCACTAGTATTCGCTGCCTTTTCTGCTGTTTCGAAGACGACGGGAAAGTATACAACAATTAAGTAATTGTGCAACGTGACAGTGGGACAAAATACATAAAATAACTTCGTATTACCGTATGAAAATATGAAATTCGTATAGCAAAAGTAGCTAATGATTATGTTGTAAAATTAAATTTGACGCTAGTCACTAATTGGCACCTTTCCTATCAAGATACAAATTAGGCTGACTATTAATTTTCTTTTGCAGTAATTAACAGTAACGAAAGAATGGAGTCTGCTGCAACTGCAGTGTTAATAGTGGTGGAGAGGGGAGATGATTGTCCCTCTGACATCTGTAGACGGCCTTTTTACGACGAAAAATACCAACAGCAATGCCAGGTTTAATTTCCCCAACCAACGAATGGATTAAAATCACGATACGTTTTACTTTCGTTTTTTGTGGCAGTGCCATGATAGGCGGTGGAGAGGGGAATGCAAAAAAATGGTTCAAATGGCCCTGAGCACCATGGGACTTCACATCTGAGGTCATCAGTCCCCTAGAACTTAGTACTACTTAAATCTAACTAACCTAAGGACATCACACACATCCATGCCCGAGGCAGGATTCGAACCTGCGACCGTAGTGGTCGTGCGGTTCCAGACTGAAGCGCCTAGAATCGCTCGGTCACACCGGCCGGCAGCTTGAATGCAAGTGGGTGCGAATTAGGTATGAAGAAAGCGCATGCTGTCGGACCTACTCGTTACCAATTCGTTTCCAAGGACGTAAATTCTTAACATTGTCGGGATTCGAACGGAATACTTCCGGATAGAATGCCAGTCAGTAACGAATACTTTGTGACCACAGCCACGAAGCCGAGCGCAGTACTTAGCTCCGGTCCCCTTTGTCCTACTTTCCTTCTAAACGATAAAGACCTGCGTCACTCCTTTGCATAGGAAGAATTACACATTTTTATGGGACGAAGGGCAGAGGATTGAAGCTGTGATGCACAGTTCACAACACAGTCAACTTCTGCTGTTGTCCCCGGACGCTGGAAATTAAATGCAATAGTTGACTTTCTTGTCCCATCGTCAGTTGAAAGACAGATGTAGGAAGCGCATTCTAAAGTTAGTCACTGACCTCTTGTTTCAGAGAATCGTTACCGTAAAGGAAAGAAAATTGTTTCACTTTGAAAAGTTGCTGATAATACCCGGTAACACACTGTTTACTCTAAGCTAACAAACAAATATGATGTAACACAGGAAGCCGAATAACAGCGGAATTCAAGGTATAGAGAGCTTAATTAACGTGCATGTGGGAACACTGTACGGAAGAGAACTGTAATGCGACAGGCATCCGAGACGACTTGGAACAGTAGACTCAATCGAAATGGTTCAGAGAGGGCAATACTCAGAAACATACTTTTAAGTCTTAGCAATTTCCGTCTCGCCTCTGGCACCAAAGAGATAGCATGCTCTAATCTGTCTCTGGAAAATACTTTCAAACGGATGTTTCACATTACGATGTTTCCTCCTCGTGCAACTGCGAACATCTAACTCGCAACTGCATTACAGAGTCGTTTCTCACATCGTATGGACAATGCGATCAATGAAGAATGAAAACGTAGGATAAAGAAACCCACTCTAAACTATACAGAAATCAGCATGTGCACTTCTAACAACTTTTCTGTCTTCTTGTGTAGTTGTGTAAATCGCAATAATAGGGAGCTGCTTTTTACTTATGGCGACAAATACCAGTAGGGAATTAATATACCCAAGAGAAAAAATTCTTTATTGGCATGAATGTACTACCCCATAAAATCTTTCGGTGGGATTATGGGAGGGGAAGTCTGCTTACCACTTTTGTCTTCAGGTAAATATGAGACGAGACCCTTTAATGTTTCATTTTACCAATGTGCGACTCAATTTTAATCTTTTCTCCCTTCTGATAAACATCACTGTGTTTCATTAAGTTAAGATATAAATAATTTACTCCAGTTATAAGAATGTGCAGGTATTTGTATACACTGATCGGGCAGAACACTATGACCATCTACCATGCAGCCAGTATACCCACATTTGGCACGGATAACAGCCGCGACGCTTCGTGGCATGAAAGCAATGAGGGTTTGGTAGCTCGCTGGAGGGAGTTGGCACCACATCTGCACACACAAGTAATCTAATTCCCGTAAATCCAGAGGAGGGGCGATGAGCTCTGACGCCAGGTTCAATCACATGCCAGATGTGTTCGATAAGGTTCAGATCTGGCAAGTTGCGTGGCCAGCACATCAATTGGATCTCTCCGCTGTGTTCCCTGAAACACTCCATCACGCTCCTGACCTTCTGACATGGTGCATTATCTTGTTGAAAAATGCCAATGACATCAGGAAACACTTCTTCATGAAGGGGTGTACGTGGTCTCCAACCAGTGTACGATACTCTTTGCACGAGCTCCAATGGACCCATCGTTAAGAGTGTTCGGTGCACTGTGTGTTCAGACACACCTGTGTTCTGCCCAGCATTGAAGGCTGACGTTAGTACCTCCACACTTCGACCCCATTCCTGTTTTACCAGTCTGTCTAACCTACGACGTCCGACAACTGTAATCAATAGTGGCCGCCCGACCCCACGACGTATGGACGCGGTTTCACCTTCGTTTCCCGACGAGTTGAAGACACCACCGCACTCCTCGTACACCCGACAAAGGTGCAGCTTCCGAAGTACTCATACCGAGCCTCTAGGTCATCACAATCTGCCCTCGGTCAAACTCAGATCACCAGCCTTCCCCATTCTACACGCGGACAGCACGCTCACTGATACTATATGCACCGTGCGTGTGTCTGACTAGCAGTCATTCCTCGCCAGATGACGCTGCTGTCGCCTGGGTGGGTTTATATCTATAGTAGGTCGGTGGTCATCTTGTCCTGGCTGATCAGTGAGTAAGTATCTATTACGATTTAGTATGAGCCACTGATTAAAATGCTTGTGTGGTTAGTAAAAAGTACATAGTTTGAGAACTCCTTTAACGTCAATGGTTAATCGTCTATACCGGTACACAAAATTTCGCTAACTGCTGAATCTCGTAGGTACCATATCGCTTTAATTAAATGTGTGGTTTGATCTTCTCAACTGGTAGAACGCTTGTGAAGCAGGGTATACGGAGGTGAGCGAGGCTTGGATCATATCCACATCCTGTATTAAAGGCCACTGAACTGGTAAACAGGCCCGTGCTGGTCTCGCTCATATGTAATTTCGAGTCGGTTCTTCACACTTGTCTAGGCAAATCCACGGCCAGTACAGCATTCTCTACCCTCCCCACCGCCAACTACCAATCACCGCCAGAAAGTTAAAATACGAATACACAGTGAAACAAGTTCAGACGATTCACAGAAAGAACATGCACTCAGAATTTAAACCAAAACAACTTTAAATGGACGACTGATAATCGTTAGCGCAACATGCCACAAGCGGGATGTATGGTGATGAACAAAAAGAAGAAGTTGATGAGAAACCTCAAGATGAGGCGAGTGTGTTTTCAATATGTCAGACAAAATATCATAACAGAAGTATTTACGGGAGGTAGTCATAAAGCAGAGTGCTAGAGGGAGCAAAACAAATGGTGAACATCAGTAATGAAGTAGAGTATCGTGCGGTACTGCGGTTTCTTCATCTGAAGTGCTTCAACACGGCAACAGCCCATGCTGAGTTGGTGTTAAGTGTAGGCAGCCACGTACCATCACGTAACACTGCGACTGAATGGTGCTTCCGATGGATGGTGCAGACACATCCTGTGTGATCAAACAAAAGAAGAACTAATTGGAAGACAGTCCCTTCAGTGAAGAACCTGAAATCGCAGGAGAAGTAGACAGCCCTGGCAAGGGTGCTCATACGATAGATTGTAGCGGGGGATGAGGTGGGTCAGACGTGGGGGTATAGAGTATTTTAATATTTTGGAAGAAGGATGCCCATAAAAAAGTTCCATTTCTGACCCAGTTAAAAACCTATGTACTACCAACTTTCAAATCATTTTCTTAAAAATAATTTTCTCTTAACAGCTTGGGGTGGGCAGCGCAGCGCGTCCCCCTTGTCCCCGGGCATGGGCGCCCTTAAGCCCTGGTGCTCCAAGAGAGGCAGGTCACAATCGACGAGATAGCTTACAAAGGAAAATCAGTTATAGATCAGCTTTCCAACATCTTCACGACATTTTGAACTTGACAAAGGTCGTTGCTCGCTGGGTCCCGCGACTGCTCACGAAGATTTAAAAAGCCCGCTCAACCATGGCAGCAGCGAAAATGCTGCAGTTATGTTGGTTAGGCCTATACAGACTTCTTTAGCCGCTTAGTCACCATGAATGAGTGATGGGTGTATCAGTATAGCCCAAAGATAGAGGAGCAACGTAAGCTGTGGATTCGCCACTGCTGAAAAAGGCGAAAACCTAACCATCAGCCGGCCGGAGTGGCCGTGCGGTTCTAGGCGCTACAGTCTGGGGCCGAGCGCCCGCTACGGTCGCAGGTTCGAATCCTGCCTCGGGCATGGATGTGTGTGATGTCCTTAGGTTAGTTAGGTTTAAGTAGTTCTAAGTTCTAGGCGACTGATGACCTCAGAAGTTAAGTCGCATAGTGCTCAGAGTCATTTGAACCTAACCATCATCGGGCAAGGTGATGCTGCGTGCTTTTTGGATTGCCGTGCTGATGTGCCAAAAGACAATGCTGGTAAGAAGCAAATCGTCACAGGACATACTGCCTCAGTCTACTGAGGCGTCTGCGGGAGGATGTCAAGATGAAGGTAGCGGGAAGCTATCGATTAAAGTGTTTTCGCTCCAGGTCAACGTCCCGGTTTATTCCACACAGTTTACAGACACTCATGGTGTGCGTTCTGGCTACCACGCTTTACCTTAGCGGCCCATCCCTTGCCAACGTTTTCTCTCGAAAACAATGCGCTGTAGGCATTTGCAGATTAGCGAATACGTGATTTATGAAGTGGAACGTTTCGTTAGTGTCCAAGACCCAGATTTCTACAACTAAGGTCTCCGCCACAACATCCACAGATGGGAAAAATGTGTCGCACTGAATGCGTAGAGACGGTCTAACACCATCACCACGTTTCCTGGTTGCAGTTTGATTGTTTCGAGGGGACAACTTGTAATGGTACTTGAATTACGTAACCATTATGGTACCTCACCTGAACCTCTCGATACCAGCAATGTTCTACTGTGTTTCTGAAAAGTAGTTAACATATTTCTGTGACTACATTCAGATTTGATTTCATTAATGTAGAGATACTTTGATACATCGATATGCTTATGTTGCAATGATATTATTCTTATGTGTATTCTTTCTTTTGTCACTATGATCTTTGAAGAACTTGTAACTCTTGATTTTTGGGCGCGTAAGCAATTAGTTGTTAGGGAGTCGGGCCTTGAGAAAGTCAAGTCTTGATCGTCATGTTGAAAAGACGCATATTGTAGCCAGTTTATAAAATGTGAACTTTAACAGTGAAGAAGATGTTTTCAAGTATTCTTTGCATTGTGAAGTGATGTTTTGTGTGTTACGTGATATTGCAGCAAAAGTAATAAAAAAGAAGTGTAACTTAAATTCGGAGTGCTGATTACTTTTTTACATCACCATCATCCTGCAAAAGTGTAATCTTCAAGAATGGTTTGTGAAACATATCTATTAAACTTTTTAATATCGCATAATAAAACCTAGGCCTCTTTGCATCCGAGCTTGGAATCATCACCACCTAGATTTTCGACGATTGAGCCATGATTTTACAACGAGACCAGCGTGGGAAACACGAAAAGATGAGTGCCTAGTTTATTCATTATTACATGAAATGACTTTATTATCTGTGCTCTAATGACACCTGCCACATAATAACTTTGTTGTTACCCGAAAATGCAGTATTTAGCAGCGTGAGCAACATCACGATCATTATTAAATTTTGACCTTTGTTGTGGTAGGGTTGTTAGAAACTGAACCCTTGTGACTGCCCAGGGTAGTCTGTGGTACGCGGCTAAACTGCCGACAGAAGCCTCGGCGGCGGCTGGTTGACGCCTCGGCGGGAATTCGGAGCCTGCTTCTCTGTCACTATTAGCGCCGCGACATTCTCTGGCGGCTCGCCGGACGTCTCTAAACGGGCAGGGCAGCTCATTAAACACGCGCTGCCGGCTGCCGCACGTGTCGCCCGCGCCTCTGGCTTCCTGATCCACACCGAACGGGTCGCTACGTATCAGTGGCACAGCTCCCACAGGCAGGTCATTTGTGCCCTCCATTTCATTCGCCCACGAGAAGAACACGGCAAGAAACTTTGCTCAGTGGAGGAGGGACCACAATAAGCGAACACGAGTTTCGGCTTATCCAAAGATACTCGACCGTTTCTAAGAAAATGACGTTTAAAGTTTTGTAGGTACTTTATGTACATTTTAGAGAGTACAGCCCAACCGAAGCGGTGGCAGAGTGGCTTTCGTCACGGCTTCACAGTTTTGCGTCTCGTGTTCGAAAACCGATTATTATTTTTATTTTAGGTTTTCATTTATTTTTGTGCACAAAACTTTACTACTCGAATGTTTTCCAATGTATATTGGAATAACGTTTTTTTTGTGCGTCCACTAGCTGTATGTCTGATGAATAAATTACAAAAAATAAATGAATGAGAAAATTATTTGAAATTTTTTCGGCGAAAGTCCTATACTGTATTTTGAGATTCGTATCAATTGCAAGCGCCCGTTTTCTGTAAAGTGGTCCGTTATGGGTGGTTTGCCTGAAATCATTGCCAACGCGTGAAATCTTTGCAATGTTAACGACATTTATTTCGCAATGAGATTCTTATGACGACGTATCACTGTAGTGAACCTGCCTTCGCGTGATGTTCGTGGTTTTCGAAAATTCTATGTTTCGAACGATTTTATGATCAGTATAATCCAACTGAATGCACGAAATCTTCTGAAGAATAGACAAAATAAAATACAAGACTTAATATAAAATTGATATACGAATTAAATATAATAATATGGGAATTAAAAAAAATTGTAAACCTTGAAAAACACCACACAGACATGTAACACATAATATATGTGTAACACTTATTGCGAAACGCAGTTGTAATTTTAGAATTAATGTACCGCCCTTGTATCCCGTAACCTGATAAGAAACATTCGTGTAATAACCTCCTACGGTCACCTCTATACGTAAGAGGCAATGTCCTAACTGATTCCTAATCGCCCAGTCCAAACCGCTAAAGATAGAAACTTAAAATTTGGAGAAGGTGTAGATCTTATACTGTAGGCGTTGTTTAAGAAGGGATTTTTCGAAATTTTAACCTTAAGGGGGTGAAATATGGGATGAAAGGCTTTTTGAAAGTATGTCGTTATTACGAGAATTCTGAAGCTAGAACTACGAAAACTGGTATTTGATCTCTCTGTCAGAAAATAAAAAATAAGTGTTTCAGCATTTTTGGAAATTCAATCACTAAGGGGATAAAATAGTTGGTGAAAGTCTTTTTGAAAATAAATAATTACTAAAGAACTATTAAAAGATTTGAAGGCTACATCTATGACGATTGGTGTTTCACCTCCCGGTTAGAAATAAAAAAAAATACGTGTTTTAGTGTTTCTGGAAATTGAACACCTTAGGGAGCGCATTAGGGGATGACACGTTTTAAGAAAATATTTCATTACATTCGAAAAACTTTAAAGCTAAATTTATGAATGAAAATATCTCCAAAACAACGCAAAAGATATGATTACCAAAAAACTTGGACTCTAGCTATCAAATTCGCTTTTTGGACGAACATTCGGAAAAGACCATGCTTATATACCTTAATTAGTGACAAGCTTAGCAGGTGTTGCAATTAGTGAACAACATAAAAAAATCGATTAAATGAAAACAAAACAAAAGAATCTCTGCAGGCCGTACATTCTACGCGAGCGAAGCGCGGGCGCTAAGCTACAGGGTAGATAAATGAAGAACAAAATAAAATGTAATAAATAAAAACAATAATCACGTTTTGAACACGGGGTGCAAATGCTAGTAGACGCAAAGCTAGCCACTGCGTCATCATTCCGAACTAACATTACAGCGCGCTGTTAAGTCCTCTAAATGAAGTCGGAAACGTTGTTTTTTTTTTTCAGAACCGGTCGATTATCTATGGGTAAGCCGAGATACGTGTTCGCTTATTTTGACTGCTATTCCACTGAGCGAGATTTCTGAGACATCGGTTTATGACACTTGCCGAGTTCTCCTCGTCAGCTTCAAATGAGTCTAACCAGAAAGAAGGAATTATCGGTTTTCTGCCTCTAACAGTAATATTTTTCATTTATTAATTTATTCAATACACTCCTACGCGTTTAGATCACGTTTTTCCCCATAGCCAGGAATTTTTGTTGCATGTTTATGAAAACAAAAAGTTACGAAAAAATCTAAAATTACAACTTGAAAATGTAAAAAACCGTGTATAGCTTAATCTTAAAGCGATCGGTTTTAGTGAGAAAATGGGATGGGAGGCAGAAGAGAAAGCGACATCCATTGTTGTTTTTGTTGTTGTTGTTCTGTTCTTTTTGGTTGCATCTTGTTGATTGTGGAAATGGCAATGTTGGTTGCATGACGATACTTTGGCATCAGTAGGTTGATTTAAGTATTTAACATTGTATCTGTATGTCAGAGGTTTCACCTGAGAAACGCCAGAAGCTTAATTGTCCCGTATTTCCAGATGGAGTCGCCACATTATTTTGCAGTTTGTATCTTAACATCGCGAGGACTGAGCACTAAGCAGCTTTCTCCAATATTTTCTGAAATTCAGTACAGAATTCTGTTTCTAACTGTACATTATCCGCCGGTCGGAGTGGCCAAGCGGTTCTAGGCGCTACAGTCAGGAACCGTGCGACCGCTACGGTCGCAGGTTCGAATCCTGCCTCGAGCATGGATGTGTGTGATGTCCATAGGCTAGTTAGGTTTAAGTAGTTCTAAGTTCTAGGGGACTGATGACCTCAGAAGTTAAGTCCCATAGTGCTCAGACCCATTTGAACAATTTTTTGTACATTCTCCAATATGGTGAACCGGTAGTTGCGACGAGATATGAATTATCGATTCTGTCAACATCGATCTTTACGGTAATGAGTCGCTCTAAATGTAAAATTACTACCGTGCTATTTTTACCGTAAAGATCGACGTTGACAGAAATGGTGTACTGACACAAACTTCATGTCCGATACATTGGAATAATGCTGTGAATGTTCACCCACAACTTCTAAACGAGTTCTGAAGTGAGTTTCAGAATATGCTGCACCGCGCTGCTTTGTTTTCAATGCCTATAACGTTGTACGCAGTTTCCAATTTTATAAAGTGGTTCCATCAAAAAATAAAACTTGAACGCACAAATCGTAAGTAAAACCTCTGAAATGCAGAGAGAATATTAATTAATTAACGCAACATGCCAAATGACGCCAAAATATTGTCATGTGTCCTACATAAGAAAAGCCACAATTAAGAGATGCAGCTCTACTTGACGACGACAACAGCAACAGTTGACGCCAGTATCTCCCGTTGTATTACCAAACCCCTTTTTGTGACAAGAACCAACCTTAGACGTAGTTCGTAGTATATCAGTGAGTTAATTTTAGGTCATTTCAGTAACGTTTGTTTTCACATGTATGCAATAAAAAACGCCTGGATATGAGCTAAACACGCTAGAAAAGAGTAGCACACTGTTAACTGAATAAAATGAAGTAGCAGCATAAAACAACAAAGTTATTCACGACAGTCGTAGAAATAGTCCTCTGGAGCTCGAGAGCATCCATCGGAGACGGAGCACAGCTTCACATTAGGGAAGGAAATCGGCAGTGTTCTTATCAAAGCGACAATCCCAGCATTCGCCTTCAGCGACCAGAAAACCCAAATGTGGATGGGGTTTGTCTTTAGTAGGAGCCCATTTAGAGGCTTACTGGGGGGGGGGGGGGGGGGGGGGGGCAGCAATCCCACTGCTGTGGCAGGAGACAGGGTTTACAAACTCTGTCGTGTCGTCCATTAGGAAAGCACCTCCATAATAAAAAAAATTATTTAAACATGATTCAATGCGGCGTTTTAAGGCATTAAAAAAGTCATTTCTGGTCGCCCGGCTCCACGTTATTTTCGTGTTTCGTACTAATTTAAGATTTTGATGAAGTGACAACGAGAAATGTCCTTCAGGTAGCACAGGTACGACTAAAACACTATGGAACATCTCAACTAAAGATTCATACACTGATAGCTCCTTCCGTCCGAAGCTGACTTGAAATTAAATAATTCATCTGCAAGGCTCTGATCAGCAACTTTGTTCAGAGGAATCTATTAATTTAAACGTGAATACTTCTAATCGATGTTTTCTGACGCAGACGTAATTTTAATTTTCTACACCGTCCGAGACTTATTTTATTCCTCGCGTAGCGCAGTAACTACGGTCGCAGCTTGAACAAATAACGGTAAATAACAGTTGTGCATTCCACCAGTCAGTTGTGAGCAGGCAGTGTTAAGTAGTGGACGAGCGACTGTACTGTGTCAACGTTATTGTATTACACATAGCAGTGGAGCAGCATCTCTAAATCATGTGTTAAAGACATTCTACAGAATGTTTTGAAAAAAAGAAAGGTGTGTGCAAAAATTTGTCCCCCACACCTCGGCTCCTAACAAAAACAACGGCGCGTGGACGCTTGGCGCGACTTGATGCAAATGCAAAAGCGCACAATTCTTTACAAAAAAATCATCACATGAGACGAGATTTGGTGTTAGCAATACGAACCTACCACCAAACGACAAAATGCAGAAATCCACATGAAGGGTGAACGCTCTGGCACCAGGACCGACATTCAAGCCAATGAGGCGTGCGTATTGAACAACATCCCACAGGATGACTTCTCTGACAGTTTCATATAGTTTTATTAACGTTATGTACGTTGTATTCGCGTGGAAAGAGACTATATAGTACACCTGAAGCATTAAAACCACCATATTAACTTATTTCTGTTTATGACTCCAGCGTTGAAGCTTTTGGGCTGACGGGGGTATTCATGCAGTTCCCAAGCTCAAACTGCCGGTTTTATCATTTACTTGCTGATCACTCAGTTCTTTTTTTCAAGGTAAAAACAGTGGTAGCTCACTGTGCAACCCTCGTTGTATTGTAGTTCACACAAGAATTGTATTCATGACTCAGTCCCATTAGAATTAAGTAACATGCAAAGTCTGCATGTTCCAGTCAAGGCCTATTCAGGGGATCGATACAGTTCTTGGCACAAGGCTGCTTTTTATAAGTTTCTGTGCCGGTACCGCCACCATGTTTAAATACTTATCTGCACACGAAATGGCACGCAAGGTCGCTATGAGCCTTTTGCGACGGCTAGTGAGTCAGCGATAAAGAAGAGCGATGGGGCTGGGGAGGGGAGGAAGAGGGAGGGGGCGGGAGAGAGAGAGAAAATGGCTCTGAGCACTATGCGACTTAACTTCAGAGGTCATCAGTCCCCTAGAACTTAGAACTAATTAAACCTAACTAACCTAAGGACATCACACACATCCATGCCCGAGGCAGGATTCGAACCTGCGACCGTAGCGGTCGCTCGGCTCCAGACTGTAGCGCCTACAACCGCACGGCCACTCCGGCCGGCTCTGAGAGAGAGAGAGAGAGAGAGAGAGAGAGAGAGAGAGAGAGAAAGAGAGAGAGGGGGGGGGGGAGGTCGAGAACTGAATAGGGTGTAGAAAATTTTCCGCTACCGGTCACAATAAAAGGTTATTTATTTGTCACACGACCTGTTTCGGGTTTGCGCCCATCCTCAGGTGTTTATACAGGGTTATTACAAATGATTGAAGCGATTTCACAGCTCTACAATAACTTTATTATTTGAGATATTTTCACTATGCTTTGCACACACATACAAAAACTCAAAAAGTTTTTTTAGGCATTCACAAATGTGCCCCTTTAGTGATTCGGCAGACATCAAGCCGATAATCAAGTTCCTCCCACACTCGGCGCAGCATGTCCCCATCAATGAGTTCGAAAGCATCGTTGATGCGAGCTGGCAGTTCTGGCACGTTTCTTGGTAGAGGAGGTTTAAACACTGAATCTTTCACATAACCCCACAGAAAGAAATCGCATGGGGTTAAGTCGGGAGAGCGTGGAGGCCATGACATGAATTGCTGATCATGATCTCCACCACGACCGATCCGTCGGTTTTCCAATCTCCTGTTTAAGAAATGCCGAACATCATGATGGAAGTGCGGTGGAGCACCATCCTGTTGAATGATGAAGTCGGCGCTGTCGGTCTCCAGTTGTGGCATGAGCCAATTTTCCAGCATGTCCAGATACACGTGTCCTGTAACGTTTTTTTCGCAGAAGAAAAAGGGGCCGTAAACTTTAAACCGTGAGATTGCACAAAACACGTTAACGTTTGGTGAATTGCGAATTTGCTGCACGAATGCGTGAGGATTCTCTACCGCCCAGATTCGCACATTGTGTCTGTTCACTTCACCATTAAGAAAAAATGTTGCTTCATCACTGAAAACAAGTTTCGCACTGAACACATCCTCTTCCATGAGCTGTTGCAACCGCGCCGAAAATTCAAAGCGTTTGACTTTGTCACCGGGTGTCAGGGCTTGTAGCAACTGTAAACGGTAAGGCTTCTGCTTTAGCCTTTTCCGTAAGATTTTCCAAACCGTAGGCTGTGGTACGTTTAGCTCCCTGCTTGCTTTATTCGTCGACTTCCGCGGGCTACGCGTGAAACTTGCCCGCACGCGTTCAACAGTTTCTTCGCTCACTGCAGGCCGACCCGTTGATTTCCCCTTACAGAGGCATCCAGAAGCTTTAAACTGCGCATACCATCGCCGAATGGAGTTAGCAGTTGGTGGATCTTTGTTGAACTTCGTCCTGAAGTGTCGTTGCACTGTTATGACTGACTGATGTGAGTCGCCATTTTGTCTCACTGCGCTCTCGTGCGCTCTGGCGACAGAAACCTGACGTGCGGCTTCAGCCGGACAAAACTTTATGAGTTTTTCTACGTATCTGTAGTGTGTCGTGACCATATGTCAATGAATGGAGTTACAGTGAATTTATGAAATCGCTTCAATCATTTGTAATAGCCCTGTACATTCATGTACATGTTTACATTGCTGGTGATCACTGTATAAATACAAAAAAAAAAAAATATTTGCTGGTGACTAAACAGATACAAGTGGGACAATTGTAAGTAGCAAGGCAGCATCATCATTATTATAGTTACGCTGTGATGATAGATATGTCAGAGGATAATTAGTCAAAAACAAAAACTAACTGTCCTCTGATATAATAACAAAGTAATATTCTATGGAAATTCAATGTAGCAGTCATACAACAGTTCAAGTGTCACTATCGTAATTTGTAAAAGTCATACTGTAAACACAAGCTGTAACTGTCATAGTATAATTTGTAATAGCTTTCAAAATTTCATGTGTGTGTAACATCATTGTACTTCCTAGATCTAAGTTCTCTGACAACAGTGTGGCTGAAAACAGTTCTAGCTGTCATTTTTTAATTTGTCATAGCTTTTAGTGATTTCATATATGTAACATCATTGTACTTCCTAGATGTAAGTACTTTGACAAAAATATGGATAAAAAACTTTCATATTGTGTATCAAAAAACTTTGCCGTCTATAATAGCTTTTTAAGTTTCTATATGTGCAACACCCTTGCACTTCCTGTGGCTAAGTTCTTTGACCATAGCCTACATGTTTCTGTATGACCAACATCTTTACACCTGCTACGTGTAAGTTCTTTTACTATAGCCCACATGTTTGTATGTAAACACAGTGTATTTCACGAGTGCACATCGTAGTAGTGAAATATGCAGCTAAACTTTATAAAACTGAAATATGGACGTGAAAATGTTAATAAGTGTGCAACTAAGTGGAAATGATGCTTCATCTTTATGTAAGTACAGATATATTTTCGATAAATGCTGCCTTGCCACTTACAAATGTCCCACTTGTATCTGTTTAGTCACCAGAAAATAATATTTTTGTATTTATACAATGATCACCAGCAAGATAAACATGTACATGAAACTATAAACACCTGAGAATGGGCGCAAGCCCGATCCGGTCGTGTGACAAATAAATAACCTTTTATTGTGACTGGTAGCGGAAAATTTCTACACCCTATAAAGGAACAGTCACGGAGTTCAACAGCATCCACTATGGATAAAATTCAAATAACTGAATAGATTTAATGAACTACACACGATGTTTGTATGTGCAACCATTCTTACTCAATTGCTACTTCGATTTTGCTTACCACGTAGTTAGATTAAAAACAAAATAAACATTCAGTTGCAAAAGACGGATAATGTTCGTTCCTGTCTATAGATAAAAATAATAATTCTGATATTATTAGCAGCTCTGATAAAAAATCCTCTAATTAGAATATAGGGAAGGCAACCCCTTAAAATACTGTTGCCATTCCTCTGTATTCATATAAAGTAGTAATAACAGAAGAGGAACTGTGAAAGGCAGCAAAATGCAATATCCATCCAGGCATTGTTCACTAGGCATTTTGATGTGGGAAAAATATTTGTTAAGCCGGAAGATAAAACCAAAATTCCGGTAAACAACTTGGCCTCCTCCTACGAAGTATCACACGACTTCTAAGAATGTACAAAAAATACGTATAAAGAACTGAAGTTAGGGTTTCATCATTTGGAAAACTGAAAAACTGATGTATTGTCTACTTCAGTACGAAATATGTGTTAACGGCATAAATGTACTTTGTTCTTCCTGTTTTAGCATGTCTTTTCTCTTTTGTTACAATCGTGAAAACATATGGGGAAAGTCACTTTAATGACAACGAAGGTATCAACGTTTAGTCACCTTTTGTTGGTGGACCTTGCGTACAGGATGGGAAGGTACTCCACCATTAACACGACCGCCCACGACTCTGAGGTTGATGAATTA
Source organism: Schistocerca cancellata (assembly GCF_023864275.1). Taxonomy (NCBI): domain Eukaryota; kingdom Metazoa; phylum Arthropoda; class Insecta; order Orthoptera; family Acrididae; genus Schistocerca; species Schistocerca cancellata. The sequence continues at coordinate 493,736,990 of NC_064628.1, read as the reverse complement.
TGAAGTATTGCGTACATTTGTCTCTATTAAACGGTATTACATTTCAGGGGACTGACGAGCGGGTCTAAGGCCAGAAATGAAGGTGTGTGTTCACTCGGTGTAATAACTGCTAAAGCATGGGTTTAAATTTTCGAAACGCCACAGTAATATTTAGAGTACGTAATGTCATTCATGTAGAATACTGTACAGGTTTCAGTGGGGAAAACAGAACTATGCAAAGTCCAAGAACAAACTGTATTAATTGCTGTACATCGCCTGAGGACTGCACATAGAATGCAAACACGTAGTGATTAATTTTAAAAAGCAAAAATACTTACACGTTACAGTTTCTTCTTCTCCTTCATTAACAAGCAAAATTAGCTTTCACAGATACGACCTAGAGACAACATGGTTATATTTGAAAATGACCAATACTCTCCTGGTGAACGTAGTGCTAACGTATATTATGTTACAGAGTTACAGAATTCTACATCAAAATCTGTCTAAAATTTCCAACAGAAGCCCTCGGCTATCTTCGATCAGCCTCTTTGGTCTGTACCGTCGCTTCTCACCACTCCTCGACTCTGCCAGACACGCTTATTTACTTCACTTCCACGGCTCCTCTTGCCGGCTACATCTATGAAGAATCCAGGTAAGTAGCATTTCTGGTGGGCTCTTGAACTGCACTGTCAAGAAATACTTTCTAAGCAATTATTTTTCTGTGTGGGATACAAGGCGTGATCCACTCTCCCCCCTCCCCTTCTATTTTTAAACGCCACCCCCACTTTCCAAAACTTTTTCAACACGAGGCCCCATTAGTGAAGTTATCTAAGTACAGCTGGACGACTGCACCTTCGACTATGTAGCAACGGCAGCAGCACCCACAGGTACAAGTACTCTCTTCTTCCTTTTGTATTACGTAAGAAAACAGTGCCACAACATGATTCACAGGCGTCTACTTTAAAACATTTAAAATCTATAATTGAAACAGAACAAATGAAAAGAGACTGTGTGGTCTCCCTCTTCTTTCTTTTCATAACGTCATTCCATCTGATACATATGGAGCAGTGGATCGCTTTCATGAAGTGCTACGACGGTTAGAAAAGATCAGGTATCCATACATCACACCAGCAAGGAAAATTTTACAAGGGGATGCCATGACGTTGGGCTCACGGATTTACTTCAAATTTTGTACATCTTTAGTAGGCCATTAACATAATGTACTGTGGAAGTAATACGATGCACTACTCAGGTAATTCCGAGAAAATCGCAAGAGAAGTTATACGCGTCTATTATGTAAACCATGCATCTGTTCCTGTGTCTGTGCAAATTGAGCGGCCGTAAGAATTCATTGTAGTCTTGTGATTAGCGTTTGTGCATGGCAAAAAGCTCGTGGATGAGGCGACTGTTTGGATCCCGCTCACATTTTTTAATCCATTTTTTTCATTACTGCCGGCCGGGGTGGCCGAGCGGTTCTAGGCGCTACAGTCTGGAACCGCGCGACCGCTACGGTCGCAGGTTCGAATCCTGCCTCGGGCATGGATGTGTGTGATGTCCTTAGGTTAGTTAGGTTTAAGTAGTTCTAAGTTCTAGGGGACTGATGACCTCAGATTTTAAGCCCCATAGTGCTCAGAGCCATTTGAACCATTAATTTTATTTTGAAGAATAAGATAAGTGTGAGACACATTACATACAGGACGTCGAATGATCATACATCAATCTAAACAAGACTGAGCGGCCATGAAAAAATAAAATATATCACAAAAAAATTACATTATGATCGCTTTAAATTTGAGTATGTCAAAGGGATCGTGGACTTTAGTTGCAACAAACGTTGCGATTTCTCCTGATAAAAATAAATGTCATGTGGCTAGGACCTCCCGTCATGTAGACCGTTGCCGGTCCCGGAGCGGATAAAAATCTCCAATCCAGCCGGGAATCGAACCCGGGCCCTTAGGATTGACATTCCGTCGCGCTGACCACTCAGCTACCGGGGGCGGACGTTTCTCCTGATGTGACATATAGAATGCAGAATTCAAATAGTAATCTACAATTATGAGTTGCTAAATGACTAAGATGTCTATATTCTTCTTAAGAGTTAACCGCTCTCGTCATCAAGTTACCACAATTACTACTTTTTTAAAATAATTAAGGCGTAAATGACCAAAACAAACCCGTGATGCTAACGCCAACACTCATCTGAATGATTTTGGAGATATCAATATCCCTCCATACTCCCTTGAAATACAATACTGAACACGCCTCACGGTATATACACTGATAAGACGTACGACACAGGGGAATAACGAGAATGTAAAAGAAAAAAGACATGTCATAATATACGTAAACTTCTGATCTGGTTACACAAGAGTATTCCGTGATCTTTGTGATTCATCAGTCGTGAATGCTGAATGACACGTGGATTAAACGTTCCCTCGGACGTAAATGTTAATCTACCAAAGTTGAACACTTATGCATATAAAATAAAACAAACTTGGAAGAACAGGCGTATGGAGTATCTCCCAATCGCCCTACCAAAGACCGTGAGGCGAGGACTCCGAGGTGAATGTGTGAGTGGCTACGCCACGTGTTTTTCAGTGAACAAGCCCTTAAGCAGGAGACAGGAAGGAATGTATGCTTCCGCCGAGCCAAGCTGGAGAGCAAATGAGCAGTTTGTCAGTGGCGCAATGCCTAGTACTACACGCGCCATGAATAACTGCACTCAGAACTGCGCTTTAGCAACAGCTAAGAATTTACTAACGGGAAAGACGTGAAAATAACGCCGTCAAGTGATGAGTGGTGATCTCGGAACGGTAAAGGCTATTTCTTTAATAAACTGCATCAGAAAGTCCCACAATACAGGCCTTCAAAATCGATACTTACTTCAGTTAAAACTAAGAGTGAGAGGCCATATTCGATATACAAAACTGGTACCTGGCGTTTCATCTCCGACTGTGGGAGATATCTTCGGAGGTTAAACAGCGATCAAAGGCTCGAGGGGACCCCGATTTTAGAGTGCTGTACAGAGGGCGTCACCATTCGTCCCGTGAAGCTGAGAGCGTGACTATCTATGGATGGCATCATACGGACGCCGCCTTTGGCCCACTAGAATGACAATCGATTACTGTTAATTGACGCCGACGACGCCAGCTAGAGATAATACCGTACTCGGCTTCACTTGGCGAATGGTGGTGTCCTCGATATTTCTGTAAAATTCGAGGACCCATCATCCCTTTGATTCTGTTGCCGTTTTACCTCCAAAGATTTCTCCGGCAGTCGAATACGAAACGTCAGGGAGTGGTTTTGTACATCGACCATGGCCTCCCACCCAGGAATCTTCAGTCTACTTTTAGGGGTAGCGAATGAATCGTATCTAAAAAACCGAACACTTATACATAAATAAATCAAAAAGGGTCTGCCTGCTGATTACTCGATACACGCTATTCTCCACACACAAATTTCTTTCCGTCAGTGAGTTTCGCGTAGTTGAGGCCGCACACCCACAAGCTGGAGCTGTGTTTCATAATGAAGGTCAGTTAGCCAGTGTGACAAGACGTTACTATCTTCAGTCCGAAGAGCGTTTGGATGGAGCTCTTCATGCTAGCCTCTTTCTCTCTGCATAACTATTGCAATCTACATCCGCTTAAAACATTTTTTTTAAATAAATCTTCGTCTCCCTATACAATTCTCTTCCCCCACCCCATGCGCCCAAACAATTTCCTCCAGTACCAAGTCAACAATTTTTTAATGGCTTCACATGGCTCTAAGCACTATGAAACTTAACATCTGAGGTCATGAGTCCCCTAGACATAGAACTACTTAAACCAAACTAACCTAAGAACATCACACACATCCATGCCCGAGGCAGGATTCGAACCTGCGACCGTAGCAGCAGCGCGGTTCCGGACTGAAGCGCCTAGAACCGCTTGGCCACAAAGCAATTTTTTAATGTCTCAAGATGTGTCCAATCAGCCGAACCCTTCATTTGGTCACGTCCTGTAATAAATTTATTGTTTCTGAAACTCGATTCAGTACCATCCCACTAGTTACTCGATCATCCCACGTAATCTTCAGCAGAACCACATTTCAGAAACTTCTACGCTCTTGTCGTGATTGCTTATCGCCTACGTTTCACTTCCATACAACGTTATGATACGTACAAACACAATCAGAAAGCGACTTCTTAGCACTTCAATTTATATTCCATGTTAAATTTATCTTTACAGAAATAGTTTTCTTGCTATTGCCAGTCTGCATTTTATGCCCTCGCTACTTCGACATCCAAACAGCGAAAGTTATCTACTACATTTAATGTCCGATTTCCTAATCTAACTTCCTCGGCATCGCTCGATTGTATTCGACTACATTCTATTTCCTTTATTTTACTTTTGTTGAGATTCACCTTATATCCTTCTTTGAAGACACTGTCCATTCCGTTCAATCGTTCTTTCAAGTCCTTTGCTGTTTCTGACAGAATTACAGCGTCACCAACAAACCGCAAAGTTTTTATTTCTTCCCCCTGAACTTCAATTTCATTTCCCAATTTCTTTTACTGCTTGCTCAATGTGCGCATTGAATAACAGGGCAGACAGGTTACAGACGTGACTCACTCACTCCCTTCTCGACTACTGCTTCCATGATACAACCTGATCAAGTAAGATGAAAAGTAAAATCTCTGTTGTATTGCTGTCTGCTTGCCTAAGAATTTTACTGTGCGGACGACCATTTCTCCGATGTGTGCCACGAAGCTCTACGGTTCACCGAGATGTGTGCCCAAGTATCGCGCTTGTTTTTTCCCTAGTCATCAGTGCTTCGTCTTGTTCGGAAAGGCGCTCCTCGCGTTATACTCGCAATGTGTCGAGCGCGGCCTCCTGAGACGCTGGGCGGCAGCGAAAGTGCACTTGCGGGTTCCGCTCCGTTACCCAACGCCTCAGACTGAGCCGTGCTGCACGTAGCGGTACCTTCGGCCCTCTGTCAGCGTTCCCTCCTCCACAGGTACTGCAGGCATCCTCATCTGAGCTGACGGGATCCCGCATGAATGGGCAGTCCTTCGACTTCCTTTTTCTTTCTCTGAACATTGAACACACGTCCATCTTACTGGCAAACGTTGCGGATAACTGTTAATAAACAATGATGCGATTTATCAGAAACGCAAACATTTTCAGCGCAACACGCTCAGTGCGTCACTGACGTATGTCGATAAGGAAACGGTATTACTCTGATCGGAATGAAAGTAGTTCGTTTAGGAATGAAAGTAGTTCGTTTACTATAGGCGTAACGTTAATTTGCACTTCGTGTGCGAGACGCTGCGTCCGAATGAAAGCGATTCGTCTCCCATTACGGTCGCTTTAGCATCTATATTACTATACGGCTAAAGCGGTGCAAGGGTCTCAGTGGCAGTTGCCTATCTAAAGGCTTCCATGGGACACACAAAATTGCTCTGCAGTATTTTACATCATTACTGACCGAATTTAAAAATTTTAAATGCTGTCAGAAAGTAGTCACTAAAAAATGGTTCAAATGGCTCTGAGCACTATGCGAATTAACTTCGGAGGTCATCATCAGTCGCCTAGAACTTGGAACTAATTAAACCTAACTAACCTAAGGACATCACATACATCCATGCCCGAGACAGGATTCGAACCTGCGACCGTAGCGATCGCTCGGTTCCAGACTGTAGCGCTAGAACCGCACGACCACTCCGGCCGGCGGTAGTCACTAAGAGGTACAATCTTCCATGAAGGATTTAACACATTATGTCAAGTATCAAAGTTAGAATTTATATATACAGGATGTTCCAGAAATGTTGCGACGAACTTCGAGCGGTTGTGGGTGGCCTCTTGAAGAACGAATCGGAGATAGGAGCCCGTGTCCGGAAACGTCATCCAACGACGCTACATCGGAACATCTACTGACTACAATAATTCGCGCAGCAATGTCACGTGTTCCCCGTTTCGATGCGCAACTTGAGACTTCTCTATCGCGGCAGCCGCGCAACAGGCCTCGGTGTTCCGCGACTTTGTCGCTAGGTGTGTACGCGGCTTTTACAGACGCAAAAGGAGGCACCTCTAGGCAACAGACTACACAGTAGCACACTGCAGGGAGCAGTATACTCTGAAGTACGATAAAAACAAGCATGGCTGGGGTCAGCGGGCAGGCGCTGCAAACATGCTGGGGTGCAGGTGAGGTGAGGTGTTGTCTGAAGGAAATTAGTAATTTGGGAGGGCTGCGGCGGAGGCCCGACCCGCACTAAGCCGGTGGCGTGACCTGGGCCGACCGTGGGGGCGGTAAACACGCCCCACCGCCACAGTTTACCCACCGCTTATCGTGGGACTCGCGTCGCAACCGCCGCCGACCCGGAACTGTTTGTCCGCGCCTATCGCTACAGCTCCTACCAAGATTTCCCAGTAAGCCCGGAAACAAACCGTTCAGATAAGTGTCGCCTATCTGCCGCCAGCGAGATTCGTTTTGTACCTGCACATTCTTCGGAGAACCGTTCCACGAAAACGCCTTCAGATTAATCCAAAAAGATTCTAAGTTTTCCCTCAATGGCGCATCAGTTCCCAGCCCACCACTCTGCCATTTCGTGACGGTGGTGTACTTTTCCGTGCTATTTTTTCCGTCTTCTTATGCCTGCATGCGTTATCCTTTAAGAGTACGAAGTTTACTGGCTCTGACAGGATGAAATTAGGAGAAGAATGTTATCGGTACGATGTATCTAAGAACCCGTACTCCTAGTTGAAACACTATATTGCCTTACTTTCATATAAACGCTATATATTTTAATGGAACTGGTCAGCGCACCTCTTTTTTTCATAACTTATTGTACAATCCGATACAAATTAGTTCACAACGCGATCCAATGAGATCGAAATTGTAATTTTGCGTTTACTTTAATTTTGTTGTTACAACCACAACTCTCATGTTTTATAAACAGAAACCAAGTATGACGCTCACAGGAGATTAATTACTTTATGAGAAACATGTTGATTTTTATTTTCGTTATATTTTCGTCACAACTATATTTGAAGTCATAAATATTTCAAGTTCGATTTATAATTATTACGAAAGATAGATTAGTAGATTTATATTTTTCTCCTCGAAATATTAACACAAAGTATCTCTTTCGTTAATCGATTCTATAGATTGTATATACATATATTTGTACAAAAATTCTTGTACTGCTATCCTTGTGAATTTGTGTAACAAGTATTCGTGAGACGTGTGGCGAGAGCAGTATTTTATCTGTTTTTTGGAGTCAATTGCTGTCTGAAATCCTCCTTGTACTCTAATTTGGGACTGTTATGAATTACTATATGAGAGATGGAAACAATAATCAGACAGAAACATACGATTTCATCACACAGCTGTGTCCTTCTCTTACAATGAAGCCCGATACTTCTGCCTAGACTTAAGAACGCAAATTTCTGTGACCCGTATCACAACGAGCCGCAAAGTCATTGAGGAGCAACAAGATGCACATGCTGAGCGACTTCCCTTATCGCCTACTTATTAGCTGCACATACCTAGCGATAAAAGCTAGAAAAGTGCACTTTGTAACGTGCCCGGTAGATACTTACACATGCACACACACTCCCTAAACTTCACGTACCCGGTTATCCCGCGGCGGTTGCTCTTCTCTCCTTGCACTGCCTGCTTCGATGTGCTCTGTAATAATTATTACCTAACAGGGCGCAGACTTGCTCACTCGTAAACTGCCAACTTAGTCTGGTGGTATTTAGTATATTCCGTTAAACACGTACACACATGATTGATCTGTACTGTTCACAATTAACATTATTCCACAATTGACATTCTAGGTATTTGCATTCCAAACGCATAGTCCGTTGTGACTTATTAAAGTTGTTGACGAAATAATAATATTCAACTCACATCACGTGCAACACAGAACACACATGAAATTCACTGTTTAGGAGGTGCTTTGTAAGTCGATGAAAACAGCAGTTCTTCCGGTCAGTACTCAGAGGGCCATAGACACGGGTTCACAGGTAGATGCCGTGTTTCTTGACTTCCGCAAGGCGTTCGAAATAGTTCCCCACAGTCGTTTAATGAACAAAGTAAGAGCATATGGACTATCAGACCAATTGTGTGATTGGATTGAAGAGTTCCTAGATAACAGAACGCAGCATGTCATTCTCAATGGAGCGAAGTCTTCCGAAGTAAGAGTGATTTCAGGTGTGCCGAAGGGGAGTGTCGTAGGACCGTTGCTATTCACAATATACATAAATGACCTTGTGGATGACATCGGAAGTTCACTGAGGCTTTTTGCAGATGATGCTGTGGTGTATCGAGAGGTTGTAACAATGGAAAATTGTACTGAAATGCAAGAGGATCTGCAGCGAATTAACGCATGGTGCAGGGAATGGCAATTGAATCTCAATGTAGACAAGTGTAATGTGCTGCGAATACACAGAAAGAAAGATCCCTTATAATTTAGCTACAAAATAGCAGGTCAGCAACTGGAAGCAGTTAGTTCCATAAATTATCTGGGAGTACGCATTAGGAGTGATTTAAAATGGAATGATCATATAAAGTTGATTGTTGGTAAAGCAGATGCCAGACTGAGATTCATTGGAAGAATCATAAGGAAATGCAATCCGAAAACAAAGGAAGTAGGTTACAGTACGTTTGTTTGCCCACTGCTTGAATACTGCTCAGCAGAGTGGGATCCGTACCAGATAGGGTTGATAGAGGAGATAGAGAAGATCCAACGGAAAGCAGCACGCTTCGTTACAGGATCATTTAGTAATCGCGAAAGCGTTACGGAGATGATAGATAAACTCCAGTGGAAGACTCTGCAGGAGAGACGCTCTGTAGCTCGGTACGGGCTTTTGTTAAAGTTTCGAGAACATACCTTCACCGAAGAGTCAAGCAGTATATTGCTCCCTCCTACGTATATCTCGCGAAGAGACCATGAGGATAAAATCAGAGAGATTAGAGCCCACAAAGAAGCATACCGACAATCCTTCTTTCCACGAACAATAAGAGACTGGAATAGAAGGGAGAACCGATAGAGGTACTCAGGGTACCCTCCGCCACACACAGTCAGGTGGCTTGCGAAGTATGGATGTAGATGTAGAACAGTTCCTTCATTCATTACATGAGCGCGCGCGTGACCGAATCGCGACACGGGCGTTTCAAAAAGTCGGTATGCAATATCTGAAACGATAATTACTCGCGCTGGAAATATTCAGACAGTACAACCATAAATGTTTCTTTCACTTGGAACCAGTAAATAGAGTCAATCCGGAATGAAATTTTCCCTCTGCAGCGGAGTGTGTGCTGATATGAAACTTCCTGGCAGATTAAAACTGTGTGCCGGGCCGAGACTCTAACTCGGCTGAGCTATCCAAGTGCTTGGGTAGCTCAGTTGGTAGAGCACTTGCACACGAAAGGAAAAGGTCCCGAGTTCGAGTCTCGGCCAGGCACACAGTTTTAATCTTCCAGGAAGTTTCACAGTCAAACCAGTCCATGTTATCTTCCCGTAACCGTGCCGACGCGGTTGGTTATTGACCTCCCGACAAGACACACGATATCGAAAATTGTCACCTTTTACATAAACATTAATACTGAGCCATAAACTGTGATATGCAATGTACAGTTTGCGTGGCAAACATTTTTAGTTATATCACAATAACTTGGGAAATGTGTGCTGCACCCACGGCATCAACACTGCACGATGCCTTTACCCCACTGTAACTACGCTACAACTCACTGATGCGATCTGCCGTCGCCAGAGAGGTGACTGTCGATAGGTCAGCGATACAACAGTACTCCCCTCGTCGACATTTTGCGGCCGGCCGGAGTGGCCGAGCGGTTCTAGGCGCTTCAGTCTGGAACCGCGCGAACGCTACCGTCGGGTTTGAAACCTGCCTCGGGCATGGATGTGTGTGATGTCCTTAGGGTAGTTAGGTTTAAGTAGTTCTAAGTTCTAGGGGTCTGATGACCTCAGAAGTTAAGTCCCATAGTGCTCAGAGCCATTTTATTGACATATTGCGGAGTATACCAGGAGGTATGCTACGGATATCGCTAACACTTTCGCGCATTTCTTCATTAGTGTTGTGCCAAAGTTGACCCACATGAGACTTTTTTATTCTCCAAGATAAGCTGAAGATGCTGCTGAACCACTGCAGCGTGCAGTGGCCTCCAAACTATTGACCAACGAACTCACAAATCTGAACAGTGAAGTCTGCTGGTGAACTCCGTCCTGCTGCACCACACATGAACCGTAATTTCCTCATCTTCAAGCTGAGGTATTAACCACGTTTTAAACGTGTCCAAATAAGAACATCCACTCATGTACCCTTCAAAATCTATGGTCTGAGCACATACAGTGATGACATATCAGAACGTGTCGTAACATAAGACGTGTTCCTTTCCCGGCACTTGCACGTAATGGGGATTATGCTTGTACATAAAAAAAACACATCCCTTCTGTGCGAATTGCGATACGTCGCGCAGTTATCAGATATAACATCTTTAGAGAAAATCTTGAGTGTTTGGTGTCCCGCACTTTGAGATGTGTATCAAAGCACATCTTCTAAACACAATGGAATGCACTTGAAATAGCCGGCTGCTGTGACCGAGCGTTTCTAGGCACTTCAGTCCAGAACCGCACCGCTGCTACGGTCGCAGATTCGAATCCTGCCTCGGGCATGGATGTGTATGATGTCCTTAGGTTGTTACGTTTAAGCAGTACTAAGTCTATGGAACTGATAACCTCAGATATTAAGTCCCAAAGCGCTCAGAGCCATTTGAACCATTTGCACTTGAAACGTTTATTTGCCAAACCGGTATTCAGGTCTACAGTCTACAGCTCATCGTCAGTCGATTACTATTTATCTCTCTAGCAATAACATGCGTGAAAGTTAACAAGATAGGATATGAAATCCGTCCTATCAAATAGTACACAGGCTGCCGTGTATGTTATTGCTGTGAAATCTTAGACAGTGACAATTCTTGATCTCGTCCGACATACCGGTCATATACTGTAAACCATAGGACAGATTTCATATCCTATCGTAGTAACTGACACGCATGTCATTGCTATAGAGATACTTAATATGCCACCCACTGACAATGGGCTATACACCCCAATATCGGTTTGGCAAATAAACGTTTCAAGTACAGTCCATAGTGCTTAGGATATGTCCTTTAATAAACTCTCTAGCGAGACAGGCATTTGGAAATTGTGCCAGCTAGGCACGGCGAGCTTCAACTCGCTGCTACACGTCGTAGTCAGATAATTCATTCACCAACACCGGTATAGCTCCTTTCATTTTCAAATCCTTTTTAACGTGGTCGCGCACAGGTGATCGCGGTGCTTCAGTTTCAGCTGGTCTGTTTATTTTCTCAAGTGTACAAAGCGAAGATGGGTACGGGGACTTCTCGGACACCCTGTAGAAATTAACAAACTTCTCGTATCTCTCGTCAGCCTGTACGGAATGGAAACCAGACAACACAATGGTGAATGAGAGGTCAAGACCATCTTCAGGCAATATGATTCGCACCTGTAACTATTACAACTGCAGCAAAGTCTAACAGCAAATGTTTTCACAGTACTTTACTCCGCTGAAATGCTCTCACTGCCGTCATTCGATTTCCTTGTCTTTGTCACTTGCGCGTGTTATCACTTGAAAGATAAATAAAGCAAATGCCTCACGTCAGGGAGGAACAAATAATGAATGTTAGATGGACAACGAAAGTAGGTGGTAATGTCAACGTGGAACTAATGCAGGCAGTCGTTTAATGTTGAGAGAGAACCATAGTGTATTTGTGTGTTCCGATACAGACAATACTGGCTGTGCTAATTCGGCAATCTTCAATAGCGATGAGAGAGAAGAGACGTCGGGTGGCTGTCTACGAACTTTAGAGTCTTTATTTACGCGATCAGCAAACTGAAAGTAAACAGATTCGGCGCCCTATCCCCAACCAGTCATTTTTGTTGTTATATTCCGCTTAGGCCTACAATGACCCACCTCGACCTTAATTCTGGCGACTTTTCCTTCTGATCCGGCACAGTCGCATCCTGGCGCTGTGTGTGTTTTTCCGTTCCTGGGAACATTTCACTGCAGTTCTCGGACGCAACCAGTCATACGATACTTTTTTTTTTGTAACAGCTGACAAGACTTACCTTATGTCTGCTTGGATACCACGGAAAACTTTAAGCCTCCCTACAACTAGCTTCCCCACATAACAGAGCACTGAAGCACAAGAACGTCCTGCTGCCAGTAGAAACACATGCACTTTATGATGAAAAGAATCCGGGCATCTAATAGTGACAAAGTCATAGGGTGTGTGCATCCTTAGCTTTTACGAAGGTTTCGGAACATTTGTGGAGTAATGGTAGCCCATCCTATCTCAAGAGGCGAAACCAGAGAAGATAATGCTGAGCGCAGATAGTCGAAGTTCTAACTCATCTCAAATGTGTTCCCCTGGGCTCAGTTTGGGACTCAGTGGCAGACCAGTCCATTCCAGGAATATTACTGTCCACAAATCAATGTCTTTTAGTTGCTGCATTGTTTCCTCAACTGTATGCAATACACAACGATGTAAAATGCGTTCATATCGTTCAGGATTTACCTTTTTCTTTCATGCAATAACTGAACCACACCCTGACCACGATAATCAGTCTCACACCTCCTCCGCACTTCACTGGCAGATAACTTTCTCCAGGATTCGGCAAACTCAAACCTTTCATCAGGCTGCCACAGGGTATGGCGGGATTCGTTACTCCCAATCACTCGCTTCCAGACATACACTGTTCAGTGGCGTCGACCTTTACTCTACTACAAGCCTCGCTTAGCTTAGACTACAGGAATATATGGCTTACAAAGAGCTACTCGATAAATTCTTTTTCACTCCCCACGCACACTCACAGTGCTAGTTCAACTAGTGGTAGCATTTCGGAACTCACGAGTGATTCCTTCCACTGACTTCGTGCGGGCTTTTTTACAACCACCCTACGCAACGTTCGACGTTACTTGCCGTCAGTGCCATATATGATGTCTGCCTGGTCTTGGTTTATCTTTTTTTCTTCCTTTGCATTTCCACTTCACGATAACACCGCCAATAGTCGACATAGAAATCTTTAGAATGATAAAATGTCCCTGGTGGATATACCACTCAGCTGACATACAATGACTAGTCTACGTTCGAAGTTACTGAGCTCTCCTGTCCTACCTGTTCTGCCGTTGACAACACAATGCTCCCCGCTTCCTTTTATACAAACGGGACCGCCTCTCGTGTCATTTAAATGTCAGTACCGCATTACATAGGGCTGTGCGAATACTTATGAGATAGTGGACCCCAAAGCAATAACGTTTTGCAACCAAACTTCGCACCGTAATCTGCTTTAATGCTGTTCTTACGCAAATGAAGGTTTCACGACACTCATTTGACGTAGAACCACTTTACAACTTTTTTATCACACTAGAAAAACGACAAAATATAAAAATTAACAATCATAAAAATCTATAAAGAAATAAAGTTTTCTGTGAAACTACTTAACCGGAATATTACCTAATACAGCAATGTGGTGTTCGAATCAAATTTCGGATTTAGGGAAGCTTTCTCTCTTGAAATACGTAGAAGGAAAGCGAAAATTTAACGCAGTTTTAAGGTACTTGTTCACTAACCTTAGTAAATAGTTATTTATTAGCAACGTAATTTAGTCCACTAATTTATGTCATATTATTGCCAGGAGACTGCCTACTTTGCCGACACTAAGCTCTCAATTAGGTTTCATGTTACAAAAATGGCTGTTAAACGACAGGTAGAGGTGATTCTTTCCTATTCAATTTATATTCTTCTAACATGCCCGACAGAGCCTCCAGAAAGTTGATGAATATGTAACAGCCAACGATCACCGCAAATTTTGAAGTTTTTCTCCTTCAAGAAGAATGCCAATCATGGAACAATGGAAGGCAGGATATTTCAGTTTCACGTCACACTAACATGGTGTTCATTAGAAACTGACGCATGAAATCCGATTGGACAGAGATGACGAATGAAATCTGCTGCGGTAGTCACTGAGAAACCATGGTGCATTCATGTCAAACGATCTAGGAAGACCACAGAAATCACACACCAGATTGTTCGTACGGGGGTCGAACCTTGCCTCTCGAAGTGTCTTAAGAACATCGATAGATACATGGAGATAGTCGTGATACGTACATGAAACTTGGGCCCTTATCAACCACTTGACAGTGTTTGACGTTCAGTTGACAAGTTATAATCTTAGCACTTGGACGTGACGCCTCAGCAGCACATAAAAAGCTTCTGAGTGGCTAAACAACGTATCGCTTACCAAGTACTGCATAACTTGAAATGTATACTTTGTACGTTCTGTCACGAATGTACGCCGTTTATTGGAAGCTCTAGAGTACAGAGTACAGTAATTCCCATAACAAGAACATAGAGAATCAGATTAAAATCTAAGTATCGTAGGGAACTACACCTTACAGGCTTTATCCTGTGTTTCACAGGGTCGGCATGTTAATTTCGATTTGGCAAGAGCGTGATCCCCACCCCCAACCGCCCATCCAGAACGGAATTTGTGCCATATCTGTCGGCGTCTAGTATCTAGTGTTATTCCATGTGAAAGTGTGTGACGTGTTCAAATAGTTAGTGAATCATGTAAGTAAGGTGAGTTTGGTATCAGCGTGGTATTCACCTATTTGGTATTTATCTTAATAACACGTGTTTAATGCAAATATTTGATTTACAGAATATTTTAGAAACGCTACCAATGAGTATTTTGAGGACTTTTTCTGCAACACATTTTTTTATTTCTTGCTTTTACGGGTTTCGAACATTTTGTTCGTCATAAGAGGGCTGCATTGAATTTACAGGACGAACTGTTAATCGTTGTTGAATACTTTGGAGGCCATTGTGCTCTACAGCGAAAACATTTCAAACTTGTAAATGTACAAATTCTAGTCGGAAATGCATAATAAATGTGAAGCATATACACTTAACACAAAATGTGCCTATGTTGCTTCGAAGGCTTGTATTTTTTCGTGTAGCGCGAAATGCTGTGCTGAATGAACGTTGCCACTATGTTACCTGTTTCGTAACCACTATCACGAATGCGTAGAGTTAAAAATAAATTACCATTTGCACTTACAGACTAAACAACCTGATTTTACATTACCACAGCCGGCCGCGGTGGCCGTGCGGTTGTAGGCGCTGCAGTCCGGAACCGCGGGACTGCTACGGTCGCAGGTTCGAATCCTGCCTCGGGCATGGACGTGTGTGATGTCCTTAGGTGAGTAAGGTTTAAGTAGTTCTAAGTTCTAGGGGACTGATGACCTAAGATGTTAAGTCCCATAGTGCTCAGAGCCATTTTTTTTTACATTACCACCACATAATATACATGCAATGACACCAAACAGAAAAGTAAAGACAGATGGTGAACGCGTGATGTTAATGTAAAATCAAGAGTTTTTCAGCGTGTTAGTCCAAATGGTGACCTACTTTTTTTTGTACATTGACAATTCTCGGTAAAAAACCGGTATGTTTATTCAGTACAATATTTCGCGCTACACGGAAACAAATGCAAGCTTTCAAAGCAACGTTACATTCACTGTAATTACATGTATTACACGTTTTTCATAAAATTCCAACTTGAATTTGTACTCTGTTTTCATTTTCTTAACGAAAATTTATCAATTTGAAATGTTTTCACGTTTGCGTGACATTCAGTGCATTCAACCGGTGATTAATAGTTCACTCTGCAAACGCAATTCAGCAATCTGATAATGAACAAAACGTCCGTAACCGGTAGTGGCAAGGAACAGTAACATGCGTTAAAAAACGTTACTCAGTTTCTGGTTGGTAGCTGTTTTTGAAAACATCTCACATAATGCAACCACGAAACCTTCAATATGTCATCTAATAACAACAGAGCTTAATTTAGATTTATTTTATACATGTAACAATTATACAGCCGATGAGCCACACGATATATAAAAGGTAGATGCACACCAAATTAATGAGGCTCGGCAAAGGAAAGCATTAGCGTAACGAAAAAGATAACCATAACGCTATGGTCGGCACGGTAGATTCGCGTGTCGGTTCACAGTCATGCAAGCCGCAGAGGGCTGTTTCCCGCAGTCGCCACGCCCTCGCACCGGAAATCCACTGCCTCCACTCGCCCCCGACCTTCGGCTGACGACTAATGGCACTCGCCCCAGTCCTCGCTTCTATGGAGGCGACCAACGATCGCTATTTATAAGGTGCCTTCGTTGAGATTACCGCTTTTCCTTTTCACACACCCTTACACGGAACAAATAGCGTTTCTTTAAAATTCGGGACAGACTGTTCTACAAAAGACTATTCTATAAAAATAAAACAAAAATGAGAGTAACTAATAATAATAATAATAATAATAATAATGTCAGTAAACTACTAACACAATCAGTACCTTCACTGTGCGACGTTAACTGTAATGTTGCCGATGATAGCGGCGCTATAACGGAGTTACTGAACACGTTTTTCTGAAATTCCTTCACCACTGAAGGCGCACCTAATATTCCAGATTTTCAATTAAGATAATTTGGAACTAGATACCATCGCTGCAGGGAAGCATATTTTATCACTTAATGAAGGCGAGTCTTCCGGTTCAGACTGACCAATTAGGTTCCTTTTGGAATGTGCTGATGAAATCGCTCCATTTTTTGCAATAGCATACAGTCATTTGCTTGACGAAAGATCTGTACCTAAAGACTGTAAATCTGCGAATGTCATACCAACACACAAAAAAGGAAATATAAGCAATCCGCTGAATTATAGACCCATATAATTGTCATCGATTTCTAGTAAGATTCAGGAACATATACGGTATTCCAACATTATGAAATACCTCGGTTAAAAAGATCTAAACACATAACTAGCACTGATTCAGAAACACAATGAGCGTCATCGACAGGTGATCTCAAACTGATTCCACATTTCTACATTTCCAGACGGCTTTTGAAATTATTCCTCACAAGCTCTTTCTGATCAGCTTCCAAGCGTATGGAGCACAGTCTCAGTTGTGCAAGTGTATTCTTAATTTCCTATCAGAAAGGTCACACTTCATATTAAGTGACGGGAAGTCACTAGTGAAACCGAAGTTCCAGAGTTCCCCCAAGGAAGTCTTATAGGACCCCTACTGCTATTAATCTATACAAACCATTTAGGAGACAATCTGAGTACCCCTCTTAGACTGTTTGTAGGTGATGTAGTGTAACGTCTAGAAAAGCCATCAGAAGACCAAAACGAATCACAAAATTATTTACAAAACATATCTGTGTGGTGCAAAGAGTGGCAATTGACCCTAAATACTAAAAAAAGTGTTAAGTCTTCCACATGAGCACTAAAAAACATCGGTTAATTTCAGTTACACGTTAAATACACAAATTTGAAGGCTGTCGATTCAACTGAGTAACTAGGGATTATAATAATCAACAACTTAAATCGAAACTATTACGTAGAATACGTTGTGGGGAAGGCGAACCAAAGTTTGCGTTTCACTGGTCGAACACTTACAAGCAGCAATAAATTTACTGGAGATACTACATGCACTATGCTTGTTCGTCCTCTTATGGATTGCTGCGTACTGTGGAATCTTTACCAGACAGGATTGACGGAGGAAGTTTCATATCAGCGCACACTCCGCTGCAGAGTGAAAATCTCATTCTGGAAACATCCCCCAGGCTGTGGCTAAGCCATGTCTCCGCAATATCCTTTCTTTCAGGAGTGCTAGTTCTGCAGGTTCGCAGGAGAGCTTCTGTAAAGTTTGGAAGGTAGGAGACGAGGTACTGGCAGAAGTAAAGCTGTGAGTACCGGGCGTGAGTCGTGCTTCGGTAGCTCAGTTGGTAGAGCACTTGCCCGCGAAAGGCAAAGGTCCCGAGTTCGAGTCTCGGTCGGGCACACAGTTTTAATCTGCCAGGAAGTTTCATATCAGCGCACACTCCGCTGCAGAGTGAAAATCTCATTCTGGAAACATCCCCCAGGCTGTGGCTAAGCCATGTCTCCGCAATATCCTTTCTTTCAGGAGTGCTAGTTCTGCAGGTTCGCAGGAGAGCTTCTGTAAAGTTTGGAAGGTAGGAGACGAGGTACTGGCAGAAGTAAAGCTGTGAGTACCGGGCGTGAGTCGTGCTTCGGTAGCTCAGTTGGTAGAGCACTTGCCCGCGAAAGGCAAAGGTCCCGAGTTCGAGTCTCGGTCGGGCACACAGTTTTAATCTGCCAGGAAGTTTCATATCAGCGCACACTCCGCTGCAGAGTGAAAATCTCATTCTGGAAACATCCCCCAGGCTGTGGCTAAGCCATGTCTCCGCAATATCCTTTCTTTCAGGAGTGCTAGTTCTGCAGGTTCGCAGGAGAGCTTCTGTAAAGTTTGGAAGGTAGGAGACGAGGTACTGGCAGAAGTAAAGCTGTGAGTACCGGGCGTGAGTCGTGCTTCGGTAGCTCAGTTGGTAGAGCACTTGCCCGCGAAAGGCAAAGGTCCCGAGTTCGAGTCTCGGTCGGGCACACAGTTTTAATCTGCCAGGAAGTTTCGATATCGAAAAAGTTGGAAGACGGGAAGGTCGTTTTGTATTGTCGCGAAATATGGGGAGAGTGTCACAGATATGGAAGGTGAGTTGGGGTAGTAATCGTTAAGCATTGCGGCGATATATTTCACGAAATCTGAATCACCAACTTTCTCCTCCGAATACTAAAATATTTTGTTGACTCCCACCTACACAGGGGGGGAAATGATCATCGTAATAAGAGAAATCACAGCTCGCATCAGAAAGATTTAGGTGTTCATTTTTCCCGCGTGATACTCGAGAGCGGTAAGGTCGAGAAATAGACGGTGTCCCAAAATAATGTATATACTCTTTGAAACAGAATATCTCTTTAATTAAAGGAGACAGAAATACAATTTTTATGGCTAGTACTTCAGAAGGCGGTGAAAAATATAGCAACGCTTTCTTTTGTTTCAGGATTGTAAGCAAACCGTAAGTCGGACCATGAGGCACCTACCACCACAAAAATTGTATTTCTAACCCATTTCATTAAAGAGATGTTCAGTTTCAAAGAGTGTATACATTATTTTGGGACACCCTGTAGTTTGAATGTTGTGCTATGGACCCTTTGCCAAACATTTAGGTTTGTATTGCGCAGTAGTGACGTAGAAGTAGAACCTGAAAAAAACTTCTCTTCTTTGCGATTAAATCCTCCTATGTATCCACACCACCTACGTTACATAGGGAGCATGACTTGAGGAAACTGTGCATTCATGCAGAGGGGAAAGGAGAACGGTTCGTTATTTCTGTTCGCGAATTTTATTCGTGTCCCTCACGTTTGACACTCCTGTACGTGTAAGTTCTTACGGGACTCGCGTCTCCTAGTATGTAGCTATTCAAAAGTAACTAGAAAATTAATTTGTGAATACTAGACATAAAAATCTTTCTGAATTTCGATAACATTTCTTTAATCACTGTACAGCTAGCTGTGCAGTATTCTTAACGTTACATTTCCAACATAACAGAAAACTGTGGGTAATAAAAGTTAGATACGAAAAGATGAAAGCCTTCTTTGAAGTAGACTCATTTCATTCTGTATGTCCGGTCTTCACATGAGTTCAGGAGGTATTTGCTATCTTGTGACACACTGCTGCATATGCTCGCCTTCGCCGTTTTTTATTTTCGATCAGCACATTTTGAATTTCGTATGCAGTAACTCATCCCATGAGCCATTAGCTTTGTCTCAGACGTCTCACGACAAAAAAGCAACAAATGAAGAAACTACTTCGCTCATTTGCTTTCGCAGTTGAGGGAGCATATTATGTATGACAATCACGTCTGTTACGTCATTTAATTATAATAGGGGCGATACAATAACGTCTATAGTTTCATCCACATTTATACTTAACATGCTACTGCAAAACAGTACATGACCATCATTACTGCCCCCTCGTATCCTATTCTCGGATAGAACGCGAAAATAATGACTGCCTACAAGCAGGAATCAAACGTAAGTACTTCTACCTTTATGAATACTACTGACTATGCAGGAGAGAAGCAGTGGCACGTTCCTGGAGTTTTCTTAGGATGTGTCTTCTCTGTTTTAAGAGAAATTATTTTTGTGATGCACCGCCTACTGTTTTAATTTACCATACTGGATGCTGTTAACATATTAGCACCACTTTCCCTCTCTTTAAATATAATCTGCGTTTACTGACACCTCTTTTTTGGACTAAACATATTTTGTTACTGAATTACATACTGAAGGTAATCGTCGCCGCAGGACAAGATAAGCTATCGAACAGCTTTCGTCAATTTTGTGACAGATTCTGTTTGACAATAGATTTCACTTTATTCCTCACTCTTAATACCATTTGGTAAGGCTATGTGGCAATGTTAATACAATATATCTCAAACTGGTCTGTAAGAATTCCGTTTATTATCAGCCTATTTGCTTGATTCATTTCTTTCCATTTCAATTTAAATTACTATTAAAGGCTTTTGCTTAACTATCATCGCATTTAAAACTGTTGGTGTGGAACCAAGCAGTCACAGACACAATCCCTGTACACTCTTAGCAGAGTGGATTGAGAAATTTTTGCAGTCGCAACACTTATTGAAACAGAACCTTGCGTTCAAATTCTGGTAATATTCCTCGTGGAATTTTAACAGAGTTCGATAATAGACCATCACATGATTATTTTGCGTGTTGCTGTCCCATGAATTTTGAACCTCCGTTTATATTTTGAAGAATAATTTGTTTTCTAAGTAAAGAGCGAAAAGACGTTTTGTGAACCAATTTTCTCCCTTTCGCCTGTGATAGGTCATTCCGAACGTTTATATCCTACAGCCCACAGAGTAGATTAAAAAAGTGCACTTTTTAATCTTTGACTGTGAAAACGTGTGCATGATATTGCATGCAAATTACACCATGAAGTAAGTAACGATAGCACCAAATTAAAAGCCGTGTAGTTTTTAATGTGGAAAAAAGACCTCTCGAATGCATAATATACAAGTGATTTCAAGCGCACACCAACCGTGCATATTACGTGCAGTTGGATTAACATGTTAATAACTGCGCCCTGTTTATTAAATGCAAACTGAAGCGAAGAATCGGCGTCTCTGACAAAAATATGATACAGGGCAATAAAATATTTCGTGATGCTAATTCTAACTTAAGGTATTCGATATAGCACCGTGTTCCTTCCATCCTTCCTCGTACCTAGCTGACAACAGTTACAGATTCTGCAGCATAATCTACGTGGGCAAATATGCAATCCATGATTTGTAGGTGAACGTCTCGTCCCTATTATTACAACCGTGTTTCGATACACAGTCAAGTCTACGTGACAAATATACAAACACGGGCACTACTTCATGGACTGGTCCTATTTTTTTCATACTTCTACGATTTTATGGTAAGTGTCTAAACATCAGTTTCCTAAGCAATACGATGCAGTTCTCAAACAAACTCGAAAAACTGCAAACATTTAATATTAATAATTATGTACTTGACACAAACGGCTTACAATTACATCAAATACCTAATTACGAGTACCACTGACGTACCTGCAATTTCCTTATGCTGCGAAGCATCAAATGTACAAGAAACTCGAGAAGGTGGCCATTGAAAATTCGATGATTTTGGAGTGGTGTGAAGCAGAAAAATTTCAAGCAGTTTAGCAGCGTCGGTGATAGCTTAACGCGCCAAGTGCATTGGTGTTGTATCCGCGAGGTCTCAAGTTCGATTCTGCCTATGACAATATTGTTTTACTTTTATTTTTATTATATATTTATTTTCAAATTGGAATGTTAATTTTCAAATATGGAATCATTTTTATGAAAATAACACTTATTTTTAATTACTAATGGCATAAAAATGCGAGTATTCGCAATTAATTAAAATACAGAATAAAAACGCGCTCATGTACTGAGCTATCAGCGGCTCTATTACCTTACTCGAAATGTTTTCTACTTCACAGCGCTCAAAAATTTCCATTTTTTCGAAGTTTTTTGTAATTGCGTCATACTGTTAGGAAAGATATCCGGAACGATGACCACAGAATCCTGTAAGTACTACTGAAATCGAAGTGGCAGCGTGACCTCCGCTGTAGAGGACTGTGTTTGATATTTCTTGGGGCTAGTGAAGAATGGTACGCAAGCAATGCCTTAAACGCGTGATGGTTTCTGATTGACGGTAGCGAGCAATCTATCACGACGGGGAAAGCTCTGCACAAATCAACAAGCACTGACCTGACTTTTATGTTATTTGCAAACACGGTGTGATATGATCAGCTATTAGTATCTGAAGTCGGTTACGTTTTAAAACCTTACTAAGTTTTTAACCTTCGAACGAATTTTAGTACTACAATTATTTCATCCCAATCCTACAGTGAACTTCTACTACCACCTACTCCACAACGAGTATAAATAGTTACTGCTGCGATAAGTTTGTCACTTTGCTCATATATATAATCACTGTTTGGAGGAAGTAGAGATACGATCTCTGCACTGGTACTGGTGTTTACACACTTCATTCTTGTACCAGCTAAGGGCATTCATTACATAATTAATGACAGTATTGTCAAATCACAGAATAACTGCATCATATTTCCATTGTTATTAAAAATTGAAGCCATTCATTTAACTCTTCTGCTATCTATATAGAGCTTTCAGTTATGTGTGTGAATATCAAATTTGTGTTCGCCGAGAAACAATGTTAACAGTCATATTTCGAGCATAAGCTCCGCAGAAATGAGCGCTACAGACTTAGGCATTCAGCGCTACCGGAATTTAATTACATTTTTTACGCACGGCGAGTTTTACTGCCAATAAAATGAACCGCTGTGCGGAAATGAACGCCGCTGCAGTGTATTAAAATCTGACTTTCAGCATAATCTCGGTTTAACATAGAAGGTAGTGACATACTGTTAAGATTAGTCATTTTCACAATAACTATGATAAAAATTTTAGGAACACTGATACAAGGGCTTTCTTGAAATGGATCATTTTATCACTTAATTATATAGGTTTCAAGCAAAACTTTGTTTATGTTACATTGCGGTGAAATTCGAACTGACTGGTCGTTTAGTTTTAGTCTGTCAATACTGTGGCGACCTTTGTCCCTGTGCAAGGCAGCAGACAGTGTTTTCAAGACGTGTGTTTCAGTAATACATTAATCCACGTACAAACTTCACGAGACGGAGGGAGCTGTCTTATTATTCGTAACGCTGACACCGCTTAGTAGAACTTTAAACCAAAATGTAGGAACTGGAGAAAAAATACCGTTTACTTCATTGCTACCTCGTCGTTGTGAGAGGAATACTAAGCATAGTAACTATTAGTTAGCAAGACGTACAGTAATGGTGCAAAAGTATAAAGGCTGTCTTAGAGGAAACAAGAGCCGGTGTTTTGAGCTGCACAGTGTGAGATTTTTTCTTATCTTTAAATTTTGCTCAATTGGAGACAACACAATTAACATTCGATTAACTCAAATTGGAACTCTAAAACATACTCAGCAACAGAAGAAAAAATCCAAATAGTTAAGGTGAATTCGTAACTACACTTGAGAAATTAATTTCATACATTACAATGCAAGAATTTCAGTAGACTGTAGATATAAATGCATCCCCCGTCACTGAATGGGTAACTATAGCCAATCTAAGTTTTCTATTTCCCCAACAGCTTCAGCCAATGCTATGGCCCTGACTTAACTCTCCGTTACTCGCGCGAAAATTCGTGACATCGTCACTCGCGCGGATGACTGGTGTCAACCAAAAAGCAAGCAGTCTATTTGTACACTATGAACAGTCTTTATGACTGGTTTTATTATTTTTTATTAAATATAAATATAATACATTTAATATTTGTACACAGTATAGTATATTCTAAGGTTTGAAACAGTTTGACCGTTTGAAGAACAATATCTTCAGCTGAATCACTAGAATTACATGGTCCCTCTTGTTGCTTACCGACGTACGTTTCTAAATTCAAAGTGTAAGCTGTTTTTACATCAACCAAAGCGGACATTTTTAACCCATACTTTGCTGGTTTGCTAGGAATATATTGCCTGAACTGGCAGTTTCCTCTAAATGCCAAAAGCTGTTCGTCAACAGTAAGATATTCCCTATGTGAACAATATTTTTGGCAATTTTTCTTGAATAGTTCAAGTACCCCTCTGATAGCAGCCAACTTGTCAATCTCTCTGCGAACACCTCTATCACGGATATTATCAAACCTCAGATATCTCAACAGAAACCTGAATCGGTTTTCACTTATGCATAATTAACATGATTCAAGTCCGTTTCCCTTTGAGTTATCCCACAATTTCGATATACTCTTCCTAGAACATCTCAAAGATCCACATAGATATAACAAACCAATGAAAGCTCTGATCTCTATAGCATCTCTTTCTTTAGCGTCCCTTTCCCCAGAGAAGTGACCACGAATGTAATTGATGTATAAATTAGTGCATGTTGCGATAATATTTATTATGTTTTCATCCAAGAACAAATTTAGAATTTCTATTTCTGTCTGTTTTATACGAGCTTGATTTTTTGGTCCAGGCAAATGTGTAATAAAATTACAAGATCTGTTTCTAACACTGGTAGGATATTAATTTTTCCTCCGTTTAGTTATTCCATCTTTCCCTAAAAATGCATCCTCTTGAGTTACCTCTTCCTGTGACTCATATTCATTATTTTTTAACACTCCTTGTTCTGTTCCTGAATCATGACCGCTTTCATGAACAGAATCCCCAGTCTCTGAGTCAGAGCTATCACTGTGAGGATCTTCATCACTCAGCTCATTGAACCATTCCATCCATACATTAGGATCTCTACTAAACTCTGCCCGAGGTTTTTGCCTTTGACATTTCTTCCACAAATTAAAAAAAAAATAGAATACTAGGTAACATGGAAGGTAACAGCAATCAGTTTCAATACGTCTAAATTTACGCACATGAAAGATCGACTGAGTCTAGGAAAGCAATAAAGTAATACAGACTTACTTTGTTCAGATTGTAGCAGCAGAGCTCGCGCGGATGACAAGTGTCCTACAGACTATAGTAATCTTTCATAAACTATGTATCTTTCGTTACTGAACGACAACGATGATTGGAGCTAACAGCCGGGGAGTTAACAGAAAGGTACTGAAAATAGCGCGAACTCAATCCATTCCTGTCACACAAAATTGAACGGGAAAGTCATGTGGATGACTAGCGTCATCCGCGCGAACAACGGAGGATTAATATTATATATGAGGTTTCAGTATTTTACATAAACAGCGGCGAAACAAGAAGTCATATTGAGTTTCCAAAGTTAAAAATCGCGACTGCATTTCCTTTCTCCTTCTCTTACGGTTATTACTACTATTGTCGGCACTACTTTTCTTTACCCGCACCTGTACTTTCGTGAAACGCAAGTGGGAATCACAATACATATTAAATACAAACTCAAGTCCACAGTTTCTATATCCTTTCTTCCATTAACATCTGTTGATCTTAATGCCACAGTAGATATAAGCCACTTTTTGTATCAGGACAATTCACCCGCGGACAGTGTCTATCTGCAAATTCCATCGTGACTCCACAAAACCGAATCGAGCGTCAGATAAATTAGAAAGTGATGTTTGTTTTTGATGTTATTTACGTTACTACATTTGATGCCATTTCTGCCCCTACGAGTCAAGAGATGAGCTCACTGTTCACCTTACAGAAATCAACCATTGCTCCTTCATAAGATGTAGTTCCAGAGACATTTCAAATATTAAGAAGAAAATGAATCTAGGATTTCAATTAACTACTAAGCATTAGTTTGGCTTAACTGCTATACTAGCCACGACTGTCTGAGCCCACAAGCCTCTTATGTTAATTCCAATTTTCGAATTACCGTCTTTAATTATTTGAATAATGAGGTTGGTTTCATCGGAGGCTATTTCATAACAGAATTAGCTGTCGACAGAATTCTGCGCATTTAAGTCATCTGACTGACAGATTTTCAATTTTTTATTTTGTTGCTGGCATCACTTCTGCGCTACACAGCGATTTGATCCGAACTGTGCACGATTTTCTGTGCTAAAACAAAGTGAGTAGCCGAACTATGTTTCCTACATATACAGGTATAGATACTTGACTTTAGTGCTACGCATAGATTTTTCAGTACATATTATAATTAATCGATCGTGTACATATTTTGGAAAAGCTTTTGTCCTGAATACTGATAACTTCACTTTTTAAGAAGAAGTCAAAAGGAACATAAAAGTTTCTTCTGAAAATGAGAAATTGTTTCCATTTTCAATTGACAGTTGGGCATAGAATGTTTCTACACGATCTCAAGATGCGTCTTCTGTTTCTTTTACGGCCTAAAGACATCCGCGCCTTTCTAATGTAGCTATCCAGTCTCGTACGAATGAAAAAAAAAAAAAGAGCAGAACATGTCCCTCGTTAGCGATCTCTTTAGAAAGACTATGGAAAAAGCGTATGATATTTGAAACACTATTCGGCACGCATCGCTCAGTGTGGACATGTGCATAGAAAACTGCATGCTGACCTAGCAAGCTACGCCGAGCCAATTTAAAAGGAGCAGCGGTATAAACCTTGTTAGTAGAAAAATAATACTGTCAACGCAGCTGGCGGGACAGCTGAAGGAAACGTGAACCTTTCTTACAGCTGTGTTATTCGTCAAACTCAAGTAGAACGTACCGAACAATACATCATATTTAAAGTACGAATTCATTACATGTTTAAAAGAGTAACTTCATATTTGATATTGCAGCGTGATCAGTTCTGTGACTGAAGGGAAATTATATTTTCTTTTGCTATTTATTCCATTCTACTACTCAAAGTGTACTTTTCGGCTCATCAGTGTTCTATGAAGTAACACAGGAAATAGTACTTTATGATATGTGACAGCAGAACTAAGTACAAAAAAAAAAAAAAATGGCCCCTAACAGCTTTGGGGGATCTATAGATATAGTAGAAAATCAAGAAGACAGCGCGAGAAAAATCACTCGATAAATGTCAAAAATGTGTCAGCAATAAAAAAAATGGTAACAGACACGAAAGTATGTTTGCAGTACTAAGACAACTTCACGACGTCAAAGGTTGAGTGTGTCTCGTAATGCAAGTCATCGAAACCTGTTTCTGCCGGCCGGTGTGGCCGTGCGGTTAAAGGCGCTTCAGTCTGGAACCGCGTGGCCGCTACGGTCGCAGGTTCGAATCCTGCCTCGGGCATGGATGTGTGTGATGTCCTTAGGTTAGTTAGGTTTAAGTAGTTCTAGGGGACTGTTGACCACAGAAGTTCAGTCCCATAGTGCTCAGAGCCATTTGAAACCTGTTTATGTCGAAGGCGGTTGACACTTGTAACAAGCTTTCCGAGTTGCACTTGTAACCTCATGGGAATTTCCCACTGACGAGATGCAGTGAAACGTTGAAGAACTTTTTTCTTAACTACTTCTACATACTGAAATCCTCACAGACGTTCCCAAAAAACGTTGAAGATCACTTTTAATGATCACTGCAACAAAAATAATCAAACACACGCAAAAGTGTGCTTAATTGAAGTAATGAAATGGGTTTTCGGATTTTCATCGCGTGGAAATAAGGTCATTAGAGGCAGCACATAATTCGAGCTTGACACTGAATAAAACTTAACACGATTGCGTCCTTTTCTATGGAACTGTCCCGCCTTACTCCTTCAGTGAATTATGGAAAACAACAAAGAAGCTTCTTCTAGATGCTTCATTAAATAATGCCCCACGTTCTTTACAGCCGTTAATACATGCTTCAAACTCTTATGTTTCTTCTGCACGTGTGCAAGTTTCGAACAACACCGACAGATGGCAGAGCCGCAGTGAACCATCAAAATTGTGTCCGTGCAAGACACTCGTTGCGCACAAGCAACGTGCTGTAGTTAAATTCTTGGTAGGGGAAAAAGAAACTTCGGTAAATATCCATAAACGTTTGCATGCGTGCAGTGGTGACGTAGTTTACAGTAACGCTCAGCGAGGATTAAAGAGCGTTAAATCGTCAGGACATGCAGGAACTGTGTTCCACGATCGGCCACATTCGGAACGTCCTGATACAGCCACTGCTCCAGACATTGCGAATCGCGCAGGTGCAACACAACCCGACGATTGGTTCTACATCCATCGGTGAGCATTGGAAGAGTGTGTACAATGATTGAGACTCTTGGATATTCAAAGGTGTCTTGAAGATGGGTTCATCGAATGCTCACAACAGACCACAGGGTTCAAAAGAAACTGTTGGAATAGTCTGAGGCCTTTCTGTCACGGATCGTTTGTAGTCGTCGTGATCTTCAGTCTGAAGACTGATCTGATGCAGCTGTCCATGTTCCGTGCTACTCTTTACTGTGCAAGCCTCTTTATCTCCGAGAAACTACAGCAACCTATATCCTTCTGAATCTTGCTTACTCTTGGTCTCCCTCTACGATTTTAACACCCGACACTTTCCTCCAGTATTAAGTACTAAATTGGTGACAGAAGGAGCAGTGCATCGTTCTTCTTAACACAGGCACTGCAGTATCGTATTTATCCGCCGACACCAGGCAGCTACTTTCATTCTAACGTCTTCCCCAGTACGGAAATTACATAATGAGGGTACGAGTACAGGTTGTGACGCAGGATCGACGAAATATGGAAGTTTGTGTCTGGTCGTGAGTTGTGAATGGATAGAACAGCGGTTAGGGTGACCGCTCGCGTAAAACGGAAAAGTCAGGTTCGAGTCCCGGCGTGGCAAAAATTTTCATTGTCGTCGTTCCCTTATATAGTTCATAGTTATCCGTATTCGGATTTAATGCAGTAATTCAGAAGCATATGTGAAAACCCTGAACAAACCCATGCGCCGTTTCCAACGTGACCCTTTTGAAGGGAATCCAAAGGAAATCTTGCTCCAACGCAATTCACACCCTCACACGCGTCTCAGAACTCTGAAACACATCGTCTTGCTGGGTTGGACATCACTACCTCATCCACCTAGGTGCTCTCGGACTTTCATCCGTTTCGGCCACTTAAGAATTCTCTACGGGAGACACATTATGAAGACAATGAGAGCGTAATTCATGCAGTGAAGATATGGCTACGTGCACAGAATATGAACTTTTACAAATATGGCATACATGTTCTTACACAACGCTGTCGTAAGGCGTTACAACGTGATGAAGACTTCTTAGAAAAACAGTACACGTATAAGAAATGTGATTGATATTGTCACCAAATTCTAGCTCATGGAAAAAAAAGATAAGCAAATGAATGATTTAATTCCCATGTAGGTTCAGTACCATCGTTCTAATACAAAAGCAGACTGTCTTCTTAAAGGAGAGTCAAGCAACAAATCAAAGAAGAGAAGGGAAAGTACACCGTCCACTGCTTCTTACCGCCATCTGCTATAAATGTGGTCTCTCAATGTTAAACGACTTGCAAATGGAAAAAAAAATGTTTCAGAAAATTCTTTTATTCTGAAACGAAGCCATATGGCTTATCAATAACAAAATGTGATTCCATGGCGCAAACTTTGCTACATTATTTTTGTGTGTATTTACTGATGATATTCTGTTACTTCTCCTTGAAAGACACCAAACAGCAGGGGAGAAATATTTTTTAATGATGCTTTTCTATTTTTCAGAGCCTGTATTGAATAGTAAGAGTCAACCGGTGTTTTCAGACCGCAGTATCGTATTTAGCTCGTTCAGTGAGAGAAATTACAACTAAATGACGCCGTTAAATAATCTCTGATCAAGTGAACATGCACCAAATCAGGTTTTATGATAGTCTCAAATTCGCAATGCAGGAAGAAGTTAGTAACAAGCCGAAAGAAATTGTATCAACATTTGCTACAAATTTCGCAATACAAGCAGCCTGTTACTATATAGGGTGGACGATAATAAAACCGACAAACTGCAGGGACGGATTCCTAACTGGAAATAGAGTATAAAAGGTCCTGCGAACATGTGTCCGGAAGTGAATCGTCGCCACGGTAGATTGCGGTGAGGTGACGAATGACAATTCCTCTGACCACGTGCCACGTATTCGTTGTGTGATTGACGTAGCGTACTGTAAGCAGCAGATTGGTCCGGTATTTATGTCGGGGAAAAGCCGAGATGATGATTGCATAAGGCCAAGCGGAGTGAAACGGTCGAGAGGCTGCACGGCTATACCAAAACAAGTACCCTCACAGACACAAACCACATCACACAACATTCTAAGTCCTTTTGGGGCGTTTGTGTAATCATGGGTTCTTTCAAACGTGCAGGGCGGCGGCGGATTGTGCGTACACCAGCTTTGGAAAACAGAGTTCTACAGGATATTGCATCGAACCCTAGTACAAGCTCTCCGCAAGTGGCCCGCCAACACCGTGAAAAATTAAAGACGCTTATGGGTATCCTGTATGACAAGTGCTACTATCCCTATCACGTGCAGTCTCATGGAGCACCCTTTCAACATCTGTTCTTAATTGGATGCGATGCAGTTCTGTACTGTGATCTGGGACGACTTGTCGTTACACGCACATCGTCCATTTTCGGACATGTTCATAGGACCTTCTTTCCTCCATTTCCGGTTAGAGACCAATCCCTGCAGTTTGTCGGTTTTCTTAATGCCCACCTTGTATAATCGTAATTGTTAAACATAAAACGTTTGAAACTAACAGCTCAATTTGTTTACTCGACGGATGGTAACTAAGTGAAAAAAAGGTAGGAATATAATGCCTCATTGTTACGAGAGAGACAGAAATGAAACGGGGAAGGAACCCGGCACGAAAGTAAAACAGTGAGTCTTGTTAACAAGCTGTCCTGAATAATTTTTTCGTGTCGAAAATTTATATCAATGAGCGGATGCTCATAAGTCCACATCACGCCGGTAAATGCCAAACTACGCCTCGCGTGGTTTAAGGAGCATAGAAATTGGACGATTGAACAGTGGAAAAATGTTGTGTGGAGTGACGAATCACGGTACACAATGTGGCGATTCGATTGTAGGGATGCCCGGTGAACGTCACCTGCCAGCGTGTGTAGTGACAACAGTAAAACTCGGAGGCGATGGTGTTATGGTGTGGTCGTCTTTTTCACGGAAGGGCTTGCAACCTTGTTGTTTTGCGTGACACTATCACAGCACAGGCCTACATTGATGTTTTAAGCACCTTCTTACTTCCCACTGTGGAAGAGCAATTCGGGGATGGCGATTGCATCTTTCAAAACGATCGAGCATCTGTTCAGAATGCACAGTCCGTGGCCGAGTTGTTACACTACAGTAACATCCATCTAATGGACTGGCATGCACAGAGTCCTGATCTGAATCCCGTATGACACGTTTGGGATGATTTGGAACGCCGACTTCGTGCCAGGCCTCACCGACCAACATCGATACCTCTCCTCAGTGCAGCACTCCATGAAGAATGGGCTGCCATTTCCCAAGAAACCTTCCAGCACCTGATTGAAAGTATGCCTGCGAGAGTGGACGCTGTCATCAAGGCTAAGGGTGGGCCAACAGCATACAGAATTCCAGCATTATCGATGGAGGGCGTCACGTACTTTGAAGTCATTTTCAGCCACGTATCCGGATACATTTGATCAGATAGTGTATATTGGTTGCCACTCTTCCTGCTGCTATTGGTGGTCCATTGTCAATCGATAGAAGCGAACAGGATAGCGCAAGAGAGCAGCGGAAATATTTTTAACCAAAAATTCTTCTTCAGCTTTAGAGCGGCACAAATCCCTTTCTATCCAATGTAGATGACCTACCCAACGGAATATCATCCAGTGACACCACTAATCTAGCATAAGCGCGGGAAAACTCCCTTTTATAAGAGACAGTGTTTAGTCAACTACGGACACCGCAAGATTCTGAAGATTCTAGCAGAGGGATCGAAATGTCGATCGTACAAAAGAAATATGATGCGGCCTCACGACGCAGAAGATTTTACCTTCAGTGACAACCGCCACGAAAGCCTGCACTTTTACATCAGATATAATTATCCAGTATACGTCAAATAAATTCCACACAACGATACTGACACGATATTTAGATTATTTATTGGAAATATGGGAAAGTCTTTTCCGGAAACACTTGCACTGTTTTATAAACACAATTTTAGGCATTCTGTTGCGACGTTCTTCGAATTATAAAGTTGATACAGCCATTTTACAACAGTTGATTAGTGATGTATGTGTAATACACATGATCATTAGTTAAAGCTAAAATAAACAGACGACGAAAAACAGTTCCCGCACACATAAATATAGTAGTAGGCCTAGTGGTTCTTT
Organism: Schistocerca cancellata; assembly: GCF_023864275.1. Taxonomy (NCBI): domain Eukaryota; kingdom Metazoa; phylum Arthropoda; class Insecta; order Orthoptera; family Acrididae; genus Schistocerca; species Schistocerca cancellata. Next base: position 493,704,721 of record NC_064628.1, on the reverse strand, counting down.
CGTCGGACAATATGACAGTTTGTTGACTTTTACATAATGTTTCATTTTACGACATAGGCCACACAAATTGAAAGAAAATTACGCTTAGTGCACTTGGCACTATGTTGTTGCCGGAATGCTTTCAGTATCTCTGTTGTTTACTTAAGTTTAAGACAAAGAGCAAGTAGACAAAGTTACATAGAAATTGTCTTGGCTAGCTCACTTTGGTCACTAAGAGGATACTGTAGCGATCTGATTTTGTGTATATATATTTTCCGTATCCTCTACGATAATAATGAGGCTGTGTTTCTCAGATAATGCAATATTCGCACGTAATCTTAATGTTTTTCACTGTATACCGATTGAGAGCTGGTTGCGATGCTGATGTATGTCCATGTCTTTTTTAAATGGAACCTCAAAGCTTCTAGCTTTTTTAGCCTTTATAGTGGAGCAGGAAATTTTGTCTCTGAGGTTGTATACGCCTGATTTCTCCACCTTTCAACAACAGACATAAGGATTTTCAACGTTAGTAGCAGAGAAGACTTCGCCGACTTTACCGAAAGTTCGTTGCGATGTTGAAGGTGTTCGTTAAGCCTGTTAAAAATGAAAAGGAATACTTTTTACAATATCGCTACTCTCTATTACGGCACCACTGCCCTAAGAAACTTCCAGCACAGCAAAAAATAATCAACACCGTCTGGCCAGCACTATGTAAACGACTTGTGTAAAAGCTGTCTGAATGTAAACATAGCGGTTTAGAACACGCAATGATGTAGTTTTTAAATAACTACAATTATATATATATATATATAATAAACAATGGCTGCCTGCGAAATACGGTAAAGTAGAATACCAGTAGTTCGTCGTTAATTGATTTTCAAATGAACTAATTATCTTTTCTTTTCGGCCAGGCCCGAAGCATAGAGTACGTCACATTGTATTTTATAACGAATAATTCCAGCCGCTAACTGCCAATAGTCTAATAAGTGATGTTTGTTATTTACTACAACCTTGTCCGGACAATAGCGCCATTCTCAAGTAAACATCTATTAGGAATAGATGCCCATGTTGTACCAGTGAATAAGTTGTCGATTGTTACAACCGCGTAACTTCTATTTTTGGAGAATATTATTATAAAATATAGCTGCATGATTATAACAATTTAGTAACAAATAAACAGTTGACAGTTTATTCTGCAATAGGGGCATCTGTTCCAACTATATGTTTACTTGAGAGATACGGTATAGCCGTAACAAGCTTGTAGTAAAAAATGAAACAGTGCTAATTAAACTATCAGCAGCTTACCTGGAATTACGCATTATAACACAGAACTGATAATCATGACTTGCCGGACTTGGTGCCCGAGCGGTTCTAGGCGCTTCAATCCGGAACCGCGCGACTGCTACGGTCGCAGGTTTGAATCCTGCTTCGGGCATGGATGTGTGTGACGTCGTTAGGTTATTTAGGTGTAAGTAGTTCTAGGTTAGGGGACTGATGACCTCAGATGTTAAGTCCCATAGTGCTCAGAGCTATTTGGATCATGACTGCTACTCATGCAGTACTGCAAGGATTAATCTGCAGGCATATGCGTTCTCGCTGAGTGTCCCTTGTCGCAACTAAAATGTTAGCATACAGAAGTTTATCGACAGTCGTCGTTCCCACGCACCATTAGTGAATGGAACAGGGAAGGGCAAAAATAGAAGTGTTACCAAAGGTAACCTCCGTCACACACCGTAAAGTGGCTCTTTGAGTATAGACGTAGATGTGGATGAGATGCGACATTTATCAAATCAAATGTCTATTGATACTTTGTCAAAGACGTTGCTGGTCTGGACATGGACAGCAACCAGCATCGTTCTCTGTTTAGACCACAACTGGTGTTCAGAAAAGAGGGAACAAAATAACGTAATCAGAGGGGTTACGATGTTCCCAGAATCAACTAAAACATAACAATAATTCTATCACAAAATTAGTATTTATCACTGTGAAAACGTGGCGTAGCTGGCTGCAAAGCCAAAATACGAATCCATCTGCGTTCTCATTTAGACAGGTGGTCAACACAAGAGCCAAAATTGACACGCTATGACCCCTGCAGTTGATCATTTCCATTAAAAACTGCAACTACATTCAATTCAAATGCAGTCCACGTTCTTATGCCGCCAGCGTTCTCGGCAGCCTTAGCTATTTAAAACGCCGGCAGGAATACATACGAGACAACGCTTGTTTAACCAATCATGCGTGGGAACGATGACCTTAGACAGAGCCCCTCGCTGGTAGTGGCTTCCGGCCTGACAGGAAGCAAGTGGTGGCCTTGTGTGTGTGTGTGTGTGTGTGTGTGTGTGTGTGGTACGTGGCCTGCCTACCTCGCAGGTGTTGTGTGACGAGAGCTACAGGAGGAGGAGAATGGGTGGGGGCTGCACTACCTGTGAATTCACTCACCTGGAATACCAGCCAAGTGATTCACCTGGAGGTGGAAGCAACGCACACTGTCATCTCCGATGACGAACCTCGTGCGACCACACTTTTACTAGGCATCACAGCGAACACAGGAAGCTGGATCCATTGTGTCTGGTCTACCCAAGCTACAGGTATGAGGATTAACGAATGATGACTTTTCATATTATTTGGGATTTAAAAATCTAACGTAAACTGCAAACAGATTTACTTTATTCATTACTAATACTTGTTGCTGTTCGTAGTGCGTTTGGAGACGCACAAATATCGAAAACTACGCTTGTAGCATCCATCAGCACCGAGGTCGTCGTAAAAATAAACATTAGAAAGGCAGCTAAATAGCAACTGATTTATGCATATTTACGCAAAAAGGGCTAGCGTATGTGGACAATAACAGAACATGGCTCCTCTGGTGCGTCTCTAATGGGCAGTAAGGTAGACAACTATGATGTTATGAAGTGAGTTTGGAACGCAATTTTTATGAGTAGCACTGTTTTTTACCATCTTCTATCATAAAAAGTAACAGCTTTTAAAAATAAAGGTCTGTGGTCATGCTGATAAAGCATGTCTTCGTTTCCAGTATCTTAAAAACTACTGCACAAATGGCAACAATTTTTTTAATTATACGGTGGCTGTAGGGCAGAGATGACAAAGCCACGTCGAAAGCGAATAATGTGGTATTTCCGATGAAACATTACAAAAAGTGCCACTTCGAAACACCAGTAAGGTGAAACGCACGCTCAACAGGTAACAAACACGTTACGGATAAAAGGCAGGAGTTTCATCAAGAAGACTGAAAGGATGCGAGCCATTACAAATGCTTATCGATTTACAACATATAAAACAAAACGTGATTTTTTTGTGCGGAAGTAGTTGGCAATAGTTAGCACTCGTACTAAACTTTCGATAACGATCGAAAGTTCCTTTAAATTATTATTATTAATATATTATAATTAAATGGAGAACTTTGACACTGAAGTAAAAGAAGATATAGTATAAGGAAATCCACACTGCAACACTTATGTTAAACGTTAAAACAGCTGCCATAGACACACCACAAGCATTGTTTGACGTCGATAACCACAGACAGTATACGCTGCGAGACTAACCTTGCTGGCGCGTTCCCGCTTTACATATGCAGTACGTGGCGAAGATGTGGACACGCCGGCTGTCACAGAAACGAACGGGCAGGTCACCGTCCTGTCCTCTCGAGAATGCAACCAACGTACTACCGCCGACCGCAGTCAGACAACGACTAAACGCGCGGCTAAGCCTAATTCACAGAGCGAGCCGCACGGACGCCTTGTTACGGCTGGCATCCAATGAGAATGCATTACTGCGCCCGGCTCCTGGAGGGGGCACGTCGCAGAGCGAGAGAGAGGGAGCAGCGGGTCCAGGAGTGGGGGCGCCAATCGAGGGGAGGGGAAACCGTCGCCGCCGGGATTTCTCGGACGCCTGTGGGAATACGCAGCCGCCGCTACGGGCACGTCTATACTCTCAGTCGATTCTGGGATTCGTCCTAAAAGCCAAGTCCGTTGTGAGTACGAGCGAACTGCAGGTCCATCCACTGTTTCTAAGAGGCACAATAGAGAATGCTGGCGGTATTTTCACGAAAAAAACTCTAGGAGTTGTGAATGCCATCAACTAAAATAAACACCGTTTCAGTGTATTTCTATGTCTTTTACGCATTTATTCGCGTTACTGCCAGTCGGTAATGTCAGCTCTTCAATACAGTAAGCAAGCTGTCGAAATACTGTCGATTGCTTTGTGTCTTACTATACATTTGCTGAGTAATTGTCCTGGTACATATTTACTTAACTACTATTAGTCCATCTCCTCCTGCTCTCCCTCTCTCTCTCCATTTCCTTCTGCCTCTTCTCTCTGCCCTCTCTACCTGCCCCTCCCACAATCCATCTGCTACCCCCCTCCATCTCCTCCTACCCTTCTCTTTCTCTCTGACCATCTCCTCCTCTTTCCTTTCTATCTCCAACTCCTCTTCCCCCTTCCCCTGTCCATCATCTTCTCTTCCCTTTCTCTGTCCGTCTTCTTCTCCCCCCACTCTCTGCCCATCTCCTCATCCGCTCATATCTCACGAACTATGTGACTTCCAATAATATAATTTTGCAGGTACATTCAGCAACATATGTGTATACTGATACAAAATGTGTCGCAAATACAATTAGCAGTGAAGTAGTCATACGTTAAAACGTCATGCCTGGTGCGAAAATGAACAGCGAAAATGTAATAACCGATAAATTTTTTTTCCTTTCGTCATTATGTGGGGGGAGGGAGTCAGTGCGAAAAAGTTTCGTCAAGGTTTGAAATTATGTGTAAAGTTTGTTACAGGTCACTAAGAGCTCTCGTTGTCAAATAGTGGATGAATAAAACATGAGTATTCGCGCGTCGTGGCTTACACTTCTTCATCACCCGAACCCCCCGCTCTCTTGCTAGGTAGGTGGTTCTTATTCCCACAGCGATTCTTTGCATACAATTAAGTGATGTGTGTGTCAAATATGTTTGAAAGCGTTCCAGTGATTTGGGAGAAGATGTGCAATACACAAACAAGGGTACATTCATTTTTATATATGTACGTATATCATTTTCTCCGTGGTCCGATTTTGATGAAATATTACCTATTCGGTGCCCCTAGCTACGCTGAAATTACCTGTGAAAGCCCCATAAAAATCCATCTAGTAGTTTTTAAGTTCAGCGGGTTCACGCAGACTAGAAAGTTTTACTATAACTTTAAATCAGCATATCTTTTTTTCGTGATCCGATTTTAACGAACTAAACCCTATACGGTGACCCAAACTATATTCACGTTACCTGCAAAAACCCCATGAAAATTCGTCAAGTAACTTTGTAGATTAGCATATTCAAAGAGAGACAGGGCTGTTTTACAGATTTATTATTAGCATAAAAGACATACTGATAATAAATCTGTATAAAATATAAGGTAATAATAAATCTGTCTCTCTTTGAACATGCTAATCTCCAAAATGAGGACGGGTATCTGTTAAGAGGCCAGACAAACGTGTGGTTCCTGAATAGGGGCAGCAGCCTTTTCAGTAGTTGCAGGGGCAACAGTCTGGATGACTGACTGATCAGGCCTTTTAACACTAACCAAAACGGCCTTGCTGTGCTGGTACTGCGTACGGCTGAAAGCAAAAGGAAACTACAGTCGTATTTTTTTTCCCGGGGGCATGCAGCTTTACTGAATGGTTAAATAATGATGGCGTCCTATTGGGTAAAATATTCCGGAGGTAAAACAGTCCCCCAATCGGATCTCCGGGCGGGGACTACTCAGGACGACGTCGTTATCAGGGGAAAGAAAACTGGCGTTCTACGGATCGGAGCGTGGAATGTCAGATCCCTTAATAGGGCAGGTAGGTTAGAAAATTTAAAAAGGGAAATGGATAGGTTAAAGTTAGATATAGCGGGAATAATTGAAGTTCGGTGGCAGGAGGAACAAGAGTTCTGGTCTAGTGTACACAGGATTATAAATACATAATCAAATAGGGGTAATGCAGGAAGAGGTTTAATAATGAATAAAAAATATAGGAATGCGGGTAAGCTACTACAAACAGCATAGTGAACGCATTATTGTAGCCACGACAGATAGGAAGCCCACGCCTGCCACAATAGTACAAGTTTATATGCCAACTAGCTCCGCAGATGACGAAGAGATTGATGAAATGTATGATGAGATAAAAGAAATAATTCAGGTAGTGAAGGGAGACGAAAATTTAATAGTCATGGGTGACTGGAATTCGATAGTATGAAAAGGAGGAGAAGGAAACGTAGTAGGTGAAAACGTAATGGAGTTAAGGAATGAAAGAGGAAGCCGCCTGGTGGAGTTTTGCACAGAGTATAACTTAATCATAGCTAACGCTTGGTTCAAGAATCATTAACGAAGGCTGTATACATGGAAGAGGCCTGGAGATACTGGAAGATATCTGATTGATTATATAATGGTAAGACAGAGATTTAGGAACCAGGTTTTAAACTGTAAGACATTTCCAGGGGCAGATGTGGACTCTGACCACAATCTATTGGTTATGAGCTGTAGATTAAAACTGAAGAAACTGCAAAAAGGTGGGAATTCAAGGAGATGGGACCTGGATAAATTGAAAGAACCATAGGTAGTAGAGAGTTTCAGGGAGAGCACTAGAGAACGATTGACAGGAATGGGGGAAAGAAATACAGTAGAAGACGAATGGGTAGCTCTGAGGGATGAAGTAGTGAAGGCAGCAGAGGATCAAGTAGGTAAAAAGGCGAGGGCTAATAGAAATCCTTGGGTAACAGAAGAAATATTGAATTTAATTGATGAAAAGAGAAAATATAAAAATGCAGTAAATGAAGCAGCCAAAAAGAAATACAAACGTCTCAAAAATGAGATCGACAAGAAGTGCAAAATGGCTAAGCAGGAGGACAAATGCAAGGATGTAGAGGCATGTATCACTAGGACTAAGATAGATACTGCCTACAGGAAAATTAAAGACTCCATTGGAGAAAACGAAACCGCTTGTATGAACATCAAGAGCTCAGATGGAAACCCAGTTCTAAGTAAAGAAGGAAAAGCAGAAAGATGGAAAGAGTAAATAGTGTGTCTATACAAGGGCGATGTACTTGAGGAAAATATTATGGAAATTGAAGAGGACGTAGGTGAAGATGAAATGGGAGATATGATACTGCATGAAGAGTTTGACAGAGCACTGAAAGACCTGAGTCGAAACAAGGCCCCGGGAGTAGACAACATTCCATTAGAGCTACTGACAGCCTTGGGAGAGCCAGTCCTGACAAAACTCTCCAATCTGGTGAGCGAGATGTATGAGACATGCTAAATTCCCTCAGGCTTCAAGAAGAATATAATAATTCCAATCCCAAAGAAAGCAGGTGTTGACAGATGTGAAAACTACCGAACTATCAGTTTAATAAGTCACGGCTGCAAAATACTAACGCGAATTCTTTGCAGACGAATGGAAAAACTAGTAGAAGCCGACCTCCGGGAAGATCAGTTTGGATTCCATAGAAATGTTGGAACACGCGCGGCAGTACTGACCCTACGACTTATCTTAGAAGAAAGATTAAGGAAAGGCAAATCTACGTTTCTAGCATTTGTAGACTTAGAGAAAGCTTTTGACAATGTTGATTGGAATACTCTCTTTCAAATTCTGAAGGTGGCAGGGGTAAAATACAGGGACCGAAAGGCTATTTACAATTTGTACAGAAACCAGATGGCAGTTATAAGAGTCGAGGGGCATGAAAAGGAAGCAGTGGTTGGGAAGGGAGTGAGACAGGGTTGTAGCCTCTCCCCGATGCTATTTAATCTGTATATTAAGCAAGCAGTAAAGGAAACGAAAACAAGTTCAGAGTAGGTATTAAAATCCATGGAGAAGAAATAAAAGGTTCGCCGATGACATTGTAATTCTGTCAGAGACAGCAAAGGACTTGGAAGAGCAGTTGAACGGAATGGACAGTGTCTTGAAAGGAGGATATAAGATGAACATCAACAAAAGCAAAACGAGGATAATGGAATGTAGTCGAATTAAGTCGGGTGATGCTGAGGGAATTAGATTAGGAAATGAGACACTTAAAGTAGTAAAGGAGTTTTGCTATTTGGGGAGCAAAATAACTGATGATGGTCGAAGTAGAGAGGATATAAAATGTAGACTGGCAATGGCAAGGAAAGCGTTTTCCAAGACGAGAAATTTCTTAACATCGAGTATAGATTTAAGTGTCAGGAAGTCGTTTCTGTAAGTATTTGTATGGAGTGTACCCATGTATGTAAGTGAAACATGGACGATAAATAGTTTGGACAAGAAGAGAATAGAAGCTTTCGAAACGTGGTGCTACAGAAGAATGCTGAAGATTAGCTGGGCAGACCACATAAATAATGAGATGGTATTGAATAGAATTGGGTAGAAGAGAAATTTGTGGCACAAATTGACTAGAAGAAGGGATCGGTTGGTAGGACATGTTCTGAGGCATCAAGTGATCACCAATTTAGTATTGGAGGGCAGCATTGAGGGTAAAAATCGTAGAGGGAGACCAAGAGATGAATATACTAAGCAGATTCAGAAGGCTGTAGGTTGCAGTAGGTACTGGGAGACGCAGAAGCTTGCACAGGATAGAGTAGCATGGTGAGCTGCATCAAATCAGTCTCAGGACTGAATACCACAACAACAACATGAAAGATATTATTGTCATTCAGTATGCTTGTGTTCTTAGCAATGTCAAAATTCCTCGTATTGATAGTTAGATAAGAAAATGACTGAGTCTTCAGTCCTCCTCCTTGTATGTACAGATTACTCTAATTTTACTTTATCCACGTTCAAAGCTCCTGCGGAACTGATTAATGGCGCTCGTACACACTACCTGATCAAAAATATTTAGACACATATTAGCAGACATTAATATGGGTTGTGACCACCCTTCACCTGTATGGTGGCTTGATCTCTGCTCGGGATACTTGAAATGAGCTGTCTGAGTGTCTCCAGGCGAATGGAAGCGCATTCTTCCTCAAGAGCCGAAACCAGAGAAGGTAGTAGTGAGGGACACTGGGGTCTGGAGTGAAACCGACGTTCCAGCTCATCCCAAAGCTGTTCCATTGGGTTTAGGTCGGGACCGTTACTGTCCACAAAACATTGCCTCACAGACGTTGCTTTATGACAAGGCGTACTGTCATACCGATACAACCAATCATCGTCTCCGAACTGTTCCTTTACTGTACGCAGTACACATTGCTGCTAAATGTGTGTTGCTTATGAGGAGCTGGCTCGACTATTGTAACTCACTCCTTTTAATTCTCTATGCACACTGCTATTAGTATTTTGGAAATCACGAGTGATTCCTTCCGCTGCTTTTATGCGATGTTTTACAACCACCTTCCGCAGTTGTTGACTCTCTATGGTTCTTCTTCCGTGTTTCCACTTCACTATCACATTACCAACAAGCGTTTTCGACAGATTTAAGAGTTGAAACGTCCCTGACGGATTTGTTAATCGGGTGACTTGTAACGACTAGTTCACGTCTGAAGTCAATGAGCTCTCCTGCCCGACCCACTCTGTTTTTACTGCATCTCTATTGACAACACAACAGTCCCTGCCTCTTTTTATACTGTCGGGTCCGTGACATTTAGGCGTCATACCGCATTATATAGGGGCGTGCGGATACTTTCTATCGTACAGTGTATACTGAAATGAAATCTTGTACAACCACACACGGAAACGACACGCCTTCAGCCACACCGGAAAAACTTTGTATAATTTTTGGTTCAGCGAGGGAAAAAAAGGCACTGCGTACCACGATGGACTTATCGTTACGTCTTTTAGGATTTCGCCGTCAAGAACTTGCTGCTCCGTAAGCGTTCTTCTTCTAAAATATAGCTCCGCACAGATTCCAGTTTAAAAAATTCTGTGTTCAGCATTCCATCAACTAGCACGATTGCACACAGTTGCCTATATGTAGTTTTTACTTTATAAATACTCTGAAGAATCATAAAGAACGAGGCAATGATAGGGTAGACAACATTTCGACGCGGCATGTTAATTCGCGAGGGCATTCAAAATCTGTGCGCCTACTACCTAGCTTACACGATATGTATAAATACGATCTAGACCAGCGGTTGCCGAACTTTTTTTGTTCTCAGCGCCATTAATAATACGAGGGTAATCCCAAAAGTAACGTCTCCTATTTTTTCGTAAGTGCATAGGCCTGTTTATTTCTACAATGGTTTAGATCAGTTTACAGCTTGAACATTTAGCTATTTTTCGACATAATCACCATTTCTGTCGATGCATTTTTGTAGACGCTGTGGCAGTTTTTGTATGCCCATGTAATAGCAGCTCGCCGCCATGCTGTTCAGAAAGTTACGAACCTCTTCTTTCACCTAGTTGTCGGAACTAAATCGCTGGGACCACAATTAACGCTGACAGGTACTGTGAGACTCTGCAAAAACTCAAACGGGCAATTCAGAACCGGAGAAGAGGAATGTTGAGCAAGGGCGTACATGTTCTCCATGATAACGCTCGCCCACGCATCGCTCGGCAAACCGTTTCTCTCCTGCAACAGTTTCAGTGGAACAGAATCACCCACCCACTCTTTAGTCCTGACTTGGCGCCCAGTGACTATCAACTGTCCACTAGGTTAAAAGAACATTTGGCCGGAAAGCGATTCAGCTCCGACGGCGAGGTGAAAGAAGAGGTTCATAACTTTCTGAACAGCATGGCGGCGAGCTGGTATGACATGGACATACAAAAACTGCCACAGCGTCTACAAAAAGGCATCGACAGAAATGACGATTATTTCGAAAAACAGCTAAATGATCAGGCTGTAAACTGATGTAAACCATTGTAGAAATAAACAGGTCTACGTACTTTAAAAAAATAGGAGACCTTACTTTTGGAATTACTCTCGTATCATAATTTTTCCACTGCATCCCAAATCAAAGCACTCTTATGTCTAAGGCAGTTGAAGTGCTCTGTTGATGATGTTAGGTTGGTTTAAAAACTTAATAATTATTGAAACGTATTTTACATTATAAAATAATTATTGAACAGATTTATCATTAATATACACTCCATTCGCGGTACCATTACAGCGCAGCGGCACGTCGACGATACTCTTAAGCCCCATTTGGTGGCCCTTCATGGCAAGCCATCCTGGTCTTATATTTCAGAAAGATAATGTCCGCCCACACATGGCGAGAGTTTCTACCGATTTTCTTCGTGCTTGCCAACCCCTACATTGGCCAGTAAGGCCTTCGGGTCTTCCCCCTATTTAAAACGTTTGGATCATTATGGGCAGGGCCCTCCAACCAGCTCGGAATTTTGGCGATCTAACGCGCCAACTGGATAGAATTTGGCACGACAGTCCTCAAGAGGACATCCAAAAACTGTGCCAATCAATGCCACGCTGGATAACAACTTGGATAGTAGCCAGAAGTGGACGAACGCGTTATTGACTTGCGCAATTTTTGAAGTTCTCACTCAAGTCTCGGAATCGAACTGGATACAGCTATCCATATTTCCCGGTACATATCAATTTTCGCATGGTATTTACTCTTTTACCACAAGTTTCAAGTTTCGCACAAACGGGACACAGCAAATGGAATTAGTTGTCGTCGTTTTTACTGCTGAGCGGCGGATATCTATCAATCAAAGATAAAAAATAAAAAATAAAAAATAAAAAAAAGTGTGTTCCAAGCAACTAAATTTTGTCTTCAATTTACTACTGCGAGACAATAACGATCCATACGCAAGGTGACAATAAGACAAATGGCAATTTGATATTATCTGCTTAAGTTTTGTACTTGCAATGATACTTTTGCAATAGTGAAGGCTGTTCACAGTGGCACCTATAATATTAAAAGCTAATTCGGTTCATGATTCATAGAACCATTTGCAAGTTGCCTGTCTAAGGGCTTCTCATAAGCAAGAAAAATTTGATTTTCAATATTTCATATAATTAATGATCGAATTTAAAAATTTAAAATACCGTCATAGAACACTCATTAAGAGGGATAAGCCTATGTTGAAGGCTTAACGCATTAACGTACGTATTACAGTTAAGCTCTGTGTGTATGCCCTTAGGCAGCGTACCTGAAGATGCGTAAATTATCCACATCATATTTACCCAGTATCTGAGAAATAGCATACAACAAACTCCAACAAATTTTGAACATAATTTCAAATTTTATCTAAACTTCTCGCTTACATGCTTAATGTGCATCCTTATTATTGTCTATGGCCTAATCGAGAACATAAGTTAAGTGGGTTTATAACTGTCTGCTCTGTGTCCGTAACTGTCGCAGAAGTTTCTAATTGCTTCGATATTTTCTCGGTGCCCATGTGGTACTGCCTGCCAACCCGGAGAGCCGCGACGCACAGTTCGAAACTACTGGTCAGGACTTAAGTTAACTCGTTCGCTCGTCGTGTAACGTGGGCTTGATTTACAAAATGTCTTAGTATGGGTGTCTGCGATTTACGCAGCCTTAATAAAAGTAAGTGAAAATCACATCTAATTTAAAATTGACAGGAAACTAACGGACGAGTAATATGGTTATGACAATCAGCTCGCATTCGGAAAGTGAAATGTTCGTTACGAATACTACATCATGCCCAGATCCTTTTTTAGCTTTTCCGTTACATTCCTGAACCATCTCCGGCGAGTTCCGCGATGGTTACTTCAACAACATAGATGCTTGTTTTCTTTTCCATTTTTGATTGTTTAGTGCTCTTTGTCTAACCAGCTACATGTTGACCTTCATATGCACACTACCACTGTGAAGGCTTTCCTTAAAATTTTAACTGCTTTATAATCTGGTAGTTGACAAATCTTAACTGTCTGACCCCGGCTTAACATGAAGGCAGCGACAGTCAACCCCCCTGGTGGCGAAAGTGCCTCTTGAATCACACAGCCTCGTCCCAGAGGGAGAGTGAATTACGAAATGCTGACGGATTTCAGATGCAGCAAGTTCGTGGAATACACTTCCGTTAGTGCCGGGACCAGTACCCTTGAGTGCTATCAGACATTACCTAATACCCCCTCCTTCCACCTCACCATCATCAATATCAGCCCATTAGCGACTAACTGAACTTTAACATGAAAGAATTTCCATTGAAGACTTTTTAAAATAAGTTAAAATAAATTATATTTAGTTTTTCGTGGTTTTGTTAAGTCACGAGCTAATGAGTGCTTGAATAAAACGTTCTCGATTTTCAAGCCGCGTCAGTTCGAATAAAATCCTCGAGCTTTCGATGATCATCTCTGCCATCGTCGTCAGGAATTCACTGACTGAACTCCTGACGACGATGGCGGAGATTGTATGCTCAATATGCTTGAATAACATCGGGGATAGGCTACAACCCTGTCTCACTCCCTTCTTAACCACTGCTATCCTTGCATGGCCCTCGTCTCTTCTAACTGCCGTTTGGGTTTCTGAACAAACTATAAATAGCCTTTCGCTCCCTGCATTTTACCCCTGCCACCTTCAGAATTTGAAAGAGATTATTCCAGTCACCACTGTCAAAATCTTTCTCTAAGTCTACAAAGGCTATAAATATAGGTTTGATTTTCCTTAACCTATCTTCTAAGGTACGTAGTAGGATCAGTATTGCCTCGCGTGTTCGTATATTTCTTCAGAATCCAAAATGATCTTCCCGGAAGTCGGCTTCTACCAGCTTTTTCATTCTCCTGTAAAGAATTCGTGTAAGTATTTTGCAAGCATGACTAATTAAACTGATAGTTTGGCAATATTCACACCTATCAGCACTTGCTTTTTTGAAAATGGCATTACTACATTCTTCTTGAAGTCTGAGGGTATTTCATCTGTCTCATACATAGAAGAGTTTTGTTATGGCTGGCTCTCCCACTGATAGCAGTAGTTCTAACGGAATATCGTCTACCCTTGGGGCTTTGTTCCAACTTAAGTCTTTCAGCGCTCTGTTCAATTCTTCACGCAGTATCATATCTCCCACAGCATTTTCATCTACATCCTCTTCTATTTCTATAATACTGTCCGCAAGTTATCTCCCTTGTCTAGACCCTCTACATACTCCCACTTTTCAGCTTTCCCTTCTTTGCTGAGGACTGGTTTTCCATCTGATCTCTTGATGATCAAACGGCTGATCCTCTTTTTTTTCCAAAGACCTCTTTAATTTTCCTGCAAGCGATATCTATTTTTCCCCTAGTGACATATGCTTCTAAATCCTAACATCTGTCCCCATTCCTGCTTAGTCATTTCGCATTTTCCATCAATCTCATTTTGAGGACGTTTGTATTCCCTTTTGGCTGCTTCAATTACCTGATTTTTATATTTTCTCATTTCAACAGTTAAATTCAATATCTCCTGCGTTATCCAAGGACGTCTACTTGGCCTTGTCTGTTTATTTATTTGGTCCTCTTTTGCCTTCATTATTTCGTCTCTCAAACTTAACCATTCGTCTTCTATTCTTACCCCTGTTCTTGAAAATGGTGCCTAATGCCCTCTGCGAAACTCTGAACAACTTCTGGTTTCAGCTTATCCAGGTCCCATCTCCTTACTTTCTTACCTCTTTGCAATTTCTCCAGTTTTAATCTGCAGGTCATAACCAGTAAACTGTGGTCAGAGTCCACATCTGCCCCTGGAAATGTCTTAAGATTTAGAGTCTGGTTTCTAAATCTCTGTCTTACCATCATACAATGAATCTGAAACTTTCCGGTGTCTACATCCTTGATGTGCCAGCATTTCATATTTGCAGTAGCGTACCTCTTACTTACGTTAACCTGTGATATTTTATTGTTAATCACTTAAATATGATACCTAGTCAAATTCGTTATTCTACTTCAATTATTTTTTAGTGTTATGATTTTTTCCGTCAGTGTATTTTACAATCCCGCAAGGCGTTTCGGAATGTTCCGAGTTCAGCAGCAGGTTGACAGATATTACTGCCAGTACATAATGTACGTAGATTTTGTTTTAACAACCTATAACACAGTATTACAGTATTGTCTTCACTTTCCACAACCAGGGTGGGCTGTGCGCTACTACGGGCAGCAGGCAGTTGAAGCGCGCGAACACGTACTGAAATAAAAGTCAATACTGAGGTTCACAGTGCGAATCTTGCGTTACAATGCTCGTTTCACTATTCAAAATGCGATGTATTGTATTCTTGACGGGAAACGTGAAAATTTAATCTTAAATTTTGATGCTATACATACGGGCTGCGCGCTTTCTAACGTTAATTAAACACGCAAATGAATTTCTTGGTTACGGGTATAGGGGTGCTCTCATGTCATAGAATAGTATAACTAATCGAAAAACGCAAATTCTGCCAGCTATCGGTATGGCATTCATAACGAACCATACGCGTAGCGTGCCGGTATTTGATTAAACGACGCAGGGGTAGGGACGTGAACTACTGTCCCCGTTAATGGCGGAATACAATTCAGTGAAAATGCATCGCGCTCGATTCCGAACCACACTTTTTAATTCTTTTTCCCCACAGAACGGATCATATTCACTTACGAGATTACAATAGTATGTCCGTAATGCAAAAATCGTCAGATAAACTCATTTTGCTGATCCCATGTGTTACTCTGCGATCTTGGTACCTTCCTTTCGCTGTTGATCAATTGGTATCCCACTCGCCATCTCGAAGTTAGTAGCGTACTGAGCACAAAAACAAAGGCCTTTTTATTAATCTTGTGGAACGAGCACTATGAATAGCATGGATACACTGGGTGAGAAATAGATTTTAAAAAGAATGAAGGAAACAAAAAGCCCTATGGAAATAATAAACAAAACACAGCTCGTTCCTGCACCGCGCCAACTGGTGCACGAAAATTACTGACGCATAAAAAAAAAGTGCACGCCGAAAACGTAGAGACTAATTTACTAATCTCATAAAGGAACGATCGTATCGCCAAACCAAGAAGATGACACTGCAGAGGAAGCATCGGAGAAGCTATCATTCCGTGCGCAAAACTTAGGGATGATGATGAGGAGGACGAGGAGAAAAAGCAAAAGAAGAAGAAGAAGCAGAACTTTAGCAAAATGGGAAAGCATTCGAATAGAATTTTCTAGCAGATGAGTTGGTTAGAACACAAGCACAGAACAATACCGTCCTTAATTAATCTGAGGTACTCAAACAAAATCCTCTGGAGGAGACCTCGATAGCCATCTACTGCACAGCTGTGACACCAGGATGTGCCAGCTCACGCACCTCGTATTTGGTCGTCATAATTGAAAGTGTCGGGATCGAAAAAAAAGGCAGAAATCCTTGGAAATTCGAATGTAGGTGAATGTAGCCCCTTGAACACAGGGAGTTCCATCGCATTACTCGAAAAAAATTGGTGATTATAAACATTAAAAAAAATACGGATAAGTGCGAGTAGTGTGGTGTCTAGGAAGGCTGCATATTCGGTTCGCTGGACAAACATTCAAACAAATCATACTAATGAATTTTATAACAATACTTAACTTTCGCAATTACACAGATGTGTCGCAAGCAAAGGGCGACATACAAAGTAATCAGACTTCTCCAGTATAAACAATACGTCTGTGCTACATAGAGAGTACAAGCGAAGTGATCTAGCATTGACGTTGCTATCTAAATTAACTAATTTTGAAGCTGCTATTCAACTGGGGCGTCACCAGTCGCTCGCGACGCTTCTGTCCTCTTCACATAGGGGTTGCTGTTGTCCTGGAGAGGGGTCGGTCAGCGTGCGATTGGCTGACGTCTTCTCACAGCCATCTCTGCTATATCGTTCCCGACTGGCGTGTCGGCGCGTAACAAATAGGACTCGCCCACCGACTGTTCCGTACAAACATAATAATGTATACAGACAGTTCATCCATTCCTGGAATCGAGAATCTCGACGATCTTTGCCTGTTACCGATCTTGGCACAGGCAAGATATATCTCTACCCATTTCCGAGAAAAAGGCATCTTAACAGAAGGACAGAGACTGTCAGATAATAAATGCCAAACTTTTTTCCTGTGGTATAATTACAAATTAACAATTTCCAGATTTTCCCCCTTTACTTGTACAGTGAAACATTGCTTTTTACCAAGATTCATGATCCTAGGCCAACAGGAAGTATCCTTTAGGTTGTGAAGAGTGAGTTCGCGACTATTTAGAAGCTTCAATTTTTTTTACACACCAAGGGACTGTAGGCATGTGACAAATGTCAAATTGATACGTTAACCCGTTCCTGAGGAAAAGGGTTTTTAACAATCCGACAGACAGACTAACCGACTGAAGTAACAAAAACTACCCAACATTTCCTCGAAGAAGCCGCAACACACTAGTAAATACACTTTTACCACAATTCACATTTTATAACAACAAAAAATGGTTCAAATGGCTCTGAGCACTACGGGACTTAACTTCTAAGGTCATCAGTCCCCTAGAACTTAGAACTACTTAAACCTAACTAACCTAAGGACATCACACACATCCATGCCCGAGGCAGGATTCGAACCTGCGACCGTAGCGGTCGCGCGGTTCCAGACTGTAGCGCCTTTAACCGCTTGGCCACCACGGCCGGCTATAACAACACCCAAGTATAAATATGTGTAGTTACAAAGAATTCTTCGCGTACTAACCGTTGGCTGCGACCGATTAACAAAGCAGTTCTATGCAAACCGTACAAAAATTTTAAATTTTTGTACATAAAACAAAAATGAAGGAAAATTCTGAGTGAACACTTCGACACAAACATAATCACGGGGCGTTCAGTAAGTAATGTAGCACTTTTTTTTTCCTCGGCAAATTTCTGTTGGAAAGATGCGGTATTTATTGTGGGACAACGTGCAATATTCCTACTTCAACCTCTATAGTTCCATGAAGTTCCTATGGGTGGCAGCGCTATACGTAGCCTTCAAAATGGCATCTCTAACGGAGTTCCGCTCTAAGCACAGAGCAGTCACTGAGTGTCTTTTGGTGGAAAACAAGAGCATCGCAAATATTCAAAGGTGCTTGCAGGATGTCTAAGGAGACCTAGCAGTGAACAAAAGCAAGGTGAGTCGGTGGGCGAGGCGTCTGTCATTATCACAAAAGGTCGCGCAAGCCTAAAGTATGTTGTGCTGCCCTCAGGAAATTGAAGAAACAACTTCAGTGTGACCGTCGTCAGCAAAATGGAAACAAACTTCTCCTTCTCTATGACAACGGAAAGCCTCACAAGTATATGCATCCAAGAGGAGCTCACGGAATTTCAGTGGATTATGTATAGAGATACCATCTCCATATGTAGTTAAGGCTAACCGGCCATTGACTTTCTTCTTCTGTGCGTATGCACACGCATTGCCCAAACTCTTAACGGATTCGGTCAGACTGTCTGCCGCGAGTAATGAGTGTAGTGGGCAGGGGCACTACGAATGCAGTGTGTGGACATTAAGTTGGAAATGTGGGTCTCATGGGGAGCGTGCAAGGGATAAATTCCTGCAATCACACTATCCACTGTGCCCTCGGTGGCTCAGATGAATAGAGCGTCTGCCATGTAAGCAGGAGATCCCGGGTTCGAGTCCTGGTCGGGGCACACATTTTCAACTGTCCCCGTTGATGTATATCAACGCCCGTCGACAGCTTAGGGTCTTGATTTAGTTATCATTTCATTTCAGTGGATTGTTCTTCCTCATCCACCATACAGCCCGGATCTCGCACCTTCCGACTCATATCGGTTCATCCAATGAAGGGTGCATTCGCGGGAAGCGGTACTTGGACGGTGGGGAGGTTATTGATGCAGCAAGACGTTGGTTCCGACGCCGACCAGTAGAGTATTACTATGCAGGCATACCGGACCTCCCAGTAGGGAGGCGTAAGGCCAACACATTAAACGGAGACTATGTTGAAAAATGCGAGGGAATAATATGTTTTTTTGCAATTCTGAATAAAACCAATCTGCTTTCAGAAAAAAAAAATGTTTGGCTTTACTTACTGAACGCCTCTTGTAGTTTCATCAAAGTAACGACAACACAATTCCCACCTGGTTCTCTACTTAAAAAAAGAGAGACCGAAGAATGCATAAGTCAAATGAAATAACAAATCATCAATAACAACCAAAAAAAGAAATAAAAAAATACATTAACTGAAATATTTGCGAAAGTGTAAAAATTGGGGCACCAATAAAAACGTCTGCTTCCAGGCATGAAATCTTTCCCAGTCAGAGAAATTGAAGAAGTGTATCTGCGTCACACGGCGTCACGAATCGAAAATGAGCCTTTCTATTTCCACTAGGTGCATTACCAATTCAGATGCAAGACAGCAAGGCTGCGGTGTCGACCCAACAGCCTGAAGCGGCACGCACAGCTCAGCTCAGGCGGGCCGGCGCGGTGTTGCTTGTGAGGCGCTCTGTTCGTTTCCTAAGGCTTCTGCATTCGTGATCCGATACCGTCAGTCTGTATTAAGCTTTGAGTTAATATATTTCAGACAATATTATGGGAATGAGACTCCATAACCACGGTAGGAAAAACAAACCTGAATATATAAATTGCTCAGTCGAGAACTTGAAAGATGCCGGAGATTGTTCGGGAATAACGCTGTTGTACACCGAGAAGTCGGAAAACTAGAAAATTATAGCTAAATGCTGTTTCAGGTTACAGTAATATGATACAGAACGTTCTATCCCTTTTATGTCCTACCCCAACTAAGGAAGTGTGCACAAGACATTACCATAGAAAGCAATAATGTTTCTGTAGTGCCTTTATTGTCCACTGGCGTGAATCAGCACGTACTAATTAAAGTGAGGTACAAATATGTTATCCTACAAACACAGCACAGGAAACAATATTCACTGCACCTGGAATTTTGGTGGTGAAGTAGTTTCATCGCAGATGATGTGGCGCTGGCTATATTTAAGTTAACCTTCCTCAGTCCAATGTATACCTACATCGATAGTATTGTTTCCTGGAGAAGAAATGAAGGAATGAATGAAGATTAGGGTTTAACGATGTGTGAATGGCAACGTCATTAAAGGCAGAGCAAAAGTCAGAAGAGAGGAAGGATAGGAAGGAAAACCTAGTTTTGTTATTCTAGGATCCATCCTAGGGTGTGCCTTTGACGAAATAGGAAAACCGAAGTCTGTGTGGCCAGACGCGGATTACAAACGCTGTGCTCCCGAATGCGACGCTTGTGTAATTCTCTGTGGAAACTCACATGATATGTAACTTGGAAATCCGAAACGCAGTACCATCTTAAATAACAATGGATGTCGAAACTGAAATACAGGGGCAAAACAATACGTAAAGTACCCCGAAATGTGACAATTTCATGCTATTAAAACATTTTTCAGATATCTTTAGTTACGAGCACACTGGAGCAACCAACAATATTTGGATCCAACTCATCCCACCTGTTCTCAAAGAATACATCCTGACGCGTTACGCCGGAAAAAAGGATACTTAAAGGATTAACGAATCCTCCGTGTATAAAACGTCGTAACTGCCGAACTGTGTTGCGTACACTGAAATAATTTTGCAGGTATATTCATTGTTACATCTGGATACTGTCTGTAAAATGGTTGCAAACAGTTGGTAAGTTTGTTGGAAGTCGGCAAGTGCTCTCAATCTCACATTGAGTTACGCAGCATCGAGACATGCAGTGTGAACCAGAACTCCACCGACAAACTTTCGAGGTGGTAGTATGAGCCAAAACAAGAAAAATATGTCAAGTAAACAGGGAATCTAAAATGTATACCTTAAGAGCTATGAGCACTTGTTCAGCAGAAGAGATGTGTTTCACAGGAGGGAAGATGAACAAGTGCTCATAGCTCTTAACGTATGGATTTTAGAGCCCATGTCTACTTGTATTTTTTTTCTTGTTTTGGCTCGTATTACCACCTCCGAAAGTTCGTCGGTGGAGTTCTGGTTCACCCCGTATACAAAGTGTCTAGTTCCAGTACTTGTAATTGTTTTACCATATATTTGTATGGAGTGTAGCCAAGTATGGAAGTGAAACATGGACGATAAATAGTTTAGACAAGCAGAGAATAGAAGCTTTCGAAATGTGGTGCTACAGAAGAATGCTGAAGATTAGATGGGTAGATCACATAACTAATGAGTAGGTATTGAATAGAATCGGGGAAAAGAGGAGTTTGTGGCACAACTTGACTAGAAGAAGGGATCGGTTGGTAGGACATGCTCTGAGGCATCAAGGGATCACCAATTTGGTACTGCAGGGCAGCGTGGAGGGTAAAAATCGTAGAGGGAGACCAAGAGATGAATACACTAAGCACATTCAGAAGGATGTAGGCTGCAGTAGGCACTGGGAGATGAAGACGCTTGCACAGGATAGAGTAGCATGGAGAGCTGCATCAAACCAGTCTCAAGACTGAAGACCACAACAACAACAACAACAACAACATAGATAAGAAGAATTCCGTCTTTTGCAAGTGAATTTGTTTGTGTGTAACATACACGTTTCGCCTATTCATGCCAGGCATCTTCAGTGATCTGTAAAACAAAGAACATTATTTAATCAGAGTACAATGGGGTGTCTGCGCGGCGGATAAGACTGCGCAGGGCTTGTGTCTCAGATTAATACCGTGATAGGTGGCGCAGCGGTTAGCTGACTGACTCGCATTCCGGAGGACCATGGTTCAAATCCGCGTCCGGCAATCCTTATTTAGGTTTTCCGTGATTTACCTACATCGGTTCAGGTAGATACTGGGATGATTCCTTTGAAAGAGGACGGCTGATTTCCTCTCCCATCTTTCCTTCATCCGATGGGATCGATGACCTCACTGTTTGGTCCCCTCACCCAAATCAACCAGCCAATCATTTTGATAATACATCAGTTGGCTACTCTGCAGGGCACGAAATAGCCTGTGACTGACGCTTTGCCGGCTGGAGTGGCCGTGCGGTTCTAGGCGCTACAGTCTGGAACCGCGAGACCGCTACGGTCGCAGGTTCGAATCCTGCCTCGGGCATGGATGTGTGTGATGTCCTTCGGTTAGTTAGGTTTAAGTAGTTCTAAGTTCTATGGGGCTGATGACCTCAGAAGTTGAGTCCCATAGTGCTCAGAGTCATTTGAACCAATTGAACCTGACGCTTTGTTGCCGTAGTTAGGTTGTGGTCTGGAGTTAACGATTGCGGAATACGGTAAGAACTGTTTTACGTTATATTCATATAAAATTTTATGTTGCAGAAATAAGCTAAAACTGAGGCAATAATGGGCTCACAAATTTCAACTTTATTCCGCTGTGTATTACGATGTACTGTCAGTCTTGTGATACAGTATATTATCACATCGACATTCCTACAAAGCATTTCTATGCGCAGACGAAAGCTGCAGTCTCGTGGTATGGGGCAATTTTACGCGTCGCAGGTGGGGTAAAACTGCGCGGCGCGTACTATCCCGTTATAATTACCACCTTTTTTCCTTGATATGGAGCTGGAGATGTTTATGAACGTGACAAGTGAACATTACACACGAATCGTAGTCTTGAAAGAGTCATTTTTTTTATCTCAGCTTCTACAAAGGGAAAACCGAACGGAAGTCATGCACTCCAGAAATGTTGGAAGCTGGAAAAAGAGGGCTTGAAAAATGTTAAGTCTAAACACAAGTAGCGAGGGAGCTTGGAATAAGTGAAGCTGCCGCACTGTTGCCTATGTGAAGATAAGCTTAAAATTAACACTCCTGCACTTGCTTTTTTCAGGATTTTGGGGGAAACAAACTGGGACGACTCGCAAGAACTTTTAATGATGAGAAGGATCTGGCACTCGCCGAACACTGCAGATCTTTGGACGGATTTTACTATGGTATGACATTGAAATATTTCAGATTAGTTCCTGACCAGTCTGGGAGGAATAATATAAAAACAAAATTTGAAAAAAACACTAAGTTGGCCGGAAAGACCTGGGCTTATAGTCTCATGCAGAGACGAAATCTTAGCCTTCAGAAACCACAGAAAACTAATCTTTGTCGTGTGATGGGGTTCAACAAACAGCAGACGAGCATCTTCTCTGATAATCTTTGGTCGCTAAGGAAGAGATATAAATTTGGATCTCATCACGTATTTAACATGTATGAGTCAAAGGTTGTAAGTGTACCTAACAAACTACCGAAAGTGATTGCAACGTGTGGTGAGAAGTACATAGGCAAAATTGCATCTGGAGAAACAGGTCAGTTGATAACGGCTGTATGTTTTATGGGAGGTGTGGGAAGTTACATTCCTCCTGAAATAATATTTCCTCGGAAATGGATGAAGGAGAGTTTGAAGAATGGTGCTCCTCCGGGGGCACTAATGATGTGTTTGGACGCTAGGTTCATCAACTGAGATCTGTCTCTCACATGCCTACAACATTTCAAGAACCATACAGAGCCATCATAAGAAAATCCAGTCTTGTTAATTTTGAGCAATCACTCGTCGCGCCTGAGTCTGAGAATGTCGTCCTTTACTGCAGGAACCAACATTCATGTGCTTATCATTCCCCCCAGACAGCAGTCACAAACTGCAACCACTGGACCGCTGCTTTTTCAAGCCACTGAAGGACTTTTATTCATAAGAATGCGACCAGTAGCTCATTAACCACCCTGGATGCGTAATTACGCAAGAATTTATTGCTGAATTGTTTGGAAACGCTTATCGAAGGATGGCCACTATGACGACGGCAACAAAGACGTTCAGGATTGTGGAATTTATTCAATCTATCGTAGCATATTCAAAGAGGAAGATCTACTGCCTTTGATTATTACAGATCAAAATGACAAATTTAAAGTTGCATCCCCAGTTGAGACTGGATCTCTCCAGAGCCAAAGATCAGAGACATTACAAATGAACCACAACCAGCACGAAGTACCTTCATGCAAGGCGAGCATTCCCTTTCTCTTGCTTTTATGGCGTAAGACTGCTACATTTGTTTTTAATGGTGATCTTTTATTATATGTTCTGCATATGTAGAGGGAGTATGGGTAAATTACTCTTAAACACTCTAATATGTTCCTTGTATCTCACGTTGAATTTCTTGAAGTCACACCAATATACTCAAAGAGTTGCAGCTGTTACACGGTAATTCCTTTATTCCTGAACTGTTGTATTCATCTTTCCCTTGTGTCACAGTTTTTAGTTTTTTGTCTTGCGTTCTTTGTCTTGAAGACTTTGTTTGAGATGTTACCAATCTTTTGTGTGAGTTGGTTGTTGGTATATGTGGGATGTTTTTAATTCTATCGCCTTCTCTCCGTATTTTCCTTTTAATGGTGTCATGCAGTTTGTGTACTATGTCACTCTTGTATAGATTGTTTTGTGCTGTGTAGAAGATCTTGTTTACTTCTTCTCGGTAGTTCTTTCTGCTTAGCGCTATTCTGCACAGTCTGTATACCATATGTCTGATGGCTGCTTTTTTTTCGAACGCGGGTGAGTTGATTGCTTGTGAATTATCACGCCTGTAATTCCTTCCTTTCTAAAAACGTTGTTAGATTTTGAGGTTGCGGTAAAGTACTGCCTCGTCTGTTTCTGTTTGCATAGTGAACTGAACGCTGTGTTGTATGTTATTTATCTGTTTGTGTAAACTGTTTTTATGGTCTTGTGGTTCATCTATGAGACTTATGATATCGTCTGCACATCTCTACGTGACCCCTCAGATAGCTCTGATGTATGTTAGCAGTGTGCAGTATGTAGTAGGCTACAGGGTAGATTATGTGGAGCCGTAGTATGTGCATTTAGCACATATACAACAACAAATGGATGCATGAACAGGACATGAAATGAATATAAGTAAAAAGCACATCTCTTTAGTTGGAGAAGAAATACCAATATTTAAAATGAGCTGCCATATAATCACTGCAAATTTCATATCAAAATATGAATAATTAAACGATTTTTGTTTGTATTACAGACCATTGAAGATGCCTAGGATGAATCAGCGGAAGTGTATGGCACACCAAATAATAAATTAAACTCCAAAGACGGACTTTTTCTTATCCGTATGATAAGAAACAACTGCAGTTAGCAGCTGACGAAAATGGCTGCAAATACTAACAATAGTTAATATTTGTGTTACTATGTTAAACTTGTAACATAATATTACAACTTCTAATGAGTAATTTTAAATTTTTAGATTTGGTCTATAATTATACGAAATATTGAAAATCAAATTTTTATTGCACCTGGAAGGCGTTCAAATCGTTCTGAGCACTATGGGACTTAACATCTGAGGTCAACTTAGAAGTACTTAAACCTAACTAACCTAACGACATCACACACATCCATGCCCGGGGCAGGATTCGAACCTGCGACCGTATCGGTCGCGCGGTTCCAGACTGAAGCGCCTAGAACCGCTCGGCCACCAAAGGCCGGCCTGGAAGCCGTAAGACGGACAACCTGAAGTAGGATGACGCACAGTGCTCTGGGTTAGCTATTTAGTAATGTAGATATTATCACGGTTTGTTCCATCCTGATAAACTTTATATCCACATTCGAAGTGTCAAATATGTGCTTATGAGATATTGTGAACATCCACTCCCACTGGCTAATGACGTGGAGCAAATGGTGTAGGCGCAGCGCTTTGGTACAGAGCACCGTGACGTCCCGGGTCTCTGCCTCACGGCTCGGCCGCTTTCCGCCGCGGCTGACGCACTGATTTCCTTGACCTCAGGCGCCGTGCTTCTCTTGGCAGCTACTTGCGTGAATGACGTGACGTCGAACTATTTACACTGCTAGTTAACACGTCTATATGGATCGCACGTGCAGAAGCGCTCGCTTGAAGAGAGAGCGCCGCTCGCTGATGTGAACTTTCTAGTAGACAGGTGGTGTGTCCAATTCTAATTCAATTTCAGTAAGAGGTTTTAGACTTTTAAAATTAGATAACTGCGTTATGCACATGTTTCATTAATCTATCAGTTTATCCTCGTCATTTTTACACTAAAAAAGCACACGTTAATATAAAAAGAAACACTGCCGTATTCCAGTATAACTTGTGATCATTCCAGTTCTGACTTTTTGTTCTCCATTAACCTTGCTTTATATCAGCGGTCTTTTTAGACCCCAAAGCTCTTTCAACTATAAAGGAATAGTTGTAGCGTGGATATGCTTTTCTCATTCTCTAGATATGCCTTTTATGGACATTTTATTTTTTGGGCAAAATATCTATGGTTACATCACTGTTCATAGCATAATAATTTGAAATTGTTCGAGTGGGGTCAGAAAATATCCCAGATATATAACATGTGATTATCAATGTTATATTTCATCTTTGTAAAATAAAAACTTGACAATAATGCACCTTCTCAACCAACTACACTCCTGGAAATTGAAATAAGAACACCGTGAATTCATTGTCCCAGGAAGGGGAAACTTTATTGACACATTCCTGGGGTCAGATACATCACATGATCACACTGACAGAACCACAGGCACATAGACCAGGCAACAGAGCATGCACAATGTCGGCACTAGTACAGAGTATATCCACCTTCGCAGCAATGCAGGCTGCTATTCTCCCATGGAGACGATCGTAGAGATGCTGGATGTAGTCCTGTGGAACGGCTTGCCATGCCATTTCCACCTGGCGCCTCAGTTGGACCAGCGTTCGTGCTGGACGTGCAGACCGCGTGAGACGACGCTTCATGCAGTCCCAAACATGCTCAATGGGGGACAGATCCGGAGATCTTGCTGGCCAGGGTAGTTGACTTACACCTTCTAGAGCACGTTGGGTGGCACGGGATACATGCGGACGTGCATTGTCCTGTTGGAACAGCAAGTTCCCTTGCCGGTCTAGGAATGGTAGAACGATGGGTTCGATGACGGTTTGGATGTACCGTGCACTATTCAGTGTCCCCTCGACGATCACCAGTGGTGTACGGCCAGTGTAGGAGATCGCTCCCCACACCATGATGCCGGGTGTTGGCCCTGTGTGCCTCGGTCGTATGCAGTCCTGATTGTGGCGCTCACCTGCACGGCGCCAAACACGCATACGACCATCATTGGCACCAAGGCAGAAGCGACTCTCATCGCTGAAGACGACACGTCTCCATTCGTCCCTCCATTCACGCCTGTCGCGACACCACTGGAGGCGGGCTGCACGATGTTGGGGCGTGAGCGGAAGACGGCCTACCGGTGTGCGGGACCGTAGCCCAGCTTCATGGAGACGGTTGCGAATGGTCCTCGCCGATACCCCAGGAGCAACAGTGTCTCTAATTTGCTGGGAAGTGGCGGTGCGGTCCCCTACGGCACTGCGTAGGATCCTACGGTCTTGGCGTGCATCCGTGCGTCGCTGCGGTCCGGTCCCAGGTCGACGGGCACGTGCACCTTCCGCCGACCACTGGCGACAACATCGATGTACTGTGGAGACCTCACGCCCCACGTGTTGAGCAATTCGGCGGTACGTCCACCCGGCCTCCCGCATGCCCACTATACGCCCTCGCTCAAAGTCCGTCAACTGCACATACGGTTCACGTCCACGCTGTCGCGGCATGCTACCAGTGTTAAAGACTGCGATGGAGCTCCGTACGCCACGGCAAACTGGCTGACACTGACGGCGGCGGTGCACAAATGCTGCGCAGCTAGCGCCATTCGACGGCCAACACCGCGGTTCCTGGTGTGTCCGCTGTGCCGTGCGTGTGATCATTGCTTGTACAGCCCTCTCGCAGTGTCCGGAGCAAGTATGGTGGGTCTGACACACCGGTGTCAATGTGTTCTTTTTTCCATTTCCAGGAGTGTATTATATCTCCACTGTTGTAACCAATTCGTAGCTAGGAATTGCATTTTGCAGAAGTAAGGCGTGGTGTTATATTTTGCTCATAATGGATCATGATACACACTTTGAAAGCAGCTACAGGCTCGAGCAGGTTTTAACAGATATACGTAAGAGTGATAGTGATAATGAATCCATTTCTGGAAATGGGGATGAGAGTGATGCTGATGATGTGACAGGAATATACAGGTCAGATATGAGATGGGTGTTAATGAATGTGAAGAAGATGGCAATGGTTTTCGGGAAACTGGTGCGCCTACTCTTGTATCTAGAAGTGGACTGTAACACGTGATATACTACCACCTGATTTGTGCAAGCAGGCTTCCAGGAGTATAATACGTGGAACAGGACATATTCCAAGTCGCCTTAGACCACAAATACAGAATAGGGGAGATTGTCTCAGACTTTTTATTGCCAATCACAAAGTAACAGTAATGCACACCAAAAATCGTGCAGAAGACAGTAAAAGTCTACACAGATATCTTGAACGCTGGATTGAACTTGACTCTACGGAACTACAGACATTCTTTGGTCTACCAATTCTACCAATAATAGCTGGTTTACATAACGTTTGTCGGAAACCTTTGCGAGAATTTCTATCAGATGCAAGCAGTAAAGGAAACAAAAGAAAAATTCGGAGTAGGAATTAAAATCCATGGAGAAGAAATAAAAACTTTGAGGTTCGCCGATGACATTGTAATTCTGTCAAGAGACAGCAAAGGACCAGGAAAAGCAGCTGAACAGAATGGACAATGTCTTGAAAGGAGGATATAAGATGAAGATCAACAAAAGCAAAACGAGGATAATAGAATCTACTCGTATTAAATCGGGTGATGCTGAGGGAATTTGATTAGGAAAGGAGACACTTTAAATAATAGATGAGTTTTGCTATTTGGGGAGCAAAATACTGATGATGGTCAAAGTAGAGAGGATACCAAATGTAGAATGGCAATGGCAAGGAAAGCGTTTCTGAAGAAGAGAAATTTGTTAACATCGATTTAAGTGTAAGGAAGTCGTTTCCGAAAGTATTTGTTTGGATTGTAGCCGTGTATGGAAGTGAAACATGGACGATAAATAGTTTGGTCACGAAGAGAATAGAAGCTTTCGAAATGTGGTGCTACCGAAGAATGCTGAAGATTAGATCGGTAGATCACACAACTAATGAGGAGGTATTGAACAGAATTTAGGAGAAGAAAAATTTGTGGCACAACTTGATTAGAAGAGGAGATCGGTTGGTAGGACATGTTCTGAGGCATCAGGGGATCACCAATTTAGTATCAGAGGGCAGCGTGGAGGGTAAAAATCTTAGTCTGCGACCAAGGGATGAATACACTAAACAGATTCAGAAGGATGTAGGTTGCAGTAGGTATGGGAGATGATGAAGCTTGCACAGGATAGACTAGCATGGAGAGTGCATCAAACCAGTCTCTGGACTGAAGACCACAACAACAACAACAACAACAACAACAACAACAACAACGAGTATGGCCTACCCATTTTTCGAGCCACAACGAGCTTTTCAAGATTTCGTGATATTCCGATGCGCCTTCTCTTCGAGTGGAAAAAGAAAAGTAGTTTCTAGAGCCAAGGCTGAACCAATTAGGGCTGTTTCGATTGTTCACTGACGCATGCATTTTTGTCTTATATCCCTAGGCTTTATATTACAGCTGACGACCACCTCTGTACTTCCAGGGTGTGTGTGTGTGTGTGTGTGTGTGTGTGTGTGTGTGTGTGTGTGCGCGCGCGTGTGTGTTTTGGGGCTTATGGGCGCTCAACGTCGAGGTCATCAGCGCCCTGACACGACGGCGTACATTCATGGTGTACATTCCTTCAAAACCTGGACGATATAGGACAAACGTATACCCTGCTGTAGATTTTGAGACCAATTATCAAGGAAATTCACAACTGTATACAGGGAAATCTGATTAATGAAAGGAAATAAACCGAAGGAAACGAGTGGTATATGATTTAGTTGAACAGCTGAGTAGAAGTGGTGGGAATATTTCCACTGATAATTATTTTACAAGTTTTACAATTAATTATAGCATGCAACAATGAAGTTGTAATTTCAACAACATTCATGGGTCTCACAATAAGTCATTATTATTTCTGTGGAAATATTTTACATTTTATCGCCACATAGTTGCTAGACTCACTTTCGGGTAAAGAAAGACCTCATACACACTATATCTTTTCTAGAGCTTATACAACGCGAGGCTTAAGTGTAAACTTGATTTTATTTCAAAGATCTCTCTGAGCTCCATAAGCTATAGCGGCAGCCGAGGAAAAGATAGATGTGGCTGTGTTAAATGTTCTTCCTTCTGTTATCTATAGCTTATGGAGTTAAAATTTCTGAAACTTCAGGGAAATTCATCCGTTAAATTCTGGTTTAACAAAGACGGAATTTAATATTCTTTCTTGAACTTGGTGCAAAGACGTTATAAGATTTCTCGGCGTATCCATCTCACAGAGAATCGAAGCAATAATTCGCGGAACAGTTTTTTTTATTAATTTCATTATCACTCCCTTATACTTGCACTGACACAGCTAAAATGACAATACAGAATTTCCATTCAAAAAATATCTTCAGACATGAAGTACATCTCTCACTGAATGTAATGCTTAAACAGTATATCCATTTGGTTTATCAGCTGCAAAAGAGAGAAATACAAAAAAAGTAATAAAAAGTGGTCCTCTTATTCTACAGACCAGTAACAACTTTGTCATTAAAGAAAACTCTAGCGCCATACATTTTTTAAAATATTTTCTCTCCCTTGTTACTACATGGAACAAAATGTTCCTGTGTAAAAAAAATTCCCTCCTAAAAGCAAATAAAATAGTCATATTAAAATAATCAGGGACGAGAGTTGGTATAATGTAACATATTGCTGAATCATCTGACGGCAGTAGGAACGCGTGCTTCGCGGCATAGAATGATGCAGCTTCCATGGTCATATTCTCAAAGTTACATTCGCCCTTTCTATCCAATCCAATTTTACTTTAATTTCAGAATTTCATTCTGAACAACTTCTCGCTAGGCCGCTGTGGAGAGTTGTTGCGAAATCTTGTAAACAATAGTGAACGGCTAAAAGGTGTATTCGAAATTCACTTCTGTCGAGTTTTCTCCGGAGTACAGAAGAGTACTGGGCAATTATAAGAGAGAACGTGGCCATTTTAAAAGCTTTCCCCGCAATTTTGTGAAATGGTTTATCCCAGTCGTCGTTAAAGTGCAGCTAAGCCAGTAAGTCACATCGCTCGGTCGTTTGTGTTCTTCACAGAATACAGTTTTGAAAAGAGGTTATAAGATGAACATCAACCAATGTGAAGTAAGGGTAATGGAATATAATCGAATTAAATCAGCTAATGCTGATAGATTCAGATTATGAAACGAGACTGTTTTAAGGTCACATGGTACTTTTTCGGCTCCACATTGCGTGAAAATCAGCCCATGTTTCTTTCCTACACTATTTACTCTACGTATGTTTTACAATTTTTTGGTTTATCATAGTTAACGCAGAACAGTTTCCAAACAATTTTGAGGCATTTTGAACAAATTAGGATATACTGACTTTTATAAAAACAGTAACAGAAAAATTTATGTACAAAATTCACTAAAACGCTTTTTCAAATGCAGGTGTCACTTCACTCCAAAAACACGTATGAGTGAGACAATTTTTTTATCAGATATCTGAGATACCTGATCTATTCAGTTTCGCATATTATGTTTCCGCGTATTACGTACTTGTATATTAACCAAAAGAATGATTATATCTTATATTTCAAACTTTAGAATAATCTTCTAGTAAAAAAAACTTATTCCTCTATAATTTAGTTGAAACTGCAATAAAGCTTAGTTCTACTAGACAGATATCTTAGTTCTACTAGATAGATATAGACAATTGCAGATTACGGAAAAAATTGTGCAATGCTTTATAAACTTGGGGAGATATGTGCCGCTAAATTCTGAAAAATACAACTTCCGGATAACTGCAAACGAAGATATGAATTCTATTAAACTGTGCCTGAGAAAAATTGCTGAAGTGTAGTTTCCATTTTGCTACATTTCGTTGTCTTAAGAGGTTCCTCTTCTGGCTTCTTTTGTGACGAATAGCGAATCTTTGAACTTCTTGCACCGTAGCTCATCTCAGGCAATCAATAGATCATTCATATTACGAGACACTTTATGCCCAAATTTCTCAACACTTCCAATCTAAAATACTTGTAGCACGTAGGCAACAAACTTTCAGTAGGATGTACGCAAAACATTTTATCAAAGCAAAACTAAACAAGGGTAAAGATGATTATTTACAGATGTGGGAAACCAGCAGTGTTAACAACATGAACAGTATACCCCCAAGAGAACCGTTAGAAGAAAAAAATTTCCTGTTGTTTGAGAAATACTAATAGTTTTCTATTTAGCATATAGAGGTCATACTTCATTTTAAACCCAATCAAGTGTACATCAGTGCAATCAGGAAAGACAAGTATTTTAATTAATTTAATAAAGCTATAAAAATCATCATTATAAAGTTAAAAACCATGATTTTTAGTCATTCAAAAGTACTCTGTAACCACAAGTAGCCAATGAGTTTTGCTAATTTGGCTGCGAAATATCTACTAATGGCCAAGAGACAGAGGATATAAAACGCAGATTGGCAATTACAAGAAACGTGCTCATGAAGAAGATAAATTTATTAATATCGAATATAGACTTACGTGTTAGGAAGTTTTTTTCAGAAGGCGTTTGTCCAGAATGTAGCCACGTGTGGGAGTGAAACATAGGGAATAAGTAGTTCACACAAGAAGACAATATAAGCTTTGGAAATGTGATGCTATAGATGAATGCTGAAGATTAGATGGGTAGATCAAATATCAAATGAGGTGGTTGGTCCTGAATAGAGTTGATGAAAAAAGAAATTAGTGGCACAAATTAACTAAAAGACGGGTTCGGTTTACAGGACAATTCTGAGTCATCAAAGAATCGTCAATTTAGTAATGGGAAGAAGTGTGGGTGGTAAAAGTTTTAGGAGACCAGGGCTTAATTACAGTAAGCAGGTTCAAATGGATTTAGGTTTCAGTAGTTAAGCAGAGGTGTAGACACTTGGACGGAGTAGACTAGCGTGAAGAACTCCATTAAATCGGTCTTGTACTGAAGACCATAAAAACATCAAGAACAACAACACTCAAGCGGTTAGTGCGTTCTATGAAACGACCCTAGTAGCGTACGAGGCAATGACGTTTCGGAAAACACACTCCTGAGCGTTTGTTTAGTTAACTCCAGAAAAATTACATGAAGTATTCACTCAGACGGACTGGAATGTTTGGTTGCTGTTGATTGTTGTTTCCAGTACAGAACTTTGTGGTGTACGAAATAATAATTTTTACTGTAGAGCAAAATTAATTGTGAACGTTTTGTCGCCTACAAGTTGGGACACCTACAACTTAAACCGCTGCAGGCGGGAGGTGTTGACTGAACGGTTATCACAGAAAACTGAAATGCACAACACGAGGCGGCTTATCGCCCGCCTGCTAACAGTTTACAGCTGCTTAGCACGTGCGCTGCGCCCTGTTTACATAATTCAGGTGCCTCTGCGACTGATGTTTTTACCTGATGCCTCGTGCGCGCATTTTTCAGTTGTCTTCCGCGTATCACACAACCCCAACAGACGCTTATAACGACCGTGCAGAGTGAAGCAATCGTCTTTAAAGTACACTAAGATGACAAAAGTCATGAGATAGCGATATGCACATTCACACACAAGGTATAAAGGCGCGGTGCACAAGAAATAAAAGGGCAGTGCATTGGCGGAGCTGTTATTTGTACTCAGGTGATTCATGTGAAAATGTTTCTGACGTGAATGACTGCACGACGGGAATTAAAAAGGCTTTGAACGCGGAATGGTAGCTGCAGCTACACGCATGGGGCGTTCCATTTCGGAAATTGTTAGGGAATTCAATATTTCGAGAATACCACGACGGATAACGCAGTGGCCGATGGTCCTCGCTTAACGACCGAGAGCAGCCGCGTTTGCATGGAGTCGTCAGTGTTAAAAGACAAACAACACCGTGTAAAATAACCGCAGAAATCAATGTGAGACGTGCGACGAACGTATCCGTTAGAACAGTCCACCCAAATGTGGCGTTAAATGTCTATGGCAGAAGACGACCGACGCGAGTGCCCTGGTTAACACCACGGCATAGCATGCGGCGCCTCTCCTTGGCTCGTGACCATGTCAGTTGGACTACAGGCGACTGAAAAACCGTGTCGTGGTCACATGAATCCTTATTTCAGGTGGTAAGAGTTGATGGTACCGTTCGACTATGGCACAGACCACACAAAGAAATGGATTCCAGTTGCCAACGAGGCACTGTGCAAGCTGGTAACGGCTCCATACGAGCGTCGGCCGCGTTTAAGTGGAATAGACTGGGTTATCTGTTCCAAATGAAGCGATCATTGACAGGAAATCGTTATGTTCGGCTACTTGTAGGCCATTTTCAGCCATTCAGGAACTTCATGTTCCCAAATAACGATGGAATTTTGGTGGATGACAGTGTGCCAAGTCACCAGACCACAATTAATGACGATTGGTTTGAAGAACATTTTGGATAATTCTCGCGAATGGTCTGGCCACCCGGATCGTCCGACATGAAACCCACTGAACATTCATACGACCGAGAGGGGTGGCGCAGTGGTTAGACACTGGACTCGCATTCGGGAGGACGACGGTTCAATCCCGCGTCCGGCCATCCTGATTTAGGTTTTCCGTGATTTCCCTAAATCACTCCAGGCAAATGCCGGGATGGTTCCTCTGAAAGGGCACGGCCGACTTCCTTCCCAATCCTTCCCTAATCCGATGAGACCGATGACCACGATGTCTGGTCTCCTTCCCCAAACCAACCAACCAACCAACATTCATACGATATAATCGAGAAGTCAGTTCGTGCACAAAATCCGGGCACCGGCAACACTTTCGCAGTTATGGACTGCTATAGAGGAAGCAGGGGACTTCCAAGGACTTGTTGAGTCCTTGGCATGTCGCGCTGCTACACTAGTCCGAGTAAAAGGAGGTCCGACACGATATTAAGTGGTATTGCACGACTTTTGTCACCGCAGTGTAATGTACACAACTTGTATCCCCTTGTCAGTATGGGGATCTGGTAAATTTGGCCCGTTTTTACAACGTTATCCAATATTTGTTACTGCTAAACCAGCTGAAGTTCGCATCATTACTCTAAAACAGAATATTACAATCTTAATGAATTTCAACAGTAATCTTTTGGAGGAGATGTGATACCCTTTATAAAGGATGAGGAAGCTAAAACAGGCTTTGTATATATCCAAAGCGAGTAATATGTTGAGACGTTGTTTTCGTTAATTATAGTGGACACTGTGGCAAATTTTCCGATGTACGCAATTAAATTGTAACGTTTACAGCTTTTGAATTAGGAAGCCTATTTTTTAAATGGAACTACAACATTACTGTTATGTTTGAAGAAGTCTTCGATCGGACTTCAACTATGTTCCGGCGTCAGGCGAACAGGTCCCATTAAAAGTAGTAAGTAACACGCTGTCTCATACTTCGCTAGCTTTCCAAACGTTAAAGCCGCTACTTCACACTCAAGTAGCTCCTCAGCTGATCTCACGAGGCGGGGTGCACCCTGTTACAGTCCTCACACAGGGCTGCTACTCAAACATGGAGAAAAAAAAGATCCTGAGACTTTCAGGTATGGAGAGGAAGACGATGTCATAAGAAGCTCCTGAGAAATCAACGGTGAACGGGGGAAGAGTGGGGTTTGTGCACCGCAAAATAACGACTTTCCTTTCCTCTTTGCTGTAGTTTAACAACAATTTTTAAAGACCGATAATTTATATGGACTAATATTCATATGATACGCGCACTTTGAAATATTAAGTACTTCAAAATTTGTGATTTATGAAGCTCAATAAAATTAAATTCCAATGTTAGTTTAAAAATACAAACTTCTCTGAGATTTTAAAAGATTCCTGAGATTTCCCTGATTTTTCCATGTTAAACATAATTCTCTGAGCATTCCCGCCTACCCCTCCCACCAAGAAAAAGCGCTCCCAGTTCCAGAACTGAACCTATGTCCACTGCATGACAGTCAGACTCGCCGCCCACTCAACTCCAGAGGGAGGCTGATCCTGATATTTAAGAGTTTATGGGCGATCAAAATTAAACAACCGCAGTTTCTTTTACAGTAATCCCGGCACTGCGAACCCGACGCTTTATAAATTGTCGGAATAATCATTGCTGATTTTCAATATTACTGGCTTTGTTCGTGACACAGTAACCAATAAATATATATCGATATTATTAACAGCAGTGAAACTACCTACAGAAAAGTCTCTTAGTTTTCTCAGACTAGGGAAGAAATTAAACAGTTTAAAAATATCGTCTGAAAAGAATGTCACAAATGTATTTGGTTGAAAACGTTTATGCGTGTTTGGCATAATCACGGTTTTACTGTACAATGTCCACGACTAAATGACAGTGCACTACAAAGAATGGCACAATGGTCTTTGTACGTACATGATCTGAAAATGGCAATTTAACTGGCCGAGACTAATTGTCTACTTACGTATTTACTGCAATATGGGCAAATAAAGTTCTCTAGCAAAAAGATTATGTTATACACATTTATTTACGACTGCGATTTCAGTGTCCGCCTTCGTAGCGCAGCGGTAGCGTTACCGCCTACCACGCAAGGGGTCCCGGGTTCGATTCCCGGCAGGGGACTGGGTGTTGTGTGTCCATAATCATTTCCATTGACACGCAAGTCGCCGAAGTGGCGTCAACTAAAAAGACTTGCAATACGGCGGCCGAACCCCGAAGGCCCAATACATGCCATACGATCATTTCATTTCAGTGAGTCTCAAGTAACCTATATAACAAGAAAACTGCTAGTAGACAAGCGTAATCTTTGCTACACAGCATTCAGTTCATTCACAGAGCTTAAGTTATCAAATGTGCACGCACATTGATAAAAAAGAACGCAGTGTGACGTGAATTCGAGAGGATTTATTAGATTAGGTGACGTATTTGTGACATATTGAGTGGATTCATGTAAAAGGCTGATTTGAAACAATGATCTCGCTTTTAGAAAAGTCCTACGTTCTTCTTCTCCCTCTGTTAGAAAACTACCCGGACAGTTTTTTTAATGGAAAATTGCATTTACCAAATAATAACTCTAGCTCCTATCGATGCGGTCCCGCTGGCTATCTTTGCACCGTTGCCAACTTTTCTGGAGGTTTTGCAAGCAAGCAGGGAAATTTTCAACTGCGATGCTTTTAAGCTCACTTGTTACAGTCAGTTGGACGTCTGCGATATACAGGGTGTTACAAAAAGGTATGGCCAAACTTTCAGGAAACATTCCTCACACACAAATAAAGAAAAGATGTTATGTGGACATGTGTCCGAAATCGCTTAATTTCCATGTTAGAGCTCATTTTACTTTCGTCAGTATGTACTGTACTTCCTCGATTCACCGCCAGTTGGCCCAATTGAAGGAAGGTAATGTTGACTTCGGTGCTTGTGTTGACATGCGACTCATTGCTCTACAGTACTAGCATCAAGCACATCACATCAGTACGTAGCATCAACAGGTTAGTGTTCATCATGAACGTGGTTTTGCAGTCAGTGCAATGTTTACAAATGCGGAGATGGCAGATGCCCATTAGATGCACGGATTAGCACAGGGCAATAGCCGTGGCGCGGTACGTTTGTATCAAGACAGATTTCCAGAACGAAGGTGTCCCGACAGGAAGACGTTCAAAGCAATTGATCGGCGTCTTAGGGAGCACGGAACATTCCAGCCTATGACTCGTGACTGGGGAAGACCTAGAACGACGAGGACACCTATAATTCTTCGTGCAGTTGACGATAACCCTAATGTCAGCGTCACAGAAGTTGCTGCTGTACAAGGTAACGTTGACCACGTCACTATGGAGAGTGCTACGGGAGTACCAGTTATTTACGTACCATGTACAGCGTGTGAAGGCACTATCAGCAGCTGACTGGCCTCCACGGGTACACTTCTGCGAATGGTTCATCGTGTCCATCCTGATTTCAGTGCAAATGTTCTCTTTACGGATGAGGCTTCATTCCAACGTGATCAAATTGTAAATTTTCACAATCAACATGTGTGGGCTGACGAGAATCTGCACGCAATTGTGCAATCACGTCATCAACACAGATTTTCTGTGAACGTTTGGGCAGGCATTGTTGGTGATGTCTTGATTGGGCCCCATGTTCTTCCACCTACGCTCAATGGAGCACGTTATCATGATTTCATACGGGATACTCTACCTGTGCTGCTAGAACATGTGCCTTTACAAGTACGACACAACATATGGTTCATGCACGATGGAGCTCCTGCACATTTCAGTCGAAGTGTTCGTACGCTTCTCAACAACAGATTCGGTGACCGATGGATTGGTAGAGGCGGACCAATTCCATGGCCCCCCGATCTCCTGACCTCAACCCTCTTGACTTTCATTTATGGGGGCATTTGAAAGCTCTTGTCTACGCAACCCCGGTACTAAATGTAGAGACTCTTCGTGCTCGTATTGTGGACGGCTGTGATACAATACGCCATTCTCCAGGGCCGCATCAGCGCATCAGGGATTCCATGCGACGGAGGGTGGATGCATGTATCCTCGCTAACGGAGAGGAGTAATAAAATGAGCTCTAACAAGGAAAGTAAGCGTTTTCGGACACATGTCCACATAACATATTTTCTTTCTTTGTGTGTGAGGAATGTTTCCTGAAAGTTTGGCCGTACCTTTTTTGTAACACCCTGTATTTATCAAACTTTTCTTTCAGTCACCTTTCCACTCACAGAACCAAGAAAAATTCGCAGGGCGAGAGGTTGGGCGAATATGGCGGATGTGGGATGGCAATAACAGACTATCTGGCCAGATACTTGGCAACAGATAAAGCAATATGGGGCCTTGCATTGTCATGCAGTAAGAACCAGTCCTGAGAACGCCACAATCAGGACGGCGACGTCGAACTGATTGTCGCAAACGTTTCAAGATTCCAGGAGGAACATACTATGGTGACTAATCCTTTACTGTCCAAGAATGCGATCAACATTAAATTTCTTCTCGATGGTGATTGTTCGACTTTCTTAGGGGCTGGTGATGCAGGACACCGCCATTCGGCACTTTGACTCTTCGTATAAGAGCCATACTGGTAGTACTAACTTTCATCCCCAGCAATAATCTTTGACAGAAATGTGGCATCACGTCTGACTCCAGCCAATAGTTCAGCAGAAATTCTTCGGCTTTTGTCTTTCCTTTTTCTGTTTGTCTGTTAGTATTTGAGGGATGAGTTTTGCGCCGAGTTTCAGTTTCCTTATATCTTCGCGTAAAATCTTATGACACACATCACGATTCAAATTAAGTTCTTTTGACATCGCACGCATAATTACATGACGGTCTCCATCAAATAACTGCCTTACATGTTCTACGTTAGCACCGGTATGTGTTTTAGACGGGCTACCAGCTCTGCACTTCGTCTATGCCTTCAGGAAACCTTTGTGCCACTCGAAAGCGCGACTTCGTGAAAATGCCTCGCGCGCATATGCTTGCTTAATAGCTGACGACATTTCGTTAGCAGAACTTGATGTTCGCTCTTTGCTCACAATCAGCATCCATTGTGTCACCGCAATTAATGCGCCAAGAACCCAGTGTGCTGCTAAGCGAAGTCCTGCCACCTAGTAAGTTTGCGCGGAAAAATGTCCAAGGCCATTTTAAAGACGCACACATACCAGGTAACATAAAAACAGCATTGGTTCATTTTTAGTAATGCAAACTCAGAAATAATAACAATAATACTAAAAACAGATCCTGGAACTTTTCTGACCAAGGGAGTATGTACATGAATAGCAATCCAGTACTATCGACGTCCAAGGGTTGGAAACCTTCTTTTGGTCGGTAAAAGAACTGCTGGGCTGCTCTCAGGGTTGAAAACTCGAGAGGGAAAAAGTTTTCTCGCGTAATCTCCTCGTTTCTGTTTTCGCCATCACAATTGCCGCCAGTCATTGCTCTCGCTGCCAATAATCACCAGTCGTCAGCTTCGCTACCAGCGAGCCATCATCTTCGCCCCCGACTTCATGTCATCAAACCCTCTAATCCTGATTTTCACCTTTCCATAACTTTAACTTTCGCCCCACATGTATCCCTACTCCCACAACTTGGCCCATCACGATCCCCCCAGCCACATAACCCCCTCCTCCCATCCCCAACTCACCGGAGATCACTGTGAGAGAAGAAGCCAAAAACTCTCCGAATTCACTTCCGCTCTGTCCTCACATTCCTCATGCGTGTTCTCCGATGACCCGTATACCATGGTCATCTCCTTCTGAATGGAGTCCACACATATAACTAAAAAAAAGCAGAACCCTCCTAATCTAAAGTCCAAACTTACTGTTGTAAGAACTGCTTAATCTATAAAAAGTTATCCACATCCCACACTGTGAAGCCAACCATCTGTATTACGGACATGTCCTAACCTGCAGTCCCTACATCTCTGTAACACATGCAAAGAATCCCACGCCACCAAACCTGGACTGACAGCCCAATTTGCCCCATCGACACATCTCTTAAACCAGAAAGCTCACTATGTTCTGTTCCCCAAACTGAAGACCCAAACTGAAGAAATCATCCACTGCATTACCATTGTCCTTCATAAATACCCATCCATTTGAGCGCTCACATATTCCACATTAAGTCTCCCAGACTACACAGTCCACGTTCCATTTAATGGCCACTGCCAGGTACTCCCAAATCCAGTCCCACTTCCTATTTTCACCACTTCACACCGTCGAATACTACACTACTGGCCATTAAAATTGTTACACAAAGAAAAAATGCAGATGATAAACGGGTATTCATTGGACAAATATATTATACTAGAACTGACAAGTGATTACATTTTCACATAATTTGGTTGCATAGATCCTGAGAAATCAGTACCCAGAACAACCACCTCTGGCCGTAATAACGGCCTTGACACGCCTGGGCATTGAGTCCAACAGAGCTTGGATGGCGTGCACAGGTACAGCTCCCCATGCAGCTTCAACACGCTAACACAGTTCATCAAGAGTAGTGACTGGCGTATTGTGACGAGCAAGTTGCTCGGCCACCAGTGACCAGACGTCTTCAATTGGTGAGAGATCTGGAGAATGTGCTGGCCAGGGCAGCAGTCGAACATTTTCTGCATCCAGAAAGGCCCGTACAGGACCTGCAACATGCGGTCGTGCATTATCCTGCTGAAATGTAGGGTTTCGCAGGGATCGAATGAAGGGTAGAGCCACGAGTCTTAACACATCTGAAATGTAACGTCCACTGTTCAAAGTGCAGTCAATGCGAACAAGAGGTGACCGAGACGTGTAACCAATGGCACACCATACCATCACGCCGGATGATATGCCAGTATGGCGATGAAGAATACACGCTTCCAATGTGCGTTCACCGCGATGTCGCCAAACACGGATGCGACCATCATGATGCTGTAAACCGAACCTGGATTCATCCGAAAAAATGACGTTTTGCCATTGGTGCACTCAGGTTCGTCGTTGAGTACACCATCGCAAGCGCTCCTCTCTGTGATGCAGCGTCAAGGGTAACCGCAGCCATGGTCTCCGAGCTGATAGTCCATGCTGCTGCAAACATTGTCGAACTGTTCGTGCAGATGGTTGTTGTCTTGCAAACGTCCTCATCTGCTGACTCAGGGATTGAGACGTGGCTGCTCGATCCGTTACAGCCATGCGGATAAGATGCCTGTCATCTCGACTGCTAGTGATACGAGGCCGTTGGGATCCAGCACGGCGTTCCGTATTACCCTCCTGAACCCACCGATTCCATATTCTGCTAACAGTCATTGGATCACGACGAACGCGAGCAGCAATGTTCGCGATACGATAAACCGCAATCGCGATAGGCTAAAATCCGACCTTTATCCAAGTCGGAAACGTGATGGTATGCATTTCTCCGCCTTACACGCGGCATCACAACAACGTTTCACCAGGCAACGCCGGTCAACTGCTATTTGTGTGTGAGAAATCGGTTGGAAACTTTCCTCATGTAAGCACGTTGCAGGTGTCGCCACGGGCGCCAACCTTGTGTGAATGCGCTGAAATGCAAATCATTTGCATATCACAGCATCTTCTTCCTGTCGGTTAAATTTCGCGTCTGTAGCACGTCATCTTCATGGTGTAGCAATTTTAATGGTCAGTAGTGTATTTTCCCACTTAACCTTGTGCAACAAATCCAACCCCACACTATCCATTCTCACACCTCCCGAAAGCACGACCGCCGGAAACCGCAACTAACAACCTCTTCTTTATGTCTGTAACTCCAATTCAGTTAACTTTCCTCATCCTCCGTCCACTCACCACAATTACATCTCCTCAAATACCGATTTTCTGGAGCTTGTCGTCAAGCAAGAAGAGACAACAGCATCACCTTCCGCTACTTACCGCCTCTGGGCAATTCGACACACAACGTCAATTCCACAAAATTAGCTTCAGCTTGTTTTTAGTATCATATTTTTCTTATCTTTTTATGTTTCTATAACCACGTTTACATTTTACAAGCTGTTGGCTCTGAGCACTATGGGACTTAACAAGGTATCTCAATAATTTTATTTTTACATGAAAGCCTGTACCTTAATCTACGCACTGACGCCATTACAGTGTGATTCTTCCTTGTTTACACTGTGTACTGAGTGTTTAAAATGCCTCCGATAATCTTGAGTCCGCCTAATGTGAAATACGGGCTGTTAAGATTTCTTAGTGCTAAAGGCCTAAAAACGATCGATATATTCATCGTGAGATCTATGCAGTTTACGGAGAAAACATTTTGAGTGATGGAATGGTAAGAAAGTGGGTGAGAGCATTTAAAGATGGCCGCACGAATTTGCATGATGAACAACGGAGTGGGCGTCCTTCGGCCGTTAATGAATTTTTGGTGCAGGAAGTGGACAATAAGGTGAGAGACAACAGACGCTTTACGATTTCCTCCTTGCGGGATGACTTTCCTAATGTTTCTCGAAGTGTTCTGTATGGCATTGTGACCAGGCACTTGAATTACCGAAAATATGTGCACAAAACCAAACGTTTAGACAGTGCATTGACTTTCCTTGAGCGGTACCACAACGACGGTGATGATTTCTTACGCCAGATTGTTAGGGGCGATGAAACATGGGTGGCCTACGTCACACCAGAATCAAAGCAACAGTCCATGGGAGTTGAGCAAGGGCATCATTTTGCTGCAAGACAATGCCTGTCCGCATGTGGCGAATCACACCAAATATCTTATCACATCTTTTCGATAGGAAACTCTAGATCATCCTCCGTACAGCCCCGATCTTGCGCCCAGTGACTACCATCTGTTCCTGCACTTGAAGAAACACGTGGGCGGTCAGCGTCCTCAAGACGACGACGATGTCAAAACAGTGGTGATGCAGTGGTTAACAAGTCAGGCGGCAGACTTCTATGAGGAGGGTATTCAAAAAGTGGTACAGCGATATGCCAAGTGCCTCAATATTGACGGAAATTATGTAAAAAAGTAGATTAAGGTACAGGCTTTCATGCAAAAATAAAATTATTGAGATTTCTTAGCACGTCTTTTTTAAATTTCAAAACGGTACTTACTTAAAAAAACACGCCTCACATTATTATATGCATGAAATATGTAAATCTCCTTAGAGGAATAACAATGCAATGGCACACTTCATGGTAAGGTACGATGTGATATAACTTAAATTTCTTTATCAGAACAGAAAGTATTCCTATGATTTAACTAGTCTTTTACGAATATGTTGTTACGTAAATATTAGTAAGGGGCCACCCTGTTCACAGACAACTGGTGGGGGAGAGTGGCTCTGCTGCGTCCTGGCATACAGAGGCAGACAAACGAGTGCTTTGAGCGGGAGTGCTTATCTCTGACCTCGCAGGGGCTAACGGCGGCTTACGGCGGAGGAGGCGCTGCACCGTGGCGAACCTGTGTCCTTAATGTCACCGAATAATGTGTCACTTGTCATCGGCCCAACCCGTCCCGAATGAAATTCAGCCATTCTTCCAATCACACTGATACACGATGCAAATACCGTATATGTAGTCTGGCAACATAAAGTGATAAAGGAAAAATAAGATAGTAAAATAATATATAGGGTGTCCTACAAACGGGTTAACACTGCTCGAACTTTAATAACTAAAACAAATGTAATAAAAACTAGAAATTTTTGAGTCACACGGAATTGCCACGGTATTACTGATGATGTTTTACTGTTTAAGTTCATTATGTCCTCCAGCGGCAGCAATGCAACGTCTGGAACGCTGCAGAGCAGATCG
Organism: Schistocerca cancellata; assembly: GCF_023864275.1. NCBI lineage: Eukaryota > Metazoa > Arthropoda > Insecta > Orthoptera > Acrididae > Schistocerca > Schistocerca cancellata. The sequence goes on along the minus strand of NC_064628.1, from coordinate 493,660,734 downwards.
ACACACCTGTCTTATGGTTCCATCGGAATGGATTCACAGGCAGTCATACCCGCCTCTCTCGCGACATCCAGCGTACGTGGCTTCGTGGTGAATCCTGAGTCCTCCAGAGTTCTCCACAGAAAGAAGTATAATGGCGTTAGATCCGAAGATATGGGTGGAACACTCTCAACAAATGTTTTATCCAGAACATCACGGTGGTAACATGACGGTGCACCGTCTTGTTGGGAAAAAAATGTTATCTCGGTACAAATAAAAAAAAAAATGGCTCTCAACACTATGGGACTTAATATCTGAGGTCATCAGTCCCCTAGAACTTAGAACTACTTAAACCTAACTAACCTAAGAACATCACACACATCCATGCCCGAGGCAGGATTCGAACCTGCGACCGTAGCGGTCGCGCAGTTCCCGACTGTAGCGCCTAGAACCGCTCGGCTATCTCGGTACAGTTTAAGAACAGTTGGTACAATTCGTTCCTGCAACTTGGTTTAAGCTTTGACACCTGTCGCTGTTCCTTTAAAAAAGAATGGCCCTAAAAGTCCTCTGACATACTCGTACATACGACACCACACTGATAAACCAGGAATATTGCCAGTTAGTTATTCTGTAACATGGGGATTCTCTCTTCCACAGTGCCCACAGTAACCACGATTGATGGTTCCATTCAAAGTAAACGCCACCTCATATATATATATATAATCAGTCAACTGTTCTGCATCGCAAATATAGTAACAAAATTCGAGGCGCGTATTAGGATCGTGCATATTCATCGCGTGAAGCAACTTGTGAATATAGGGTTTCCATTTTGCTTATTTTTAAATGGGCTGAACACTTTATTTGCTTACACCTCATTCATTCATGCGCAGCTTGCCGTATGGACTACTTGGGGGATATTGTGGAAGTTTTTTTGCACTGAATCTACCGCTCTTTCGACCGCTGTTTCTTTTTCCTTCGTGCTAAACCGTCCCTTTTTCAGATCAAGCACACTTGCTACCCTCTCAAATCTGTCGCGTTATTTCGTTCATGGTACACGTGACGGTGGAGCAGTATCAAATTACGGCCGCCATCGTCTCTGCACTTCATCTTTTCACATTTCCACTGACTTCTAAAGCTGACGTTCTTTCCTTGAAGGACAAGTTTGCACCAGTCTTGTTATTTATGTCTAGTTACTGGCTACTGTAAAAACGTGACGTCAACATGCAATAACTTCCACAGGCGGCAGGTGGCAGTACTGGAAGTGGACGGTATATAGAGCGTGTCAGGAGAAGCCGGAAAACAGTGTAGAAAATGTGGAATCGGGGCGATTTATCTATCGTCCGAAAGAGCATTATCACTGACTTTCGGGGCAAGGATGGAAGTATTTCTCAAACGGCTAAATTTGTAAACTGTTCGCGTGCCGCCGTGGTTAAAGTATACCGTTTATGGCAAAATCACGCTGTCCAAAACCGGCACCGAGTCAACTATGGCGCACTAGGGAGCCATAGATGACAGGATGAACGATGGCTGCGAAGAAGTGTACGGGTGAATTAAGGCGCAACTTTTGAGAAACTGACCGCCCAAATGAACCAAGGGGTTACCAACGGTGTTCTCTCAACGACCGTTCAGCGAACTTTGCTGCGTATGGGCCTATGCATCATGCGCCTGGTTTATGCACTGATCCTGACTGTTGTTCATCAGCGACGAAGAATGGAATTTACACACCAGTACCGCAACTGGACGTCCACTGAAAGGCGACATCTGGCCTCTTCAGATGAATCACGTTTTATGCTCTTGGCCGTTGCCGTGTATGGCGTGAAACGTCTGAAATCGTCGGAAGGGTCTTCATGGTATTTCCTGGGTGATATTGTTGTTCTGGACAGCAGAACGGATCATCATTTGTATGGATCTATCCTTAGGAACCATATCCAGGCCCATATGCAGTTTGTTCAAATGGTTCAAATGGCTCTGAGCACTATGGGACTTAACTACTGAGGTCATCAGTCCCCTAGAACTTAGAACTACTTAAACCTAACTAACCTAAGGACATCACACATATCCATGCCCGAGGCAGGATTCGAACCTGCGACCGTAGTGCACTTTGTTTTCCCTCGGTATGATGCCATCTACCAGCAAGACAATGCAATGTTTAACACACATTGTAATGTACGTGCGTGGTTCGAAAAGCGACAAGATGAGTTTACCGTACTCCCCTGGGCACCCGACTTGCCGGTTTTAAACCCCGACGGGAATGTGTGGGACCACCTCGATCGGGCTGTACGCACAATGGGTCCTCAACAGAGAAACATAGCCCAACTGACCACGGCACTGGAGTCAGCATGGCTCCACATCCCTGTCGGTGCCTTCCAGAACTTCACCGGCAGTCTTCCTGCACGCCTTGTAGCGGTCCGTGCTGCAGAAGGTGGTTGCCAGCTTTTGACATGTGGTCACGTTGATTTGACTGGACAGTGCGTAATCACAACTTGATGATCGGGGTATCATTAATACCTCCTCAATTATTTATGTTCAAACAGTGTAAACCTCTTTGTGGGGCACCTTTATAATAGAAAGGGCGGAAGATCAGGGTTTCGCATATCATTGTCGACGATGTCGACAGACGCGAAGCTCAAGCTCGCTTTGGAGAAGTAAATCGTGGAAACATCCCGACATTTGCCTTGAGCAATTTAGTGAAATCAAGGCAAATCTAAATCTGCATGGTCAGACGGGGATTTGAAACATCTTCCGGGATACAAGCCTCTTGCCTTACCAATGCTCTACCTTCTCTAGGTTAACATGATTCTTCGCTTTTTCCCCTTGCTGCAATTAGTGTAGTGCCGAAAGGATTTAAGAATAATGTGTCTGGAATATAAGAATCGGCCACTGGTAGACATAACGTTTACATATATCCACATCAAATCATTCTTGAACAAATACCACATAGATATTCATACTCTATGGAGTATGAGACTTTTTACATTTTTAATAGAAAAGGCAGTGGTTAGTAACGAGTGTCTTGCACATTAGCTTCTCGAGAATTATTGTGTACAACCCAGCCACTTCAGGTGGAGACAATAGTCCTCGCAATAACTCGGCTCCGTTCGCAGCCGGTGCCCATTTATACAAGGACGGAAAATGTAGCAGCACCAAGGGGCTGTGCGATATAAACGAAAGATGATGTCTATACCAATTTCGAGCCAGTCGCATAGGACTGGCACTGGCAGCACCATTATGAGGATGCAAATCGGGTTTGCGTTAAATACGCGCTGTAACGGTGGTGAGCGGTATTACCGTTGAAATTGGACGTGGTGAGCTCATGTTAGCCAAGAATGCTTTTAGGCGACATAGACGGCATTATCAACACCTCACTGACTTTGAACGAGGTCGTGTAGTAAGGCTACGAGAAGCTGGATGTTCCTACTGTGATACTGCACAAAGACCTGGCCGAAATATAGCCACTGTCGTGACTGCTGGCAGCGGTGGTCACGAGAATGTACGCTCGCAAGAAGACCGGGCTCCAAACGGCCACGTGGCACTACCGAGAGAGAAGACCATCGTGTTCGACGTATGCCTCCACCGCATCGTACTGCATCTGCAGCAGTAATTTCAGCAGTAGTTGGCACCACAGTGACACAAAGAACTGTTACAAATCGGTTCCTTTAAGGACAGCTCCGAGCCAGGCGCTCTCTAGCGTGCAATCCATTGACTCCAAACCACCGCCATTTGGACTTCAGTGGTGTCAAACGAGAGCTTATTGGAGGGCAGCATAAGATTTGTTGTATTTTCTGATGAAAGCTGGTTCTGCCTCGGTGTCAATGATGGCCGTGTGTTGGTTAGGAGGAGGCCAGCTGCGAGCCTGCAACCAACCTGTCTGCGTGCCAGACACACTGGACACACATCTGGAGTTATGGTCTGGGGTGCGATTTCGTATTACAGCAGGGGTACTCTCGTTGTTACGCCACCGTGACTACAAATTCGTACGTCAACATGGTGATTCGAGCTGTTGTGCTGCCATTCATGAACAGCATCCAGGGCATGTTTTCCAACAGGATATCGCTGGCTAACTTTAATACAGCATCAGACGGGTTGTTCAATGAAATAAGAAGGAAATGAGAAACCATCGAAATCTGTTTTAATTGCAGGTTCGGCTAAGTAGGACCTCAAGAGCCCAGTGAAATCAAGTAAACGTTCTGTGAAAAAACAAAACGTCACATTATTTTTTTAAAAAAAAAGCTTGACTACACAACATAGCATGGAATTCATAACAAGCAAAATTTGTTTATATTAATGAGAATATTAAAGCAACATTTTAAGAAGCATTGTTGAGTTACAGAATTGAAATGATTCCATGAAATGCAGTTTTTGTTTTGTTTTTTAAATGATCTACTGAAATGTTTGTGTCCCTCGTAATCGGAGTTGTATCAGAAGCCGGACATGTTCAGCATCATGTCCATGTAGTGTAACGATTAACATGCTTTGCTAGAAGTTTAACTAAAATCAGTGTTCAAATACCCACTGTAGCCGTCTTTTATATACTTCTGACAGTTCACAGTACGGCACAGTACACTGTTCTACGTTGTATATGGAAGGAGATATTCAACTATGAACGCCAGTGCCATGGTGTATGCCTTACGGGAGAGCAAAGGCTCAACGACCGACCTCAAACAGGGATTCAGAAAAAAAACAATGGAAATCATTTCGGTTTGAACAGGCGAACAATAAACAAAGGAGTGCCCTACAACGATGTTTGTTGTGCGAGTCTATTTGTGGCATTGGTGAACTGATTTTTTTTCGGTGTCAATGGTAGTAACCGTCATTACACACAAAATTACATAGATTAAAAGCGTACGGCAGCCTGTAAATTAAATTCGTCGTAAAGGAGTAAACTCAAAGCGGTTATCGATTACCGACAACTTGTATCACCTGCCTATGTAGACTCGGTTGCTCTTCTGAAGAGCATCGTATTATCAATGTAATGACACTTCAGTCAGCTGGAAATGTATGCTTTGGCGCTTAATTCAGAGGTCGAATTACGAATGCACTCTATGAACCAAAATCTCCCGACACCACTCTGAACGCTCTTTGTGTTATGTCTAGTTGTCTATGTGACGGCATGTTATAATACAGCAACAAAACGTCGACCTCGTTGTTGTGAATCGTATTAGTGGGACTTTTACTTTCATCTAGATCATAAATATTTGACAGTAATTTGATATTAACACAAGTACATGATCGGAAGTTTTTAATACTGAATAATTTAAAAAGCTGAAACACTGCCAAGACATGCACTCCCGTGTATCATTAAAACCTTCACCTTTTGATATGTTGATTCCTATCTGGATTTGTGCCGAGTACGAGGCGTGGAATGAATGATAAGGTATTAACAGAAACTAGTACGTACTACAAGGTACCCAAAATATAATTGACTCAAAGAGGTGTTTTCGGGATTTTGTGGCAACTTAATCTAAACAGCAAAAAAAGGGAAAAATATCCAGAACGAGTCCGAACAACAAACATGGTTAAAATTAAGGACAGCCTGACTAAACCTCCAAAAAATCGCAACGCCTGATGGTTGTGTAAGTGAGAAGTAAGACCTCATTGTATAAGAACGTTATCAAAAAGGACCTGCATTCTTATCCTTACAAATTTTCTGCTGTACATGCGTTACACGGGAAAGCTTCCGTATCTTCCTGCGCGTATCTGATGGGGGTTTCCGAACGAAGCGGCAGCGGGATATTTGGATCCTCAGTTTCTTTTCTTGAGGTCAGGTCTGGTTCTGTTTGTCGAAATATTATACATCAGAAAATCTTCATTATTTTGTAGCACACTGAACAGCCGTTGCAGGATGTCAATATGTGTGTTTAGTGCGCAGTTCCAGGGATAGTTTTATTTTCAGCACAATGTGCAACAAATACGACGAGGAAACCGTTTATTTGCGTTGATAATGAACAAACATTTACCTTCTGCTAATAAACACGTTCAAATAGTGCAGCTCCGCCGAAAAATGGCGTTCGGTAAGCCCTCGGCTGTACTTTCCCATACTTCGAAGATGAAAAACTATGTACGAATCGAAGAACTACTTTGTGATGGCACTTTTGTACTCTCAACATACGTTCCTGCAATATTCAGCTTCGATTCATTAATTAGCTCATCTATAGAAACACTGGTTTCTAGCTTCCTAGTATTACTTTAGCTGTAAGAGCTATTCGCCGATTCGGCAGACGAACGTAAGACAGATATTTGAAATGTTGACCATTAAATTGCTCCATACAAATGTAAGAGCACTAATCACTATGAAAGTTTACTGGCGTATATTACATATAAATAATGATCACGCCTTAAGAATTCACCATGACATCACGTAAATGAAATTTCCTGCGTGGCTGCCAGTACCAGTTTAAGTTCCGCGTACACCCATCGCCTCGCATCTGCCTCTTTAGCTCAGTGGTAGAGCACTGGTCTCGTAAACCAGGGGTCGTGAGTTCAAACCTCACAGGAGGCAACTCATTTTTTTCGTCTTTCATGAGTAGTATACAATTCAGGATAACGACAGAGCAATTACTTTTTGCATCTTTCAGGGTGCAAAATGTTTTATTGTTTTAAAACGACTCTGTCCGGAAATGTGCTGAAAATAACGTCCCTTTTCTTTATTAGTCAGGCCATTTTTCGCTCCAAACATGCGATGCGAGTGATATGGGTACTGTTCACATTTGGATCCTTCTCAAATTTAGATCTTGGATTATTTATTTATAATTAGTAATAACTGTCGAAGTGCAGCAACATGTTAATTATGAATCACTGTCTAGAAGAACCTTCAAAATTGTGTCTCGCTTGCTTATTTATTATGATGCAGCATTCTGTTTTCGACTTACAGATATTCAAATATAAGAAAGCTGTACATAGCAAAACTTTGCTTGGCACCTGCCTTCCTACGAACTTCAAATTAACTTGCCCCGCCAGTGATTGGGGTACCTACTGAAGTTGGACTCCAAACAACGTTGCAACTCGATCATTTTCACATGAACAAATCACTGCCAAAGGTGGAAATACAAGTTGCGAAATTTGTTCTAGGAGACAATGTATCATTGTTCCCCCAGCTCGAGTCTTCTGAAACAGATCTACCACACTTCTACACAAAATAATTTAACTCTTAATAAAGAACACTGAATTTTTGCGATCATCTGTAACAGGATGTACTTGTATAGCAGTTGTTGCTTCCCTTGTGCAAACAACGCAGGTAATGTCTTGGGTCATGTCCAAGTTCGTATTTACTTCTTTTGTGTCTTCTATTTCCCACCACTACGACCTGTCGTATCCAAAAGGCCTTTCTCTATGTTCTTCCACCGCTATGTGGACCATTTAGCTTCTCTTCCTATTAACCGCAAAAAGCTTAACAACCCTATAAAATGAAGGATGTTTATTCTTGTCTATGTAACTTTCTTGCTAACTGATTTAAGGGTAAACGTTTACTTCACCTCATGACCGTCAGACCTTTGTCACGACTGTAAACACATCATTGAATTTCATATTTTCTTTTCGACGGTATGGACTACCCGTAAATCCTAATTGTTGACGCACCTTCCGCAAGACTGTTTCCTTAACTTTATACGTACTTCGATTCGGTCTCTCATTCTAATTTTGTCCAAAATCGTTCTTCCCAAGCGTACAAACCTTAAGTAAGTTCGAAAGTTTTTTATGCGATATTTACCGTTCCTCTAATTGCTGGTTTTGTTCTTTGTCACAACTTATTGCAATACGAGCCCATTTCTATGAAACCTCGTCAATCTTGTAACGCAATTAAAGTACTGCAGTCATTTGCTTGTTTGATCACTTTCCACAGTTAATTGACTGTGATAAACTTACCTATTTTTTCCCAAATTACATAAACGACGGACTGCTCGTCTTATATTTGTAACTCTAAGTCCATGTTTTTTTTATGTTCGAGTTCTCCTCAAACATTTCCGTGATTCAAACAAGTTCATGACGGTCGTCTTAAATCAGTGTATTATTCTGAGTATGCCAGTGGCATGTGAGATACATTGCTACAAGCCTATGAAAATCTGCAAAATAAAGAAAACATCCGCAGAGCAGCTTCTCTGTCAAATTCTTTTTTTTTTTTTTTCTTTCCATCTTCCTTTCCCTTTCGCTCCTGCGTGAAGTTACGTTCTGTTATCGGGTATGCCGAGCGAGATGGTGTGGTGGTTGAGGCAGTGGATTCGCATTGGGAACAAGCGGTATTCAGAATCTTCATCCACACATTCCAATTTAGGTCCATTGTGTTCTAAGGATAGATTAATTAAGGTGAATTTTGGGTTGTTTCCATTGGTTACCCTTCGGTTGATATCCTGCCTTATCCTCTGTCTCTACTGAATTCACTATCAGTGTTAAACCTTCACTTTCCTTTTGCTATCCGCTGATTAAGGTGCAGAGTCTGTTTTGCAATGACATGGAGAGGTCCCCCGCGATGTGATCTATTTTTTGAAACCATCTGTACGGTTACGTAGGTTGAGATCCCAGGTATCACACACTGCAGCCATTGCCCTGGTGGGCCCTCATTTGCGAATAATTGATGAAAAAATTTCGGAATTTTGTGTGACAATTGCGTTAAAAAAGTTCCATCACATAGTTTGGTTGCTTGGTATAATGGATAGGACAGTAGTTTTATTGAGAAGGAGATTGTGGGTTCGAATCTCGCCAGCTTCAGTATATCTTATATTTTTAAATCTTTATCGAAATGACTTTGATCATCATTTTTATTCAATTAATTGATTTAAATTTAATTTTTTGTTTTTATTCCTTTGTCACATCATTCTAATCATAATAACTTCTTCTTTTGCTCTCATTTTTCTTCTTATTCTTTTTTCACTTGAAATCTTAGTTCATACGTTTTAAATTAATTTTATGTATTAGTTTCGATTTAATTTATTTTGTTTTGTCACCCTTGTTTTTTCGTTCACATTATGGCGTTCTTTACATCTGTTTCCCATTTTGTTTGAATTTTGTTTACCTATAAAACCGTATTTCATTTAAATCTTCATCTGCATTACTTTGTTCATCATGCAATAGGTTTTTAGATTAATTTTATGTATTAGTATTTCACTTTACTTTAGTATTTCACTTTTACTTTAAGCGTTTGGTTTCAAAAAGGCGATCCCATCGTTAGGGCCTCTCCTTGTGAAATGTATCTCCACCATACAAACTCAAATTTTAAATTGTACCTCGTAGTTAATTTTCGGGCAGTGATGCACACGATCATTAATTAGCTTCCATGTCTAAAACACTTGAAACTGTGAACCAATGCTCAAGCAGCGCAGAATAATGACTCTAAAGTAATTTTGTTACTTAGCGCGGTCAAGAGGGGGGGGGGGGGGGGGGAGTGTAACTCATCATTTAAATATTTAGTCCACAATTTTTTTTAGGTCACAGAGAGCAAAATTCTATACCCTTTTCTAAAATCTGGGACAAATAAAATAAGAGTTGGAAGTCAAGAAAGGATTGCTCGGATTAAAAGGGGTGTAAGACAGGGATGTAGCCTTTCGCTCCTATTGTTCGATCTACACAGCGAAGCAGCAATGACGGACATAAAAGGAAGATTCAAGTGCAGTATTATAATTCAGAGGGGGGGGGGGGGGCAGCCTGTGGATGGTTTTTAAGGCAAACACTGTCTCCACGTACGCATACCCCATAATTACTGTAGCACGCAAACATTGGGGCTACACTCGTCTGGAATGAGACGTGCCCGGGGGTGGGGGAGGGGGGGTCCACTGTGGGGTCGAACCGGACAATAACCCTGGATTCGGTGTGGGGCGGCGGTGGGGTGAGTGGACTGCTGGGGACGAAGCCTCTCCGTCGTTTCTAGGTCCCCAGTTAGTGAACCATGGACTGTGAGAAAACCGGAACAGTAGTGAATCGAAGCATCTGAGATGTGGTGCTACTGAAGGATGTTGAAAATTAGGTGGACTGATAAGTTAACGAACGATGAGGTTCTCTGCAGAATCGACGAGAATAGGCATATATGGAAAACACCGACAAGAATGAAGGACAGGATGAAAGACTTCCTTTAAAACATCAGGGAATAACTGATAATACAAGAGGGACCTGTAGACGGTAAAAAGTGTACGGGAAGACAGAGATTGGAATACCTCAAGCCCGATAACTGATGATGTATATTGCAAGTGCTATTCTCTAAGATTAAAAGGTTGGCACAGGAGAGGAATTCGAGGCGGGCGGCGTCAAACCAGTCAGAAGACCGATGACACACACACACACACACACACACACACACACACACACACACACACACCGGCCACTGACTTTGTAATGTATTTGCATAGCATACTACGTGATATTTGTGTGTGTGTGTGTGTGTGTGTGTGTGTGTGTGTGTGTGTGTGTGTGTGTGTGTATCTCAAAACTATATGGTCATTCACCACAAAACCACATACCCCCCTTCTCCCTCGACCCCTCTAGCTGAGTTAGAGTTCCTGGGGCGTAACTCTACACGTCGAGTGCATGTGACGATGGTGAATGCGTATAAAGTTGCTGTCACATTCGTGCGTTATACAGGTGCGCGCGTGCGAACACACACACACACACACACACACACACACACACACACACACACACACACACACAGATATAACCTTTACAGCCCATCTGCTACCTGCAGGCACCAAGTTTCATCCTCTCTCTCTCTGGGCCTATACAACACACCAAAGTGACACCGACTTCATACGCACTCACCACTGTCACATACACTTAACGTGTAGAGTTACGCCCCAGGAACTGTGCTAGAGGGGTCGAGGGAGAAGGGGGTATGCAGTTTTGTGGTGAATGACTTTATAATTTTGAGATTTCATGCAAAAAGGCTCTGGGTGTCTTTGTTACCAGTCAATATCTATTACATGCTCTGGCTCTTTTCAAACTGATACGTCTATCTGGCGGGACAGGATGAGACTTCGGTTAGCGAAGGTTTTCTGGGGGAGGGTTGGGGTGGGGTGGCGGGGAGGCTGGGATGTCAGCCGCCGTTCTTTGACCTTCGCTGGTCTCGACCATGCTTACAATACAACGCATTTCGTGAAGGGCAGATGCCAACGTGCACAATAAAAGAAAAAAAGTCACAAGCTCGTGAAATGAGTGTTCTTCAGTTAGTTATAACAAAGTAGCTACCACAGATCAGTAGTCACAGGTTCAATCAAAGGTGAACATAGGGCTAAGACGCGGCAATGACCGGATCAGCTCTCGAAGGAATACACTATCCCAAGTATGGTCTGGCTTTGCAACTGGACGTCTAACATTATGGAGTACAGTGAACATCAGGCTTCATGGGGATGCTATTCATGGGAAATGACCAATCACTTGTGCGCTCCACCCATCGCTGGTCACATAATGTATCTTCTGAGTCGGGCCGCCAGTAGGTACACAGCAACCGAGCGAGGTGGTGCAGCGGTTAGCACACTGGAGCCGCATCCGGGAGGACGGCCGTCATCCTGAGGTACATTATGCCGGGATGCTTCCTCTGAAATGGCACGACCGATTTCCTTCACCATCTTTTCCTAATCCGAGCTTGTGCTGTGTCTCTAGTGATCTCGTTATCGACAGAACGTAAAACACTAATCTCGTCCTCCTAGGTACCACAAGAGAACCGATTCCGCACACAAAGAGTGCCAGCTTGTCTTGTAAAATACCGTTAACTGGAACCCTCCATAATCCATCAAACATCAATGTAACGACAGATATGGAGCCATTCGCTGTGGAGCGTACGGCCTTGTGTCAGTGCAATAAGCGAAGTGTTAAACAGGATAACGATGTGGAAATGGAACACTCGTAGTGCCTAGCTCCTCCATTGAAGACAGACAAAACTGCCAAGGAACTTTATTCATTAATGCACTGCTAATGCACATCTTATCATATTTGTGCGAGATGTCAAGAACCTTGCCAGTGTTGTTCATACGTTGTTCTTAATTTTTCCCTCTTTAATCCTTGAATATTAAGCGGAGAAAATATTACATTGCTATTAAGTCATCGTAAAGTTCACTACTCCACATTTTATTCAAAGGCAGTCATAATTTATAAGTAATGCTTTAGGTATTACCATTATATCTCCAATAGTATGATACATACCAAATGTCCTGTTTTATGCCCTACAGCATTTGTAAATTTTCAGAGAGTTTAGTAATCTAGGGTTAAACACGTTCCATTTGTTTCTTTAACTACATTAGTGTACATGTATCATTTTATACTAATATCTAACAACGTTACTAGCAAAATAAATAGGTTGTTTAGTTTTCACTTATTATTTATCCAACACCTTTAACATACTAAATTGGAAACATATGCGGCCCACATGATTTTCAAGTCCTTATAGTGCGGCCCACGGAAACAAAAAGTTGCCAATCCCTACCTAGGTGCACAATATACATTAGTCTGCAAATAGTAACGACAAGATAGACAAAGTAACATAACATTTTAACAATTCTGTGGAAATGAGTGAAAGTGCGGGAGCACGTTGCCTGAGTCTACCAGTCGTACACAGAAAGCTGGACGTCACACGTTATTGGGATCAACGTGACTACAGCGCCAAATGGGGCTGACCCCGCAACACGAGGCTGTTGAAGGAACGGGAAAATACATTGCTTCCATTAACCGAGCAGTTACGGTGTATTCAGGTGGTATTCTTCGGTACAACACGACCCGGAGAGATTTGGATGACTTCATTCGGGGAAGAATCATCGGGAAACTGGGAGAAGGACGAAGTGAGACCCGTGAAGCCCTGGAGTCTGGCACTGCTCACATCGTTCTTTCATGTGCATGGGGAGCCTTCGGAACCAGAGGCATTCTGCCCGAAGTACAGGTGGTGGTCGGTCGAATATGATCAACTACATCAGCAGTTGACCGCTACGTTGTGCAACAGCCAAGAAGGGACCCCACGTTAATGGGAGTTGGGAGCAAGGAGTGGAAGGTGTGAAATCTCTTGCTTCACAGTTACATGGAACGACATGAGGTGTTCTCTTTTTCGACGACCAGGATGTTGTGTTCCGCTGACATCAGCATCGGCAGTGGGGTCAAGAGCTTTTCTCGTATGAGTGCAGAATTTGTTCGAATAGTGATTCACTCTCGTGTGGCAGAGATGGGAATACGTAACGCACCCACGTACATGGTCCAAAATCGGTTTGGTGTGGAGAGAGATGGTAATGTTGCGTCGGTGTAGTAACGTCCAAATGTGTGAACGCGATACATTCACTGCTCAATGTATTTGTGAAAAAGTTCTTTTTCCCCATGTGAATTTTTTCAGGATTGCATTCGGCCCTGACTTAATTTTTATGGACGACAACGCGCGCTCGCATCCGACTGCGCAGTTGTTGTAGCTCTTGGAACGAGGGGATATTCGGCGAATGGACTGATCTGCCCTTTTCCCGTTTTAAATCCCGCTGAACACGTGTGGGATGCATTGGGGAGAAATATTCCATGCACGTCGACATGCACCAACCACCACCCAGCAGTCGTCAACCGTACTGGTGGAACAATGGAATGCACTATCACAAGAACTCGGCATCAAACTTCTTGTCAGCAGAGCATGCACTGCCGTTCATGGTGATCTCACATTCTATTACGAACCGTGTACCCAAGTGATTATCATAAATGGCGGAGACTTTAACGTAATTATTGACTTTAATAAAAATGTCATTTTTGTTCGTCCCATTGGTTATTTCTTTGTTACCTCTTTGCACTACACTGTAGCAGTTCTTTATATGCAGGGTACAAGTTTTATAGAGCTATGTTACGGTACTTGGCAGTGACGCATGATGTGGAAGTTACTTACGTTTTTAAAATTTGCACACCAGTGTATTAATAACTTCTAGGGGCCTAAGAGGATGTTTGCGACGCTCTCCAGAGGCGTGTTATCGCTTGCAGTTACGGTCAGCTCAGTTTTGGAGTGTGGCAAAGTTAGTACTCACTTCCTACGGGACTCACAAGACATCATAATTTGCAACACCACACTTCCTTTTTATGGAAGTAATCGCATTCGGCTGTGACTTTACACATCCTATATATCAATCTGGAACATGCGGTTTGTACATTTTAATAACATGCTCTAAGCATGCGTTGCGTTTCTTTGTCTGTACACGTGTTTTAATGTTTAACTTTTGTCTTATTGTGTGTTGCAAACTGTAATATTTTTCCGAGTTAGCGTTGTCTCTGTCAACTTTCATTTTTTTTTTCATTTTAAACCAGTGTTTTAAGCCACTTCAGACAATGTCTTGCTACCCGAGTTCAGGCTAGTTACAGTGCTAAGCCGTCTTCCTACAGGTGCCGCTGGTGGCGGCAAAGCCTCGGAAACAGGTCAAGAGCAACCGGATCGCAAGGAGGTTGGATTGGCGGGTATCACTGACAGTTTCGGCTTTCCTCTACGACTCCTGAGATGCCACGCTGTACCTAAGTGTGTACATGAGTTACAGCATATACAGTTTGAAATGTAGCACACTACAATGGTACTGTTTCCCGTGAAACTGGATCGCAATAATCGTCCCAATACTGGATTGTCGTGACACTTTTCGCCACTTCCTCTCGTCTCATTCCTGTGTATATTAGTATGCATAAAGATTTTAAGTATGTTCCATATGTCTTGCCATACACTTCCCCTGTCACAATGTACGAGAGCATGACGATGATGATAGTAAACATAAAACAACTGAAATGAATGATAGTTAGTCCGTCCACCGTCTCATGGCGTGCGAGACGGTAAAAACGGAGCCTTTATAGCGTCACTTTGTTGTCCATCTATCTGTCTGACTGTTAAAAGCCCAGCCGGCCAGAGTAGCCGAGCGGTTCTAGACGCTACAGTCTGGAACCGCGCGACCGCTACGGTCGCAGGTTCGAATCCTGCCTCGGGCATGGATGTGTGTGATGTCCTTAGGTTAGTTAGGTTTAATTAGTTCTAAGTTCTAGGCGACTGATGACCTCAGATGTTAAGTCCCATAGTGCTCAGAGCCATTTTTGTTAAAAGCCCTTTTTCTCAGGAACGGTTACAGGTTTCAAGTTGAAATTTATGTCACATACTAAGGTTAACGGTCCCTTGGCGATTAAAACATTTAAGCTTCTAAGACAATGCAATCAAAAGATATCGCCGTTTATGTCAGAAATTTCGATACACGAAAACTCACATAACCTACAGGGTTCCAGAATCATGAAATTTGACAAGAAACAACATTTAAGGGGATACGGAATCGGATTTTGGGTTAAAAAATCGAATTTTTTTTATTGGCGTATTATATTCTGCCATGTTTCCTCTTTAAAATGACGTATCATACATAGCTCTACTACAATTATAACTATTTTATTTTTATATATTTGTGAGATTGGGTATTGCGCTTTAGTTATACACGTCTCTCGTGGCTGACCATGAACTTTTTGGCAGTACCTTTAAAGTGACATGAATTCAAATATCCCGGTTTCCAGCGACTATTTATACACTAGTTGCCCGAAAATGTTTCTCTCTGGTTTCCTCAAGTTACTCTTTGACTTTGTGGCGGGACTGTTTTGTAAACAGTGTGATATAAGAAAGTAGTTGTTGTTGAGTTATTTCGTATTTAGTGCTTCATTTTTCGCAGTGAAAATGCCTAGAGCTAAAGCAAAAGTATTTAAAAAGCGTGTGAACTGGCAAAAGAAAAGAAATAATGATTCATTAGCAAAGCAAAGCAGTTCATCATCATCACTGTTGGAAAATGTGAATCCACTTATTACTGATTTGCCGAACGAACTTACACCAAATGAAAACAGTGCTTCTCATAAAAAACTAAGAGATTTGGAAGAGAAATATAATTTACTTGATAGAGGGAATGAAGTTTTTGAACTCATTGATACGAATATATTGTGTGAAGCTCTTGAAAACAGTTTGTGCTGCAAAAAATGTCATGGAAACGTTTCTCTGAAAGTAGAATCCCATGTTGGCCTGGCTGCCCAGTTTAATTTAATATGCAGTGTTTGTAAATACAGCTGTAAGTTTCCAAGTTCGGTTTCAGTAACTGTAAATAATGGATACAAGAAAACTGAACTTTATAGTGTAAATATTAGGTTAGTTTATGGATTGCGAGCAATTGGTAAGGGCAAAGCAGCTGGTGATATGCTATGTGGTGTTCTAAATCTTCCAAGTGCACCTTCAAAGTTTGAAGCTTACAATTATGTACTAGGATCTGCAGTTGAAGATGTAGCACAGAAGTCAATGCAGGTTGCTGTGGAAGAAGCAGTGGAAGAAAATGACGGCAGTCGTGACCTCACAGTGGCGTTTGATGGCACGTGGCAGAAAAGGGGCCACACCTCCAACAATGGTGTTGTAACAGCAACTAGTGTTGATACTGGCAAGGTTATTGATGTTGCAATAATGTCTAAATACTGTAGGTGCACAGGCAGGCTGAAAAATGAACACAGTGATGACTGTATTGCTAATTATTATGGTAGTAGTGGTGGCATGGAGGTTGCTGGGGTGAAGAAAATTTTTCATCGCTCTTCACAGTGGTATAATGTTCGCTATGTCAAATATCTGGGAGATGGTGACTCTAAAGCATTCAAAGAAGTTTTGGAAAGCAAACCATATGGGAACAGTGTAAATATAAGCAAACTTGAATGTATAGGACATGTGCAGAAGAGAATGGGTGCCAGGCTGAGAAGGTTAAAATCAGTTATGAAAGGGAAAAAACTAGATGATGGGAAAACCTTGGATGGCAGAGGAAGATTGACTGATTCCATAATAGACCACATTCAGAACTGCTATGGCCTTGCAATCAGGCAAAATACAGGCAATCTTGAAGAAATGAGGAGAGCTATATGGGCTTTATATTTCCACACCGCATCCACGGATGAGCATCCACAACATGGTTTGTGCCCCAAAGGTGAAAACAGCTGGTGTAAATACAATAGGGGACTAACAACAGGAGAGAAATACATTCACCACCACAGTCTACCATCAGCCATCATGGCAGAAATAAAGCCCATTTTCAGAGATCTGGCTGACAGAAGTCTTCTGATGAAATGTCTTCACGGAAAAACGCAGAACCCCAACGAGTGCTTGAATAGTGTGATATGGCATCGTCTCCCAAAAACAGTGTTTGTCGGAATTAATACACTACATTTTGGTGTGTATGATGCTGTGGCAACCTTCAATCTTGGAAATATAACTAAATGCCAGGTCCTTCAAAAGTTGGGTATGTGTGTTGGTTCCCGTACGGTACGTGCTATGTTCTTTTTAGATCAGCACAGACTAAGGCATGCTGATAATATAATCAAGACATTAGTGAAAAAAGCAAGACAGGTGCAGAGGGGTGCCAAAAGAAGACTTGAAGATGATTATGAAGACTGTGAAGGGGGTATTAGCTACGGATCAGGAATGTTTTAATCTTCTTTCTCCGTTTCCCGTAAGTTTACTTTTTACTTCATCTAGGAACATTATCTCAGGTACTGGTCAACCTAGAAGTCTGAAATTTTTATGACGTAGTGACATAGGTCCCTATTACATACTGAAACAACGATTTTTTAATTACTTGATTTACAAAAGACTTAGGGGTGATAGTCTAGTAAAAAGCGATGGAAAAAATTTACTTAAAAATAAATGTACAATATCTCTGTAAGAAAATACTTTGACAATAAACTTTTGTTTCAGTATTGTTGTAACATATGAATGCACATACAGTAAAATTTTTACCTCTCTGTCTCCAGTAGTTTGTGAGAAAATGTTCCCTATAGTAGGCATATATTAACATTGCGGGGATAGGTGATTCCGTATCCCCTTAATAGTACAAGTAAACGAAAGAATTCTCAAACTGTTAATTCGTAATTATATCACACGAAAAAATATTTCTTTTATCGTTCGTTATCGGACGTTACACTTGAAATTCAAACAATCAGTACATCTGCATACAGGCAATATGCGTCGCAATGATAAAAGTCAAATATCAGGCAATGAATGACTTTGTTGCTCATATGACGTGTTTCGAAATTTATCCATCACCTAACATCGACGAGCGATTGCTGCACGCAGATAAGGCGCTTCGAGATGTATACGAAACAAACATTCGCAGACTAGCCTGGATATTTGATGATTGATAAATTACGGAACGCTTGACATGAGCAATAAAGTCATACCTTGCCCGATGTTATCCTTTTACCATAGAGACCCAGTCAGCTGAATAAAGAACTACTGAGCATTGAAATAATGGTCGCCTGCCCCTTGACTGACTTGATACCACATTTATATTATTGAAATTAAAACATTCTCCAAAATCTTGCAGTCTCTCGACCGATATCTTAGCAATGTCAATGTCGATAAAAGGCAAAAATTGTCGAGATTCACGATTCCCAGAATGAATGAACTGTCCATACACAGAATTGATTTTTTACGGAACCCTTACTGCACGAGTACTACTCGTACCTCGTCAATTTTTTTAAGAGTAATCAAACTTTCATATGTTTTGTACTAGGAACTCGAATGGTTAACTACTGCTGTTGCTGTGGTCTTCAGTCCCGAGACTGGTTTGATGCAGTTCTCCATGCTACTCTATCCTGTGGAAGCTCCATCTCCCAGTACCTACTGCAACCTACATCCTTCTGAATCTGCTTAGTGTATTCATCTCTTGGTCTCCCTCTACGATTTTTACCCTCCACGCTGCCCTCCAATGCTAAATTTGTGATCCCTTGATGCCTCAGGACATGTCCTACCAACCGATCCCTTCTTCTGGTCAAGTTGTGCCACAAACTTCTCTTCTCCCCAATCCTATTCAATACCTCCTCATTAGTTACGTGATCCACCCACCTAATCTTCAACATTCTTCTGTAGCAACACATTTCGAAAGCTTCTATTCTCTTCTTGTCCAAACTATTTATTGTCCATGTTTCACTTCCATACATGGCCACACTCCATACAAATACTTTCAGAAACGACTTCCTGACACTTAAATCTATACTCGATGTTAACATATTCCTTTTCTTCAGAAACGCTTTCCTTGCCATTACCAGTCTACATTTTATATCCCCTCTACTTCGACCATCATCAGTTATTTTGCTCCCCAAATAGCAAAACTCCTTTACTACTTTAAGTGTCTCATTTCCTAATCTAATTCCTCAGCATCACCCGACTTAATTCGACTACATTCCATTATCCTCGTTTTGCTTTTGTTAATGTTCATCTTATATCCTCCTTACAAGACACTGTCCATTCCGTTCATCTTCTCTTCCAAGTCCTTTGATGTCTCTGACAGAATTACAATGTCATCGGCGAACCTCAAAGTTTTTCTTTCTTCTCCCTGGATTTTAATACCTACTCCAAATTTTTCTTTTGTTTCCTTTACTGCTTGCTCAATATACAGATTGAATAGCATCGGGGAGGGGCTACAACCCTGTCTCACTCCCTTCCCAACCACTGCTTCCCTTTAATGTCCCTGGAGTCTTACAACTGCGATCTGGTTTCTGTACAAATTGTAAATAGCCTTTCGCTCCCTGTATTTTACCCCTGCCACCTTTAGAATTTGAAATAGAATATTCCAGTCAACATTGTCAAAAGCTTTCTGTAAGTCTACAACTGCTAGAAACGTAGGTTTGCCTTTCCTTGTTGCAGTAGGTACTGGGAGATGAAGAAGCTTGCACAGGATAGAGTAGCATGGAGAGCTGCATCAAACCAGTCTCAGGACTGAAGACCACAACAACAACAACAATCTTTCTTCTAAGATCAGTCGTAAGGTCAGTATTGCCTCACGTGTTCCAACATTTCTACGGAATCCAAACTGATCTTCCCCGAGGTCGGCTTCTACCAGTTTTTCCATTCGTCTGTAAATAATTCGCGATAATATTTTTCCGTTGTGACTTCTTAAATTGATAGTTCGGTAATTTTCACATCTGTCAACACCTGCTTTCTTGGAATTATTATATACGAGGGTTATTTTTAAGTTAAGGGCCGTTTTTATTTTTGAAAAAAGATACAAATACTTTTGTAAAAAAAACCTTTATTTTTCTGATTCTACACACTTTTACCTATTTTTCTACATAGTTGCCTTGTTTATTTAAGCACTTGTCATACCGTACAACTAAGTTTTTAATTCCCTCTTCAAAGAATTCGGCCGCCTGCTCCGACAGCCGAGAGTTCACGGCCGCTTTCACTTCATCATCGTAATTGAAGCGCTGCCCGCCAAGATGGTGTTTCAGGTACCGGAAAAGGTGAAAATCGCTAGGAGCAAGGTCGGGGCTGTATGGTGCATGGTCCAAAACTTCCCAGCCAAAAGAATCAATCAAATCCCGAGTCTTTTGAGAGGTGTGAGGCCTAGCGTTATCGTGCAGGAGCAATACTCCTTTTGTCAGCATGCCGCGCCTTTTGTTTTGAATTGCTCTGCGGAGCTTCTTTAGAGTTGCGCAGTAGGCATCTGAGTTGATTGTCGTTCCTCGTGGTATAAAGTCCACTAGCAAAACACCGCGCCGGTCCCAGAACACAGTTACCATAATCTTGCGCTTTGACAGCGTCTGTTTGGCTTTGACCTTGACGGGTGAGGTTGTGTGTCGCCATTCCATCGATTGTCGCTTGCTTTCGGGAGTGATATGGGATACCCATGTTTCATCTCCTGTGACAATTTGACTCAACATGTCATCCCCTTCTTCCTCGTAACGAATCAAAAAGTCCAATGAAGTGGCAAATCTCTTCACTTTGTGGTCCTCTGTGAGGAGTCTGGGTACCCACCGAGAACACAGTTTCTTAAAGTTTAGTTTTTCAGACAATTTTGTACAAAATCGATCTTGAAACTTGTGGAAATTCCAAAGAAAGAGTGGAAATTGTGAATCTTCTGTCCTCACGAATCTTTGTTTCGACTGCAGCCACCAAATCATCAGTGATCACAGAGGGCCGGCCTGAGCGTTCTTCGTCATGGACGTTTTGACGGCCATTTTTAAACTCTCTAACCCATTGACGCACTTTACCTTTACTCATTGCATTAAAGCCATAAACTTCTGTTAACTGACGATGGATTTCTGCAGCTGATAGGCTTCTCGCGGTCAAAAAACGTATCACTGACCGTATCTCACACACGCGGCGGGCGATTCAATAATCGTAAACATTATAAAGTAGCACAGCGATGCGTACACGTCAGCTACAGAGCTGCAACTTGCATCAGTGTGAACGCCGAACGGGAAGGATGCCGGCAAGTGGCGCGGTGGCTTGTTGCGGCGTCCGCGCGAACTACGGGACTATACGCGCGAACGGCCCTTACTTAAAAAACAACCCTCGTATTCTGGTTAACTAGCCTACGAAAATTCAGCTGTTAAAATATAAAACTAAGATCACTGTGTAAAAGTTAAAATGACAGCCTTGTGTATCTATATAGTGTCTAACGTTCAGTGATAGAAACGGATATGTTTTGTTGTCCACGTCGGATTCAAGATAACGGATTGGGTGGCGAGTGGTCTCCCTAGAAGCCCCCTAAGCCGATATCTCACGGTGCTGACGTGTAGTATCCACTCCTTCATAGAAAGTAAACTACAAGGATTGCCACTGTTACGTCATCCGCTAAAATAGTGCCAGGTAGTTGTATAGTTTCAGCTGACGTCATATGTCTTAGGTGATTGTGGCGTCTTCCGGGGTGTGATGAAAACATTACAGCTGCACCATAGATGCGCTTTTTATTCAGTGATATAAGAGGCAGTCACACGAAAACGTAGCACATGGAAAAACGTAAAATAACTGTGTATTATTTCAAAATTAATCGCCATTACTTTTATTACATTTATCCAACTGTGAGAAAAGAGGGTCTATGCTCTCATGGAAAAATGCTTGCGGTTGCCTAAGGAAACATAAGTGTATCGCGTGCACCTGTTCGTCCGAAGCAAATCTACAGCTTCGAGCGCATTTCTTCAGGGCTCTAAAAATATGGAAATCACATGGGGAGAGATCTGGACTGTATGGAGGACGTGTAAAGACTTCGCAACGAAACGTCTGCAGCGTAGTCGAAACAACCTTGGCGACATGTGCGCAGGCATTTTGTTGGCAGGTCGTTTCGAGTATGCAGCAAAAGTTTCACTGGTTGCACTGAAACGGCTCTAAATCTTTTTTCCTTCTGTACCTTTACAATGGTGCTTTCAACTTTGAGAATTGGTGCTTTCATTACTTTTCTCTCTGTGTAGAGTTCCTGCGCTAATTCGACTGTCGATGTGAGAGAGTTGGAAGAGACAGGAAAGTGCACTTTTCTCTCTGTGTAGAGTTCCTGCGCTAATTCGACTGTCGATGTGGAGAGTTGGAAGAGACAGGAAAGTGGGGAAGCTGTTGTTCTTTGCACGCCTATTACGCTTTGAAATACAGTTTCTGCGACTCTTTTTCGAAATTTTACTCTTGTTCTTACACGGAGTAATTGTGAATGGCGGGGGGTAGCAGCCAAAATAATTACAGTAATCTTAATTTACTGCTAGGCCGGCAGCCTTGTCACACTTTACACATGTTCTGTTTGTACATCGAAATATATCGGTGGATTGAAAATTCATATCTCAGCACCAACATTTAACGTGATGTACCACTATTTGCGAAAACTTTAGCACACAAAAATATTGGCCTGAGAGAGCCTAAATTTTGAACACACGTAGAACTAAAATAAATATACATGCAATGATCGTATAGCATTATTAACCGGGATACCCCGACTATCAGTAATGAGATATCATCATTGTAATAGACTGGGGTACGGGTAAATACAGCAACGCCCTCTAGTGTGCGGCGGCTAAGGTCAGTGTTATCACAGGTTGCCAGTCAAGACTTGTCAATTGAGATGGAAACATGAAACAATTGCCAGTATCCCCCGATGAAAGCAAGAGCGCAGAGTCAACAAGTGAATGTATGCGAACGTCGCAGAATGATTGGTTCTTGGGAAACCGACAGTATCGTATAGTGACGGAAATATTAAAGGTTAATCTCCCGACGACAACGATGTTCCTAAAAACAGGGCCCAAGTTCAGAACGGCCAAGGACGAGGAAGCTTTGTCAGCTGTGCTCTTCTACACTGAAGAGCCAAATAAATTGGTGCACCTGGCTACTATCGTGTAGGGTCATCGCGAGCACGCCGAAGTGCCGCAACACGAGGTGGCATGGACGCAACTAGTGTCTGACGTAGTGCTGGAGGGAATTGACACCATGAATGCTGCAGGGCTCTCCATACATCCGTAAAAGTACGAGGCGTGGAGATCTCTTCTGAACAGCACGTTGTGAGGCATCCCAGACATGCCCAATAATGTTCCTGTCTGGGGAGTTCTTTCTAGTTGTGAAGCAATTCTGCAGTATCTTTGATTCAACACTACTTATTTCTTTTAATCCATGTCCCTTACATTCTGCGTGTTGACGCAAGTCGTTTTGTCTTTCGTGAGAAATGGTAAAATCCTTTCTGCATGAAACACAAAATGCCCGATAATCGTTCGGTCCCGGTTTAACCGAAGAAACATTTTCCCATCTTCAGATACGCTTCAGTGCGTTTACATTTCAGTTTCTTTGGGGAAGTCTTACGCGAATCTCCACTTACACTTTCACTGATTCTAAAACAAATTAAAACAGCCACTTTCCTATGCTGATACGTAAATTGCCTTGTCTGACACTGATGGTGAAAATACGAGAATGTGTACTCATGAGTTGGTCCACCAAGAAAATCAGTGAATCGGAAATTCGTCTCGTTCTCTCTACAGGTGAACGGACAATGGTAATACTGACAATTGCAACAATATTTTGTGGCTGCTGCAGCCTGTGCGTGTAGCCCTGCCTATGACATGCATGAAGGAAGGGATAGTGATTGTTGCTGCGACGCGACGAGAATGAAGAGGAGGATGAGGAAGTATTCTCTCTCTCTCTCTCTCTCTCTCTCTCTCTCTCTCTCACACTGTTACCTACGCCTACCCCACATAACTGATCAAACCGATCGCCTTCTACGGTAGAAATGACACACGGACGTAACTATGTTTTACGAAAGTGCATTATAGGGATTTTAATGTTCATGTGAGGAAGTTATGTGTGGTAAGAGATACGATTAAATAAAACTTTTTGTAATACAATAAATGTTTAATCACTACGGATGTCAGCAATTGAAAACAATCTGTTGTAATCACGAAGCCAACCAATTGTACCGGTAAGTCTCAAGCAGATTAATGACAAAACGCCAGCCCCAAGCGCAGACTATAGCCTGACGCAAACAGTTATCCAGTTATCCAGTTATTCTCAAGAACTGACAGGTTGTGTTACCAACTCATATCCGTAACCACCATGAACATTCATTATACTTACAGGCATGCAAACAACCATGTTATCGTTCCCTGGCGTTTAAATTTCTTCTGAAATTCAGGAAAGTATTGGCATGAACACGAACTTAAAAAAATTATTATTAGTGAGTCCACGGAAAGAAAAAAAGGAGTACCAAAATTAGATGTCAAAATAGATAAACCGGAACAAATGGACAATCTTGCAACCCTATAAACAACATTAATGAAGAGTGTTTCAATCACCACGTATTCTTGCCACATCTTGTACTTCACGAAGTGAACTCGAAGTTCACAGACAAAATTTCGGAGGTTGTTTAGGAATATTTTTTGAGAATTTTGTTATAAGGTGACATAGTAACATTACATTTATGATTTATTCGATTTGTTACCTCATATCCTTTGCTTCTGCAGAAATACCTTCAGAACAGTGAAAAAGCCTGTAATATGCAACCACCAGCACGTACAATACAAAAAACAGTAAGGCAACAACACTCACACAGATGCAAAAAATACAGCAATGTGGTTGCTGTTGCTGCGGGAACGACTCGGTTTAGCGTCGTCGTACCACTCTTCCACAGCATTCACTGACCCAATAATCAAGGCGCATGTCGACCAACTCTTCACTAAGAAACTTATCCACATTGCTGTGCAGCACTGTTAACGTAGAACTGTAAAAGAACACCGCCGGCGGGACAAAACCGAGCAGTACTGAATGCAAGCTTGAGGGCGAAGAATAAAATGGGTGTTATTGTTGCCTACACCAAGCACCAAATCGAAAATGATTTTTTCCTAACAGGCATATCGCCGCTAACAGATCTGATGTGCAGATGTTTTCAATGTAATGAAGATGTGGAGACTACGGATCCCTTACACCAAAATACTCAGAAAAATCCCAGAATAACCGAAATTTTTACGCTGGAATTCGGCTTCACCCTGTATATCCACTGACTGACTGACTGACAAGAAAATATAAAATTAGTATCCCTTCAAAGGCTAATCTAATATTTATAAGATGCTTATTTGCACCAGTGACAAAAACAGAATAATACAAAGAATAAATATCATTAAAAATACAGAAACTTGAGAAAAAAGCTCTCGTTGCCATAATTATGTCTGGATAACGTCGAAAAATAAATATACTGCATAAGAGGGTGAGGCACTCTAGACGAAGTCGTGTGATTGAGAGTGTCACTGCGGGTGTAGCCACAAACGAAGAGTGAAGAATGAAGGACTGTGTCGTCCTGGGTGTATTACACTTGAAGTGTTTCCGGGATGCGCTCCTGGCTTTGCCGTTCACGCATTCTGCTTTATCATACTACGACAGGAAATCAGGTCCTATTATAACACGTACGTGAGAACCATTATTCTACAAGTATTTATTTCCTTTGAACACACGATAACTACAACCATAAAATAGTCCATCCTCTTTGTCGACTTCTGTAAGTGCTATGGGCGTACATTTAAACCACCTGAATTAGTCACAAAGATGTTTTTTTCTAATTATGTACCGGCATATGCTACCGATACGATGACAATGTATGTAAGCACGACTCAACGTTAATTTCTAACTTTTAATAATCTACCTTATGAAACATACCAAAATATAGGGTGTGCGCCAACTGCGTTGAAGGTTTCCAACTTAAAGTGGTAACTGAATTTTTCGTCTACAGAAACGTATTAACCTCTCTATCATGTGATTTTATGTAACGGAGAAAGTAGTTTGTGACATCCAAGAGAGAAATGTAAAATACCTGTTGGAGTGAGTGTATAGAACATCACTCAGTATTTCATCAAAGTCGTTAATATTGTAATAGTAAACTGGGTGGATGGCGCATTCCAACACCGTACTGCTTTAGTGGATGTCTAAGAACGACTCTTATGGCTCGAAGTGGAATACGAGTCGCTACGTGACCCTCCCCCCACCCTTCCTCATCGCAAAAAACGCAGAGCCGTGCCACAGCTTCATGTTCGCCACAAGAAAGAAATAAGCTTAGAACCAAACAGGTCTCGTCTTCCTACTTGTGAGTTCTTAGGTAGCGCGATGCCAAAGCACTGAGCCAACAATGCGCTCTATATCAATGCTAATCATTTAAAAGTTACACCACCTTTCGCCGGAATTGGTTTGAGTCATTCAGATTTAACAAAGATAAAACAAAGTGATATAGTCAAAAAGATTTGCGCTCATAATAAGTATTGATTCAATGAGGAGGAAATAAGTTAACAATGAGATGATTTCCTTAACAAGTATATTCTATCAAGCGGAAATATGAATTTACAAAAAATGACTTTTGCTGTGTATTAATTTGAAGGGTGCTCAGTAAAGTAAAAAATGTTTAAGCCATGTAAAAGCCACACAGAAAAAAAATACGAAAAGAAAATGCAACTTCCTTATTGCAAGAAAATCAGTATTTTATAGCCATGAATTGAAAAATTGATTTGCCACATACTTCTAATTTGACATGAAAGAAAAGTGCCATATACACATACTCTACACATCCTACAGAAAGTAAAATATTATCAACAGATTATACACAAATATAAGAAACACATACCAGGCACAGCTGAGTCCGCGTCCTTTGACATTGTTTACTTAGTGTACGAACATACCTGTAAAGGAAAGAAAAACAGTTAAGTGCAATTAATTTCAACAAATTAATTTAGTTAGAAACACTCGCAATTAAATATAACTGCCTGAATTCAATATGAAAATGAAGATTCAAAGAACAATGAGTCAAAACGGTCTGTAAGGCTTGCAATCGAACAATTTCATCAAAGACAAAATAATCATATTCGATGAAAAACGAAGCGAAAGGATAAGATCTGAGAAAAAAAATAGCGTTCGTCGAAATAAAATGTCCTGACAAACACCTACAGCTACATGATTACTCTGAAATTCACAATCAAGTGCCGTCGGACAGTTCATGGAACAACCTTTAAGTGCACTCTCGAACAGCGCGCGGGGAAAACGAACACTTAGATCTTTCCGTTGAGATATCTGATTTCTCGTATTTTATTATGATGATCATCTCTCCCTAGGTAGGAAGGCACCAACAAAATAATTTCACACTCTGAGGAGAGAGCCGGTGATTGAAATTTCATGATAAGGTCCAGTCGCAGTGAAAAACGCCTTTGTTTTCATGACTGCCAACTCATTTCGTGTATTACGTCCGTGGCACTCTCTCCACTATTTCGTAATACAAAATGAGCTGTTATTTTTGAACTTTTTCGATGCCCCCCCTCAATCCTATCTAATGCGGATCCCACACGGCACAGTAATACTCCAGAAGAGGGCGGACAAGCGTAGTGTAAGCAGTCTCTCCGGTAGATCCGTTACATTTTCTAAGTTTTCTGTCAATAAACCGCAGTCTTTGGTTTGCTTTGACCACAACATTATCTACGTGATCGTTCCAATTTAAGTTATGAATAACTGTAATCCCTAAGTATTTAGCTGAGTTTACAGCATTCAGATGTGTGTGATTTGTCGTGTAAGTGAAATTTAGCAGAT
The DNA here is from genome assembly GCF_023864275.1 of Schistocerca cancellata. Taxonomy (NCBI): domain Eukaryota; kingdom Metazoa; phylum Arthropoda; class Insecta; order Orthoptera; family Acrididae; genus Schistocerca; species Schistocerca cancellata. The sequence goes on along the minus strand of NC_064628.1, from coordinate 493,632,998 downwards.
TCTTTTCAGTGCTCACGTGGATGAGGTCACACTTCTCATGGTTTAGAACCAATTTGCCACTTTTTGCACCTTACGGATATTTTGTCTTAACCATTTTGCAATTTTTTTTGATAATCTGATGTCTTAATATGACAGTAAATGACAGCCTCATCTGCAAACAATTTACGAGGACTGCTCGGGTTGTCTTTTAAATCGGTTCTGTAGTAATCAGGAACAACAGAGGACCTACAACACTTCCTTAGGGAACACGTCGGGCATTATAACTATGACCTTCCTGACAGGAAATCACGACGAAAGAAGTAGCTTACAAAACGCTTGTTCGTCCGATTCTTGAGTATTGCTCATCAGTATGGGACCCTTACCAGGTTGGATTAATAGAAGAGATAGACATGATCCAGCGAAAAGCAGCGCGATTCGTCATGGGGACATTTAGTCAGCGCGAGAGCGTTACGGAGATGCTGAACAAGCTCCAGTGGCGGACACTTCAAGAAAGGCGTTACGCAATACGGAGAGGTTTATTATCGAAATTACGAGAGAGCACATTCCGGGAAGAGATGGGCAACATATTACTACCGCCCACATATATCTCGCGTAATGATCACAACGAAAAGATCCGAGAAATTAGAGCAAATACGGAGACTTACAAGCAGTCGTTCTTCCCACGCACAATTCGTGAATGGAACAGGGAAGGGGGGATCAGATAGTGGTACAATAAGTACCCTCCGCCACACACCGTAAGGTGGCTCGCGGAGTATAGATGTAGAATGTAGAATCCAGTCACACAACAGGGACCATACTCCATACTCACGCAGTTTGATTAGATGCCCCTTGTGAGGAACGGTGTCAAAAGCCTGCTGGAAATCTAAAACTAAAGAATGAATTTGATATCCCCTGTCATTAGCAATCATTACTTTCTGAGAATACACACCTAGTTCAGTTTCACAAGTACGATATTTTCTGAATATGTATTGGCTGTTCGTCAACAAGTCGTTCTCTTCGAGGTGATTCATAATGTTTGAGCACTGTGTATGTTCCAAAATCTCATTGCAAATCGACGTTAATGATAGGGATCTGTAATTCACCGGATTACTCCTATTTCCTTTCCTGGGTTATTGTGTGACTTGATCTTGAAGTATGCACCGTGAATTGCAATTACAAATTATAAATACACCTTCCAATTAAATATACAAGCTGAGCACAAACTATCCTATTATAAATTTTGGAAATACCCACTAAATTTATTTAATTCCTTGATGAAATTAATGCGAATAGCTTTGGTACAGTTAAAAAGTGACTATGAACGGATAACTGCTATCTCTTCTACGAAACAAACAGTAAATCTAAATACCCACAAAAACGTGACACTCTATAAAAGTCGACGAAATAGCTCAGAGTAACTACGTTAAAAATGCTTTATTAGATACTCCACGACATATATGCAGACAACGATTCAAAGAAAGTCAAATGGATATTTAACGTTACAAAGTTCCGCAAAGGTGTGGACAGTTTTGATATGTGATACAATGACTACGGTAAGCAAGTATCGCGTCTTCCTTATCTATACATGAGGCCTCTCCCCTTAAATGAACACAGATTCCTTCTACGCTTCTCCTTTCGAGAATCACAGCTACACTTGAGGATAGATCCTACACCAAAATGAAGTAATCGCTATCCCTGAAATGCTGCGCTCTCGTGACAGAAAACGTGACGCTGTCAAGTGTTTGTTGCCCTCCAGAGAAGAACTAATAGCAACAGTGGTGACCGCAGGAAGCCTCTGAGCTGCCGTCCGCACGGATTACTGGCGGCAGTCGTAATCTTCTTAACGGCCGGCGCTGGAATAGGTCAGATGTGAAAGCACCAGTGGCAGACGAGTCGGACTCACCGTCACTCATCCGCTTTGAGAAGGCACGCTAATGTACCGTATTATTATTATTATTGTAACGCTTAGTATACGCTTACAAAACATTTCTAAATTCGCCTTGTTTCAGCACGATTAAGTTGCCTGTTTTTCATTCGATTTCTGGTCACTTTTCCCGGGCTTTAGTCAACAATTTCCAAATTCTTTATTTAATGTGAAAATCTGTAACATAACATGCTCTGGTATGCCAAGAACATTTTTTCCTAATATTGTATCAACGCTTATCCTTTCGTCCTCATTTCTGGCCGTATGCTACGTAATACTGTGTTGTTACTAATGGCGTTACAGAACGTGAGAGAAAATCGTAACCAGTTCATCAGTTTTCCTCTAAAGGTTAAAATGAAGCCGTCTGCCATAATCAGCTGTTCTACTTCTCTACTGACAACACAGTATTCCCCGCCTCCTTTTATACTGGCAGGTTGCCTGGGATTCCGACGTGTCCTGGGGTCCACACAAACACCACTGAACGACGGGACCGTTCCACGGCATAGATGCACTCTTGGATGGTCGCTAACAAAGGATAACGAGGGTAGCACTGGTCGATAGCTCGTAGGTTGCTCAAGGAGTCAGTACAAAGAAGAAACGACTCCCCAGGGTAGGAACGGATGTGCTCAAGAGCACGAGACATAGCCACCAGCTCGGCAGTGAAAACACTGCAGCCATCGGACAAGGAATGCTGTTGAATATGTAATCCATGGACATACGCGAAGCCGACGTGACAATCAGTCATCGAGCCGCCGGTGTACACCACTTCATGGCCTCGGAGCATAACAAGAATCGAGAGGAAGTAACAGCGGACAGCCACGGGGTGAACTGAGTCCTTTGGGCTATGTGAAAGGTCAAGGCGAAGCCGCGACCTAGGTGTACACTGTGGAGGTGTAAGCGGATGGACCTCGAGTATAGGTGGTAAAGGCAAGGACTCCAGTTCTGATAGAAGGGATCGGACGCGAACTGCGACTGTAAGCCCTAACATGGGCCGCCAATACGGGAGATGAACCGCCGTGGGTGGGAAAAGGAGACGGTAATTCGGATGCACAGGAGAACTACGAACGTGTGCAACGTAACTGTCCGGCAGTTGCGCACGCCTGACCTGCAGTGTAGGGACTCCGGCCTCTGTCAGGACGCTGGTCACCGGACTCGTCCTAAAAGCTCCCGTCGCTAGTCGAACGCCATTATGGTGCACTGGTCGAGTAAACACAACGCTGACGGCGCCGCCGAGCCATAAACCAGACTCCCATAATCAAGGCGGGATTAAACATGGGCTCTGTACAGTTGCAGCAGCGAAGAGTGATCTGCACCCCAGTTGGTGTTGCTCAGACAGCGGAGGGCATTGAGGTGCTGCCAGCACTTCTGCTTAAGCTGACGACGGTGAGGAAGCCAAGTCAACAGGGTGTTGCTCAGACAGCGGAGGGCATTGAGGTGCTGCCAGCACTTCTGCTTAAGCTGACGACGGTGAGGAAGCCAAGTCAACAGGACGTCGAAAACCAGTCCTATAAATCGATGCGTCTCCACTACAGCGAGGGGATCGTCAGTAAGTAAAGTTCTGGTTCCGGATGAACGGTACGGCGCCGACAGAAGTGCATAACACACGACTTTGCGGCCGAATGGGCTAGAGCCCCTGACTGCGCCTTGTGGATGGCTCCCTGTAGGCACCATTCAACAACACCAGTACTGGTGGAGCAGTATGAAATGCAGAAGTCGTCTGCATACACAGAGGGTGAGACGAACGGCCCTACAGCTGCTGCTAGACCGTTAATGGCCACTAAAAATAGAGATACACTCAATACAGAGCCCTGCGGGACCCCATTCTCCTGGATATAGGGGGAATTATGAGAGGCACTAACTTGGACACTGAAGTACGAAGCGACAGGAAATTCTGGATAAAAATCGGGAGCGGGCCTCGAAGACCCCAATCGTATAATGCGGCAAGGATATGATGTTTGCCAAGGGGTGTCATACGCTTTTCGTAAATCAAAAAAGACGCCAACAAGGTGTTGGCGTCTGGAAAAGGCTGTTCGGACGGCAGACTCGAAGACACAAGATTATCAGTGATAGAGCGACCCAGGCGGAAACCGCCCTGGCACGGAGCCAGTAGGCCACGTGACTCCAGGACTCAATCCAACCGCCGACACACCATACGTTCCAGCAGCTTACAAAGAACGTTGGTGAGGCTGATGGGTCGATAGTTATCCACATCAAGCGGGTTTTTGCCGGGTTTGAGTACACTGGTATGATGGTGCTCTCCAGCCAGTGCGATGGAAAGATGCCATCGCACCAGATCCGGTTGAAGATGAGGAGATGTCGCTTGTAGTCAGACGAGAGACGTTTGATCATCTGACTATGGATTCGATCTAGCCCAGGAGCAGCGTCGGGGCAATGTGCAAGGGCACTGAAGAGCTCCCACTCTATAAATGGGGCGTTATAGGATTCACTGTGGCGTGTAGTGAACGAGAGGACTTTCCCTTCCAGCCGCCGTTTGAGAGTGCGAAAGGCTGTGAGATAATTCTCCGACGCAAAAGCTCGAGCAAAGTGCTCGGCAATCGCGTTTGCGTCGGTAGATAATATGCCATTTGTGCTAACATCGGGAACACCTGTTGGGGTCGGGTACCCGAAAAAAACGTTTCATCTTTTCCCGACTAGGGAAGGTGACGTATGGCACCCAATGGTCGAGACGTATCACTCCCACCACTCTTGTTTCCGTCTTTTGATAAGCTGGCGAACGCGGGCATGGAGCCGTTTAAAAGCTATGACATGCTCCAGGGAAGGGTGACGCTTATGTCGCTGTAGAGCTCGCCGACGCTCCTTAATTGCCTCAGCGACTTCTGGCGACCACCAAGGGACTGTCTTTCGCCCGGGGCACCTTGAAGAACGAGGGATCGCGTTTACCGCCGCAGAAACGATCGTTGTAGTTACCTGCTCAACCACCACATCGATGTTACCATGTGGGGGAGATTCAACGGTGACAGCAGAGGTGAAAGCATCCCAATCTGCCTTGTTTAAAGCCAATCTGGACAGGCGTCCATGGGCCTGACGCCGGGGCAGTGACATGAGGATGGGGAAGTGGTCATGTGCTCTCCAGTGGAAAGATGGGAGAAGGATAGGACTTCAAACGGAGAGATCAATGGCCGAATATGTGCCATGTGCCACACTGAAATGTGTGGGGGCACCTGTATTTAAGAGGCAGCGGTCGAGTTGTGACAGTAAATTTTCGACATCTCTGCCTTGGCCAGTAAGCATGATGCCACCCCACAAGGGGTTATGAGCGTTAAAATCTCCCAAAAGTGGGAAAGGTTTAAGGAGTTGAACAATCAGTGCAGCCAATGTGTTCAGGGGAACTGCACCATCTGGAGGAAGATATACTTTGCAGACAGTTATTTCCTGTGTCGTCCTTATCCTGACAGCCATAGCTTCAAGAGGGGTTTGAAGGGGCAGAGGTTCATTGCCAAAAATGGCTCTGAGCACTATGGGACTTAACATCTTAGGTCATCAGTCCCCTAGAACTTAGAACTACTTAAACCTAACTAACCTAAGGACATCACACACATCCATGCCCGAGGCAGGATTCGAACCTGCGACCGTAGCAGTCTCGCGGTTCCGAACTGAAGCGCCTAGAACCGCACGGCCACCGCGGCCGGCGGTTCATTGCATACTGAGTTCAGGACATAGACACAAACTCCACCTGACACTCTATTATAGTCACCACGGTTCTTGTAATATCCCCCACAGCTGCGGAGGGCAGAGGGCAAGGGCCCGCATTGCCAGGAACGAGGTTTCCTGGAGGGCAATACAGAAAGCAGGTGTAAAGCTTAAGAGTTGCCGTAGCTCAGCCAGGTAGTGGAAAAAACCGCCGCAATTCCACTGGAGGATGACGTTATCGTAAGGCTTTGGAAGGCATGAAGCGTGCAAGGAGGTAGTTTATGCCTCAAGGTTACCTGCTACCACCGAATGAGTATTTGTAGCCATTTTTATGGTGGATGAGGTATCAGTGAGATCCAGGTCTGCAGGGGACGCTAAGATCTCCACGGCATCCTCAGATGCAGAATCGGTAGGGAGTGGTCGTGTTGGGGCCAATGGAGGGTCCATTTTCTTAGCAAACTCCTTTGGTTGCTTGCCCTCTCGATTCTCTTTAGGGGCTTGCTGGAAGGACTTCTCTGAAGAAGCTTCAGGCACGGAGGAAGACCGTGAAGCTCTTCGTCCAGCAGCTTTTTGCTCCTTGAGCCACTGGCGAGTGTTCGCCGTGGCTTTAGTGGAGACCGTCGGAGAGGGGGCCCAAGTGACCCCTATCGCAGGAGAGGAGTCGGAGGAGACTGTAGCTTCTCCAACAGGGGGGAGGGGAACGATGTCCCGGGCATTTTGGGGGGCCTTGCTCTCAAAGTAGGTGCTTTGGGGGCAACAGAGGAAGTTTTGCCCCCTACCATCTAGGTGGCGGATGTATACTGGTGGCCCAAAGGGCCCACTGATCGTGGCACAGAGTGAGGAACCACTGGCACTTGGGACGGTGATGGTGACGTAGCTGCAGCATATGTTCGACGTCAACCGAATGGGGTGTAATTTTTCCAAATTTACGTTTAGCCTCTGTGTAAGTAAACCAGTCCAGGGTCTTGTATTCCAAGATTTTCCGCTCCTTCTGGAGTACTGAGCAGTCTGGCGACCAGGGGGAGTTGTAGCCTATCCCCGATGTTTTTCAATCTGTATATTGAGCAAGCAGTAAAGGAAACAAAAGAAAAATTTGGTTAAGGAGTCAAAATCCATGGAGTAGAAATAAAAACTTTGAGGTTCGCCGATGACATTGTAATTATGTCAGAGACAGCAAAGGAGCTGGAAGAGCAGCTGAATGGAGTGGACAGTGTCTTGAAAGGAGGATATAAGATGAACATCAACAAAAGCAAAACGAGGATAACGGAATGTAGTCGAATTAAATCAGGTGATGCTGAGGAAATTAGATTAGGAAATGACACAAAGTAGCAGATGAGTTTTGCTACTTGGGGAGCAAAATAACTGATGATGGCCGAAGTAGAGAGGATATAAACTGTAGACTGGTTATGGCAAGGAAAGCTTGTCTGAAGAAGAGGAATTTGTTAATATCGAGTATGGATTTAAGTGTCAGGAAGTCCTTTCTGAAAGTATTTGTATGGAGAATAGTTTAGACAAGAAGAGAATAAAAGCTTTTGAAATGCGGTATTACAGAAGAATGCTCAAGATTAAATGGATGGATCACGTAACTAATGAGGTATTGAATGGAATTGGGGAGACGAGAGATTTGTGGCAGAGCTTGACTAAAAGGGGTAGGTTAGTAGGACACATTCTGAGACATCAACGGTTCACCAATTGAGTACTGGAGGGGAGCGTAGAGGGGTAAAAATCATAGATGGAGACCAAGAGATGAATACACTAAGCAGATTCAGAAGGATGTAGGTTGCAGTAGTTACTCGGAGATGAAGAAGCTCGCACAGGGTAGAGTAGCATGGTGAGCTGCATCAATCCAGCCTCTGGACTGTAGACCACAACAACAATATCACAATGAATTTACAAACTGATTCCGTTATTATTATTTACATTTAGTAATCACACAAAACGTAACATTATTAGCGTGAAAACAAAAAAATGAGCAGTGAATTTATAGGCGGAGAGAAGCGACATGATGATTTCTACTTAAATCAGGATAGTAGATTTTCACAGCCGTTGTTTACTTAGCGGATGACAGTATGGATTCCGGAACTTAGCTACGTTTTTTTGGCCTAACTCCCTCAAACCACAGTGCAATGTAAACATAATGCATCGAAACGAGATGTTTATGTATTGCGAAAAACTTCACCTCGTGTACGACGGAAACCATACGGGTAAGCAAGTATCCGCCAATGCGTTTCGATGTTCCTAAGGACATCACACACATCCATGTCCGAGGCAGGATTCGAACCTGCGACCTTAGCGGTCGCTTCGATGTTTCCATTACAGACCAACGACACCACGTATATAAAATTAAGTCGTAACACTGAGGCAAGTTGTTCGGCGTAAGGCACTTTCCGGGCGGACTGAAGTCACACTGAATGGGGACCTGAAAGTGACACCTTACCTTTCGTTGACATGTTGAATCTCTGAGTCGGGGTGTAAAGCATGGTCAGATGGATCAGGTAGGGCATTTCTGGTGGAAAGGAATGTTTCGGTTCGAGAACCGATCCCCTAAACAGTTTTTACCAATGAGACAGTTTAATATGCTAAGAACAGTACACAATTTCGGTTCGTATAGGGGTATGTTACTCCCATACATGTTTACATGTCCTGAAGACAGGGAGTACATACTTCCAAGTAAACAACTCGAAATGTTCTCTGCAGAAGGAGTCGGCTGAACGGATGTGTGTACTTGCCCATTAACCGTCGAATCTGTCATCTAAATTACTGAGCCTCTCTCTCTCTCTCTCTCTCTCTCTCTCTCTCTCTCTCTCTCTCTCTCTCTCTCTAAGAAAGAAAGGTAATGATTTGCATAGGTTGGTAATCGATTCAAACAGTTTATGAAAGCAAAAAAGTCTGTCGAGTTTTTAAGATCAAACACATAACCTGCGACTAATTGCGACAAGCCTTCGCTCTCCCTAAGGCGAGGGCAGAGTTGCCACTGCCTTTAGCCAGAATTACAAATGCGACGCGACACAAACTAAGCATTACCTTCCTCTGCTCTGTCGCTGCTGCTGTAGTTGGTGACTGATATCTGCATCCGATAGTCGCACAATAACAACATATACAATGATTTAAGTAGTCGAGGCACGTTCTTCAATGGGAGCAAATTGATCTGTGCTACTTGTATGTACATTAATGACTTCCCACTGCCTCTTTCCTTTACAATATTACCACGAAAATACTAAATGAGAAAAAACGAATTTGTATGTAAATTAGTAAAATTACGAATTGTTTTTCAATTATCTTCATGGAAAATCTAGCAATCGCACTGACTGAAAATTTATGTTAACGGCTCTAGAAGCGGACGAAGGGCGTCGGAACAGTGTAATATAATAATAATAATAATAATAATAATAATAATAATAATAATAATAATAATAATATCTTCACCTGTAAAAACCTATAACGGCCTTTATAGCAAAGTGGAGAATATGTCTGCTGTTCATTATAAGAAGTAGTTCGAGTAGGAGAGCACTTCAAGACTGAGTAAAAAAATGCCATGCTTACGGGCTATTTTGATTTCTACCTAAATCAGGATAATAAATTTTCACCGCCGGTGTTTACTTAGAGGATGACAGTATGGATTCCGAAACTTACACTACTTTTTTGGCCTAACTGCCTCAACGCACAAGCCACCAAGAAAAAATATACAAGTCATCAACCATGCGTTGTCTTAAAAACTACAGTGATTTACCATACTCTACGCATCGTAAATTCACTCTCGTGCAAGTAAACGCAGTCACAGCGATTGGCCATCCACCAGATTTTGTAACGTCATTGAAGGTAGATCCAGGATAAGTGAAAGACATTTAGTCATTATTTCAAATCTAATGAAACTCTGAGGACCGCTAAATAAGTTGAAGTATTCAGAATATTTTCTGATTAACGAGATAAAATGTTTGGCGCATATAACTCTTGTTTCAAATCAAAACTGAAAGTCGCTTTCTTGTGTGTCGTGCACATGTGCTCGCTTCGTTCGTACTCTCCGTGAATTTCTATGAAGTCACTTCGTGGTCTGGAATGAGTTACAGGTATGGAAAACCATTAAAAAAAGCAGCTACAAATATTATGCTTATTGTTTTGGAGACGTTTTCGGAGCAATGCAAGTCACTGCAGAAGCGGCAGGTTACAGAAATAACAGCCGCGTTTACCAGCATTCTGTGTTAGGTTTATCAGGGGAGCGTAAAGAAAAACGAAGTGCGTATAAACTATCAACTCGAAGCAAAATGAGAAGATGGCAGTCGTGTGTGTTGGTAAATGAGACGATTTCATGAACAGCTCTGCTTAGTCCAGGGGCATACGTTTTGCTTTAGAAATGAAACGTCTACGATAAACAAAGTGCCTATTTCAAGTGGGAGGAGTTAACATCGGTAACGACTCGCTAACTATTAAAAGAGTAAGTGTCCACATTTTAATGAAAGACGCTGATGTTCAGTTCGAAAATAGGGAAAAATAACGTTAGACTAGTCAGAAAGGACATTTTTTGCGAAGAATGCATTTATCTTTGTCGCACTCATGAATTTAGAGATGAAACACATCGACTTCCTGGCTGATACTTGAGACAATCCAAGATTTGTGAAGTAAAAGGTGTGAAAAAAAGGAAAAAAAACATAGCAGACAGACTTTTGTCGCAGGTCGATCGGCGTGAATAAAAAATCCGACGCTGAATGGCATGGTTTACGTTCTGCGAGGAGTAGAATCCAGTGACCTAAGACGAAAAGCCGTGGAACTCATAGCATAATGTTGATATCCCTGCATATGCTTACGACTAGACCATAAACAATGTTTCATTGATCTCAACATGGTTCTGTTTGTACCAGTATTCTGGAACGTATTCCGAATTCAAACATAATGGTCTATCTTGAATAAGTCGGCCTTATTCATTGACGCAAATAAAAATTTCAGAAACACAGACCATGCGAAGCCCAACTTTCCCTGTTTATGCATGCTACTACAGGAGCCACTGACAGAGCCAGTCGGGTTGATCCGACTTTTGATTCAGTACGACATCGTCGTCTACTATAGAATACACGTTCGTATGGGATACCCGACACGGTTTGTGAGTGGATCAAAAATTTAGGTGAGCTGGAAGCATTACTGCTGACGTTATATATTAATGCCTGAGGTACACGGTCTAGCCACAGTAATGTGACTACCGCCTATGTTCGATGTTAACGTGCAATTACAACTCACAGATGACAGGTGGCAGCAGTACCAGTGGAGGGTATATAAAGCGTGTCGGGGGAACGCGGAAACAGTGCAGTCGTCGTAATGGGAATGGAAGCGGTTCCTGTGACGTGCAAAAGGACATTGTCATTAGCTTTCAGCCCAAGGGTTGAAGCGTTACCGAAATGGCTAAGTCTGTAAGCTGTTCGCATGCCGCCGTAGTTCAAGTATACCTTGCATGGCATAATGGCGCCATCCAAAACCGGCGCCGAGGCATCTGTTGTTGAGCAACTGACGGACCAGACGAACCTCTGCGAACGTACCTCCGCAGCAGGTACCTGGTCGATGTACCCACGCTGACTGCTTTTCATCGGCGACAAGGTTGGAGTTTGCACGTCAAACACCGCAACTTGACGTCCACTGAGTTCCGACAAGTGGCCTTTTCAGATGAATCACGTTTTATACTCCATAGGACAGATGGCGTGCACAGCGTTAAACGTCTGAGAGCAATAACCTGCAACAATCGTCTAAAGGCTCCAGGCCGGAAAAGAGTGTTATGGTCTGGGAAAGGTTTTGGTGTAATTTCGTGTGTGATTTCGTCATTCTGGAAGGTACAAAGCGTCAACACAAGAAGGCATCTATCCTTGGGAAAACCTTCACCCCAACATGCAGTTTGTTTTTCTTCGGAACGATGGCATCAACGAGCAGGACAGTGCAATGTGTCACATAGCTTGCAGTGTACGCGCGTGATTTGAAGAACAACAGTACGTGTTTTTTCTGCATGTCTCACAGCGGTCCGTGCGGCAAAAGGTTGTTCTTCAGGCTTTTGAGAGGTGATCATTAATGTGACTTGACACTGTATTATTCATCAGACTTTTCGCGGATGCTATGATTACCTATGATGAAGTTTTATGCTATAAAAATGGAGTAAAATGAAGTTAGATATCGAAAAAGATACTGTAGCTCAAAGCTGTTACGTATACAAACGTAAAAACGTAGCACTACAATCTTGATGAGGTACACACAGAATCAGAGCCGTTTATGCACTAGGAAGACCTAGGAGTAAGAAAGAGTGGGAGGTGTGAAGTGCAATGATCACATAAACTCACTTGTATGTAAAGCGAACTTCAGGCTTGGGCTTATTTGTAGGATACTGGTACACTACAGTCTGGCTACAAGAGACATCGTGAACATTTGTATAGCCTACACTATAATATACTTCAGGTGTGTAGGATCTATATCATATCAAATCAAAGACAGATACTGAGCGTGCACAAGGAAAGACAGCGCGAATGTTCTGAGGCTTATTTGAGCTGCAAGAGACTAGCAGAACTGATGAATAATTTTAGCTGGTAAATACTTCATGAAAGATGTCATTGATCTCCCGACAACCTGCTTTCAAAAGTCTAAGCATCTACTTTCGGGGCTTAAACTACACTCATGCTCTTAAATTAAGGATAATTGCAGAATGTGCTGCCACACAACGTGGCACTACACAAAACTGGCGCTAACAGCATAGTCACATAGGGAACGCACACGACACAGGTCTGTAAGTCCACGGTATTGGTGACAAGTTGAGAAAACCGTCCCGAAACACATGTCCTACAAAACGTCACTGTTTCCTGGGCATGTATCCCGACATCAGTATGGAATATGATCACCATGCACACGTACACAGGCCGCACAACGGGTTGGCATACTCTGGATCAGATGGTCGAGCAGCTGCTGGGGTATAGCCTCCCATTCTTGCACCAGTGCCTGTCGGATCTCCTGAAGTGCCGTAGGGGTATGAGGACGTGCAGCGATGCGTCGACCGAGAGCATCCCAGACGTGCTCGATGGGGTTTAGGTCTGGAGAACAGGCAGGCCACTCCATTCGACTGATGTCTTCTGTTTCAAGTACTCCTCCACGAAGGCAGCTCGATGGGGCCATGCGTTACCATCCACCAGGATAAAGGTGGAACCCATTGCACCCCTGAAAAGACGGACATATTGGTGCATAATGACGTCCCGATACACTTGACCTGTTACAGTTCCTCTGTCAAAGACATGCACGGCTGTACGTGCACCAATCATAATCCCACCCCACACCATCAAACCACGACCTCCAAACAGGTCCGTTTCAAGGACATTCAGGGGTTGGTATCTCGTTCCTGGTTCACGCCAGATGAAAACCCGGCGAGAATCACTGTTCAAACTACACCTGGTCTCGTCCGTGAACATAACCTGAGACCACTGTTCCAATGACCACGTACTTTGTTCTTGACACCAGGTTTTACGGGCTCTCCTGTAACCAGGGGTCAGTGGAATGCACCCTTCAGGTCTCCGGGAGAATAAACCATGTGTGTTCAGTCGTCTGTAGACTGTGTGTCTGGAGACAACTGTTCCAGTGGCTACGGTAATGTCCTGAGCAAGGTTACCTAAAGTACTCCGTGGCCGTCTGCGGGCCCTGGTGGTGAGATATCAGTCTTCTTGTGGTGTTGTACTCTGTGGACGTCCCGTACTGCAGCGCCTGGACACGTTTCCTGTCTGCTGGAATCGTTGCCGTAATCTTGGGATCACACTTTGTGGCACATGGAGAGCCCGTCTACGACCTGCTGTGTTTGACCAGCCTCCTGTCGCCCTAGTATTCTATCCCTCATATCGTCAATCAATATGTGTTCTTTGAGCCATTTTCAACACACAGGCACCATTAGCACGCCTGAGAACATCTGCACACTTACTCGCTGCACTGTACTCTGGCATGCACCAACACACCTCTGCGTATGTGGACTGCTGCCAGCGCCACCGTGCGACGACCGCAGGTCAAATACACCGCATGGTCGAACTCCGAGGTGAACCCGCAAACCGCCCAATAGAGCGTTATTTCACCAGGTATCAGCGTTATCCATAATTTATGAGCAGGAGTGTATACATTCTCTTCAGCGACCTACAAAGTGTAACAAAAATACGGAAACACCAAACCTACAACACATTACATGCCTAATACAGTGTAGGGGACCTGTTTACAATCAAAACAGCCTCCACTCGTCTCGGAACAGATAATTACAGGTCCTGTATGGTTTTCAAGAGAACCTTTACCATTCTTTTAATAAAATAGTGGCAAATTCCGGTAACGGAAGTAGATAGCGATCAAGCACCGTTCTCTCTGAAATAGAGAACACTGGATTGTTTGGGGGAAGAGACCAAACAGCGAGGTCATCCGTCTCATCGAATTAGGGAAGGACGGGGAAGGAAGTCGGCGGTGCCCTTTCAAAGGAACCATCCCGGAATTGGCCTGGAGCGATTTAGGTTAGGGAAATCATGGAAAATCTAAATCTGGATGGCCGGACGCGGGACTGAACCGTCGTCCTCCCGAATGCGAGTCCAGTGTGCTAACCACTGCGCCACCTCGCTCGGTGCAACAGAGAACAAAAGCTGAATAACACTGCGATCTGGTGACCGTGGTGGCCACAGCAGACGTAACACTTCATCCTCGTGTTCACAAAACCAGTTCTGGAAGATGCGAGTTGTGTGAACAGGGACGCTGTCGTCTTGGAACACAGCATCACCACTGGGGAGCAAATACTGTATCATAAGGTGGAGTTTATCGGCAAAAGGCCGCATAATCCTTGTCAGTAACACGACCTTGCAGAGAAAGCTTGAAGCCCATGTAATACCACGATATGGCTGCCCACATCACCACCGAACCACCGCCAAGTTCCACTCTTGGGACGTAAACTCGGACACAAGTCGGACCAAATGACTTTCTTCCATTGCCCCTTAGTCCAGCCCTTATGGCTTCGGCACCACGTATTTACTTTCTATACGCATTTGCACCACTGATGAGTGGTTTCGAAATTCCAGCTCGCCCGGCAGTACTCTGCTTCTGCAGTTCCTTTCGTGTTGTTCTGGTGCTGCTATGACTCAGTGAGTGACGTTTCTCCGCTTTTCCAGTATGCAGTATAAATCTACGATCAGTGCCTCTTGAAACACCTTACACTTCGGCTGCTTTGGTTACAGAGGCACCCACTGTACGAAAATCAACACTCTCCCCGCGTTCGAATTCACTTTGCTTCGACCTAATGCACTCACGATTACACAGAACACCGTTCCGACCACGACTGACATTTGCAACGTATAAAGAACATTGCACAAGCTTCGTTCTTAAATACAAGAGTGTAACGTCCACGCTAGGCTACCCTCTGTCTATGTTCAAGCAGGCATTTATCGCGGTGTTCCACATTTTTGTGCAACTCCTGTATGTATTTTCTTCTCAGTCTTCTTTCCGCCTTTCCTGTTTCTCTACGGGTTCGGTGTTGTTATATGGGTTGTGGCAATTATGCGTGATAATTGATCGTCGGATGCCTTCCTGACTCCACCCTCCTCCACCTCCCCCCGCCGTTCTGGACATGAACTGTGTTACCCATCCGTCTGCCTCTACAGTAAATCTCATGTTCAAGCGTGAGAACATTTTCTAAATGTTTGTATAGCGTATATCTGAGGCGAACTTGGGAACCAGACTTGTATTTACCTAGTTGGATGCGAGAAATCGCCAAGAAACCTCACCCAGAGTGGCCGGCTCACCAGCCCCCGTCGTTAATCCGCGAGTCGGATTGGAACCGGGGTAGGCTCGTCTTCCCCTATCCCAGACGGGGCGCCTAATAAACATATAGATAAAATTAGTTATGCGAATGCGTGGCGTCTGTTCTTTCGGACATGTCGGAAAGAACAGATACCACAAGGAATCCACAACTGTGATACATATTATGTAAAGTGAGGGGTGAAGGGGGAAGAAAGGAAAGGAAAAGCAACGGAAGGAACTATTGATGTCAGCTGCATCGGGACTTTATGCGGAATCAGTGGCGACGAGTGAAAAATGTGTGCCGGTCCGAGATTTGAACCCGGTACCTCCTGCTTATTATGCAGTTGCGAGAGAGACTGTGTCCGGATGGCGCAGTGGTTGACGCAAATGCCTAGTAATCAGGAGATTCCGGGTTCGAATCCCGGACTGGCACACGTTTTTGCTCGTCGCCACTGATTCCGGCTGAAGTCCCGATGCATCTAACATGAATAGTTCCTTCACTTTCCTTCCCCCCCCCCCCCCCTCAATTTACATACTAGACAAAATCATACTAATAACGGTTCGTAGAATGGTGGAGCCCCAATCTTTCTTTGCACGTTCCACTAGTTAACTGAACAGGAAGGAAAAGAAAAAGGCTCAAATGGCTCTGAGCACTATGGGACTTAACATCTGATGTCATCAGTCCCCTAGAACTACTTAAAACCTAACTAACCTAAGGACATCACACACATCCATGCCCGAGGCAGGATTCGAACAGGAAGCAATTCAAGTTTAGAACAATAAAAAAGCACCCTCTGCTTTACATAATAGACATGCAAACGTAGAGCTGCTTCTGTGGTTTCATTTTTGGCGCCTTTCATTTCCCGTCGGTAGTCAGTGCCCCTAGCATTTCCCCTTCCTCATACAGGGCCGGGCGCGCGGGTCACGGAAGTTCTGTAGACAGACGAGTGTTTATGCGTCGCACATGGGTGCTCGCTTGTGTGGTGGTAGCGGATGCCAGATGAGGCTACACCGCAGCTATCACAGCGATTCTGCTGGGAGGCGCCGTAGGTAAACGGAATTATGGCTACCGCACACAAGGCGCCTAAGACGCGCTTATCTCCTTAAGAGCCGCCCGCAGCTTACGGCCTTGGCTGCGTCGGACGCGTGTTGCTGGCTTCCCCATTCGACCTTTCTAGCCTTACAGACGCTGCTGAACGTAATTAGGTACACTGCATGCAAACCACTTATGGAGTGGTGAAGATAGCATTATCGAAGACGGCTGTAGTGTTCAATGTTTTACTAGGAAATTGGTTTCTAGTAGAGCATGACAAAAATAGATGATATTGGCAACGAATCTCCCAAGATGAATATTACGACACCTGTCACCGAAACTGTCTTGGCATATCGCAATCTACTTTTATCTACTGAGCAAAGCCTTACTTTATTCGTGTCAGAAAGGCACATTAAATTAATCAAGTCGATAACAAATCATAACTACGTTTTGAACAGCTCAACACAGGGAAAAAAAATGTAAAGATCTATATTTCAGACAACGAATCATCCGAAAATAAAAAATACATACAAAACTAAAGCGTTAAATGATTATAGATCGCAATTTCGCGAGAGGAAGATATTCACACAAAAATAAATACAAAATTAAGGCTGTTTGTTTTTATGACGACATGTGAACAAATCAATACAAATTATGAGGCTACAGTTGGAACTGGCGCAAGACCCAGCTAATTACAATTGTGTACACTTACGTGGGTACAAAAGACGTTTCACCAATTCTGTAGATCGACTGTAGGTGGGTTCCTCCTCTAGAATGTCCCGTCTCTTCAGGATTGTCTTGGATCTCGCTGCCCGTTGAGTAATTTCCACACAATCCATGACAAAGGGGCAGTCTTTCAAGGCGTGTACTTTTCAGATGGTTGTTTAAATCACGCTCCGTAATTCTACTCTGCTTTTCTGTGCTTCTGCGTTAAGAGCTGCTGTAATGAGTCCGTCATCACCTCGACTGACGTCAAGTAACAACGATCTAGGGAGGGTAATCGCGTCAGAAGAAAACCATGAACTTCTCCGCCCATGCAGCAGTCTCCGTCGCATGTCAAGTGGAGTTATGCCTGCAAGAACTATAACTTGAAGTGTCGAGGATGGTTTCAGACACCCAGTGACAATCCTACATGTTTCATTTAGGCCAACGTCGATTCATGTCGATTTTGACCTACAGTATCAACAAAATAATACATCAAGAGAATTATAGTTTATCCAATTGTCAACTAGTGACAACGACTCCGAGCAGATGAAAATTACTTAACAGGACGAGAAAGTTTTCTCTGCGTACTATTTCGTGACTTGTCTGCTGTCTTTACGAGGGCTTTACGAAAATTACGTTAACTAAACAATGAAAGGCGATTTAAGAAAAACTGCACAACATGCAAAGGACTGCCCTCCACATATTCCTTTTTTAAAAACCATTTATCCCTCTATTAGGTAGTTTCCGAGCCAATACAGGCTCATCTTCATCTTCATATAGGTGGTATGTAGAGGCACTTAACACATGCAGTTAGTAGCTGCGATTGCGGCGACGTTGAGAATTTCCTGAAGTTGGCGTTCTAAGTACAGCACTTTAAAGCGACCCATTACACACCAACGTGGAAGAGACAGCACTAAGACGCACCTTACGCTTAAGATAAACCAAATGCATCTCAGTACTGTCTCTTCCACGCTGGCGTGTTTGGGTCGTTTTAAAGTGCTGAATTTAGACCTTCAACTTCAGGAAATACATAGCGTCGCTAGAATCCCTGCTACTAGCTGCACCTGTGAAGTGCCTGTGCATACAAACCACACGAAGAAGAGCTTCAGTGGCTCAAACTACCCAATGCAAGGAAAAATATTATAATAATGCGACTTGTCGCAGTAATAACCAAAGTACCATCTATATAAGTAGACTTGTTTTGCTGATCAAATGAGATAAATTAGGAAACACAGGAGAGCGAACAGACAGGCAAATAAAAATAACTGGTCCAGAAAAACCGTAAAAGCCCAAAAACCGTAAAAGCCCGGGAAAAATAAGAGAGAACAAATGAGAGAGAAGGCATTCATCTCGGCCACAGTGCGGCCCTCTGCGGCGGCGTCCGATGGAGAGACAAATGGGCCGACAGGCACCATCGGCGGACAGGAACCGTCCGTCTGCGTTCCTCTGCGGTGAGCCGTCTGCCGCTGGAATGCGCCACCACGCGCTTCCGTAAATACCGGAGCGCTGCCGCCACTGCCACACCCTGCAGCGCTGCGGTATACAACGAGGCGACAGTTCAATGCAGTCGCGGCGACATGGTGGTAGCGTTGGTAGAAATGGCAACAGCAACGGCAATGGTTCTGTTAGGGCAGGGCTTAACAACTGGCCGGTTTTGAGCTCGAGTACTCGCGTCTGCTCAGGCGCGTGCTCGCGAGCAGGTGCAAGGTCGCGGAGTAGGGAGGGAGGGGAAATGCGCGCGCACATTTGAATAGGGCCGCTGCGTGCCTATTGAATTCGCGCCGACTGTGTAACGTTTGAAGTACTACTATCAGCTCTAAGAGTCACTTCGCTGGTAAGAATCATGTCAAGTCGCCGTTGTGTAACCCCAACCATGCTTTCGCAGTTCAACCCCACTGGAAGGAATTGTATCTGTTTACAGAAAAAGATGGTGTTGCAAAATGTTTATTATGTCACAAAACGCTTAATTCTTTTAGGAAATTTAATTTGCAGCGACATTATATGTCGTACCACGCGAAAGACTACGGAAGTGGAAAATGTGATGGACCAGATCGTGCACAGGAAGTTATTAAACTTAAAAGGAAGCTATCCGAAGAAGATCTGGACGACGAAGAAAAATCAACTGAGGCAGCTCTCAGAGTGAGTTACAAAATTGCTTTGCTTTTAGCAAAATCCCTGCTCCCCATCACTGATGGAGATTTCATAAAAGAATGTTTGGTAGTTGCCGCGGAACATTTGTGTCCATCTCAAGTTGAACAGTTTCGGATTGTGCCATTATCTAACATGACCATTATACGTCGCATACAGGACATGGCAGACGAAGTCCAGAGCCAGCTTGCAAATATCCTTGAAGATTTTATGGCGTATTCTCTATCTCTGGACGAAAGTGCTGATATCATAGGAACAGCGCAGCTTACCATATTTATTAGAGGTGTTAATAGAGATCTTCAGGTGAGGGAGGAGCTCCTCGATGTAGTAGCCATGAAGAACACTACAACCGGAGGTGATATTTTAAGCAGTGTTGAAGAAAGTGTTGAAAATACAGGATTGCCGTGGAATTCTTTAGTTTCAGTGTCTACAGACGGTGCACCAGCGATGACAGGGAAAAAAAATCAGGTTTCGTCGCGCTGTTGAAGGAGAAAATGCAAAAACTGACCGTGCCGAATGAAACAAGGAGCGTTCACTGGCTGATCCACCAGGAAAACTTATGTGCAAAGAGTATCACTCTAAAAAATGTGATGAGTGTTGTTTTTCGTACAACCAATTATATAAGGAAGCATGGGCTACAACACAGGCAATTTAAAAGCTTTCTTGAGTATTTAGAAAGCCAGTATGGTAGCCTGCCTTATTACAGCGAGGTCCGCTGGCTTAGTCGTGGCGAATTATTAAATCGATGTTTTATCCTATTAGATGAGATAAATATGTTCATTGAAATAAATAATATGCATGTTCCTGAATTGAAAAAGCCTTCATGGAAATGTGATCTCGCGTTCTTAGCAGATTTAATTAGCCATCTGAATGCTTTGAACATTTCACTACAAGGTAAAGATCTGCTAATTACTCATTTCATAGATCGAATACAAGCTTTTAAAATGAAATTGACACTTTGGGTGAGTCAGCTGGAAACAGGAAATCTAGCTCATTTTCCTACATTATCATCCATACAAGATGTTCACAAAGACTGTGAACGTTATTCACATGCCCTTAAGGAAGAATTTAATCAACACTTTCAAGATCTGACAGCATTAGACAGTTATTTTGATCTGTTCTCTCCATATTCAGCGAATATTGAAGAGATTCGTCCTGAGCTGCAACTAGAAATTATTGACCTGCAGTGTGACAGAGAATACAGAGACAAATTTCAGAACAAGAAAAACATTTTGGAATTCTACAGAGGCTTCCCTCAGGATAGATTTCCTCGTTTGCACAAACTGGCGGCTACAATAATATCAATGATCGGTTCCACGTATGTTTGTGAACAACTGTTCTCTTCAATGAAATGTAACAAGACGCGCCTGAGAAACGCATTGTCTGATCGAAATTTAAACTGCACGCTGCGCCTACAATGCACAAGAACAATTACTCCGAACATAGACGCAATTGTAAATGGCAAAAAGTACAAGATAACCGAGAACCCCACACTTCAGTGACACCTTTTATTGTGTAACAGTTCACAAATCAATACGAATGTAGGGGCATACACTAAGCTAATAAAATTATGTGGCACGTGTACATTCTCCTTTATTTGTTTCATTTGTCGCAGTAATAATTCGTGAATGATATCCCTGCAGGTGGCCGCGGATTTACATTGACTGGCGGCAGCTGTTGTGTGCCCCACGTGACTCTCCCCACTCTCCGCTCTGGTCCGGTAGTGGGGGTAGCGTGCTCGCGCTGCTCCGTGCTCGCGCCTTGCTGCTCACAGCTTGCTCCGCGAGCACGTTATGTTGCGAAGCCCTGTGTTAGGGCTATCGGCAGCAACAGAGGTGGCACTAGTGCTGGCAGTGATAGCGCTAGTGGTGCTACTCATAGTGCTAGCGGTTCTAGCACTGGCAGCATCGCCACTAGTTGTGTTGATCGCGGCGTAGCCACGGGCTGTATTGCTGTATCTAGTACTTGTAGCATTAGCTGAAGCATCGTTTGTGTTAGCAGAGGCAGTGTTGGTACTAATGGTGGTAATAGTGGAGGTGCCACACGCAGGACTGTTGGTGTTAGAGCTGGCAGTGGCGGTGCTACTGGTGACAACAGTGGCAGTGATGCTGCTACTACTGGCAGTTTTTGCAACACTGCTTGTGCTGACAATGTTACTGCTGGAACTTCCTCGAAGATTAAAACTGTGTGCCGGACCGAGACTCGAACTCGGGACCTTTGCCTTTCGCGGGCAAGTGCTCTACCAACTGAGCTACCCAAGCACGAGTCACGCCCCGTCCTCACAGCTTTACTTCTGCCAGTACCTCGTCTCCTACCTTCCAAACTTAACACAAGCTCTTCTGCGAACCTTGCAGAGTTCGAGTCTCGGTCCGGCACACAGTTTTAATCTGCCAGGAAGTTTCATATCAGCGCACACTCCGCTGCAGAGCTCATTCTGGAAACATCCCCCAGGCTGTGGCGAAGCCATGTCTCCGCAATATCCTTTCTTTCGGTAGTTCTGCAAGGTTCGCAGAAGAGATTCTGTTAAGTTTGGAAGGTAGGAGACGAGGTACTGGCAGAAGTAAAGCTGTGAGGACGGGGCGTGAGTCGTACTTGGGTAGCTCGGTTGGTAGAGCACTTGCCCGCGAAAGGCAAAGGTCCCAAGTTCGAGTCTCGGTCCGGCACACAATTTTAATGTGCCAGCAAGTTTCATCTCAGCGCATACTCCGCTGCAGAGTGAAAAAATCATTCTGGAATGTTACTGCTAGCGGTGGCAACACTGCCACTAGTTGTGGTAATACTGATGTTAATGGTGATGACAGTGGTACAACCACAGATGGTATTACTGGCGCTACTGATGAAAGTGGTAGTGCTGGAGTGTTACTAGTGGTAGCAAATGGTGGTGCCAGAGGTGACTTTGTTGTTAATACTGCTGGTGGTGGCAGTGATGGCAGAGATGGTGGTACTTTTACTGATGGTGGTAGTAATACTGCTGGTGATACTGTCCTTTGTGGCAACAATGACAGTTTGTGATGCTTTTATTCTATTGACAAAGCAATGGCTTTTCAGACATGGTGGCACTGGACGCCAAAAGTGATGGTAATGCTGGTGATGGTAGGAAGGTCGTAATGATGTTAACAGTGACAAAAGCAATACAACTGTTGCCAGTTAAATGCAGTCTCACTATTTATTGATCTTCTTAATAACACAACAATCCCAATCGTTGCCGTTAGAATCACAATAATATCTAAGTGCATCAGTGCATTCCGAATAATTTTGTACAGCTTGAAAGCCACAAAACTTTTCCACCGTGTGCGAAAAGAAAATACAGGGCAGAGGCTACTTTCTGCACTACCATCCTGCTGCTAAATAATCTTGGATGTCATTCCTCAAAAACACTTACTTTCGTTATCGATCTGAGTGACACCAATGAGACCTTCACTGCCATCACTAAGCTAACAAAGGAACAATGTCCAGTCTACGGTAATTCCCTGTCGTCTGTGGTTTATTAGTAGCTTAACAGAACTACAGTAAATTATATTAATAATTATAAATTTTACAGACTATAAAATTTGACCTAGTGAAGTGATGATTTATGTTTGTAACTGTATGGTTTGGGGCGATTTCCCCATTGTCTATCAATGAATTGGTTAAAGAACTCTTTTGGAACTTTTTACATAGGAGCATCTACTCAGTGAAAGGATGACGGAGGAAGCGCCTATTAACTAGCCCATTGAAATACGGCAGAATCCGTAGAGGTGGTTTACAGGATCCATGGAAGACTTCATGTAGTGACTTCTACCTCGCTCCTCCAAAATAAGTTCATTTTGTCTCATACACAACGATGCTTCGTTCAGTAGCAGTTTAGTGAATCTCCACTTTGCTGAACTCAGCCACTGCACGCAAAGGCACCACCTCAAGGAAGATCAGCTGACATTACCTCGTTGGGTATATGCACTTGATAGCACTGGTGAGTACAGCAGCATGATGCAACATCTCAGCAAACCACTCAGTAGTAGTATTTAATACAGCTACGGTGGCTAAAGAAAATTTATGACGAGAGCTCAACACGGCATGGTTATCGATGTCAATCGATTTTGTTACTCCATTTGTGAGATTTAGGTAAAATTTCACATATAACAGCCAATAATGCAAGGAAGATACAAGAGAAAATACACAAGGTTGGTCTATACATTTGGCGTGTGGTGAGGAAAAGGTGAGAAGATTATTTAAAACGATGGCTACAAAATTTTGTCTGACATCAATTGTCCAAAAAATAAGTAAAACCAAGGATCGAGAAATAAAATGACTGTCACCCACAAAAGTGGTAAGAAAGGCGCTTCGTGTGGTAGGCTAGTGGATGTGAATTGGATATGGTGAATGTCAGATGAAGTGTCAACTCCTCCCAGTCTCCCATCCCCAAGTGGTAACAGTTCTACGACTGATGAATATCAAAACTTTCAAGCAACATTCGACGGTTCTCTGGTAACAATGTTGTAGTTAGAATGTAGGTCAGAGCCACTTCATTTCCAGCATGAAAACGTCCATATTTGAAAATTGAAGCCCACAAACATATAATTTGATGAAATGACAGTGAATAAAATCAAATGACAGACTCAAGAGTTCTCATCTCAAACCACCAATGACATGCGCAACAGAATCGGTTCACAGCCACGCTCTATACAACAGCCCGCAATGTTTTCTGATCACCGGAAGGCAGCTACAGCATCTAGCAAGGAAACTGTCACAGCAGAATTTAGCTCGCGAAAGCAACTATAGCCAGAACTAAATCACCATAATATCTCAGCATAAGCATTTTTCTGGGGTACTATGGTCCATGGTCTCAAATTAGTGTATCTTAACGGAACTCTTACCACGATTTAAGTACCTTTCCGGCGAAATTCTGCGGCCTACGCCCTCTCCGTTTACGCAACCTATAATATGCGGGACAAGATCCGAAAACTGAAAGTACACGTAGACCATTATCAGAAGTAATAGTGCTTTTAGACCCAACGTAAAGAGTGTTTCTTCTTTTGCATGTTTTCTGTCTGACACAGACTTTGCACAAAGAAATGAAAATACGTAAACAATAATTATTTTTACCGATACTGCCGAATAAACGCGCTTTATTGAACATATGGCACAAGTGTAGTTGGTTACTGATACGAAATACAGCGACTTAAAGGCTGAGACACAACTTTTAGCACATAAAAAAACCGTCATCGCGTCTACGTACATAAACTGGCAGTAACTTATAGCCACATATCAGTGTATGGTGTGGGATAGCAATGACATACACATATGTCAGTACTTTAATGTGGCCCAACTAATTAATGGTATATCCAGATATATGACGACCCAGGGCGACTGTTAAAATCAGTACGCTACATTACCAATGATTAAATATTTAAAGAGACCTGCCTGAAACAGAGCGCTGGCTGACGTCGTTAACAGCCTGAACAAAAATAGCGTTTGCTTTTCATTATACAGTGTATTATGAGAGAATCAGACAGCGCGAAGTCAATAAAGCAAATGCACTGCATCTGACATTTCGGACGGAAGCGATGCGCTGCCTGTAATAACACTACTGTTTTGGAAAATACGGTAAGCCTATCCTAAAATAACACACAGCGATATAAAAGCTCGTACTGACAACAATACAACATGGAAAACACTTTCAGTTTTGTCTACGTAACGCTCTTACATTAGGACACAACGATACATTTTAAAATAGTACTTCGTCTTTTGCTAAATACGACAGGCTCTGGGAATCCTACCTATAAAATGTTAATTCATGTGTGAGCATTTTCACAGTAGTATATTCCTACAGCATCAATCATTAAACATAATTGTCAGTTTGCTGATCTGTGGTGCCCGTTAGACTATGTATAATCTTTACGGAAACATTTTTATACAAATTCTTCAAAGTACAGCGAACAAAGGCAAAGTTATCAGTTTGACGTAACTAACCTTGCTTTGAGTCCGAAACTACGAAACCAAATGTGTTATGGAATAATTCTGCCAATGGAATTGTCCATTCTTGTCCGCATGATGTAATAAATTGTTTTATTATATGCTTTAGTGGCTAACATTGTAGGATAGGCAAACTCGACCAAGTGCAGCAATTCACACTGTTTCCGAGAGACATACTTCCTACGTTGTTGCAAGAGGTCCCTGTTGGTCGTCATGCACGTACTTGGTTCCAACGTCTTGGAACTAGCCTACTTTAGCGTTCGTACATTCATGGATGTGACAGGAACTGAAACTGAGGGTAGCGAAGCAAATGCAGAAATTCTAAGCTCTGTTTTCGAATTTTCCTGTCCAAAGGAAAATTCAAGAGTATTGCATGAATTTTAGTATCGCACAATTGCAAAGATAGTGAAACAGATATCAGTATCTGTCGAT
Source organism: Schistocerca cancellata (assembly GCF_023864275.1). Lineage (NCBI taxonomy): Eukaryota > Metazoa > Arthropoda > Insecta > Orthoptera > Acrididae > Schistocerca > Schistocerca cancellata. The sequence goes on along the minus strand of NC_064628.1, from coordinate 493,607,409 downwards.
GAAAAACAACTGAAATCGTTAAAACTGAACAGGGCTCCATGGCTGGCTGAATCCTGTACAGAATCTACAACGCCATTAGCCTCCGCTTTTATCCATTACACTCCGCAGATTCATCAAGCACAATACTATTCCCGGCAGTTTGAAGAATACACAGATCACACTCATACACAAGAAGGATAAGCGATCGATTCACAAAACTAGAAACCAATGACACTGATATCCATACGTTTTAGAATCTGGGAAGGTATCTGATGTCTCATACAGACTAGATTCCCTTACAGTTTTGTGTTGTAAATTAATGACCATGCAGACAACATTAATAGTATCCTGAGACATTTTTCAGGTGACACAGTTACCAAAAAGGAAGAACTGTCTGAAAAAAAAAAAAACCTTGACAATTATATAGTCGAGCCTTGATAAGATTTCAAAATGGTACAAAGAGTGTCAACTTATTTTGAATGTTCCGAAATGTAAAATTACGCACTTCAGGAAAATAAAAAAGTAGTATCTTCTGATTACAATCTCAACAAGTAACTATTGGAATCATCATCCATTCACGCAAATACTTGGCTGTAACTATTAGTCACTTTTTCTGCAGACTGTCCAAGTATCTGGACCCGCAAATTGTAATGTCTGCATGGCAAGTGGTAACGTTTGCTATGGAGCTGAATGCCAAGTGGTGATGTACTTCTGGTGGGGCTCGGTATTTATAGGAATGAGAACGTTTACTTTGAAAGGTGACATTGTGGTCAGGTGGGTGCTGGGCTACTGGTAACAGATGGACAGCGGCTAGCTAATTGGTGGGACTGGGGAGATAGCAGCTTTTCTCAGAGTAGCAGATTTTTTATTAATTTATTCAATTGAATTTAGATAGCGTCAAGTATCAATAGCATTAAGCAATATAGCGATAAAACTATCTCCTCGCCGAGACATGAAAGTCCATGGGATATCGACCAGCCGCCGTGTCATTCTCTGCCTTGCGGAGAAATACGGATGCGGTATGAAGAACATGTGGTTAGCACACCCCTCCCAGCCGTTTTGCAGACATTCCAGGCGGTGAAGCCGCTACGATCAAGTGGCTCCTCAATTGACATCACGAATTCTGTGCACCCTGTACCAGTCCTCATACCAAGGGAAAATACTTGGCAGTACCGGGACTCGAACCTGGGTCCTATCCATGGCAGCAATCTATGCTGACCATTCAGCTACAGATCATCCATCCCGGTAATCGAGAATCTCGAAGATATTTGTCTGCTATCGACATTGATACTGGCAAGATATCTGTTGTAGGAATTTCAAGACTACTGACAATATTTAATTTTAAGTTTGAAGTCGTATAGCAAACAAAAAATGGATATTATTGTGTGATATTACCAAAAATTAACAGTTTTCGAATGTTTTCCTTTAGTACTGTCAAACCTTGCTTTTCGCCAAATTTTATGATTATGGGTCAAGAGGAGGTACCCCTACAGTTTCTAATGTATGAGGCTGCGGGTATCAAAATGTGACATACATTGATACGCCAAAGAAACTGGTATAGGCATGCATATTCAAATACAGAGATATGTAAACAGGCGGAGTACGGCGCTACGGTCGGGAACGCCTATATAAGACAACAAGCGTCTGGTGCAGTTGTTAGATCGGTTACTGCTGCTACAATGGCAGGTTATCAAGATTTCAATGAATCTGAACGTGGTGTTACAGTCGGCGCACGAGCGATGGGACACAGCATCTCCAAGACAGCGATAAAGTGAGGATTTTCCCGTACGACCATTTCACGAGTGTACCGTGAATATCAGGAATCCGGTAAAACATCAAATCTTCGACATCGCTGCAGCTGGAAAAAGATCCTGTTAGAGCGGGGCCTACGACGACTGAAGAGAATCGTTCAACGTGACAGCAGTGGAACACATCCGCAAATTGCTGCAGATTTTAATGTTGGGCCATCAACAAGTGTCAGCGTGCGAATCATTCAACGGAACATCATCGGTATGGGTTTTTGGAGACGAAGGCCCACTCTTTAACCTTTGATGACTGCACAATGCAAAACTTTACGCCTCGCGTGGCCCATCAACACTATGGACTGTTGATGACTGGAAACGTGTTGCTTAGTCGTACGAGTCTCGTTTCAAATTGTACCGCGTGGATGGAAGTGTACTGATATGGAGACAACCTCATGAATCCATGAAGCCTGCATGTCAGCAGGGGACTGTTCCAGCTGGTGGAAGCTCTATAATGGTGTGGCGCGTGCATTTGGAGTGATATGGGATCCCTGATACGTTTAGATACTACTCTGACACGTGACATGTACGTAAGCATCCTGTCTGGTCATCTGCATCCCTTCATGTTCATTGTGCATTCCGACGGGTTTGGGTAGTTCCAGCAGGACAATGCGACATCCCACACGTCCAGAATTGCTACAGAGTGGCTCTAGGAACACTCTTTTGAATTTAAACATTTCCGCTGGCCACCAAACTCCCCAAACATGAGCGTTATTGAGCATATCTGGATGCCTTGCAACGTGCTGTTCAGAAGAGATCTCCACCCCGTCGTACTCTTACGCATTTATTAACAGCCCTGCAGGATTCATGGTGTCAATTCCCTCTAGCACTACTTCAGACATTAGTCGAGTCCATACCATGTGTTGCGGCACTTCTGCGTGCTCGCGGGGAGTCCTACAAGATATTAGGCAGATGTACCAGTTCCTTTGATTCTTCGTGTAAATGGCCGTGTCTTTTGACTGCACTGACTCGGAAGCTTACATTATCATACCGCCAAGAGACTGTAGGACACAAATTTCAACTTGACAGTCCATCCGTCCCTGAGAACAATTGGCCTTAATAGACAGACGGATAGACAGACGGACGGCCAGACAGACACAGACAGACCGATAAAAAGGACAAAAATTTTTTGTTTAGGTGATATAAAAATAAATTCACAATTTTCGCTATTTTTTTCCTTTACTTGTATTGTGAAACCATGCTTCTTGACAAATTTCATGATTCTCGAGAAATAGGAAGTACCCTGTAAGTTTTGATGAGTTAGTTTGTGGATATCAAAATATGTGACAAGTGGCCGTATCTTTTGACTGCACCTGATATTCTACGATGTTTGCCTTATTACTTACAATGAGGCGATAAACATCTTGGGATAGCTACATGCACAAATACAAATTGCGGTAGTTTCGCATACACAAGGTATAAAGGGGCAGTGCATTGGCAGAGCTGTCATTTGTACTCAGGTGATTCATGTCAAAAGGTTTCCGACTTGATTATGGCCGCACGACGGATTAATAAACTCTGAACACTGATTGGTAGTTGGAGGTACATGCATGGAACATTCCGTTTCGGAAATACGTTAGGAAATTCAATACTCCGAGATCCACTGTGTCAAGAGTAGATCGAGAATACCAAATTTCAGGCATTACTTCTCACCAAGAAAAATGCAGAGGCCGACGGTCTTCACTTAACGACCGAGAGCAGCAGCTTTTCTGTGGAGTTGTTAGTGCTAACAGACAAGCAGTACTGCGTGAAATAACCGCAGAGGTCAATGTGGGACGTCCAACGTGCGTATCCGTTAGGACAGTGCGGCGAAATCTGGCGTTAATAGGCTGTGGCACCAGACGACCGACGCGAGTGCCTTTAACTGCACGACTTGGCCTCCAGCGCCTCTCGTGGGCTCGTGACCATACCGCTAGGACCCTAGACGACCGGAAAACCGTAGCCTGGTCAGATGAGTCTCGATTTCAGTTGATAAGAGCTGATGCTAGTGTTCGAGTGTCGCGCAGTCCCCACGAAACCATGGACCCAAGCTGTTAACAAGGCACTGTACAAGCTGGAGGTGGCGCGATAGTGGCATGGGCTGTGATTACACGGAGTCCAAATGAACCATTCATTGAGTGGAAATGGTTATGTCTGGCAACTTTGAGACCATTTAGAGCCCTTTGTGGACTTAATTTTCCCAAACTAGGTTGGAATTTTTTTGGATGACAAACGGCCATGCCACTGAGTCTTGAAGAATATTTGGACAATTGAAGCGAAAGATTTGACCACTCAGATCGCCCTACGTGGGTCCCATCGAACATTTATGGGACATATTCGAGAGGTCAGTTCGTGCGACACTTTCGCCATTATGGATGGCAGTATCTCTCAATATTTCTGTAGAGGACTTCCAACGACTTGTTGAATCCATGCCACGTCGAGTTGCTGCACTACACCCGGCAAAATTAAGGTCCGGCACGATATTATGCGTTTTCCATTGACTTTTGTCACCTCAGCATATGTTTCTCTAACTTCATACATAACACCCCTGAGTAACACTTATGTCATCTTTATTGAAGTCTGTGTTAACAATCTCCATTTTGTTTACACGTAAATATATAAAACTGTAGACAGACAGAATGTAGTTTATAATCTTTTCTTGGTCTTCATTGTCTGGAAGGTTTACTTGTACGCCGTTCAACTTTCGTGTAGTCTTATTGCCCCAGAAGGGAAATGGCAAGATACCGTTAAACAGAACATAGCAACTGTTCTGTAAGGTATCCGATAATTTACACCACATAGAAGCAATTGGCACAGAGTACAGTGGATCATATGGCAAATACTGTTTGTCGGCGTTTAATACACATGGACACTCTTTGACGACGTCAGACACACCATTCATCCTATAGTCATTAATCGTAGCTTCCTATACGATATTACCATGTTCTTTACCAAGACATAAGAGATGTATATCAAGGTATTTTATAAAATCAATACGATAGTATCTTTGTACAGAAACACAGCAGTAGGGTTTTGTAACTAGCAGAACTGTGGCCAACAATATCACTTCTCATATCTTGTATATTTTGGAACTGCATGAAGATGATGTGCTGCACAATACCGCATGTTTGAAAGACTTTCCGCATTGTTTCACACCAAATCAAATCTAGGGACGTGCAGCAGTGTACCGAGAATACAGTAGCACTGAAAACGCGTTCTGTGAAAAGAATGGCAATTAGAATGTTCTCCATTTCCAATCTTCATTTGTTAAGTCTGTCAGTGGTACAAAATTTAGTGTCCAGAAACAAGCAGACGAGAAAGAGACTGAAACTAAGGGTAGCAAAGTAAAATCAGAAACGCTGAACTTCGTTTTGAAATGTTCTTTTATAAATAAAAATACATGGGTACTGCCACAATTTAACTCTCCCACCACGGCAATTGTAGAGCTCACAAAACGAAAAAATGTAGTGTCCACGACTGCAATATGAATGCATCTCAATTAGAAACACCTAGGTGTAACTATTTGAAGGGATATAAAATGTAACTACTGCATAGGCTCTATCGTAGATTTCCCAGAATACTAGGTAAATGCAATCATTTTACAAAACACCAGCGCGACCCTTCATCCTAGAATATTGCTTAATTATGTGGAACCGACACCAAATAGGACTAATAGTGAATATTGAATGTATACAAAGAAGAGCAGTACGAATGATCACAGGTTTGTGTGACCCGTGATGCTTGTCACGGAGGTGCTGAAATGACTGAACTGGCTGACACTACGATTGACGCCAAGTATAACGAGAAAATCTACTTAAAATGTTTCAAGAAGCGGCTTTAAATGGAGGGTCTAGGAATACACAAGAACACGAAGACAGATTAATTACAGCACGCTTAGAGGCATCTGTTCAGTCATTCTTCCCGCACTCCATGCATGAATGGAATGGAGAAAGGCCCTAATAACTGCTACAGTGGGAAGTACCCTCTGCCATGCACTTCACAGTGGTTTACTAAGACAGTTTGACCATTTGCGTTCTGTGCTTTAATTACCAGTGAGAAAACTGAATTCTTGTTGTGTATATTCCAATTAACAGAAGAGTGTCAGCTAAATAAATCGCCATAATCGTCAGTAGTTGTCCCGTAATTCCTGTATTTACTCGGCTAATGCAAACTTTTATGATAGGAGAATTTCCATTTGTTAAAAGGCGTCGAAACCTAACAACAAAGCAGAGTTGAAAAAAAAAATCTGCATTTGGAGTCGATCCGGAAATTTGTGTGCGGACGCCAGCGCGAACACGCTCTACATTGCAAGACCGTTCCGAAGACTGCGAAGTACAATTTAGTCCAATAAGCGTCACCTGATACAGGAACATGGTTTCATATGTCATCTTACGTGAAAACTGAGATCAGATCAAACTGATACCTAATGTAAACAGGTTTTACAGATCGATAAATAAATGAATTTCATTCCTCCCTTGGTTACGATAACCACGAATTTCACAGCTTTGTCTTTGATCACGGCAAAAATTATAACACAATGCTCTCTTACTGAAGTACAGGCTCTGTTGGTTCTAACAAAAAATAATTTTAACCCTGAGTTACTATCGTTATTTATTTGTAGAATTGTAAAATACACTCCTGGAAATGGAAAAAAGAACACATTGACACCGGTGTGTCAGACCCACCATACTTGCTCCGGACACTGCGAGAGGGCTGTACAAGCAATGATCACACGCACGGCACAGCGGACACACCAGGAACCGCGGTGTTGGCCGTCGAATGGCGCTAGCTGCGCAGCATTTGTGCACCGCCGCCGTCAGTGTCAGCCAGTTTGCCGTGGCATACGGAGCTCCATCGCAGTCTTTAACACTGGTAGCATGCCGCGACAGCGTGAACGTGAACCATATGTGCAGTTGACGGACTTTGAGCGAGGGCGTATAGTGGGCATGCGGGAGGCCGGGTGGACGTACCGCCGAATTGCTCAACACGTGGGGCGTGAGGTCTCCACAGTACATCGATGTTGTCGCCAGTGGTCGGCGGAAGGTGCACGTGCCCGTCGACCTGGGACTGGACCGCAGCGACGCACGGATGCACACCAAGACCGTAGGATCCTACGCAGTGCCGTAGGGGACCGCACCGCCACTTCCCAGCAAATTAGGGACACTGTTGCTCCTGGGGTATCGGCGAGGACCATTCGCAACCGTCTCCATGAAGCTGGGCTATGGTCCCGCACACCGTTAGGCCATCTTGCGCTCACACCCCAACATCGTGCAGCCCGCCTCCAGTGGTGTCGCGACAGGCGTGAATGGAGGGACGAATGGAGACGTGTCGTCTTCAGCGATGAGAGTCGCTTCTGCCTTGGTGCCAATGATGGTCGTATGCGTGTTTGGCGCCGTGCAGGTGAGCGCCACAATCAGGACTGCATACGACCGAGGCACACAGGGCCAACACCCGGCATCATGGTGTGGGGAGCGATCTCCTACACTGGCCGTACACCACTGGTGATCGTCGAGGGGACACTGAATAGTGCACGGTACATCCAAACCGTCATCGAACCCATCGTTCTACCATTCCTAGACCGGCAAGGGAACTTGCTGTTCCAACAGGACAATGCACGTCCGCATGTATCCCGTGCCACCCAACGTGCTCTAGAAGGTGTAAGTCAACTACCCTGGCCAGCAAGATCTCCGGATCTGTCCCCCATTGAGCATGTTTGGGACTGGATGAAGCGTCGTCTCACGCGGTCTGCACCAGCACGAACGCTGGTCCAACTGAGACGCCAGGTGGAAATGGCATGGAAAGCCGTTCCACAGGACTACATCCAGCATCTCTACGATCGTCTCCATGGGAGAATAGCAGCCTGCATTGCTGCGAAAGGTGGATATACACTGTACTAGTGCCGACATTGTGCATGCTCTGTTGCCTGTGTCTATGTGCCTGTGGTTCTGTCAGTGTGATCATGTGATGTATCTGACCCCAGGAATGTGTCAATAAAGTTTCCCCTTCCTGGGACAATGAATTCACGGTGTTCTTATTTCAATTTCCAGGAGTGTATAATAGAATCAGGTTCACCACTCTACTTATCAATGCGCTTGTCATGACGCACTGATGGTAGCATGACTACCGATTTACTTTTTTGGGGGACATGGGAGCATATTGTAAACCCTATGTGAAACCAAATTTTGTATGTCCCAGTTCATATGATTAAATGGGCAAGAATTCTTCCGAAATTTCACGTTTCTGTTTCCGTAGTGTACCGACTGTCAGGTCAATCTTTTGTAATTCATCGGCCAGGTCTACAGAGGTGAACGAGTTACTTCCACTTACGTTTCTGTTTGTCTTAGCAATAGGTTGAACCAGTTTCAGAACAGATTGTGTTGGGATGCTTAGTCTTGATGGATTTGGCGTTGTCGCCTTCCCTGAATAAATAAAACCGTTTAGCAGATAGTGGGATTTTGCACAACACAAACACACAAGGCTTTTGTCTCTTCTTCCTGCGCCTCTTAGTCTTTCTTCAGCAATTAGGCGCTTTGTCGAAATGGTGTTGTGTCCTGGTTGGAAACCTAAACGTTTCAGCACATTTGATAATGTTTCCTTCATTGTATGTTGCCACTGCATCACACACTCCAAAATGCAATGTTTTTATCTGTACAAACACTATTTGGGAATCCTAATCCAAATTAAATTATTTTCATTTTCATTTGGATTTTGTGTTTTCCCATGTAAACACTTTTCCAATAAACTTGGCTGTGGTAAATCTCTGAATATAGGCCTAATTACATCAATTACAGCATTTGGCAAACTAGTTTTAGGGGTATATTCCTTTCCTGATTGGTACTTACACCATGAGTCATCACCTGTGGGGCACAGTGCATGTAGTGGGTGCTCATTTGTTGATGCAGTATGAAAAAATAATGCCCATACTGCTCTCCTCATATGCTCAATGCTTCTTGTATTTTTGCCTAATTGCACACCCATAAAACGTCTGCAATCTATCAATTGCGTCATCTGTCAATCTTCCTTTTCCTCCAAGGGTCTTACCATCACTAAGCTTCTGGGATCCTATTGTCTGCTTTAGTTTGCTTAAGCGAGCCCCCATGTACTTCTGCACATGTCCAATGCACTCCTGTTTTTTAATGTGAATTTCACTGCCATAACGTTTGAGTTCTTCTACAGCTTTATATCCCTTAGAATCACCGTCTCCTAGATAGATAGTGTAGCGTACATCATACCATTCCTGTGATCTGGAAAAAATTGCTTTCACTCCCTTTACTTCCATCGCTCCACTCGTGCCGTGAAAATTTGCTTCACAACTTTCACTATGTTCGTCCTTGGTATTGCCCTTAGATCTACAATGTTTTGAGAGAATAGCAACATCAGTTACTTTACAACTGTCTCCACCGGTAGCTGTCACAACTCCTTTTAGGCTAGAGATTTATGACCTCTACGTTGCCATGATCCATCTAAAGCAACAGTTAAATCTCTACAATTCACATTATCTGTCACAGCTTCTTCAACTGCTTTTCATTGTTGCTTGAGCAATATCTTCAGCAGAAAATCCCACCAATTCATTATGAAATCCAAACTGGGTTGGTGGTTTTGACAAGTTCATAATTCAACATAACATTGTCCCTGCAGCAATGCCCTTGCCAATGCAACGCCAGGCTTACACTAGCCTAACATTTATATCATACACCTTCTTTCCACTATTACCACTATGAGGAATACTGTTAGAATTAGAAAACGAAACTTCTGCAGCATACTTACACTTCAATAACATTTTACATGCCAAACCAATGTGTGAAGTTACTTTCAATTCCAGTCCTCTTTCTTTGCAAACCTGGCATAATATGTTATGTTTCAAAATATTAGAGAGCAAGGAAATGTTAATTATTTTATTCACTTACTGTTCCTTTCATAGTTTTCAAATTTTTCTTTGCTGTTTCAAAGTTTCTTGCTGGAAGAAGTTCTATCACATTCATTTGGAGTAGTCGGTGAAGCAGTCTGAGCAGCATCTCCCTTCGAAACAACAAAGGATTTCGTCTTTGACTCATGTGCCTTTTCTTAAACACTCGATTGCTGAAACGGGACAAATTGATATCCACAAACCAAATACGTAAAACAGGTACGAGCAAAATTCGTCAAATATGCAAAATTGAACAGCTAAACAACACAAAGCAAACTCCACAAGTCAACACACACGGTATAGCGTTTATGTTTACCGATATGAAGTCACTTGTCACAGAGATAAAGCCATAAAACGCTGGAAAACAAAACACTGTCTACTTCCGCAAAGATACCCTGTTTGCAGCCAAGGAGCGGCGCCATCAGAGGTGAGAGACCAAGTCGCTACAACCGTTTACACGGCGCGTCAACTTTACAGTGCTAAAAAGCACACTTACAATTCACTTAGAACGGTGAAACTTAATTTGTTTTATCCAGAAAACTCCAAATAATTTTATAATGAAAAAATCAAGAACTTTAATTTTGTCATTTTCATCGTTCCGGCTCCCATTAACCCATATTTTTGGGGTTTGTTTTGTAGATACATTCTAAAAGAACAGCGTCCACGAAAACCTACTAGCATTTCATCAACTGTTGCAAATTGCGAGGAGCTATGATTTGCTGCGGAGTTGGATATAAACTTGTTAAACAATTCAGAAATAGCTTCCAACTTGTCACCTGATTGTTTTCTCTGTTCCCTTGTTGCTCGGTTATCAAATCTGATAACAGACAGAAGAAAAAGAAACCGTTCTTTGGACATTGTTGCTCTAAATATTGGTCTTCCTGTTAGCTCCGTAGCAAAAAGCGAGTCTGCACTCTCATGATTAGATTTACAAGCACCTGCGAGATAAATCAATCCGAAAAAAGCTCGCATTTCTTCTACAGACACATGATCAACGTAAGTCGCAGTCACACCATAATTTGCACTCACATCAGAAATTTGTGCGTTTGTGTGATCTACTATAGTGTTCAGCATATCATCTGTAATAAGCAGAAGCAATGCTTCAAATGGCGTAGAAGGCTTACACTGCCGAGCAGATCCAATCAATCCCGGTATTTGAACAATAATATTATATTTTCTCGTTCTAGAATTACAGGACGTGTTTCGCGACCATTTGAACCTGTTTTCCTCATAGTAGTAACTACCACAATCATTTTCAGAGATTTCGTCTTCTGAGACATCCAAATCAGAAATTGTTCTGTCTGTATTGTGAGCACTGTGTTCACTGTCACAATCACTTATATTTGGAATCATGTTCCTGGCTTCTTACTTCTTCTGCAGATTGATTTTCTATGTAATCTATAAATAATCCATAACCTCTTCCGTCGTCATAACATGTCCGTCGATGCGAATAGATTCACTACCCATTGTTAGATCACACGCCCAACTCAGAAAACACAACGGAATATTCAGAAATAATGTGCAAGTACTACCCTGGGGTCTTCAGTGACCCCCAAATCCAATTACTCTGTAACAAACAATGTCATGACTTGCACTAACACGTTTCCTTGAAAACAATTGACTTCTAAAAGATTACATACAATTTTTGGCGCAAGGGCGGCGTCATTTCAGAGATAAATAAGATGTTTATGCTGGGGTCAAAAATGACCCCACGATAGCAACTGGGGGTTATACGTTAACCATTTTTGTGAAGTAATTTACAAGCAAATACTATTGGTACTCTTAAATACATATGACTGACTACACGGTAGATTAAGCAATTAGTGACTTCGGGGATCCCGGCACGAACATAGCAATATCCATAGACCAAAACTGCAGCTACTCTGGTGCAAAACTATGTGAAAAACGCTAAGATTTTGGATTGTATATCGAATTGTAGGCATATTAGATTATTTGGTTCACCGTCGGAAGAAGGCGAAAGATGTGAACACTATCATGGTGCAGCCTAGTACCGTACGCAACAGTTCAAACCAACACTCCACAGAGACTAATTTCAAATCTAGAATCGCACATACAGCTTGTTATTACTGAATAAGGGCCACCTTATAATTTATGAGCCTCTTCTTCCACTGAATTTTTTTATATAACATTACTTCATCTTTCTCCATCTTACCGCTTCCTTCACATAGTCTGTATTGTTACTGGCTATTTTTTAGTTTTATTTATCTTCACCTCAGACCTCTTTGCATTTTTATTTTCGCTTCTTGCTCTTTCTCTAGGGACACCTTAATAACTGTTGAAAAACAGAGTGCTCTGTGTAAAAAGTCTTGAAGTACATTTTATAGTTTATGTAACGATGAATATTTATTGCATGATCATATTATTATTACACTGTCGAAAACGATCTGTCGATATTTTACTTATGTTTTCGTAATTTTATTGCTGGATATTCCACATTGACGATTTTCGACGCCGAATTCTGAGGCTCCCTTAGGCAGTCCATGCAAAGTGGGAAGCTCCGTGCCGTACTTGCTACATTATAAAAGACATCTGCTGGCTAACTCCAATCGCTACAGGCCAAACAAAGAGTGCCTCAACGAAATAATTATAGGCCTCCGGTATGTTCTGCCAGTCGTAAAAGGCGACGAAAAGAACAAACCACTAATAGAGCTAACCCCCCTTTTAGTGTGATTAGTTGGTTCAGGACAGAACTAAGGAAGCCTCGGACCAGCGCCATGATGGTCGGGGACGACGCTTGAACCCTATGCCCGCCCACAATGGTAACGACACTGCTAGCCAAGTGGAAAATGATTTAAATCCAAATAGAGGTGTTTTGCAGGATATGCTTCCTGCAACCACCCTAGAAGGAAAACAAAGACAGAGGATGAGATGGTCAGATGAAGTTAATCGACACCTCATGTTCTGTTATTACCAATCAACAAACCTAGGAACCAACACAACTGGATACAGATCACAAGTATACACAACATTTATTACCAGATACCCAGAATTAAAATTTTTAACAGAACAACGCCCAGCTGATCAGATATGTGTAATTATCAAAAACAACAGGATACCCCAGTCAGAATTAGAAAACATCAAACAAGTACAACAAATACTGGAACAACATAATGTGCAATCAGAAGAAGAAGAAAATACAGTAATGGACTCAAACATCCCAGAGCAAACAAACAAACACCAACACGCATCAATTAAACAATCAGAGGAAAACGAAATCTTAAGACAGCCACCAGAACAAGCACAAACAGAACACGAAGTGACACAAGCATTGGCCAAACAACTTCGAACATACAAAAAAAAAAAATGAAAATAGAAGGAAACAAAACCAAACATTCAACACAAACCAAAAGAAATTTTATCAGACAATAGATAACACACACATTAAAATAGACAATCCACCAAACATAACAGACGTGGAACACTTCTGGAGCAACATATGGTCAAACCCGGTACAACATAACAGACATGCACGGTGGATACAAGCACAAACAGACACATACAAGATGATACCACAAATGCCTGAAGTGATAATTTTGCAACATGAAGTCACCCGAGCAATTAATTCTACGCACAATTGGAAAGCCCCTGGAAAAGATAAAATAGCAAATTTCTGGCTAAAGAAGTTCACCTCAGCACATTCACATCTAACTCAATTATTTAACAGTTACACTGCAGACCCATACACATTCCCTGATACACTTACACATGGAATAACTTATCTGAAACCTAAAGATCAAGCAGACACAGCAAACCCAGCTAAATATCGCCCCATAACATGCCTACCAACAATCTACAAAATATTAACTTCAGTCATTACACAGAAATTAATGACACATACAACACAGAACAAAATTATAAATGAAGAACAAAAAGGCTGCTCCAAAGGAGCACGAGGATGTAAAGAGCAACTGATAATAGATGCAGAGGTGACATTATCAAGCTAAAACTAAACAAAGGTCGCTACACTACGCATACATTGATTACCAAAAAGCTTTTGATAGTGTACCCCACTCATGGTTAGTACAAATATTGGAAGTATACAAAGTAGATCCTAAATTGATACAGTTCCTAAACATAGTAATGAAAAACTGGAAAACCACACTTAATATACAAACAAATTCAAATAATATCGAATCACAGCCAATACAGACAGTGTGAAATATACCAAGGAGACTCATTAAGTCCTTTCTGGTTCTGCCTTGCTCTCAACCCACTATCCAACATGCTAAATAATACAAATTATGGATACAATATTACTGGAACATACCCACACAAAATCACACATTTGCTATACATGGATGATCTACTGGCAGCAACAAATCAACAACTCAACCAGTTACTAAAGATAACAGAAGTATTCAGCAATGATATAAATATGGCTTTTGGAACAGACAAATGTAAGAAAAATAGCATAGTCAAGGGAAAGCACACTAAACAAGAAGATTACGTATTGAATAATCACAGCGACTGCAGAGAAGCTATGGAAAAAACAGATGCCTATAAATATCTAGGATACAGACAAAAAATAGGAATAGATAATACAAATATTAAAGAAGAACTAAAAGAAAAATATAGACAAAGACTAACAAAAATACTGAAAACAGAATTGACAGCAAGAAACAAGACGAAAGCTATAAATACTTATGCTATACCAATATTGACCTACTCATTTGGAGTAGTGAAATGGAGTAACACAGACCTAGAAGCACTCAATACACTTACACGATCACAATGCCACAAATATAGAATACATCACATACATTCAGCAACAGAAAGATTCACATTAAGCAGAAAGGAAGGAGGAAGGGGATTTATCGACATAAAAACCTACATTATGGACAGGTAGACAATTTAAGAAAATTCTTTCTAGAACGAGCAGAAACTAGCAAAATACACAAAGCAATCACTCATATAAATACATCGGCTACACCACTGCAATTTCATAACCACTTCTACAACCCTCTAGATCACAAAACATCAACAGATACGAAGAAAGTAAATTGGAAAAAGAAAACACTAGATGGCAAGCATCCGTATCATCTAACACAGCCACACATCGATCAAGACGCATCTAACACATAGCTAAGAAAAGGCAATATATACAGTGAGACGGAAGGATTCATGATTGCAATACAGGATCAAACAATAAACACCAGATATTACAGCAAGCATATTAGTAAAGATCCCAATACCACAACAGATAAATGCAGACTTTGCAAACAACAAATAGAAACAGTAGATCACATCACAAGTGAATGTACAATACTAGCAAATACAGAATACCCAGAAGACATGACAATGTAGCAAAAATAATACATCAACAGCTTGCCTTACAACATAAACTTATAAAACAACACGTTCCCACATACAAGTATGCACCACAAAATGTACTGGAGAATGATGAATACAAATTATACTGGAACAGAACCATTATAACAGATAAAACAACACCACATAACAAACCTGACATCATACTCACCAATAAAAAGAAGAAATTAACACAACTAATCGAAATATCCATACCCAATACAACAAATATACAAAAGGAAACAAGAGAAAAAATTGAAAAATACATCCAACTGGCTGAGGAAGTCAAGGACATGTAGCATCACGATAAAGTTGACATTATATCAATTATACTATCAACTACAGGAGTCATCCCACACAATATCTACCAGTACGTCAATGCAATACAGCTACATCCAAACTTGTATATATACAACTACAGAAATCCGTAATTATTGATACATGTTAAATCACCCGAAAGTTCCTAAATGCAATATAACATATACCGTACAGTTAAAAGGAAGTCACGCTTGATCAAGGTCCGTGTCACTTTCCATTTTTAACCAGACCTAAGGTCTGAGAAAGGAAAGAAGATAATAATAATAATAATAATAATAATAAATAATACAACGCAAAGGAATAGTTCTACTAACACATAATATAAAATGTATAAAAATACACGGCGCAACAAAATGTTGTGCATAAACTTTAACGTAACATTAATTAAACAGCACGTTTACTCACTTCATTAATAGACGACGACGATCGGGCAACTTCACACCTCCGACTTTTAAGGGTAAGATCGCGAATTAATCCCGAAAAAATTCTGATCCCTCATAAGATATAGTGTGACTTAAAGCTGTCGGCACGTCACGAGTTATTCACTGTCGGAGAGCGAGAGGCACTAGAAGAGGAAAATGACCTGTGCGTATGCGCAAGGCAAATAAGTCCTGAAATCAATCTACATCCATTTCGTTGTTAGTGTGGTAAGTGATCCAAAGATGTTAGTTGAAGCTGTAGAGTCGGCGCAAGCTGATATGCCCACAAGCTGCTGTGGCTTCAGTATAGTTTTGTCTTAGAAATCCTCAGCTTGGATAATTTTCTGATACATATCAGCAGCCGCACAGTTAATAGTACTGAACTCAGGGGCAACACAACCAAAAGTGTACCCACGATGTGAGCAGGAGAGAGAGAGAGAGAGAGAGAGAGAGAGAGAGAGAGAGAGAGAGAGAGAGAGATACGTACACACACCAAAAAAAGTTTTGCATCATCCCGGTTCCCAGAACTCGGGAAGACATAAGTTGACTGTGGATATTGGATCACAGACAGTATCTTTGACTGTTCAGAGATGTCATTAAACCCGCCCAAAGATGTAAACAACAATGCATGAGCAGCGCCTATTAGACGGAGGGGGTCCGACAGCCCGTCAGTTCCAGTCATCCCACCACGAAGGAGGTACACGACTCGTGTTGTCTGTAGTTCAACCATGCCTAGATGGTCAATACCGCGGTTCGATCGCGTCCGCATTGTTACTTTGTGCCAGGGAGGGCTCTCAACAAGGGAAGTGTCCAGGCGTCTCGGAGTGAACCAAAGCGATGTTGTTCGGACATGGAGGAGATACAGAGAGACAGGAATTGTCGATGACATGCCTCGCTCAGGCCGCCGAAGGGCTACTACTGCAGTGGATGACCGCTGGCTCGGAGGAACCCTGACAGCAACGCAACCATGCTGAATAATGCTTTTCGTGCAGCCACAGGACGTCGTGTTACGCCTCAAACTGCGCGCAATAGGCTGCTTGATGCGCAACTTCACTCCCGATGTCCACGGCGAGGTCCATCTCTGCAATCACGACAACATGCAACGCGGTACAGATGGGCCGAACAACATGCCGAATGTACCGCTCAGGATTGGCATCACGTTCTCTTCACCGATGAGTGTCGCATACGACTTCAACCAGACAATCGTCGTAGACTCGTTTGGAGACAACCCAGTGAGGCTGAACGCCTTAGACACACTGTCCAGCGAGTGCAGCAAGGTGGGGATTCCCTGATGCTTCGAGGTTGCATTATGTGAGGCCGACGTACGCCGCTGGTGGTCATGGAAGGCGCCATAACGGCTGTACGATACGTGAATGCCATCCTCCGACCGACAGTGCAACCATATCGGCAGCATATTGGCGAGGCATTCGTCTTCATCGACGACAGTTCCCGCGCCCCACGTATAAATCTTGTGAATGACTTCCTTCGGGAAAACGACATCGCTCGAATAGAGACGCGGGAGTGTTCTCCAAACATGAACCCTGTCGAACATGCCTGGGATAGATTTAAAAGGGCTCTTCACGGACGACGCGACCCACCAACCACTCTGAGGGATCTACGCCGAATCGCCGTTGAGGAGTCGGACAATATGGAGCAACAGTCTTGATCTTGTGAATAGTATGCCACGACAAATACAGCCATGCATCAATGCTAGAGGATGTGCTACTGGGCATCAGAAGTACCGGTGTGTACAGCAATCTGCACCACGACCTCTGAAGGGCTCGCTGTATGGAGGTACAACATACAATGTGTGGTTTTCATGAGTAATAAAAAGGGCGGAAATGATGTTTATGATCTCTACTTCAATTTTCTGTACAGGTTCCGGAACTCTCGGGACCGAGGTGATGCAAAACTTTTTTTGATGTGTGTATGTGGGTTTTGGAGGGGGGGGCAGGAGAGAGGGGAAATCCATGTTATTTTGACAGTTAATGACAAAATAGTTTTGAGATTTAATGAGAAATAGCTCTGGGTATTTTTGCCTTTGGTCAGTATCCATTAAATACTCTGACTCTCCACGGCCTGTTACTACTTAACTGATACGTTATATTTGTCTGACGTGGCAGAATGCGAGTTCAGTCTGCAAAGATTTTTTTTTCTAGGAGGAGAGAGGGGGGGAGGCAGCAGCCCTCTCCTGGATGTAGGTTCCGCCTTTTATACATAACATCGTATTTTCTCGTTATCCCAACATCCTTCGGCACCTCTGTGCCATCATCAATGGGTGGGTTTTGTTTATTGAAAAACTGGAAAAGTGAACATATTTTTGGATGTAATTTATCTAACAAGATGAGATTTTTGCTCGTTTCTTAGCGTTACACGATTGTCACTTACTAACCAAACGACATAAATGTGAATTTTATCGGCGAGCTGATCCATCCCTGGGAATTTTAAAAACTTGATTTTGGTGTGGCGACATGTATTACGTTTTGTTGTGCTAGACCCTTCTTTCGCGTTCTTAGAGCACTGCACACACTTCTCATAATTTGCGTTTGACAAACGCCTTTTCACTTCGCAAAAAGCGGTGGAAACTACACTCCTGGAAATTGAAATAAGAACACCGTGAATTCATTGTCCCAGGAAGGGGAAACTTTATTGACACATTCCTGGGATCAGATACATCACATGATCACACTGACAGAACCACAGGCACATAGACACAGGCAACAGAGCATGCACAATGTCGGCACTAGTACAGTGTATATCCACCTTTCGCAGCAATGCAGGCAGCTATTCTCCCATGGAGACGATCGTAGAGATGCTGGATGTAGTCCTGTGGAACGGCTTGCCATGCCATTTCCACCTGGCGCCTCAGCTGGACCAGCGTTCGTGCTGGACGTGCAGACCGCGTGAGACGACGCTTCATCCAGTCCCAAACATGCTCAATGGGGGACAGATCCGGAGATCTTGCTGGCCAGGGTAGTTGACTTACACCTTCTACAGCACGTTGGGTGGCACGGGATACATGCGGACGTGCATTGTCCTGTTGGAACAGCAAGTTCCCTTGCCGGTCTAGGAATGGTAGAACGATGGGTTCGATGACGGTTTGGATGTACCGTGCACTATTCAGTGTCCCCTCGACGATCAACAGTGGTGTACGGCCAGTGTAGGAGATCGCTCCCCACACCATGATGCCGGGTGTTGGCCCTGTGTGCCTCGGTCGTATGCAGTCCTGATTATGGCGCTCACCTGCACGGCGCCAAACACGCATACGACCATCATTGGCACCAAGGCAGAAGCGACTCTCATCGCTGAAGACGACACGTCTCCATTCGTCCCTCCATTCACGCCTGTCGCGACACCACTGGAGGCGGGCTGCACGATGTTGGGGCGTGAGCGGAAGACGGCCTAACGGTGTGCGGGACCGTAGCCCAGCTTCATGGAGACGGTTGCGAATGGTCCTCGCCGATACCCCAGGAGCAACAGTGTCCCTAATTTGCTGGGAAGTGGCGGTGTGGTCCCCTACGGCACTGCGTAGGATCCTACGGTCTTGGCGTGCATCCCTGCGTCGCTGCGGTCCGGTCTCCCAGGTCGACGGGCACGTGCACCTTCCGCCGACCACTGGCGACAACATCGATGTACTGTGGAGACCTCACGCCCCACGTGTTGAGCAATGCGGCGGTACGTCCACCCGGCCTCCCGCATGCCCACTATACGCCCTCGCTCAAAGTCCGTCAACTGCACATGCGGTTCACGTCCACGCTGTCGCGGCATGCTACCAGTGTTAAAGACTGCGATGGAGCTCCGTATGCCACGGCAAACTGGCTGACACTGACGGCGGCGGTGCACAAATGCTGCGCAGCTAGCGCCATTCGACGGCCAACACCGCGGTTCCTGGTGTGTCCGCTGTGCCGTGCGTGTGATCATTGCTTGTACAGCCCTCTCGCAGTGTCCGGAGCAAGTATGGTGGGTCTGACACACCGGTGTCAATGTGTTCTTTTTTCCATTTCCAGGAGTGTATTTTATTTTATTTTATGTCCTAACACCGTCGGCGTTCATTTGTTCCCGAGTGAGTTTGGCGCCGAATTTGAAATTTGTTTACTTTTATATCTCTCTATATGTCTGTCTGTCTGCGTGTGTATGTAAGCTCGTTTAGCCATGTGTGTTGCCTTTTTTGTAAAAATGTGTTAAATAATGTGCCTTTACAGTGTGTAGTATATTCATTTAAAACTTGTTTGTTTTCTGCATTTGCCTTTTGTATGTGGGCTATGGGTGCTACTACTTTTCTAGGCGACTGAGGTGTTATGAATGTCTTGTTTTAAAATTCATTCATGTTTGTTCTATGTATACTGACTGGCAAATGTTGCATGTGAGTTTATACATTCCTGATATATTGAAATTTTCTGTGGGTGTCTCTTTGTTCTAAGTTTTTCTGTGTTTTGTTGTCTGTCCTGCATCCTATTTGAAGCCCCTGTTTCGTCAATATGTTGAATGTTATGTGGACAATGCTGTTACTGTAGGTGATTATGTGCCATTTTGTTTTGTGTGTGTTGTCTTGCATTTGGTCATAGTTCGTGTCTTGAGTTTTTCTGTGTCTTGTAAAGTTGTGAGTGTGAGTGTGTGTGTGTGTGTGTGTGTGTGTGTGTGTGTGTGTGTGTGTGTGTGTGTTTTGGAAGTTACTTTAGCTATTTGTGTTGCCTTTTCTGTAAAGTTCCTTTCATGTGTTAAATAATGCGCCTTTACAGAGTGTGGGGTATTCATTTGAAACTTGTTTGCATTCTGTATGTGGAAGTCCTGCGAAGCCGCACAATGCAAAATCAGGGTAACGAAACAATTCTCACTACTGTAGTGAAGCAATAAGCTGCGCTAGAGTACAGCGCTATGGTGTTGCGTCCTAAAAAGGACTACAGATAACTTTTAAAATTAGGTGAAATATACCGCTTTTCATTTTGTATGCGCCATATGACTCCATACTGCTTTACAGTTGTACTGGTATGTGCCCTCCAGAACAATGTTTTCCCGTGCTTTTGTATACGCAAAAAATGTTGCACCCTCTTGTGATTCACACCCTCCTGTACACAGCCTCTAAGATCTCTTTTAAGGTATTTAATTCTATTGTCTGAAATTTTACACTTGAATTTATTAGGGATGGAGACGAAGTGTTAGCTCATTTGGAAACCTCTTTAAAAGACTATTCTCGACATTCGATTTCGGTGATTTAACCAAAATCAGTTTAAATCAGGATGCCCTCACGGCATATTGAACCCCTCTCTTCACGATTAAAAATTGTTTCACCTCGCACTGCGCACCATCTCAACGGGAAACTAATGACTGTTTGAAGAGAATCTGTCACCTCACGGCGTAGAGAGCGTTTTTAATTAATGTCATAGTATACGGTACAGGCGATGTGTGGACGTAAAAATTGTTTATGTTCCCTTTAGTAGAAATGGCCTCATTTAGATAAAATTAAGAGCCATTTCACATCGGTGTGTGGCAAGGGAATGACACCACATACGTGCCTGTATGTGCATGCAGTCCGGACATAAGATGATGCTATAAATAAGTTATGAAACAAAGTTTATTGTTTTAATGTGTTTAAGATGGGGAAATAACGTGTCTAGTGGACTATATGTAGTGCATTTATACCCAATGTATTTGCTTTTTCGGATTTGAACAAGAACGCTAAAAAGGCATTTTTGGAAGTGTAAAGTCTCCGGGTACTATCTAAAAACGCACTCTTTCATAACCTTCCAAAAATTTGCCTATTCTACGTTCGGGTAGATAGCTCCTCTGAGGCAGATGTTGCTCCGTAATTACTGTAACACAATATTTAGGAAATTCTTCACTCATGGAAAAAAAAACGGTCTACAATGTTGCTTCCTCAGAGCTAAAAGCTATGTTCTTATTCGAGATAAACAAATTACACGCCACATTTGTCGTCACAAAAGCATTAAATGAAGCAACGTTGCATCAAAGCAGCGGTAGAAATGTGAGTGAAACAGCAGTGAAGACGGAAGAGAATTGGGTCGCTGGCTGAAATTGCGAGAGTAATTTTTCTGAAGCGTCATAAGCTGCTCTCACTTGGCGGCGGTTACGAGGCTGTGCCGTATGAAAAGTGGTTGTTACAAAGAACCGCTTTTACTGGATCCCTGCATTTAAAGTTAACTGAGAAGCTCCCAGCTCTACGTGAATGCGCTTCCTATTTTAAAATGTTTCCTGGCTTTGATACGCAAAAACTTTTTTTCCCTTCTTTTACAGACTGTATTTTACTTGGAACGTGCAGGGAAACGGAGCTTTCCTTAGCCTTAATTGAAACCATGAATGGAAGCTTCGTCGTGCGCAGGAAAATTGTAAGACGGCGTGGAACGCAGCTTTGAGGCTGATTTCCTAGCGCGTGGGTTATGCTTTTTTAGCTGCGCTCGAGTTCAGAGCAGCGTCCCGCTGAAACGGGTACTGAGTGTTTTAATGTGTGTGTGTGTGTGTGTGTGTGTGTGTGTGTGTGTAGAGGTATATGTGCATACTGTCCGTAAAATGTGTGCGGGGGGAGGGGGAGAGGGAGGGAGGGAGGGAGGGGAGGGAGGGGAGAGAGGGGAGGGAGGGGAGAGAGAGAGAGAGAGAGAGAGAGAGAGAGAGAGAGAGAGAGAGGGGGGGGGGGGGTGATGGATATTCTAAGATACAAAGGGCGTTCAAAAAGTTTTGCACAGTCGTCTCTAACTTTTTACTTTTTGCAGGAGGTGAATGAAATTTTTGTGAACATACTTGTAACATTTAGCCGTAAGTTGGTGTATAAAAGTATTTTCTTTTATTTACAGGTGAGCCGTAATGGACCGTGAAGTAGATGTCAGGTTGCGACAACGGTCGGTGATGGGGTTCCTCTTCAAGACCAGCGATGACTCTGCCACATCTATTCACAGGAAGTTGCTTCCTTTTTTATGGGCAGGACACAGTGTATCACAGCAGTATCCAGCGGTGGTTGCAGAGATTTAAAGAAAGGTCCTTTCTCTTTACTGGACAATCCACAATGCGTTAAACCATCGACGGCAGTGAGTGGTGTGAATGAGGAGACCATTGATCAAATCACCCGAAATGACGGATGTGTGACGACACGACAGCTTGCTGAAATGACTCTTTTGTCATTGGATAGTGTGGTATCACTGGTACAGTCACCAGGTTTCAGAGAAATCTGTGCACGTTGTGTGCCTAGATTATTGACAACAGAAATGAAAAAGATGAGGAAGAATGTGTGCAAGAGTTTCATGAAGACCTTTACTGAAGAGTGGAAACAGTGTTTTGACGGCGTCATTACCCAGAATGAAACATGGTTGTTTTTGTCCGAACCTGGGAGCAAAACCCAATCAATGGAGTGGCGTCATCCCGGTTCCCCTTGGAAGAAGAAACCAAGACTTTCACGAACAGCAGGCCGAAAGGTGATGGCCTCCTCCTTCTGTGATCAGTGTGGTGCCATTTTCATTGACTTTTTGGATCCTGGCTCCACAATCAACCGGGAACGTTACGGTTTGTCACTGGACAAGCTGCGACGTGCCATCAAGACCTACAGATCACAGTTTCAGGTCAGCTCATCAGACTACACCATGACAATGCCAAACCCCATACAGCCCTTACGACGCAGGAGAAAATTAGGAAAAAACTGTTCCTCATCCTCCCTACAGTCCGGACTTGGCTCCGTCTGATTTTTACCTGTTTGGTCGTCTGAAGGCCCACCTGTGCGGTAAAACATTTGATGGTGACAAAGACCTTATTTCGTGTGTCAAGCGATCGTGTAAAAGTCAATCCCCAGAATTTTACCAAAGTGCATTTACATAATGGAAAGAACGTTGGGCCAGATGCGTCACAGCTGATTGAGGCTACATTGAGTAGGCTCAATGTATAGATAAATGTTCCAAGTATGTTCACAAAAATATTCATTTTCCTCCGGGCAAAAATAAAAAAAATTAGAGACGACTGTGCAAAAGTTTTTGAACGCCCTCTGTTTTACGGGAATTAAAGTCCGCTATGTTTCAATACCTTTGTTTTATCAGCAGTGGGTATTATTTCTTTTAGTTCTGTAAAACGCGAACATGTTTTAAGTGGAAATTCTGTGACACAAGTAGGTTTTTAACGTTTAATGTATATTGTGACTATTATCTTATTTTCTAGAATGCTTTTCTAGAACCTTCTTTACCTTACTGTACAGCTTGCTTCGCCGTTAAAGAGAACTGTTGTTTGTGTAATAGACTAACCTGAATTCGAAAATTCCCATGATTTAGTCAGCAAACATTGCTGCTTTTAGAGATTCAAAACCAAATTATGGTTACATGAGAAATTATGTAAACTCTATTCCGATTTGAGTATCACGCGATTTATATTACGTACAAGAAAGAAAAGCTTGCCCATGGCGCTCGCGTACTGAGCCTTTGTCAAGTTGGCACTTCGACACATGATACATGTATTTCAATTTAAGCTGGCAACTTGAATTCCGTGTGTTGGTGGAGAACTACTTATTGCACCTATAAACAATGAAGGGTGCGATTAAAATGTAAAGTGTGAACCATTCTCTTATGCCTGATAGAATCCTCAAATTGTTAACTGAATTGCAGTTTGGTCGTCTGACACGAATTCTTCCAAACGATCGGAAATGGCGTGTATAGCACAACTTAATAAATTAGCAACAAAATCCACGACATATATTGTAAAACTGCCAGTTAAATAGCGAAGCCAGTAAGCATCGCAAATGCAGACATAATGCCCTACACAGGTTGTTCGGTACGTCTACTGGACACGTGCCTCGATTCTGAAAAGTTGGCCGGAAGTGGTATCATCTAACTATTTATGGTTTGCACATGGTCAGGATCCTTGACTATGTATAAAGCAAATTTCATGAGAGAGTGACGTAAAATGTGGCCCGTTCGATTGTGAGAGTTATTCTCTTTCAGAAGTTGTTAAGGTAACCCCTACAGACGGGGAGGGAAGACCGTCTGATAAATTCTGTGCTGATTCCTCGTACTCGTATAGGCGAATTCTCAGCTGTTACTGCAGTCTATTCTCGCCTACAGACATCATGAAATGAGTCTGAGAAGGAAATAGGTGCCTGAAGTGCCAGCAAGGTCGGAAGTAATTTGTGTAGTAGTAGTTCCAGACCCCAGCATCAAATACGATTCATTACCTTCTCTGGTTTTGGCTCTCAAGAAAGAACGGGCTGCCATTCCTCCACAAACTTTCAGACACGTCAGTGAAAGCGTTCCCAGCTGAGTTTGAGACATTATAAAGGTGAAGTGTGGACACATCCCAATTTAATGTCAAGTGTAAGTATTAGACCTACGGATGCTATATTCTCAGCGTTTCACCTAATACATTACTAGCCGAGAAACGCGGCGTTGCCCAGGTATGTATTTACAGCTGTACGTCCACAGCAGTATCACGTAGCGTCAGGCATTATGTGTAATGTTTACGACGTTATATCTACTGAACTCTGAGCGGAAATTTGGAAATTTGTGGTAAGTTCAAATGGGATCAAACTGCTGAGGTCATCGGTACCTAGGCTTAGACACTACTTAATCTAACTTAAACTAACTTACGCTAAGGACAACCCACACACACCCATGCCCGAGGGAGGAGTCGAACCTGCGATGGGGAGAGCCGCGGGAACCGTGGCAAGGTGCCCTGGACCACGCGGCAACCCCGCGCGGCAATTGTGTGCGGATCAATGATATAATTTTGTACGTAAATTCAGCTGTATATGTGGATACTGTCTGCAAAGCGCGTTGCGAACGGAGTCGGTAGCAATGAAGTGATAAATTTATACATCACGCTCGATGCGGAAGTTTTTCAAGCATCTCACTATTTATGACGTCATATCTCCTGAACTATGTGCCGTACAATGACATTATACTGCAGGTACATTCAGTGGTATACCTGTACACTGTCTGCGTATTATCTGTGACGTCATATCTCCGGAACTATGCGTCGTACAATGATAATTTTTCACGCTTACATTCAGTGGTGTATGTACATACAGTCCGTAAAATGTGTCGGGAATACAGTTAGCGGTAAAGAAGTAATAAATTATGACGTCATGTCTAATGCGATACTTTCACTGCACGTGCAGCGGAAAAGTACCGTAGTAAGCGATAAACATTTTTCCTTTCATCATTTTGTAGGGGTTGTCAGTAAGAAAAAAAGGAAGTGGAGAGAAAAGTGGAAAATGTGAAAGAAAATCATGGATCACTTTTAAACAACTTGCACGACAATTTTGAACACGATAAAAACCGCAACCCGCTGGGTTCCACGATCACTCAAACATATTCAAAACGCACAGCGAACCCAGGCAGCAGTGGAAACGTTGCAGTTCTGTCGGGCCAATGCAAATGACTTCTTTAAGTTTCCTAATCATCACGAACGAGTCCTGGCTGTATCACTGTAACCCTACATCAAAGGAGCAAAGCAAGCAGTGGAAACCTGTGGATTCACCACCGCCGAAAATTGCAGACACAGAACAATCGTCGAGCAATGTAATGCGGAGTGTTGTTTCGGGCTGCCATGGTGTGGTGCTAGCAGATTATTTCGCAGGAGGCAATCGGTCACACGAGCGTACTGCCGAAACTATACGACGAAGCGTCAGGGAAAGCTATCTAAACATTGCATGGGGGCTTAATTAAATTTTTATGACTATGCAAATAATTTTACTGTCTGTCCGGTTACACAGTCTCGTAACCGGTTGGCCCTGACTAGTTTTAGTACGCAATCTGACTGCTTAGAATAACAACAAAGAATGTAAGAAAATTTCCGTTAACACAATTAATTAATTAAGTCCCCAGCAACTATAAAAACCTACGAAACAACAAACACAAGTGTAGCTGTTCTGTGTGTGGAAGTGTGACTCAACGTACACATCTGGCACGGTTCTTCTTCAATCAGACAAGAAATTTTAAGTACCATTTATATTGAAGTAATTAAAAAAAATAGAAATACTATAATTACGCAAGAAAACCAGAATTACATTCTAACACAAGAACACCAGCCAGATGCTTTGTTGACTGAACCTGTAATGACGCATTATTTAAGACATTGAAATAATAAAAAGAAAAGGGAATTTTTTTTTTACCTCATATATATTGACGAAAACCACTCTGATCGATGCAATATCTCCTTTCGAACAACATCTGCTGCCTAGCCCATCAAAACTGCATAAAACATGGAACAAGCACTCTCCACTACGACATCTCAACAACTCTCCACTCCGACTTCACGACAAGCACTCTCCACTACATCTGAACAAGAACTAACAGTGGAGACGGCTGAATAATACTCTTTGGCGCAATCTCTGGCGCTGTGGCTCAGTGTAGCCACCTTTCATATGTTCTTGTGCAATTATAGTATTTCTATTTTTTTAATTACTTCAATATAAATGGTACTTGAAATTTTTTGTCTTATTGGAGAAGAACCGTGCCAGATGTGTACGTTGAGTCACACTTCCACACACAGAACAGCTACACTTGTGTTTGTTGTTCATGCATGGGGGCTTAATTAAATAAATTTTATGATTATGCAAATAATTTTTACTGTCTGTCCAGTTACGCAGTCTCGTAAACGGTTGGCCCTGACTAGTATTTGTACGCAATCTGACTGCATAGAATAACAACAAAGAATGAAACAAAACTTCCGTTAACACAATTAATTAATTAAGTCCCCAGCAACTACAAAACGTACGAAACCAAAGCACAAGTGTAACTGTTCTGTGTGTGGAAGTGTGACTCAACGTACACATCTGGCACGGTTCTTCTTCAATAAGACAAGAAATTTTAAGTACCATTTATATTGAAGTAATTAAAAAAAAATACTATAATTGCGCAAGAAAACCAGAATTACACTCTAATACAAGAACACAAGCCAGATGCTTTGTTGACTGAACCTGTAATGACGCATTATTTAAGACACTGAAATAATAAAAGAAAAGGGAATTTTTTTACCTTCATATATATTGACGAAAAGCACTCTGATCATTACAATATCTCCATTCGAACAACATCTGCTGTCTAGCCCATCAAAACTGCATAAAACATGGAACAAGCACTCCCTACTACAACATCTCAACACCGACTCTCCACTCCGACATCTCGACAAGCACACTCCACTACATCTGAACAAGAACTAACAGTGGAGGCGGCTGAATAATACTCTTTGGCGCAATCTCTGGCGCTGTGGCTCAGTGTAGCCACCTTTCAACATATGCATCACATATCATCTCCTGCTTCACAACAAAAACGAACTGCCCTTCTTTGAAATTTTTCGGTGTCCTCCGTCAATCTGATATGGCAAGGATTCCATACCACACAGCGATGCTCTAGCAGGAGACGGACAAGCGTGCTGTCGGCAGTCTCTTTAGTGGATTTGTTACATCCTCTAAGTTTTCTGTCAATAAAACGCAGTCTTTGGTTCTCCTTCCCCATTGCCTGCAGGGGAGACAGCGGCTGTTGAAATTAAGTTTCTAAAACAGCCACTAGTCGCAATACCTAGGTATTTTGTTGAACCGACAACCTTTCGATTTCTGTACTTTATCATGTAACCGATATTTAGTGGTTCCCTTTTAGTACTTATTATTTAGAGCCGAGTGCCACTTTTGCACCGTACGGGTTAAATCACTTTAAAATTCGTTTTGATTTTCTGATGACTTTACTAGTCGGTGAACGACGGCATCGCTTACAAACGATCTACGAGGGCTGCTCTGATCTTCTCCGAAATAGTTTATCCAGATTAATAGCAGTAGAGAACCTATAACATTTGCTTGCATATCCCCAGATGTAACTTCGGTTTTACTTGGATGACTTTCCCGCCAATTTCTACGAACTGTGACATTTCTGACAGGCTATCATGAATCCAGTCGCACATCTGGGGCGACACTCCATAGGTACGCAGACTGATCAGAAGCCGCTTGTGACGAATGGTGTTAAAGCCTTCTGGAAACCTGGAAACAACTTTCGATCCTCTGTCCATGGCAGTCATTACTTCGGATGAATAAAGAGCAAGTTGTGTTTCACAGCAGCAATATTCTTCCGCATCCGAGATGGTTAGGTACCAAGATATCGTTTTTCTCGAACTATTTCATAGTGTTCGAACACAGCGAATGTTCCTAAATCCAACAGGGTTCTTGTTCCGCGACACCGTCCGTGCTCAATCTGCACAGGACAAACACACATACTGCTTCTTTGGGCTATCCAATTTTAACCCCTACCCCCGTTTTGTCCTCAAATGGCCTTTGATCCCCCGCCCTCGTTTTGTCCTCAAATGACACGTAATAACTTCTTCCTGTTTCCTAGGATGAAGAAATCACTGCGTGGGAGGCAGTTCCAGAATGATGCAAAAAATATGTGTGAAATCTTATGGGACTCAACTGCTGAGGTCATCAGTCCCTAAGCTTACACACTACTTAACCTAAATTATCCTAAGGACGAACACACACACACACACACACACACACACACACACACACACACACACACACATGCCCGAGGGAGAACTCGAACCTCCGCCGGGACCCAGAATAATGAACGTTTCCTGAATAACCACAGTCGAGACTTGTACAACCAAGACTTTCGCCAAGTCATCCGTTGTTGAAGATATGTGTCGC
Organism: Schistocerca cancellata; assembly: GCF_023864275.1. NCBI lineage: Eukaryota > Metazoa > Arthropoda > Insecta > Orthoptera > Acrididae > Schistocerca > Schistocerca cancellata. The sequence goes on along the minus strand of NC_064628.1, from coordinate 493,578,060 downwards.
ATAGAAGGATGAATACTTAGAGAAGAACTAACACCTTAACCACGTTTCTAGGTCGCTGATAGACTTCTCGAAATGATAATCAAAACTTTATGACAACCTACGTGATGCACCGTCCAACTCCGGTACACGTTACTTCATCAGGAAAAATACGCTTGCGACCTGTCTACGTATCTATTCTGTTCTGAAATGGATTGAAGTTTAGTCCTGTTAGGCGAGAGCAAAATCTGCACTGCTCCGAGCTATTTCCCGGCGCAGACGGTAGTCCCATCCCCGGTCAGGTGCTGCAGCAGGCGCGGCGCCGTGGATCTCCGGCAGGGCCATGTATCACGGTTGCGTGCGGCCAGGCCTCCCTGATTGGAGGATTACCGGCTGGCCCAGATGAGGGAGGGGGCGCGCTGGCCTTTCCTCGGGGGAGCCGGGGCCAAGAAGTTAGCTGCCGCTAACGTCGCTTCTGCTTTTCCCGCAGCTGCTTCTTCTTTTTTAATTAGCAAAATGTGCTAATGCGGCGCACCCCTTGTTCTGCGGATGTTATTAAATTAAGACCAAGTGCCGACCGACCCCGCTGTGGAGAGGGTCGCTACGGCGGCAGAATATCGCCTGTGAAAGACGACCTCGATTGAGCAGTCGCACGGAAATCCACGGTGCGCGCCTGTTTGCGCTTTGATTCCTCAAAGGTGTCTACCGTACGTACTGTGTGTGTGTGTGTGTGTGTGTGTGTGTGTGTGTGTGTGTGTGTGTAATATTTTGGCATAAAGTCTAGCCCCCATCTAATACCATCCCAAATCCGCAACTCATGGGCCCATGACGTCATTTTATGTTTGCTAAGACACTGAAGACTTTGCGTAATGTTTGTTTATCATCATTCAGCACAAAAGAAGAACCTACTGCTTCACTTCACTACGGCAGTCGTCATGAGTATCACCAGGGTATTTACCAGAATCTAAGACGTCTAGTGTAAATTTTAAGCTGTGTCTTTCAACTGTCATTACTCGCTAAAAAACACAGCCAGCAAAGTCCTTTTTCAGCTGAGACAGTTTCTTTCGCCAAAGCGGCTTATGATGTCATTCCTACTGCGCCAACCAAGTCTACGTCAGGATTACGTAGTGTCCCATCAATCTGTTTGTTAACTGTACAATCTGAAATGACGCTGATACAATGGATCAGAACAGATTCCGGGCCCCCCATAGAATGCCTCGTTGTCTGCATCCGAAACACGTTATAATATATTGTTTACACCAATGACATGGGGATAAAAGGGCTAAAAAATACGATGTTGCTACATAAATTACTGTTCAAGTCTATACAGAAATGTACGAAAAAACCCATGTTTCATCAAAGCCCGCTGTGTGTCCTTTTGCGTTCAGAAGAACAATCAGCAATCTCAATTTATAGGCGTAAGGTACTTTGTTTTTCGGAATCATTTGAACTTACTGTCACCAAAGAATATGAAGAATTTGGGCTAATCAAGAACTGAATTCAGTACCAATAATGCCAGAGTTCGAGCTGATAACGCGGTATATCATCTCACAACTAACTGCCCCTTACTTCAAAGTGCATCTCTTCTAACCATCAATGTTTTGAAACCGATAATCTTTATGCGAAAATTCCCCTACTGTAAAGCAGCTTGTACGGAGCTTTTAACTGCAAGGCTCACGAGATCCTTCTAGCTTCAACAGATCTGAACGGTTAAATCAACAAACGCTTAATGCATCTCGTGAGTAGAGATTCATAGCCGATGCTGTCACTGAACGACAGATGGAGTATGGCTACTGGTATGCATAAACTAATATGTGTAATAACAAGCAGAGCACCAACCACTGGTTTCCTGCGAATTTTTATAAAATTCACAACTCTTTACTTGGGTTGTCATTTCTTTATAGTCCGCAGCTCGTGGTCGTGCGGTAGCGTTCTCGCTTCCCGCGCCCGGGTTCCCGGGTTCGATTCCCGGCGGTGTCAGGGATTTTCTCTGCCTCGTGATGACTGGGTGTTGTGTGATGTCCTTAGGTTAGTTAGATCTAAGTAGTTCTAAGTTCTAGGGGACTGATGACCATAGATGTTAAGTCCCATAGTGCTCAGAGCCATCTGATCCATTTCTTTATGAACAACGGCGTCGTCTGTGAAGGTTCAGGGAGCTTCTGCTATTACTTCATTATTGTCATACGATCTGTTCATTTGAATTCACGTGCATTGTGTTGGCTTCTGAGACCGAAGCACGGGAGTGCAAATGCGACCTCTCACTCCTTTATCCGCCATGATGAATCTCGAGCTGTGACGTCACTTGGTAGCTACTGCAGTTTGTTTACAACGGTGTAGCTCAGTGTTTCTATCGAAGGAGTGTATGTGAGTTCGCGTTGCACATTAGTTCGTGTGTTATTCTTGTCCTGCCGAGTGTTCAGTTGGAAAGGAATTGTTCCGTGAATCTTGTACCTTCGTTCTTGGAATTATGTCTACAAATACGTCGTATTGTGCAGGTGCTGAATGTAGTAATAGTGGACGTAAGACTGAAGGCGTAATTTATCATCGTTTTCCAAAAAATGTTGAACTACAGCGTAAGTGGATTGCTCGTTGTAAACGAGAGGACAAAATTAATGTTAATAATGCAAGAGTTTGTTCTGAACATTTTTGTGAAAGCGATTACAAACGAGACTTGCAAAATGATTTGTTAGGTCTACCTACACGTAAACTGCTACAGGATAATGCTGTTCCGTCTCTAAAAATACCAAACTGGCACGGAAATGTATTCGAAGTTCCAGGTCCCAGGACCGCGAATGTTACCGGTAGTGTTCTAACAGAGAGAGAACGTCGCTGTGACACTAGAACAGTAAAAAAAAAAGAGCTCTCTTAACGTTGAAAACTTTATCTCCCAAGAAAAGTAAGCTGAACAAATCCAGCAACACAGACGTGTTTACTGATCCGCTAATTTCACTTAAAGACCAAGAAATTCAAGCACTGAAGAAAGAATTGGTTAGTTTGAAGATTAAAAATGTTCGACTGGAACAAAGAATTAAGTCCATGAAAGAAGTTATAAAGCAAACTACATCTATAAAACGTAAAGTGTCTCACACTAAGAAGCACAAATGTGTATGCTTGGATGTGAAAGTACACTTTCTCAGTTTTTCACACCAGGACAAGTTCGTTGTCTGTTAAAGAAGAGGAAGCAAGTAAAGTGGTGCTCAGAGGACATTGCAAATGCTCTCAGATTGAGAGCTTTGTCTCCTAAAGCATATGCCTACCTGAGGAGGAAGAATTATCCTTTTCCCTGCAGGTCAACACTCCAGACATGGACGAAACAGTTCAAGTGCCAACAAGGTATTTTGAAACCAGTTTTGGAGTTAATTAAAGGTAGGTCAGAAACGTTCACATCATTAGAGGCGATTGGTGTCCTAAGCTTCGACGAGATGAGCATTGACGGTCGTGTGACTTACGATTCGTCCGACGATGTACAATTCGGACCACACAACAATGTCATGGTTCGCAGCTTGTTTTCAAAATGGAAGCAGCCAGTGTATTATGACTTTGATGTTGCAATGTCTAGTGATTTGTTGCAGAATGTCATAAAAGAAATTGAAACAGCTGGAATCCGTTTCGTAGCTGTTACGTGAGACGTGGGACCAAAAAATCTGAATGTGTGGAAGCAACTTGGTGTGTCTACATCATTCTTTTCAAACCCTATTGATCATAGCAGAAAAGTCTGGGTTATTTTTGATGTTCCACATTTGCTTAAGTTATTAAGAAATCATTTTCTTGATGACGGAATCACTTTGCCTGATGGTACTGTGATTACAAAAATGGTTATAGAAGATCTTCTTCGACATCAGAAAGGCGATATTTCGATCAATCACCACATATCGGAGGTTCATCTTAACGTTAGTGGACGTGATCGCCAGAATGTCCGAAGGGCTGCACAGATATTTTCACGTCGCACTGCCCAAGCGGTGAGATATGTTCTGCATAAAGATCGCGAAGGAAGCTTCATTGAGCTTACGATGTTTTCGATGTGCTGAATTTGAGATACCCTCAAGATGAGAAAGTTCCTCTTAGAAGTGGTCACGGGTTTAATATCAGCAGTCAGGAAAATTCGCTAAAAATATTTCTTGAAATGTGTTCTAATATGCGAGTAGGAAAAATAAACAGTCTTCTCCCGTTCCAGAAGGGATTCATTATATCAATAAATTCACTTTTTGGACTTTACAATGATATGAAAAATTCCGGAGCTACTTATATATTGACAGCCAGACTTAATCAAGATTGTCTGGAAAATTTCTTTTCCAGATTCCGTGGCCTTGGTGTCTTCTACAACAATCCCACTCCTTTCGAGGTGAAAAACAGAATTCGTTTATTGATATTGACTGGAAGTGCAAGTGAAATACTTTTGTCTTCTGGTGCTTCGACTTCAGAGGACAGAAATGAGAATTCTGCCTCTGAAAACTACCCGACACCAGCTGATGAAACTGAGGAAGATTTTGCACGTTTTCTCTCGAGTGAATTATGTATAAGAGTAACTGATAAATCATTTGACGTCGCTACAGATGACGAAAACTTGCTCTTAGATTTCGAGCTCAGTGATTAAGTGTGTACCAGTGAAGACGTGAATGATGATGCTTTAAAATATCTAGCAGGATATATAGCATTCAAGTGCAAAACCGTTGACAGTTCTTTGGGAAATACAGCAGGGCAGTGTGTTGTTGATACAGAATTAAGTCTGAAGCGAGACTGAATTACTGTTATTTCAAAAGGGGGCCTCATTTCTCCCTCTACTGACTGGTTTGCTAAAATACGTGAGTTAGAAATTATATTTGCTGCTTTTCATGGATCAAATATTTCTCATTGTAATAAAGTGATGGCAACCTTAACAGATCATATAAGTGCGAAATTTCCCGAACTTAATAGCAAAATAGTTCAGTTATACTTCAGAACAAGAACTTTTATACGGATTAGACATTTAAACAAAAGAGCCAAAATTGATGCAATGAAACGGAACTCGGCACGGAAGAATCGGCTCTGGTCAGCGTCGCCTTCAGCATCTTCGACATAGCTTCTGCATCAGCTTTGTAAGGTAAGTTCGAAGATTACTATCTTTTTATTTACAAAAGATGTGTAAAATAGGCAGTATCGAACTGTAAAACATTTACCGTAGTCAGATGCCTAAAACACGAGCATGAATGCGGATGGGAACATCGGCCACTAGTTTTGCGTGGCGATATATCATCATTGCTACTAATATTTAACGTATTTCTTTCGGAAACCTTGTATAAAATATTAACATTAAGTGTATTCAACCCTGTGAGCGCGAAACTTTAAGTTATATGAGAAGAGAAGAGACGTGAAAACAGTTATTTTGAAATCTCTCATATTGTACAAACGGAGACTGCTGCCGTCTGGCTACCGGGTGACGTAACAGGTCGCTGACCAATGAGAGCGCACTAAGCCAATCTGGCATACCTTTTTTATTCTATTTTCCTTGGACCGAAGTAAGAAAAATTCCAATTAAATCCGCATGCTGCATTTACGGTCATAGCGATCAATCCGAGGAGTGTTCACAGACAGTTTTCCATTGTCATTAAATCAACTGCCAAGTTGGTACCAAATCTCCTACTCAGAAATATAGTACAAAAGCTATCAACCTACGAATGCATATACTAGGCAAAGAAATAGTGTACAATGCAATTTTCCATTAGAGTAACCGATGGCTGCAGCAAAAGGAACAGGAATCACACGAAATTAATTGCTAAATCATGGCTGAGCGATTGATTGGCGGTGCCTAGCTGGGCGGGCCAAATGCCAAGGAAAATTTTTCACTTGCGATGCTGTATTTTTCGTAGTTGCTTTAACATAACTGAAGGTAATTTAAATATGACTGTGTAACTACAAGCCAATAAGTATTATCGTCACCAAATGCGTTTTGCTTTATTGATATAAAACATCATAGTTTTCTCGGCAACAATACTCTCACAAAAGCACACAGAGAAACGTTTATCCAGAGATACGGAAACAATCAGTACTTTTGCTACATTGTGTTATGTTTCACATGAAGTAGCATGCACTTCTGCAAAACAGTGTGGTTAGGAAAGAAAAGAGGGAACACCTCACAAACGTCCAAGCAGACGGCCTCTCCTGATATGGGCGAAAACTAGACATAAAATACTGTAAGCAAATCAACATCTTTTGCAATGAACTGTTTTCACATCTAGAGACAAATTCCAATTGTAAGCAAGATTCACTACAAATCAGTGGCGATGTTTTGGTTCAAATGGCTCTGAGCACTATGGGACTAAACTTCTGAGGTTATCAGTCCCCTAGAACTTAGAACTACTTAAACCTAAATAACCTAAGGACATCACACACATCCATGCCCGAGGCAGGATTCGAACCTGCGACCGTAGCGGTCGCGCGGTTCCAGACTGCAGCACCTAGAACCGCTCGGCCACCTCAGCCGGCGGCGATGTTTTATATCATTATAATGAAACTACTTTGGCGAAAAAAACGCATTTTCTCGTAGTTGCGCAGACAGATTTATACCTTCAATAATGCAAAGGAATATTTACAGGAATGCGATCAAAAAGTGTTCCGCTACCTGCTTATTTACAAACGTATGTTGGCCTTGTTTCAAGCAGCCCAGGATATCAAAACATAAGCCATATGAAAAACTATCCTGTTAAACAAAAATAAAACACCAACCAAAATAAACCCAGTTTATTTGAAAGTGTATATCTATGGAATCAAATAGAGTATTATCTACTCTAAAGGTTTGCAGCATAGCCATCTGTGCGGCACTGTGATAAAAATGAATGCCTAGGACTGAAGACAAATCAGAAACTTAAGATAATAGAATCATGAGCACGATAAGCAGCAAAGTAGGCTGGAAATTATGAAGCAATAATGAGATATACTCGAATCTGAAAATTAAAATAGCAAGGAAAAGGAGATTGATATGTTTTGCACAATTTATACAGGATGAATGACAATGGGCTGCCGAAAAAGATCTTCACATGCATATGGGAAAAGAAACTGTCAACAAATTGGAACCAAAAAGTTGAAAATATTGAGAAATACACAACACAAAGGCAGATGAAACAGCCTAAAGAGATATTTTCAGATGGAAGCTCAAAATCTAGAAGCATTGCAGGGCAGAGGCAGTAAGTAGGTGTAAAGTTGCCTAAAGAAAGAAAAAAAATGGCGAAGGAAAAGAAGTAACAAATGTGAACGCATTGATATTGTCACGTGGTCCGTAGTTGGCCAAAATGACAATAATAAAAGCGAATCATTCTGGTGGATGAGTTTTTCAGTTTCTAGTATTCTTACGAGGAAAAAAATTGCAATTATCGAAGAGGAGGGCTCCCAAACAAATCCATTTTCTCTTTATTTATAGTGTCAGGTTGCAGTCGGTGTATCTGCATATTATTTGTAAATATCCTTTAGTCCCTTAGCACAGGTACACATACGGGAAAAAATAAAAGTATATTCTTTTGGTATGTTGATTCTCCGTCAACTTGGCGCCGGTTTCCGTGACTTTCCTTAAGGCCTACCCTAGCAGGCAGTGTCCTGCTTAAAACTGAGACGGTTATGGCCCGACCAAGAAACATACCGGCTTTGGAAACATATTCTTCCTGCTAGTGTAACTGAGACTTGGCAACATGATGGAAAATGTTTGACAACTCCGTGATGGGCGACTTACTTCCCGTAGCGGTGGTAATTTATCCTGCGAATCTAACCTAGTATTTGAGTGTCATATCGACTGAATATTCTCAGAAATTCTCACTAAAGTGTGACATCGAGTTAGTAAATTCAAGTTTTTGCGCCCAGAAATGAAACAGAGGTGTCCTCTCGACGAGCACGCATTTCATTTTACGTCCACTCTTGTAACGCGTGGTGGTATGATGACGAATATTTATATTCACAATGGAGATAAACGGAGTACAAATTTTGCGGACAATAGACTTTGCCTAGTTTTACAGAGATGGCAATATCATTCTTGCCATCACGAAAGAAGCATGGGAGTGGTAAGAGCGTGATCCGAGAGTCGCTTCACATTATGCAGGGTGAATCCGAGCTCCACTGATAAAATCCAGGGGTAGTTTCTGAATATTTCTCAATATGGGTCGTAACAGACTATAATGTAATTTTTTTGTTTTCTATCCCAATGAGTTTTGTTTCTGTGAAAATACCTTCAAAGCTGTGACAAAGCTTATAATAAGCAGTCACCAGAACTTGTCCGTCCCCGGTAGCTGAGTGGTCCCGGCAGGGGACTGGGTGTTGTGTGTCCATCATCATCATCATTGACTTGCAAGCCGCCGATGTGGCGTCAACTAAAAAGGACTTGCAATACGGCGGCCGAACTCCCCGAATGGGGCCTCCCGGTCAACAATGCCATACGATCATTTCCATTTTCGGTCAGAGGGTTACCTGCCCTCTGTAATACAAAAACTGAGTAAATGAATCAAGGACGAACAGAAACGGGTGTCATGCGACGTCCGCCCCGAGCAGATGCAACGAACGAAAACGAACAAAATAAGATTACAAAAAAAAAAAAATGTCAATGCTAAGCGCACGGGCTCGATTCCCGGCTGGGTCGGAGATTTTCTTCGCTCAGAGACCGGATGTTGTTTTGTCCTAATCATCATTTCATCCCCATCGACGCTCAAGTCGCGGAAGTGGCGTCAAATCGAAAGACTTGCACCCGGCGAACGGTCTACCCGACGGGAGACCCTAGTCACATGACCAGAACGTACAACACGAAGCAGAGAAAGGAAACAATCCAAACCAACTGTGATGTGACTGGCGTCACTGGGCAACATTCAAGATTGCTAATGTACATATAACACAGCCGAAAAAGAAAGTCACGACAGAACCGAGCAGGTGAATGCATTTGATGGCGAAGAGTGTAGTGGACATTTAAGTTGTCAACAGCGTGTTCCCTGAGTGATCAGAAAACGTTTGTTTACGAACAAGACACACAGTGCGTGCTGTCGGATCTGCACTTTTTTACAGATATTTTCAGTGCACTGCGGGGGTAATAAATCGAACGAAATGCAACTGTAACGATCCACCAGAGACGTGATACGGTTTTAACCTCGTGGCGCGCCACGATATCAATGATGTCCGTGAAATGTTTTAGTTGTACATAATGTATCTGTACTGAGAAGTTCCAAACTAAGAGGCGTGTTTCATACGCAACATGTGGAACAGACGAGTATATTTGTCATCGCAGATTTTTTATGATCAAACAGTAAGCGAATGATACTTGAAAATGGTCCATCCCCGAAATGGTGCAATAGCGCGTAATTAAACTAAAAATTAACCACTGAAAGCAACGTAGAGTCATTTAAGAAACACATTATCAAATAATCGCATATCATCGGACAGTTTTGGCGATGGAACACCCAACATGTATGATAATACATTGATTTATTTTTTTGCGGTTATGTGAAAGTCCTTGTGAGTGTGCCTCCTTTACGGATAACAATTCCAGAGTTCAGAATGTGTATTTCTACTGCGTTCGCATCGATGACTCCACATACGCTTTAGAATATGTGATATGAAATATTTCAGTTTAGATATTTCCACTGTATGGGATTAAAGTATGTAAAGAAATTACACTTTCTTTTACATTGTCTGTAGTTCTGATCATGCATCGCTATGCATGAAGAGTTATAACCATTTATATTCGCGATATTCTTTTTGAAGTGCCCGGTACTATCTGAAAAAGAAACTTCACAAATATCCAGTCAGATCATGATAAAATTATGAAGTGGTGCAAAGATTTGCAACTTATTTTAAATTTTCTTAAATGTAAAATTGTGTAGTTCGCCAAGCGCAGTAAATTACAAGGTGTCTCACGAAAAACGCCCGCGGGACACCGTGGCGTGTCTTCAATACAGTGAGACTGAATGTTCGGGTGCTTTGTTTTGAGTTTCCTATCGAGTTTCCATTCGGATACACACGAAGGATCAGCAAGTGTTTCTTGTGTTGAACTACGCAAAAACAGAATCGTATGCGGAATGTCGGCTTGAATTCATGCGAAAATTTCCCGGTGTGCATGTTCCCAATGCTTCGACGATACGCAGATTAATGAAGAAATATCAAGAGACTGAATCTTTGTTACACAAAAGAAGGCCGAGAGAACCTAGTGTTTTAACTGAAAATAAATTAGACAAGATATGGGAGCCCTTGGAAAGAAGTCCGAGAAAATCTCTACGTCGTTTGGCACTTCAGACTGGTGTGTCAAGAGCGTCTGCTCACAGAGCTGTGCACAAACAGATTGAAACCATACAAAATAACGGTAGCGCATCTGTGAGGAACTCAGATACTGTTGCTCGACATCGTTATTGCAACTGGCTGTCACAGTCTGTGCACGATGGGGAAGTTGATGCCGAGGATCTTTTTTTCTGATAAAGCTCGGCTACATTTCTCAGAGTACGTAAATTCTCAGAAAAATCGACGCTGGAGCTCCGAAAATCCTCATGAATTACATGAACAACCACTGCATGATGTCAAGACAGGAGTGTGGTGTGCAATTAGCGCAAGACGAAGTATTGGATCAATCTTTTTCCACGAAACAATACTTTCTAGCAGGTATGCGAACAACAACTGCATCTTCTTCTTCTTCTTCTTCTTCTTCTTCTTCTTCTTAGAGAACTAATGCCTAACGAAAATATGTACGGTTATTTCATGCAGGACAATGCAACACCACACATCGCCAATGCTTCTATGGCAGATGTAAGAAGTGTTTTTGATGATAGAATAGTTGACTGGCCTCCTCGTTCTCCAGATCTAAAATCCGCGTGGTTTTTATCTTCGGGGAATGTTAAAAGATAAGGTGTATGCAAACACCGCCTATACGATCGAAGAGTTGAAAGACAGGGTGCAGCTCGTCATTTCGCAGATTTCGGCTGCCGAAATTTATCGAGTGCTTGCTAATCTGCTCAGGAGATGTCAGGCCGTTTTTACCACAGGGATACATTATTTTGTGCACCTAATGCATATAAAAGTTAAGCCCAAATGGCAACGTTGATTACGCTTAACTCTAGGGAAGCGCGCGCAGCCGACTACTGGCAGATGAGCGCCCGAGAGTCGGGCGCGACGGCGATGGCCGCTGACCGTGATGTGCGACTTGTGGACCCTTCCCGGGCGCCTTTCGTGAGACAGCCTCAATTATAGTTCTCCTTAATGCAATGATCACACAGGTCGTTAGGTAAGGGAAGTTCATTGCCAGGATGCTGGCCAAATGCAATCCATCTGCAACGCAGGTTTCTTACAAACCACTCGTGAGACCTGTCCTGTAATACTGATCAAGTGTGTGGATCCCATACCAAATAGTTCTAACAGGGGATACTGATCGTTTACAAAGACGGACAGCACGAATGCTGGAAGGGTCATGGGATAGCATCACTGCTGAGAAACGTAAACTACAAGGCGCTTGAAGATAAGAGGCCAACTATTGTGCAGAAGTCTTCTAAGTTTCAAAACCTGTATTAACTGAAGAATCTAGAGGTATACAGGACTCATTACAAAAGTAAAGACCGTTCTGATTTGAAGAGCCCTTAATTCTCTCCCCAAGCCAGCCGCGTTGTCAGACATTCCTAACTGTCGGCGTCAGTATTAGGCTAGTGAGCAGGAATGGTAGTATACTATATACATTTGTGTGATTTTAAAATACTTGACAAAATAAGGACCTCGCCTAGCATGAAGTTCTTAGTGTAATTTTTCTGAACACAAACAAGTCCGCCCTATCACATTTTCCACACAGATAACCGAAGTTTATGCAAATCTGATGAACGAGGCTTCAGTTCCAAAATGGTGCGTTATATTTAACTGCGATCGAATGAATATTCTCCACGAACGATCAGACCGACCTTCTGTTGTGACTGATGAACTCAGATCAAGGATTAAGGAAAAAATTCAACAGCTCTGACGTTTCACTACTGATGGTCTCAGCTTGTGATTTATTGAAATTTCACAGTCAGTTCTTTATCAAAATGCTGGTGGTGACGTGAGATATAGAAACGTGTTGGCCAGGTGGGTTCCTCGACTTTTGACGGATGAATACAAAAAAACAACGAATGGGAGCTGCACTGACGACTTTTCTCGCTCGGTTCGAAACGGATGGCGAGGATTTTTCGAAAGACATTACTGCTGACGAAACTGCACTTAGCATAGAAATCAAGAAGCGCCAGATTATTTGTGAGTACCCAAAATGTTAGGGCCACAATGTTTTAGGATCGATTTTATGTCTAGAGGAGAGTCCATAAATGCAGCAGCCTACTGTGGCCTTCCACCGACTAATCTCCATGAAGTCATTCTTAGAGATCTAATAGAAATATTCACAAATGTCAGTATGAAGCCACTAACTCTTAAAAACCAATCAAAGATGAATAAAGATTATGCCTATTACGTTTACATATGTGCGTGAACCGTTTTCGTTACATTGCGCCTTTTCAGCAACCACCCTGTATGTGCACTGTCAGCGAAAATAATTTATATTATCTCAGCGGCTTAACATTTTCAACATAATTTGTAAAACTAAATTATACGCAATCTTCATTAGAAGACGCACTTCACTCCCTGCGACCAGTAAAATTAGAAGTAACTAGGAAATGAATTGATGACAGTCTGTTTATTTCCATCTACGATGGAGAAGAAAACTAGCTGTAAATGTGGATTTTTTAGAAGGCAGTTGTATAGGACATGTAAATATCGTTGCATAAAATCAAACAACGCATGGACATGCCTGCAGTATGACCATAAACCAACGGGAAAATGTCAAAAAAATGTGAAAAAAATACATACAATCGATAAAAATCGACGAAAACTTGGTATAATTACGACAAATTGATGGAAAATCCATAAACTTGAGGGAAATACGACGAAACATGTACAATCGAGAAAAATTTCGTAAATTGACAGAAAGTACAAAAAATTAGACAAAAAGTGCCGTGAAATGCGAGGAATTGAGGTTGATTGGGGGTACCCAGACACTCAAGGCTGAGAAAAACTTAAAAATGAGGCTCTGGCTGCATTCACTTTTAACCCTCCCCCTCCCCTACATGGGTTTCCGTAACACATACTTCAACAACGGTGACGTAAGTATTACACAAAGGCGTCGTATTAAAACACGCAGCAAATATGTATCCCAATCCATAACTGTGTTCTCACACATAAAGTCGAATATAGATATTACCGAATTACAGCTGGTTCTCACAATAGTATTCCTTAAGCATTAAGGAGAAGAATCAATATGTTTATCAGATTTCTGTGTTCTGTAGGAGAGTGGACCACTGTCGCTTAGATCTCTTTTAATATTGCATGGGGGGGGGGGGGGGGAGGGGCGGTGTACTCGAGACACGTGGTGTCGAACAAAACTGCTATATTATCTTACACATGAGAAAACTACCTAATATCAGACAAGGACTTCCTTGTGCAAGAGGGATGCTAACACAGCTATCAGCTACTGTAAACAGCAATAAGACTGTTACATATCATTTGGCTACTGATTATGGAACTTACTCCCTTGTAAGAAGTTACTGCTTCTCCAGGTGTACTTTCGTGCATCAGGACGTTGGTAGTACCTCTATCAGCTACCGAAAATATTCATATCGGCTTTTCCTCAATCTGTTTCTTAGTGAGACATAGCTGCATCCATCAAAACCAATACTACTACTACTACTACTACTACTACTACTACTACTGATAAGCACAACTGAACCGTGAGGTGTGATTGATGGTATGCACATTTCTGACTTAAAAAGACGTATAAAACCCATTAATTTCTAAAGACACAGAATAGCACTCTCCTCACTTGGTTCTAGTTGGTTTGTAAGCCGCTCAAGTGGCGGATATACACTGAAAATTGACAATGCCTTCCCAGGACTCCAGAATAGTGTAGAAGGAAGTACAGGATGACACACAGGAGACAGACGGGTTTGAACTGCGTAGTACTGAGCGCGTGGTGGTGGGAGGTGGTCGTGGTGGGGATAGTTCTGATCCACACAAGACGCCATTTCATTTACTCAGTCACTATGGAGCAGTGGGACTTGCAACGTCGAGTGTTTGTCTATGACAGTTTCGTGAAAAGTGGTGAGGCTATTATTGCTACGCTGCCATTGTTTCGTGCGCGGTTTAATGTCGGTCGACATGGAGCTGTTCCGAGTCGTAACACAATCCTCAGATGGGTGGAAAACTTCAGATCAACTGGAAACATACTGGATAAGAAGCATCCTGGTCCAAGACGCAGAGTAACGACACCAGAAAATGTTGAAAGGGTAAGGCAAGCGGCAGTCATAAGCCCAGGACGCTCAGCTGGACGTCATGGTAGTGAGTTACGAATCAATCGTGAATCGGTTAGACGAATTTTGCATAAAGAATTAAAATTCCATCCCTAGAAAATGCTCATTGTCCAACAACTTAAGGAAACTGATTTTGCTGTACGAGAAGACTTCGCTTACAGAATGCAAGTGATTTTGGGATCGAATGGAAATGAAATTTTATTGATGGGCGATGAAGCTCATTTTCATTTAAACGGGGCCGTGAATAAGCAAAACCTACGTTACTGGGCTCCAGAGCATCCACACCTTATCCACCATCGTCCTCTACACTCAGAAAAAGTAACAGTTTGGTGTGCTCTTGGCTCTGTTGGCATTATTGGACTTTATTTTTTTTAAGAGAATGGGGCCATAGTTAGTGTTAATTCGGTTCGTTACATTCGTATGCTTGAAACATTCTTGAAACCAGAACTTAGAAGACGACGAATAATCCCTTTAAAACGCGTTTGGTTCCAGCAGGATGGGGCAACATCGCACACCATCAAACACTACAATGACAGTTCTTAGACGCTTGTTTCCTGGCCGGATTATCTCACGTTCTGGCAATGTTCCTTGGCCTCCCAGGTCTCCCGACTTGTCAGTATGTGACTTTTTTCTGTGGAGGTACCTTAAGGACTGTGTTTATAACCACAAACCACGAAATTTGGACAAGTTGACGAATGCAATCATTCAAGAAATTGCTGCCATCCCTGCAGAGATTTTAGTCCGTGTGATGGAGGATTTTGAGAAGAGACTTAGTCCTGCATTCGAAATGATGGACATCAACTTGACGACATTTTTCACAAATAACTTTGTTAACTAAAATGGCAAATAACGAGCTTTGATTTTGTGTAAATAAACAGGTATTAATTTTAAAGTTGGCTGAGTATTATTTCATTAAAAACCGCCCGTCTCCCGTGTGTCACCCTGTAGTTTTATCATTTTAAAGTTTGTCACCATAGTGATTTGGGCAGCAAACTTTCAGGGTGGTTGTATGTCTGATTTTCTATAAATATATTCTGCATTAGAATATTAAGAGCACTGCATCCTGCATGATTAATACTTGGAAACTATGACTTTAACAATATGTCCTTTTTAGGTGCAGAACCATATAATCATAGGAGTGTCTGGTTATGCACTGTGAACATTTCTCTCCTGGCGATACCGTCCTGGTACTCAGTCGAGACGGTGGAATAATGCTTTAAAATGACAGCATGGTTGATTTACCTGATATGTTTCAAACTCCATCCGTCTGGAGCTCCATCATGAATAAACCATACTTAGCTTCTTAACAGTCTGTTAAATCACTACAACATTCATGTCTACTATACACCGATAAGAGGTGCTACCGTCATTGACACACACGCATCTGGAGAGATCTTGTGCATTTGGATGGTTGCCGTGGGTAAGATTGGTGTTGCAGGGAGGATTGGTCATGGAGAATATGGGAAGGATCTGTCTATCTCCTAATTTATCTTTGAGTGCAAGAATACTCTGTGACGCCCACCTACAAAGAGAAAGGTGGCCAGGCGTAACTGTGTATTTTGCATTATGATCGATTAGGTGGAAATATATTGATAACCTAATTGCATCGGTATAGGACGCTGTCTGATATACTTTGGTGTATATGGCAGAATGGAAATACTGTACATTCATACATCTGCATTCACAATCTAGTATATGGTTCTTGCAAGGTGCTATAGTGTTGATTTAGCGATGATACAGAAATTAGGTAGTAATCTGCTGTGTTATTGGCTGGCGTTGAAGTAATGGAACAACTGGCAAAATTGCTAAAATTTATCACGCATCAACTGTGGTGCATATTACACTACACCATCCCGTATCAATGGTGTCTTTCCCATTCCATCTGTCTACTAGTATGCTGTTGATTACCTCATAATGATGACTGACACCACTTGACTGACAGAGCCTTGGCAGTACACTGGATATCTGCTCCTTTTCGCTGTAAAGGTTCAGATGGCTCTGAGCACTTCGGAACTTAACATCTGAGGTCATCAGTCCCCTACAACTTAGAACTACTTAAACCTAAGGACATCACACACATCCATGCCCGAGGCAGGATTCGAAGCTGAGACCGTAGCGGTCACGCGGTTCCAGACTGAAGTGCCTAGAACCGCTCGGCCTAGCTGTGAAGTATGGGATTAAATGTAGAGGCCAGCACCTTCACACAGCTGTTTGGAAGCATTCCTTAATGCTGCACACTCGTCCTTGTTCTATATGCTGCAATGCCCTCGAAATATTTTTTGTTTTCATCAATAAGATAACACTACCCCTTTTTTTCTGCTACCTAATGCTTGTTGTAAACAGCACCTTCCGGTGATGGTCAATGCTGGAACAGT
Source organism: Schistocerca cancellata (assembly GCF_023864275.1). Classification (NCBI taxonomy): domain Eukaryota; kingdom Metazoa; phylum Arthropoda; class Insecta; order Orthoptera; family Acrididae; genus Schistocerca; species Schistocerca cancellata. Next base: position 493,561,403 of record NC_064628.1, on the reverse strand, counting down.
TATCATACACATGACTGCAAAATGAGGAAAAAATGCTGTTCGAAATGGAACACCCAGACATCCACTACCCCACCACTGTGGGAGACGAGGTTAACAACTGTATAGGTCATCACCTTTAGATAGGTGTTGGAAATGCTTTACAATGCTGCAGTTTTCCAATTTCTATATGATGGAACGTCTTTCACATTTTTGTCAATGAGAAACATCGGCTCTGTGTCTTAATTCTACCAACCTGTGTGTTGTGGGAGCTGCACAGTTTACACCATTCGATGTTCAGCATTCTGTGAGAGCTAATGGGTCAAAACATGTTAATGTCAGTTTAGCACCTCACTCAGACCTCGGAGTCATGGTAGAAAAATAAAGTGTATGGCGGTGTACAAAGCTGTAGTCGTAGACTGTTTGGATGTGTTACAGCCAAAAAAACACTGTGTTAAAATGTTTATGAAGGAACAATACAGGAATCCTATCTTGCAATTGATAGTCAGTTGGACATGGTCTTCTTCCATTACAGTCGACAAAACTTTACACAGATCTGTGTAAGCGACTTCGAGCACTGGCTACATCCTCCAATGGAGCGATACGTGTATATGTACGGGATTAGTCCCAGAAGTAAGGTCTCCTATTTTTTTATAAGTACATAGACCTGTTTATTTCTACAATGGTTTACATCAGTTGACAGCTTGAACATTTAGCTATTTTTCGACATAATCACCATTTCTGTTAGGCATTTTTGTAGACGCTGTGGCAGTTTTGTATGCCCATGTCATACAAGCTCGCCGCCATGCTGTTCAGAAAGTTATGAATCTCTCACCTTGTCGTCGGAGCTGAATCGCCTTCCGGTCAAATGTTCCTTTAACCTAGGGAACAGTTGATAGTCACTGGGCGCCAAGTCAGGACTATAGGGTGGGTGGGTGATTAAGTTCCACTGAAACTGTTGCAGGAGAGCAACGGTTTGACGAGCGATGTGTGGGCGAGCGTTGTCATGGAGAATGTGTACGCCCTTGCTCAACTCTCCTCCGGTTCTGAATTGCCAGTTTGAGTTTTTTCAGAGTCTCATAGTACTTGTCAGCGTATATGTGGTCCCCGTGGGCATAAAGTCGACCAACAATACCCCTTTGCGAGCCCAAAAAACGGTATTCATGACTTTACCGGCAGACTATGTTTGAATTTCCGCGGCTTTGGCGAAGAAGGATGCATGGGCATATAAAAACTGCCACAGCGTCTACAAACATGCGTCGACAGAAACGGTGATTATGTCAAAAATAACTAAATGTTCAAGCTATAAACTGATGTAAACCATTGTAGAAGTAAACAGGTCTATGTACTTAGAAAAAAATAGAAGATCTTAATTTTGGGATTACCCTCTTAATATGCTCGATGTCAACATGCAGATGGTATTTGTTTATCAATATATCGGAAGAGACAGACGGGTTAAATTTTATAGGAGGTTCTATAACAAAACTACACCAATTTTGCTCATAAAACTAATCCTGGAGGCCAGAGTTCAAAGCCGAGAAAGGGCAATGTCATTTTCAATTCCTCGCCAATTACCGGGTTGGCAGTGGGGTGGGACTGCAGCACAAACTGGGGACAAAGAAATTGCCACCAATAGGGTAGGTGGGGAAGGGCTGGGAGAGGGGCCAGGGAGAGGGGCCAGGGAGAGGGGGCAGGGGCAGGGAGAGGGGGCAGGGGCAGGGAGAGGGGGCAGGGGCAGGGAGAGGGGGCAGGGGCAGGGAGAGGGGGCAGGGGCAGGGAGAGGGGGCAGGGGCAGGGAGAGGGGGCAGGGGCAGGGAGAGGGGGCAGGGGCAGGGAGAGGGGGCAGGGGCAGGGAGAGGGGGCAGGGGCAGGGAGAGGGGGCAGGGGCAGGGAGAGGGGGCAGGGGCAGGGAGAGGGGCAGGGGCAGGGAGAGGGGGCAGGGGCAGGGAGAGGGGGCAGGGGCAGGGAGAGGGGGCAGGGGCAGGGAGAGGGGGCAGGGGCAGGGAGAGGGGGCAGGGGCAGGGAGAGGGGGCAGGGGCAGGGAGAGGGGGCAGGGGCAGGGAGAGGGGGCAGGGGCAGGGAGAGGGGGCAGGGGCAGGGAGAGGGGGCAGGGGCAGGGAGAGGGGGCAGGGGCAGGGAGAGGGGGCAGGGGCAGGGAGAGGGGGCAGGGGCAGGGAGAGGGGGCAGGGGCAGGGAGAGGGGGCAGGGGCAGGGAGAGGGGGCAGGGGCAGGGAGAGGGGGCAGGGGCAGGGAGAGGGGGCAGGGGCAGGGAGAGGGGGCAGGGGCAGGGAGAGGGGGCAGGGGCAGGGAGAGGGGGCAGGGGCAGGGAGAGGGGGCAGGGGCAGGGAGAGGGGGCAGGGGCAGGGAGAGGGGGCAGGGGCAGGGAGAGGGGGCAGGGGCAGGGAGAGGGGGCAGGGGCAGGGAGAGGGGGCAGGGGCAGGGAGAGGGGGCAGGGGCAGGGAGAGGGGGCAGGGGCAGGGAGAGGGGGCAGGGGCAGGGAGAGGGGGCAGGGAGAGGGAGAGGGGAAAGGGGACAGGGGCAGGGAGAGGGGAAAGGGGACAGGGGCAGGGAGAGGGGAAAGGGGGCAGGGGCAGGGAGAGGGGAAAGGGGGCAGGGGCAGGGAGAGGGGAAAGGGGGCAGGGGCAGGGAGAGGGGAAAGGAAGCAGGGGCAGGGAGAGGGGAAAGGGGGCAGGGGCAGGGAGAGGGGAAAGGGGGCAGGGGCAGGGAGAGGGGAAAGGGGGCAGGGGCAGGGAGAGGGGAAAGGGAGCAGGGGCAGGGAGAGGGGAGAGGGGGCAGTGGCAGTGAAGGGGAGAGGGGGCAGTGGTAGTGAAGGGGAGAGGGGGCAGTGGCAGTGAAGGGGAGAGGGGGCAGGGGCAGGGAGAGGGGAAATGGGGCAGGGGCAGGGAGAGGGGAAAGGGGGCAGGGAGAGGGGAAATGGGGCAGGGGCAGGGAGAGGGGAAAGGGGGCAGGGAGAGGGGAAAGGGGGCAGGGGCAGGGAGAGGGGAAAGGGGGCAGGGGCAGGGAGAGGGGAAAGGGGGCAGGGGCAGGGGCAGGGAGAGGGGAAAGGGAGCAGGGGCAGGGAGAGGGGAAAGGGGGCAGTGGCAGTGAAGGGGAGAGGGGGCAGTGGCAGTGAAGGGGAGAGGGGGCAGGGGCAGTGAAGGGGAGAGGGGGCAGGGGCAGTGAAGGGGAGAGGGGGCAGGGGCAGTGAAGGGGAGAGGGGGCAGGGGCAGTGAAGGGGAGAGGGGGCAGGGGCAGTGAAGGGGAGAGGGGGCAGGGGCAGTGAAGGGGAGAGGGGGCAGGGGCAGTGAAGGGGAGAGGGGGCAGGGGCAGTGAAGGGGAGAGGGGGCAGGGGCAGTGAAGGGGAGAGGGGGCAGGGGCAGTGAAGGGGAGAGGGGGCAGGGGCAGTGAAGGGGAGAGGGGGCAGGGGCAGTGAAGGGGAGAGGGGGCAGGGGCAGTGAAGGGGAGAGGGGGCAGGGGCAGTGAAGGGGAGAGGGGGCAGGGGCAGTGAAGGGGAGAGGGGGCAGGGGCAGTGAAGGGGAGAGGGGGCAGGGGCAGTGAAGGGGAGAGGGGGCAGGGGCAGTGAAGGGGAGAGGGGGCAGGGGCAGTGAAGGGGAGAGGGGGCAGGGGCAGTGAAGGGGAGAGGGGGCAGGGGCAGTGAAGGGGAGAGGGGGCAGGGGCAGGGACCCATATGGAGGCTGTAGAGAATGTATGACATCATCTGGGGGTGGGGGTGGGCATAGGAATGGGAGGACAATTAACTGATCATTTTAATTAATTTGTAAATCAATTTGCTATCAAAAATGGGGTTGAAGCCCTTATTACTGTACTAATGAAGTGTATTACAATACTGATACACTGGTTTGTTTGCAATTTAACTCTAGTGGAAACAGTTCATGTTTCTTTTGTAAAGGGATACTATGTGCAGTCTACAGCAACCATGTCACCTGTAAACAGTCAGTTCTTGTGCTGTGTATCATTAAACGAGTTGTTTAGCTTCAGAATGGTTTGGACCTCAATAGTGTACGATCATAGACACTGTATCGTCACTCTAATGAAGCAGGGGATCAGATTGATGGATGTCACAGTGAATGTCACTGTGAGTCAAAATGATGAGTCTGTATTTGGAGCAAGTTTTTAGTGACAGGGTTAGTTGAGCATCGTCACAGAAGTCGCCGTCGAAGAAAAACAATAAGTGTGCAGAATCTATAAATGCATATAACAGCGAGCAGAAACCCTCAACTACAATGATATATGTCTATGACGATAGCTACACGAGTGCAGGTGTCAACACAAATGGTACGAAACAGGATCTGTGAGGAGGTATTATGTACCAGAAGACTCTCATGGCTCCTTATTTAAATGGAGTTCGAAGAGGGGCTCATGTTGAAGGGGCAAGAAACTATTCTCTGAGGACTAGGCAGTAGTGGGACAGAATGTTCTTTTCTGATGAGACAATTATCACTCTCCACCATGACAACACTGATATTCGTGTGTTGAGGCAATGAGGAAAACATTTACACCATAACTGTACCAAGGAGCACAACCATGGTTAAGTCAGGTTTCAAGGTGGAATCGCTTATGGTCCCAGGACATCGCGTGTGCCAATGTATGGAAGGATGACTGGTGTGAAGTATTGCACATATTCTGGGTCTTCAATTGGTGAATGTATTGTAGTGGCATTCACACTGATAGAGGGCAATGCATGCCATAATCGTCACAATTTTGTGATCTCCTTTCTAGTGGAGCACAGAGACAAACCAACAGGATGGCCTCCATGTTCTCCAGATCTCAACTGTACTGAGAAATGCTGGGCTATTCTAAAACGAGAGGTTTGCAATCGACCTGTCCCACGAGGGACCTTACAGGGAGTATCAGAGGCCGCTGTGCAGGAATGAGACAATATCGCACATGCTTACCTAGACAATTCAGTAAGGAGCATGCCTACCTGCATCTAGAAGTATCGTCAGTTACGCGGAAGGACAACTGGTTCATAAACAATGTGTTATGCAAAACAACTATGAGAAGAAATTGCAGTGTCTGCAGAGGAATCTTTTGTAAGCGTTTTTGTTTGTGTTTATCAAGTGGCAATGTGCGGATGCACACATATTCCCTGAACTCTTACGGGACTTGGTAAGAATGTCTTCCAAGAGTAATGAGTGTGTTGGGGTGGGACACTACGAATGTAGTGTGTGGACATACAAGGTGAGAATGTGGATCTCGGGGGAGGCGTGCGCGAGATAGTCCCTGCAGTCGCGCTATCCTCTGTGCCCTCGGTTTCTCAAATGGATAGAGCGTCTGCTATGTAAGTAGGAGATCCCGGGTTCGAGTCCTGGTCGGAGCACACATTTTCACCTGTCTCCGTTGATATACGTATATCAACGACCGTTAGCAGCTGAAGGTATTAATATAATTCTAATTTCGTTCTAGACAGCTGCAGGTCATCACTTATATCCATATAAGTGGAAATGTGTTTATCATCTTTATTTTTGTTTCCTTATGTCTGAACGTGACAGAGAAAAATGAAGTTTGTTTTCTATTATACCTAGGACTGACAATAAAGGAATATCCAACATTAATTTTCCGACTGTATATTTTCCAGTGTCACTGGAAGGGGTAAGCAAAAATTCTCCAGAGTTAGATAAGCGACTGAAACGGTAAGAAACCCATATAGCGATTCGCCACGCTCCATGCGGCCGGTAAAGCCGTCGGAACACGGACCTTGCATTCGAACGTTGAGCGTGCGTGTTTCTGACGTCATAGCGTGGAATAGCACGTTCAGGAGTCTTTCCGAACGTGCAGAGCAATATCTAGCATGTCAGATATTCTGAGCGTGCGTCTGAGCGTTGACTAATGAGATGACAACACGTCACATGCGCGCCATCTCCCTCCAGCACGGAGTTGTGAGGTGCCATATTAGAATTCATTTCGAGCCTATACGTATATATACCGCTTCTGAGCAGCTGCAAATTGAGAGTATCTCGAAAACCCGTTGTTAACTGTGTGATTCGTTGCAATAAAATAATGAGAAACATATTCGTAGCAAAATAATTATTCTAACTTGCGTATTATAACAGAAGGCAACGACACACTGAGGATGCACTAAAAGCGCATTGTAGTTGGTACAATTTATTATAGTTAAATTTCAATTAGTAACTTAGCTACGATTGAAGCTTTTAGCAAGCTGCAACAAGCTAGAATTGGCTGTCTAACAACTGTTGTCTGTTTAGCGCGCCGGCACGGTAGCTCAGAGTGTTCGGTCAGAGGGTTTAGCTACCCTCTGTAATAAAAAAAACTGAGTAAACGGATCAACGAACAACCTGAACGAGTGTCATCGGGCGTCCGCCACGAACAAATTCAACGAACAATACGGAATGCCTGCACGGTAGCTCAGCGTGTTCGGTCAGAGAGCTGGTTGGCCTCTGTATTAAAAAAAACTGAGTGAAACGATCAACAAACGAACTTGACCGAATGTCATGTGACGACCGCAACGAACAAAAAAGCGTAGAGAGAAGCGTTAGCGGCGCTGAACTGGATGATTGTTACGGCAGTGGTTCACATCTCGCCACGTCAAAAAAAAAAAAAAAAATTCCCGTAACTTTCGCGTTTTTAATAGGTTCTGATGCATTATTATTAGTTTCATATAAGTATATATTATATTTGATGTTATGTAAATATAAGTTCACCGTTTTTTGAGGAGTGAGTTTGTTCGATTGGCTTGATCTACAGGACAGCTTGCACTATTTGTAAAAGAAAAAGGTGCAAAATAGCTTTATACGTTTGTAATTCACCTGTTACAAAGATTCTGCTACTGGGCAGGAACAGTGATCAAGTAAGAATGAGTTTGGGATTTTACTAAAATGTAGGAATGATGAAATTGTGTTTATCTTATGTGGAGAACTATTGCAAATTTGTATCGCACTGTTTGTAATGGAACTTTTATAAGCCTGTGTCATTACTGATTGGACATGGTACTTCCCTTTTCGTCTTAAAACATGCACATGGATACTGAAGTTTTTATTTGTGCATATTACATATAGAACAACGTAACTAGCATATGGGCAATGGAGGAAATGTGCGTTTTAATATAGCTAACGTTTGAATTTTACGCGCGCCCCTTTAGTGAACAGTGTGATTTACGAACTAGAAACATCCCGCAACTGCCGCTGGAGTGCGTTGTGATCGCGTATACCACGTTGGGGCCCAAGTACAGTATGCACAACGCGTCGTTTCTAAGCGTTCAGCAGCACGTAGATCTCAGCACGCTCAACGTTGACGTCCGACAGCGCGGTCCGTGTGCCGACGGCTTTAACAGCCGCAACCCCGCAGCCTTTGAGGTAGCAATATTCAACCACCGGGGTATGCAGCGTGTACCTTATCGCATCATTTCAAGATTTTCAATGGTACGATGTACGATATTGTTCATGACACGTAGAAATTTCGTGAAGCTAGTTTTTGCTGGGTGCCTAAGAACCTAACAGACAATCCCAAGGGCCAGCGAATGATGACAAACTTGGATCACTTAGTGCGTAACACCGCAGGGAGACATGACTTTCTGAATGGAATCGTCGCTGATGATGAGTCTTTGGCGTATCACTACACGCCTCAAATCAAGGAGGCCTCTATGGAGCGAAAACATTGCTGGTTCCCCAGTATGAAAAAAATTCAAAGTGCCTCAAATCTCCTGAGAGTGCTTGTGACAGTGTTCTCGGTATTCACGGTGTGTTACTGGTGGACTTTCCTGAACACGGGACCAGTGTGAATGCTGCAGCCTAAGTTGCGTCTACCCTTCGCGGAAAACGCCACAACATGAATGCTGACACTGTCAAAGTACTTCATAACAATGCTCGCCAGATTTGGGTGGCAGTTGCTCCAGCATCCACCATAGTGTCTGAATCTTACGCCGATGGACTCATCTGTTTGGTCCATGAAGAAATTCCTAGCCGGCCAATACTTTACGACAGATGCGGAAGTGAAATCAGCAATCCGCAAATCGCTCTACTGCAACCAAACGGACTGAAGGCGATGGGAGAAATGTGTTGAGAACATTGATGAGTATGTGGGAAAGCAGGTAAAAGATTTAAGTTCATTTTCGATTTTCCTTTGTTTGTTACCTATTAAATTTTTTGGCAATAAAATTATTGTGCGTTACTTTCCGATCTTCCCTCATATGTGGCACTATGCTCAGTACCACCTGCCAAGCACTACATAGTGTCTTGCAGAATATGTACGTAGATGTGGAACACGAATGGAGTACTGGGAAACATAAGAATGCAGAAGTGTGATGCCGATAACCATGTTGCGATAGGCGCAAAAGCGTGGCGTAAGAATTTAAATCGGCCTACTGGAGCCACGGGATTGCGTTTTTATGAGAGGCGGCGCTGGCGGGATGAGCGCGCCCGCTGCCGGCTGCCGGTCAGCCCCTGGTGCGACGCTATTACGCGCATAAACAAAATCCCCACCGTGGCGCGGCCCCTGCCTGCAGGAAATGATTCCATCACAGCGGCTCGGGGGCCGTCCCCTTCCGACGGGCGACACGCGGCCTGGCACTTGATAAAACAGGAATAACAGATTTAGCGCAACTTACGCTCGAGAATAACAATGTCGCTTCACCCCTCCGTTCGACACTTCGCGATAAGCGCATCTGCTGCCCAAGTTAAAAGAAAACAGATCATTTTACCGCCTGCACATGGCGGAAAACAGCAGTTTTTCTGGGGAGAGGAAACGGTCGGTGCCGCAGTGAAAAAGAGGAAATATATACCTGAACTTTTACCTCATATCCGCGTACAAAACAAACATGAGGGCAAAATCTTAAAGTTCTTATCCCTGCTGACTGTTTACGTATTGCATTTCGAAAATACAGTATACAGCGATTGGATTCGTCACATAAAGTAAGAAGGAAAGTACATACATATCACCGTGAGTTTGAAAAAGCTTTACTTTTGTAGACTACGAGGTGTCTGAGCAAAGTAATAACACTTATTTTCTATCTATCAAAATTTTTGTTTCTTTCAAACAACGATACGGTACTCTTCAAAGTAGTTCCCTTCGGCAGCTATACATCGGCGTAGCCTTCGTTCCCTGTCTTGGTAGCAGCGCTGAAAGGCTTCAATTCGTAGGGCCTTTAACTTGAAAGTGATTCTTTAGAATTTTGTCCAGAGTCCCAAAATGACGTCCTCTTGACACTTTTTCAATTTCGGGAAAAGAAAAGAGTCGGAAGTACTCAGATGAGGGGAACAGGGAGGCTGTGGACTGACAGGAATGCCTTTTGAGGTCAATAATTCCGTGATAGAAATGGCCGTGTGGCATGCAGCATTGTCATGACGCAGCATCCACTAGCCAAAATGTAATGTACGGTGAAATTGTTTAAAGGTCACCCATCATCCTTACTGTTAAACGTCGTTCCGATCTCGCATAACCGCGCACGGTTTCGACGTCTTCACCGGTGTTTGAAGTTGAAGGTCTGCCTAAGTGAAGTTCATCTTCAACCTGTTCTCGGCTTTCCAAAAACGATTTGTGCCAGCGAAAATCTTGTGCTCTTGATAAGGAATGTTCCTCATAGGCCTATTTCAACTTTTCGAAGGCCGTACTCATACATTCCGCAAGATTAATACGAAACTTGATGGCATAACGCTGCTCTGAATTCCGCTGTTCCGTTTTTGTAACACACAACAGAAACACAAGTTCACTAATGGCGCTCTCAAAAATCACGTAATGGCTCTACGGAGTTGAAATTCTGACTGAGCATTTGGAAGGAATGAACACACCCAGCGCCGGCTTTAGGGTGGGGCGACTCGGGCGGTCGCCCAGGGCGCCGGGGCCCAAGGGGCGCCACGTACTAAACGCATGTAAAAAAAAAAAAATTAAAATTTACAATCACCCATTTCGCGAAACTAAAATATTATTCAGTCTCATTCAACATACGTCGCTAATCTCACGAATGCGCGATGAATTCGGGGTAGCAGAAGAGAAATCTTGCTGAATGCAATCTTCGTATTGTCTGCAACCATCCATGTTTGACGCGGGATAGCACGGGCTCTACCAAAGCGCCTCCCTTATTTGTTTCAAGAACTGCAACAAGGAAGATCCCATGCAGCCGCACCATCTCTCGTTGACAACAGAAACTACCGGTCGCTCCAAATAAAAGAAAATACAGACTGTGAAATATACATTACATTATGATTTAATTAATACGAATGTATTTATATCGAATATTTGTGACTTAATGACTCATGTACATTAATTAATAGATCATGCAATGCGTGCACTGCATTCATAGAGAATTCTCCCGTAACTTACTGAAATAATACAGCGCCAACAATGTTTGTTAGACTGCATATGTTGGCAGCGCTACGATTTGCACCCGCATGTCAGTAATTGTCAGTAAGAGTCGGAGGCAGCGGTCATGTTTTCGTGGCTGAATAATTGTGAGTGAAACGAGTGTCGTGACTGTGTCAACATTTTAATTTTCTGGTAGGTGCGAAAAACATTTTTATCTTTCAGTTCAGGTTTTTTTCTAGTTACGTCTACTGATAGGTGAATTTCTTTATTTGTTATAGATCGAATATTGTGGTCGCGAAATAGAGCAGTGTCCAAGCAATAATTTGTCAAATTATTAAATCATGCCAGAAGAGAAGGAAATGATTAAAAAAAGCTTTCTGGTTCAGAAAATCAGAAAAGAAAAGCTGAAAAAGAAAAAGTTCTTGAAGAAACTAAAAAGCACATGAATATTTATAAGTACCTTAAAGGAAATTCTAAGGCAAATACTTCAGATATTGAATCGAAAGTCCATGTATCAGCAAATATTTCTTCAGACTGTGAACAATTATACACAAAAAATATACAATCACCTATTGAAGGTGATCAAATTGACCAGCGCAGTACATCTTTGCATGAATCCTCTGATATTTCTCCAAGTCAAAATCAACACATGACATCTGTGGTCGATGAAAGTATCAACGTTCTTGCAATAAAAGAATACAATGTTTCTGATGTAGGTACGTGGCCAAAAGTACTTAATGCTAGAGATATAGATCGCATTATAATATGTGGACCCTCACAAGTATGTCTAAATAACTTTCCAAAAGATGAAAATGGGCGTCATTTCTCTTCAACTCATTACACAAGTCAAACGAAGAAACTATCAGACGACGGTGGCTAGTTTATTCTGTATCAAACGACAGTGTCTTTTGCTTTTGTTGTCGACTGTTTGGTTTAAAATCAACTACTAATTTGACTACCACTGTGGGTTTCAGAAATTGGAAACATTTAAGTGAAGCTCTGAAACTGCATGAAAATAGTACTAACCACAAAAAAGCATTTACTCAATGGACTGAAGCTGAAATCAGGTTTAAAGCTGGATTAACTATTGACAAGGAAGAACAAAAGCTAATTTCTAAAGAAAGTTTACGATGGAGCAATGTGCTTCAAAGATTGATGCACATTACTTTGTATTTGGCTGAAAATAATATGGCATTCAGAGGGTTATCAGATAAATTATTTACCCCAAATAATGGAAAATTCTTAGGTCTTGTACAGTTATTGGCAAAGTTTGATCCAATCATGGAAGAGCACGTCAGACTGGCATTGAATAGTGATTTGGCTGACAATTATTGCGGCAAAAATATACAAAATGAATTAATAGAACTCATGGCATCACACGTTATGTCTACAATCGTATCCCGCATAAAGGGTTCAAAGTATTATGCAATCATAGCTGACTGTACTCCAGATATAAGCCACAAGGAACAACTTTCGATAACTTTAAGATGCGCCGACATAACAGAGGATGGCGTAAGTGTAAAAGAACATTTCATCTCATTTCTGCAAATAGATGATACAACCGGTGAAGGCCTCACAGAAAGCATTTTAAAAACATTGAGTGATCTTGACCTTAACATTAATGACTGCAGAGGACAGGGCTACGATAACGGCGCGAACATGAAGGGGAAAAATAAAGGCGTCCAGAACAGAATTAAGAAGTTAAATCCACTAGCTTTTTTGTGCCATGTGGATGCCATAGTTATAATTTGGTATTGTGTGATGCGGCAAAATCATCAGTAAAATCCGTGACACTGTTCGGAATGTTACAAAAAATGTTTAATCTATTTGCTGGATCGGTAAATAGATGGAAAATTTTGACTGACCATTTGAAGATATACACCCTGAAAAATGTAAGTGACACACGCTGGGAAGCTCGAATTGATAGCGTCAAAGCGGTTCGTTATCAATTATGCGAAATGCATGACGCTTTGGTTTCCTTGGCCGATGCTACTGAACAAAGCGATGCTGCGGTGTCACACGAAGCGACAACACTAGGAGGACAATTAAAAGACTTCAGCTTCATTGTTTCTCTCGTGACATGGTATGATGTTCTGTTTCAAATTAACGTTGTGAGTAAAGCAAGTCAGTCACCCACAATCAACTTTGTCGAGTTTATGGGAATCCTTGACAAATGTTGCTCTTATTTGGAAACATAGTCAAACAGGTTTCGAACAAGCTACTGTAACAGCAACTGAACTGGCTTCGGATCTTGCCATTATTTAAACCACAAATGCGATTAAGACGTATTAAACGCAGGCCGGGTGAAGAGACTGTTGATGATCAAATAACTGACCCGAAAAAGAAGTTTAAAGCAGAGTTTTTCAATGCACTGTTGGACACCGTGCACATATCCATGAAAGAAAGATTTGAACAGATGCAAGAATTTTCTGCGACGTGGAGTTTCTTGTTTGACATTTAAAAAAATCAAAATAAAGAAGAACTAATACAATGCTGTTCTAAATTACAAGAAAAGTTAACTGTCAACATGAAGTCAGATATTGATGGAAATTTGCTGTGCGACGAAATTTTAGGCTGCAACACTATCTCGAAGACAGCCAGGCAACGCCTATTGAAGCCTTAAACTTCATAAAAAAGCATAATCTTCAAGAGTTATATCCCAACATCTGGATAACGTTACGTATTTTGCTAACAATACCAGTGACTGTCGCAAGCGGCGAACGCAGTTTTTCCAAACTGAAGTTGATAAAAACGTACTTGCGGTCTACAATGTCTCAAACAAGACTAACCAGTTTGGCCTCACTGTCCATTGAAAATTAAGTTGCAGAAAACCTGGACTTTGCTAATCTGATCAGAGACTTTGCCGACAGAAAAGCGAGAAAAGTAAAATTTTAGTCGTTTATAATTGTTTTTCATTAGGCGTAATATGTTTTGTGTTCAGATGACTGACAGAAAATATAGGTTTATGGCTTACAGTTATATTAAATTCAATAAAAATATGGTACCCAATTCAAAATTAGTGTTTTTTCGTTATACATATTACCTCCTATATATAAAAATCAATTGTTGTGTGTTAGTCTCACCAAAACAAAGAAATGGCTTGACCAATTTGAATAATTTTTGTTTTGTTTTGTTCGCTTCAGTACAGGGGTGCTTCAGAAAAGAAAAGAAATATTTGGGATATACGAGCCTGTTTCAACCACATTTTACGCATCTTTTCTTTGTTTGGAACACGCAAAAACAATTTTCTGGAGTTGTTGTAGATGTACAGTGCAGTATTACGCAATATTTTTAGACAATTTCCCAAAACGTGAATGCCCAAACAATATATCACTGCTATACTGACCGTTACGGCAGCGACAGCAGCATGCTGGACTGACGTCACAGGCTACACAAGACTCACATGGAGCGTCTTAGCGGGCTTTCAGATTATTTGGATTTCATTTCAATTTTAAAAAATAAAATACTCAAATTTACGATGGAAAAAACCATGTTATGATCATAAGATGACGCCATTAACCACGTAAGACGATTTCTAGAAAACAGTCAAATACCGTGTTGCAAAGCACTGCCAGGTTCGCTATTTATACAATAAAGGGCGCCAACTGGACGACTCGCCCGGGGCACCTGGATGGCTAAGGCCGGCCCTGAACACACCGTTCTAAGCAAGTACAACACGGCGTTGCCAGATGGCTCGCTATGATGTCAGTTTCATTATTTTGCTCACACCTCGTATGTTAGGAGATTTCCTGCTATCTCATTTGCGCAGGAGTTTCAGTTGCTTCTTAACACGTCATGAACTGTTGCAGCAGCTACTACTTACCTAACGTATTTTACTGCGACATTTAAACTATGTTAGCCGGCCAAGCGGTTCTAGGCGCTTCAGTCCGGAACCGCGCGACTGCTGCGGTCGCAGGTTCGAATTCTGCCTCGGACATGGTAGTGTGTGATGTCCTTAAGTTAGTTAGGTTTAAGTAGTTCTAACTTCTAGGGGACTTATGACCTCAGATGTTAAGTCCCATAGTGCTCAGAGCCATATGAACCATATAAATTACGTTAGATAGTTCGCACTGTGCCAGCTGTATTCGAGCGAGTTCGGAACTCATTGTGCGGCAAACCGAAGCTAGTATTTAGACAGAAGGTGGATACTTTGAACACAGTGCGTGATGCGTTGTGAATCATTTGTAATACATAGCAAGTAGCAATTGTAACAAAATGATCGCTTCAACTGACATACTTCGAGTGGCAGTCTCGTAACTCAGAAACTAAGCATTTCCGGATACATCTTCATTGTTGTTGTTGTGGTCTTCAGTCCTGAGACTGGTTTGATGCAGCTCTCCATGCTACTCTATCCTGTGCAAGCTTCTTCATAACACGCTTTTTTTCTAATTTTTCATGAAGCATTTAGTTCCAATGTCTTGCTTACTGCTTCAGTACACATTGCATAATTTAGAATTATAAATGAAATACGGAATACTGTAATGACGTAAATATGATATCCTCGAACAGTCCCAGATAGCGACAATCATTCGAAAGACGAGAAAATACCACAACTCATGCTCATAAATTAAGGATAATGCTGATACATGGTGAAACAACGCTCTGGTGGGCGGTTTGCGGGTTTAAATCACCTCGGGGTATGACCATGCTGTGCATCTGACCTGCGGTCGTCGCACGGGGGCGCTGGCAGCAGTCCACATATGCAGAGGTGTGTTGGTGCATGTCAAGAGTACGGTGCAGCAAGTAAGTGTGCTGACGTTTTCAGACGTGCTAATGGTGACTGCGTGTTGAAAATGGCTCAAAGAACACACATTGATGACGTTATGAGTGGTAGAATACTAGGGCGACTGGAGGCTCGTCAAACATAGCAGGCCGTAGCACGGGCCCTCCGTGTGCCACAAAGCGTGATCTGAAGATTACGGCAACGATTCCGGCAGACAGGAGACGTGTCCAGGCGCTACAGTACGGGACGTCCACAGTGTACAACACCACAACAAGACCGATATCTCACCATCAGTGCCCGCAGACAGCCACGGAGTACTGTACGTAGCCTTGCTCGGGACCTGGAACAGTTGTCTCCAGACACACAGTCTACAGACGACTGAACAGACATGATTTATTCGCCCGGAGACCTGCAAGGTGCATTCCATTGACCCCTGGTCACAGGAGAGCCCGTGAAGTCTGGTGTCAAGAACACAGTACATGGTCATTGGAACAGTGGTCCCAGGTTCACGGGTGAGTCCAGGTATAGTCTGAACAGTGATCCTCGTCGGGTACTCATCTGGCGTGAACCAGGAACCAGAGACAAATCCCTTAATGTCCTTGAAAGGGACCTGTATGGACGTCGTCGTTTGATGGTGTGGGATGGGATTATGATTGGTGCACGTACAGCCCTGCATGTCTTTGACAGAGGAACTGTAACAGGTCAAGTGTATAGGGACGTCATTTTTTCACCAGTATGTCCGAATTTTCAGGGGTGCAGTGGGTCCCATCTTCCTCCTGATGGATGATAACGCACGGTTCCACCGAGCTGCCATCGTGGAGGAGTACCTTGAAACCGAAGATATCAAGTGAATGAGTGGCCTGCCTGTTCTCGAGACCTAAACCCCATTGAGCACGTCTAGGGTGCTCTCGCTCGACGTATCGCTGCTCGTCTTCAAACCCCCCAAGACACCTCAGGACCTCCGACAGGCACTGGTGCAAGAATGGGAGACTATACCCCAGCAGGTGCTCGACCACCTAATCCAGAGTATGCCAACCCGTTGTGCGGCTTGGTGATCATAGTCCGTATTGATGTCGGGGTACATGCGCAGGAAACAGTGGCGTTTTGTAGCACATGTATTTCGGGACGGTTTTCTCAATTTATCACCAATACCGTGGACTTACAGATCTGTGTCGTGTGTGTTCCCTATGTGCCTATACCATTTTTGTGTAGTGCCACGTTGTGTGGCACCACATTCAGCAATTATCCTTAATTTATGAGCATGAGTGTATATATGGCCCCATGTTCCCTACCGAGCGAGGTGGCGCAGTGGCTAGCCCAGTGGACTCGCATTCTGGAGGACGACGGTTCAATCCCGCGTCCGGCCATCCTGATTTAGGTTTTCCGAGATTTCCCTAAATCGCTCCAGACAAATGCCGGGATGGTTCCTTTGAAAGGGCACGGCCGACTTCCTTCCCCGTCCTTCCCTAATCCGACGACGCCGATGACCTCGCTGTCTGGTCTCCTCCCCCAAACAACTCCCCCCCCCCCCCCCCCATTGGTCCCATATTACTGGTATTCGAAAGCTCGACTACTGTCACATAACGGACGCTAATGTTTGCAGGGAAATTTTTCGCCGGAAACTGAGGAATGTGGGGCCATCCTGGCGGCTTAACAAACTTTGAACTCTACCGCAGTGTTTACATTGCGGAGCGTTAACGTGACTACATACCCCTGCGGTATATACGAAAACTTCGTGGCAAACATTAACGACTGTTGTATCACTGTTTTCAAAGAGCTATCGTTCTCCAAGCATTGTGCTCGCTTCTTCATCCAAGGGAAGTGGCGCATTCGGGAGATCAACCATTCAAATCCTAGTTCGGCCATTCAGATTTAGGTTTTCATTGCTTTCCCTCATTTGCTTAAGGCCGGGTAGGTTCCTCTGAAAAGGAAATAGCCTTTTTCTTCCAAATCTTTGTCGCCAGTTTACGCTCCATCGCTGCCTTGACCTAATCTTTTTTAAATTATGTGTTTTTACCATTTATAAATATAATTGTATGTGTCTGTATTCCTCATCTCCTCCTAAGCCACTGGAACGATTTTAACCAAACTTTGTACACATATCACTATCTCGAAAAGAACCACTGTGCGGGGAACAGTCAACTAGCTGCCGTTGAGGTTCGAGGTGGGGTGCAAACGAAGTCACGTAGAAACATAACACAGGAACTTATGGAGCAATTTCAAACAAATTTTGTTCATACATGATATTATTTGCACACAATACTATAGAGGTAACGGATCCCTAGCAACACTAGAAGTGAGGGCGAGAATCGTGTCATGTAAAATTATTCGAAACGACCGATATTAGCATCGAATCCAGAATTTTAGAGTCTCTAGGCTCTTTGGTAACAGTATCTATGACGTTTCGCTTCTAGGGATTGGAGAGGAAGCGGGAAGGGGAGGGGGGGGGGGGGCAAGTGGAAAGCCTGAAAGCCAGTAACTTATCTCAGCAAGACGGGAAGTAATTTCTACCGAACTTGTCACGTGTATCAATGCTGTCTTGGAAAAAATTAGTGCGATATTAAGGCACATAACATCACTATGACAGAGGCTGAGGATGAAAAACGGTAGCGTAAATGCATAACTCAGGAGTGCCTGGAGCTATTTCCACCTAATTTGGTAGCTAAACGACGTTTATCTGTACTAATATACTCTGAGGATGAGAGGTAGTGATGACAGGGAAAAATGTTCGAACACAATTTGTTGGTATTTCTTTCCTGTAATTAGTTGACTTTGTATATTTTATAAATGTGATGCGTAATCTGTTTCTCGTTTGTGTCATTAAATGCGCCAACCAAGTCGCAAGAATGGGCACTGCAGCGATCCAAAAACTTTGTCAGTCTGTTTCGTGGCCAATGTTCATGCTACACTATTGAATGCCATATATACATGTAACGTCCTTTCTAGAGTCGCTCTGTTTAAAACGGCGGAGAATAAGACAGTTGCCAGCGACAGTCCATTTTTTCGAAACGACTTCGACTTCTTGGGTGCGGAAAGGTGTCACCGCAACAAGGACTGGTGGTTCTGAATGAATAATGTGTGACGATACAATCGTATGCGGTCCAAATCACGGGCAAATAGCTGGTTTGCACACATAGAAAGTTAGACGTACCAAAAATACTGTGAAATACTTACCCCTTTGCGTACTGTGACTTGTCGTAAATCCTGTTTCGATAAATACCTCACTTGGCTTCGAAATGTTTCGAAAGGTAGGTGCATTTACTGATAAGCATTTTTGAAAATACTTTTAGGAGTTTGCACGGACTAGTAACGTATATTTCCATTACTGTTATCAGCGCCCACCGTGCATTTTGACTCGTACTCCGTCAGGACTAACTGGAATTTTAGTTGCCAAGTAGCTTTAGTGCTGTTACGTCTCCTTTAAAAGACATACAAATGAAGACCTACGGATTCAGAACAGATAAAATACGAGCGGCTCGACGAACAACGAAAATGTGAAGAATAACACACTGCAGAGCGTAGACGTTTGTTTTACAGATAAATAAAGTTGAAAAACAAAGTATATAATGTGATCACGCTAAAAACTTCTTAAATGAAAAAGGCTAACCGCTAAGCTCACAAGTTAATTTTATTGCTTACAGACGCTCTAAACAGACTGGCAAATAAAGGCAACCATAATATGTGCAAAAAATTTAGAAAACACTTACCTAACTTGCTGTGAATTAAGATTGATGTATGACGTTTGATCCACATTAAAAAAAAAAAAAAAATGGTTCAAATGGCTCTGAGCACTATGGGACTTAACATCTATGGTCATCAGTCCCCTAGAACTTAGAACTACTTAAACCTAACTAACCTAAGGACATCACACAACACCCAGTCATCACGAGGCAGAGAAAATCCCTGACCCCGCCGGGAATCGATCCGAGAACCCGGGCGCGGGAAGCGAGAACGCTACCGCACGACCACGAGCTGCGGACTCCACTTTTCATCAAAAAGTCAGTCATCATCTTTTAAACTAATTCTTGGGAGAATTAGATGAAAAGGCGATAATTGAATTCTTCGGTGTAAAAAGAATAGGGATGAAGTTACAAATTTCACTCAGGCACCGGTCCACAACTCGTTCCTGTCTCTGTTGTTAAGTATACCATAGCTATGAATGCAAGTTCTTTGGGAGGCGGACATTCGTAGGGAATTGTAGAGCTGACACTGCGAAGTTGAATTGTAGTGTTGACAATGTGAAATTGTAGATTCGGACGCACAAGTGACTTCACGTAGTGAGTCTTCTTTGTAGTCAGTGGCTCGCTGGAGTGTAGAATTGTGAGACACAGAGTTACGTGGAACACTAATGAATATAAAATTTGACAATAATGTAGATGATACGTAAACAGAAGAAATGTGATGGGGGAAGAATATTTAGTAATAATTCGAAGGAAAGGTGGTAGTAAAATGATCATTTCGTGTGGTTCAGTGCCCTGCTAAAAGTCTTTCACATGGCAGTCACTTCGGCAATTTGCGTCTCAATAACTTAGCCCAGTTATTCAACCACGGGAAAGATACTAAGGAGTTACCGTCTCGAGTGTTAAGTAACTCGAGTGGTTAAACTAACATTTGTGTGTTAATAATAAGGAACAGGATTATCCTAAACGGTGTTTTCATCAAATTTTTCCATTTTCATGGGGAATAATTCAGTATGACACTAACCAGAGTAAAAATACAATAGGGTGGTAAAAGTAGTAATGAGCACAAGAGTATACTGAAACCGTTTGGGAAGAAATGCCTGTCTATGAAACAATGACTATTGTTATATTTCATCCTACTGAATTATTGAATGTAAACCTTTCGCATTCTTTTAATTATTTATACTGAATATGAATAATAATCAAACTGTATTTTAATCGAGCATGGAAATACGATTATTACCATATATACCCCTACGCCCAACTTAACAATTTTAGATTGTCTTTAGTTAACTGCGACGGCTATTATCCGTTGAAATATAAGACGTAGACAGGGTAGAAGCAAACACTGTGCAAAGAACTCTGTTGTACAACGTAAACTTTTCACGGAAGCGAGGCAGCCGACTTACAGCACAAGCTAGAGCGAAATAACCGCTGATATATCACAAGGTTTGTTTTATCTACACGTAAAGAAAAATACTTTATGCTCTTCTACAGTATATGGATGAGCCCAAACGCTTCGGCTTTCATAACGTCACAGAGCTCATATGTTGTTCCGTTCGCCGTACCGCGTGACAAGTCGTAGACAGAGGATCATTTTCCTAATTCCAAACCGCGTACAATGGCTTTCCAAGATGTCTCGCAATTATTCTAGTAGGACACGACCACAGTCCAACAAGTAATATTACGATAGAAGCATTAGAAGAATATTCTCACCGTAACCTTTAGTGTCTGTTGTTGTTGTTGTTGTTGTTGTTGTTGTTGTGGTCTTCAGTCCTGAGACTGGTTTGATGCAGCTCTCCATGCTACTCTATCCTGTGCAAGCTTCTTCATCTCCCAGTACCTACTGCAACCTACATCCTTCTGAATCTGCTTGGTGTATCCATCTCTTGGTCTCCCTCTACAATTTTTACCCTCGACGCTGCCCTCCAATACTAAATTAGTGATCCCTTGAGGCCTCAGAACATGTCCTACCAACCGGTCCCTTCTTCTTGTCAAGTTGTGCCACAAACTCCTCCTCTCCCCAATTCTATTCAATACTTCATCATTAGTTATGTGATCTACCCATCCAATCTTCAGCATTCTTCTGTAGCACCACATTTCGAAAGCTTCTATTCTCTTCTTGTCCAAACTATTTATCGTCCATGTTTCACTTCCATACATGGCTACACTCCATACAAATACTGTCAGAAACGACTTCCTGACACTTAAATCTATACTCGATGTTAACAAATTTCTCTTCTTCAGAAACGCTTTTCTTGCCATTGCCAGTCTACATTTTATATCCTCTCTACTTCGACCATCATCAGTTATCTTGCTCCCCAAATAGCAAAACTCCTTTACTACTTTAAGTGTCTCATTTCCTAATCTAATTCCCTCAGCATCACCCGACTTAATTCGACTACATTCCATTATACTAGTTTTCCTTGTTAATGTCCATGTTCATGTCTATTGATCGCATTATTTTCTTGCCTCAGAAATCCCGGAATATATTGGTATATAATCGTTTAATGCAAACAACGCTGAAAGCTCCAGATGACCGCGCAGCTGCATTGTTCCCCCTGGCTTAGACAAAGAGTCCTGGTGAATCACGCAGACGAGATCTAATTTGTTCTCATATAACTCAAAACCTACACACATTGTAGTCGACTGTAAAGCTTGTCTGAGGTCAAGTGACGTGAAGAAACGCCTTAGATATCGAACGATGAGTAATTTAAGAACAATGGCCGGAGTTAAGGTCATATCCTTTACCTAACACAAATTACTTGTCCTGGGCTCAATTCTTAAGAAATTTGTTATGTATTATTTCCTCTCTGCTAGAGATAATCGATTGGTTCAACTGTATCAGCAAGACGTTATGAAATAGTAAGGTGGACAAACTTTACAGCATGCTGCAATAGGAACCGAATCGAGGTCTTCTGTATATCATGCTTATTCTTTCAGACGGAGAGTTTTACTAAGGACAGTGCTCACAGATGTTTATCAACATGGCAGCACAATTCCATGATTTTGTTGGCAGTTTAGACTATGATGCTTGTAAGGCACATACTAATGCTACCTATTCCTCAACGACTTTAGCACTTTTCGAATTAAGTGAAACAATTTATATTTCTCTTTGCAACAAATCTACCACATGCATCGCCTTTCTGCATCTGATGGTTGTCAACAGGACTCTCTTTTAGCCTGCCGGTAACAGTACTGGTTTCTCATTCTAGTGCTTTACCCAGGGGACTCTCATCTACAAAAACCGGTTTTAGCGCCTCCCGTCGTTTTACAATGTCTTCTTTTTTAATGACTGTACTAACAATCCACACGGCAGAGTACTCATATACGTGGGCTGAAATGTTTCACTCGCCAGCAGTGTGCATTGTTCGCTTATTAGATTTCTTGGTATGTTAAGATTGTGTGCCTGACTGGGATTAGAACTCAAAACCCAGCCTACCGTGGCAGTGTTCTTGCCAACTGAGCTATCCACGTAAGACCCACAACCCGCCCTCAGATCTTCACGTTTGCCACTACCTTTATCCCATTTTCCACACTCATCAGAAGCTCTCCTGCACAGCTTGCAGGAATAGCACTCCTGGAAGAAAGGAAACCGGGGAGAAATGACTTAGCCACAATCTAAAGCAGAGATTGTAAAACTGCGGCCCCAATGAAGTATTCGAGCGGATCACAGTTCTGAGTCATATTTTATAACAATCTCGGGACCACACACACACACACACACACACACACCACACACACACACACAGAGTCTATAATGCTCGGTCCACACTGACCTCATCGGACTGGTTGAGCATCTCTGCGGTGCTCGCGGGGTAATAAGTCATGAATCGGTTTGCCTGAGTTATCAGCTACTTCCTTGGTGAAAATATTACGTTTGGAGTGCTGGTGCTGGGGCTTTGGGGACAAGAAATATGAGCTATTATCACCCATATGCTAAAAAGCTGTAATATGATATGAAAAACATATGTAAATTTCCACATGAAGACTATAGAAAGTATAAAAACACCGAGTCTTGTTTTAATCTAAAAAAAAAGGAAAATATTCGGAAGTATGAAAAAATCTGACAAATATGGTTGGCTTAATACAGACAAAATTAGCTTTTCTTTCTTAATATGGAGCGTCAACAAGATACGGCGCACTGCCATGCCACAACAACTACAAACTGCAGCATCTTCTCCCTAAGGATATGGCCATGTGTCATAGGAAAGTGCACTATTCTTAGTTTTGTTACCAACACTTCTATTTGAGTGACTTATTACGTCTGCCATTGTAGCAGTATGCTTCATCTGGAGTAGATTATTGGATTGTACCTCCAGTCACTCGTTCTCGCACTGGCATATGAACTTTCTTCTAAGGCGTACAGGAATTACACACTGTGTTACCACACGTTCTTCACAGGCGTTCCTGGATGCGTTCTGCATTGCCAGCTTTGTCATTCTCACGTGCCCTAATTATCCAAACGAGTGATATCTCTTGAAGCTGTTAAAAGAAGGATGTTATTCTGGATATTCGGGCTGTTTTTGTTCACCAGGTATATCTCCAGATTACTATACCCTTAGTACATCTCCAGATTACTATACTTTTAGTGTAAGGTCCTGCTTCGATCTCTCTTCATTCGCGCTAGAACGTTGGGAAAGATGGCGTGAAACTCTGGATCGGAAACTGAGTTGACAGTCAGAACTTGTGAACACTGTTAGAGAAAACAGCCGAACGCCTATGACTGATTGGAGCATCTGAGTAAACTGCCCTAAAATTACAGTAAACATTTCAAAATTCGTGGAACGCGTGTCTAAAAATTAATATAACAGATTTCTAATGCTCTATTAAAACTGAAATACAGCTTTACTAGAAACCACGGCGGATGTTTATTCCGACGTTGGATAAAAGCATTCATATGCACGCCACCTATATTTGTCAGGACGAAAAGGAAGATTAGGGCCTAAGGCCTCGTCGATGTTGTCATTAGCGACGAAGCGTAAGCTCGAACCGGGAAGAAAATTCGCATGCCTGAAGCTATTCAGGAAAATTACGGGAAGTCCTAATCTCGATGGCGTGAGGGGGATTTGAAACGCCATCGTCCGGAATACGCATCCACTGTCTTCAAAAAAGGGCTCTAAGCACTATGGGACTTAACATCTGAGGTCATCAGTCCCCTTGAACTTAGAACTACTTAAACCTAACTAACGTAAGGACATCACGAACAACCATGCCCGAGGCAGGATTCGAACCTGCGAACGTAGCGGTCGCGCGGTTCCAGGCTGAAGCGCCTAGAACCGCTCGGCCACACCGGCCGGCACCTAAAGCTATTCTCATAGTGAATGCTGTCAAATATTCTTAGATAAGAAGATTATGCTATTCAAAATATCGTAAAGCCGTAGTCCAGTCGAGATAGCAGAGACTTCTGGAAAACAATGAGAGGGAGTAATGTTAATAAAAACTACCACAATTGTATTACGGAACAATTATCACGTCACGACTAATTTCGTTAAATGATCATCAAGAGACACTGCCAACAGTTTTGGTAACAAATTATCTTTCTTGTGGAGATCAAGATTATTTAATGAGACGGAAGAAATGCATCTCGTGGTCTGTGACTGAGGCACTTCAAAATCTTTAGAACCTTCACAATCAGTGTCTTCAAGAGCATTAATTGTATTATTGTGGTGGGAGATACAAACAATCGTAATACTGTAGATACCGCCTCCAAGTTAGTAATGAGTAGGAAATGTGAGAAGTGACACGAATTATTGGCTAAAACTGCTACTCCTCCCTTAGAGCTGTCTCCATGCAGATCATTCTTCCTGTGAAGGCTGTATGTATATGGCATAAATAGAGTTTCTTGTGAGCATAGACACTGGCCCTTCCCCTGTCTTTCTTTCAATGAATAATTTTGAAAAGGAGACTGAAGCATGGGGCTTACTAACTCATATGCTTTTATATGACGGTTGGAATCATCCGAATCCGATGTCAAAACTAATTATCTGCCTGACTGGGTTGCTTTTGCATTCTTTTATTGAAACTTCTGTCCTGATATCTTTGGTTTTTGTTGGCGAGACTGGTGGGGAAGAACTGCAATTTGGATATGTAAGTCAAGTTGCGTCTTTGAAGCCACTTTCTATAAGCTGTTAGCCCCTTCGCCAAGCCCTGATTTGCTACGGTTGTATACTTACGATCCGGCTGCTTCTACACTTTACTTACAGGAATAACTGTTTATGGAGACTTTATTCAATCTGTGTGAAGGCGCTGACTTCAACTACCGCCTTCATTGAAGCTGGTCCAAAAGATGGCTTAACAACGTATCAAATTCACGTCGTTACTTTCCTTTCTTTGATCTTCTCATTCATGTACACAGGTCAATTCATACTCCAAAGAGGGTACGTATTTCATGTGCACTTCCCGTCTTCTTCCGAACTGAGAGTTAAAATGAAGGCACTTCTGTGAGTCCCTCTACTTCGCATTTCTTCTGCAGTTATGTTATGTCCATATCCATGATACCTTTAAAGCTTACAACGCCCTTACTGAAAAATTTTCTAGAATATTTTCCGAATCGTTATGTATATACGAGGGTAATCCCAAAAGTAAGGTCTCCTATTTTTTATAAAAAAAAGACCTGTTTATTTCTACAATGGTTCAAATGGCTCTGAGCACTATGGGACTTAACATCTATGGTCATCAGTCCCCTAGAACTTAGAACTACTTAAACCTAACTAACCTAAGGACGGCACACAACACCCAGTCATCACGAGGCAGAGAAAATCCCTGATCCCGCCGGGATTCGAACCCGGGAACCCGGACGCGGGAAGCGAGAACGCTACCGCACGACCACGAGCTGCGGACATTTCTACAATGGTTTACATCAGTTGACAGCTTGAACATTTAGCTATTTTTCGACAATCACCATTTCTGTCAATGAATTTTTGTAGACGCTGTGGCAGTTTTTGTATGCCCATGTCATACTAGCTCGCCGCCATGCTACTCCGTAAGTTATGAACCTCTTATTTCACCTCGCCTTCGGAGCTGAATCGCTTTCTGGCCAAATGTTCTTTTAACCTAGGGAGCAGGTGGTAGTCACTGGGGTCCAAATCAGGACTATAGGGTGGGTGGGTTACAATGTTCCACTGAAACTGTTGCAGGAGAGCAACGGTTTGCCGAGCGATGTGTGGGCGAGCGTTGTCATGAAGAATGTGTACGCCCTTGCTCAACTCTCCTCCGGTTCTGAATTGCCCGTTTGAGTTTTTTCAGAGTCTCATAGTACCTGTCAGCGTATATGTGGTCCCCGTGGGCATAAAGTCGACCAACAATACCCCTTTCCGAGCCCAAAAAACGGTATTCATGACTTTACCGGCAGACAGTGTTTGAATTTCCGCGGCTTTGGCGAAGTAGGATGCCGCCACTGGTGTGATTGTTGCTTGGTCTCAGATGTAAAGTGGTATGTCCAGGTTTCGTCACCCGTGACAATTGAGTCCAGAAAGTTGTCCTGTTCGGCTGCAAGGCGGTGAAGAAATGCGCGGGAAGGATCACCTCGTTGCCGCATGTGGTCCTCAGTCAGCATTTGTGGCACCCATCTTGCGCACACCTTCCGGTATTTCAATGTTTCCGTTAAAATTCTATGAGCTGTGCTTCGGGAAACGTCAGGAACCAATCCAGGGTGATCCACCGATCTTCACGCATGCTTTGCTCAACCTTCAACACCTTCTCCTCAGACATAGACAGTCTCCCGCTCCTTTGTTCGTCGTGAATTTCCGTCCGACCAGCTGCAAACTCTCTACATCACTTACGAACATTTTTTTTGACATCCATGTACGAGTCACCACACACTTCCGTCAATTGGCGATGGATTGCAATCGTCGCAGTGCCCTGTGCGTTCAAAAACCGAATAACTGCGCACAATTCGCACTTGGCGCACTCTTCATAGCAGTGTGATCAACTGCCAAACAGAGTTCTGTACTTATAAAAAAAATAGGAGACCTTACTTTTGGCATTACCCTCGTACAATGGATACACCTTTCCGAACGACTCCTCTCTACATCAATAAATACATATTCTTGCACTCCTGTGCTCCTTACACTTTGTGTTATCTACACCATTCTGTGGAGGACAATATGGTCGAGCCCTCCTTGATGGCCCACGCAAACCACTGACAGTTTGTTTAATGATCAATCAGTTCAGACACGAGACCGTGCGGAAGTCAACTTATACTTTGGCGGAGCTCTGTTTGTCAGGTGAAGCCTAATACAACTGTGGTGCAGCGAGTGCCCTAGAAGAGAGGTTTGTCTCATACTGGCGATCCAGTCGGTCTCGACAATTTTCCCATTTCTCAAGAAACACCGTTTTACCATCAATCATCGCGCCTCATGTGATTGGCGAAACATTTCCCAGCTCACAACAACGGACCCAGCCTGGTTCGCCGAGTTTTTTGAAGTGAGGCCAGTCGAGGTTATACCTGCACCATGGAGAGGGAAACTGTACTGCAAAGTCTCAGGTTCCCGTGTTCGCCAGTCAAAAGAGAAATGCGAGCTCTTTGGTTAGTTTACTAGAAGTAGTAGTTGTTCGTCCTTAAATCGCTGTTGACTCATGCTCTTCACCTATTTCAAGATTGTGACTGTTTGCAACAATTGATCGATAAAGACGTCCTCAAATGGTAACACAACTTTCGTCCTAGTTACACGCAACACATTATTTTCGCTTATGTTTAGTATCGGCTGCCAGTCGTTCAACCTAGCATCAATCTCTTATAGGTAGGTATTCTTGCATTAGGAAGAGTTTTTTGGCGTATACAACAGTATCACTAAAAATAGACTCACTGAGATTTCGACGTTATACATCAAGTCATTTTTACAACAAGTGAACAGAAACGGTCCTCATCACTTCTTTTGGCAACGCTCCTAATTAATATACAGGGTGTCCCTGGAGGAATGGTCATTATTCCGGGATATGACAGGAACAATCATTCGAAGCGAAAAAGCTTAGTAAACATGGGCGCTAAAATGCATACCTTAACTGCTCTGAGCACTTATTTAGTACAAGAAATGTCTTTCACAGAAACGAAGATGAACAAATGGTCAAAGCTCTTAAGGTAAGCAGTTTAGAGTCCATGTTTACAGATATTTTTGCTTCGAATTGTCGTTCCTATCATACCCTTTAATACTGCCAGTCCTCCTGGGGCACCCTGTAGATATAGATAGATAGATTAGACATAGATAGATATAGATATCTTCTTTTTATATTTATTGTGTGGTGCAGTGTCATGTCCAAGCGTTTCATTTCGGCCATTTATCTGTCAAACGTCCGTAAGTGTTTAATGGAGGCAATTGTCACGAGCAGAAATGAAGTGTCATTTTATTGGTGGTGGTAGGGTTGTAGTTGTGGTCGTCGTCATTATTGTTGTAACTGATGTGGAACAAGATACATCTAATCTAAATCTACATATATACTCTGCAAGTCACCTTACGGTGTGAAACTATCAGTGTTTCTGGTACCACTACACACTGAAGTGACAATAGTCACCTCCTAATATGGCGTCAGACCTCCTATTGCCCCGCGTAGTGCAGCAACTCGACGCTGAATGGTCTCAAAAGTCCCCTGCAGAAATACTGGGCCGTGCTGCCTCTACAATTGTCCATAACTGCGGAAGTGCAGGATTTTGTGCACGAACTGACCTCTCGATTATGTCGCAAAAATGTTCGATGGGATTCATGTCCGGCGATCTTGGTGATCAAACCGTTCGCTCGAATAGTCCAGAGATGTTATTCAAACCAATTGCGAACAACTGTGGCGCGGTGACGTGGCGTGTTATCATCCATAAACAATTCCAGTTTTGTTAGGAAACACGAAGTCCATGAATGGCTGCAAATAGTCTCCAAATAGTCTAACATAACCATTTCCAGTCAGTGACCTGTTCATCTGGACCAGCGGACCCAGTCAACTCCACGCAAACATAGCCCGCACCAATATGCAGACATAACCAGTTTGCGCAATGCCTTGCTTGATAACTTGGATCCATAGCTTCGCAGAGTCTGTGCTACCCTAGAACCCTACCATCAGATGTTACCAACTGACATCGGGATTCATCTGACAAGGCCACTGTCTTGCAGTCATCAAGAGTTCAACCGACATGATCACGAACCCAGGTATAGCGCTGAGGGCGACTTTGTGCTGTTAACAAAGCCACTCGCGTCAGTCGTCTGTCGCCAGTTTCCATTAACGCCAAATTTCGCCGTACTGCTCCAACGTCGTATGTCCCGCATTGACGTCTGCGGTTATTTCACGCAGTGTTGCTTGCCTGTTAGCACTGACAACTCTAAGCAAATGCCGCTGCACTCGGTAGTTAAGTGAAGGACGTCGGCCGCTGAAGTCCGTCGTGAGAGGCAATGCCTGAAATTTAGACTCGTGGTGCATTCTTGACACTGTGAATCACGGAATATTGAATTCCCTAACGAGTACCGAAATGGAAGGTCCCTTGCATGTAGCTCCAACTACCATTCCGCGTTCAAAGTCTTTTAATTGCCGTCACGCGTCCTTAATCACGTGGGAAAACTTTTCACATTAATAACCTGAATACAAAAGACAGCTCCGTCAATGCACTGCTCTTTTATACCACCACCATCCGTATATGTGCATGGCGCTATCCCACGACTTTTGAAACCTCAGTGTATTGCCGCCCCCCTCCCCCCCTTCCTGTTCCATCCGCGAATGGCGCGTGAGAATATTGATTTTTGGTAAACCTCCTTATGAGCTAAAGGTGGCAGGGGTAAAATACATGGAACGAAAGGCTATTTACAATTTGTACAGAAACCAGATGGCAGTTATAAGAGTCGAGGGACATGAAAGGGAAGCAGTGGTTAAGAAGGGAGTAAGACACGGTTGTAGCCTCTCCCCGATGTTATTCAATCTGTGTATTGAGCAAGCAGTAAAGGAAACAAAAGAAAAATTCGGAGTAGGTATTAAAATCCATGGAGAAGAAATAAAAACGTTGAGGTTCGCCGATGACATTGTAATTCTGTCAGAGACAGCAAAGGACTTGGAAGAGCAGTTGAATGGAATGGATGGTGTCTTGAAGGGAGGATATAAGATGAACATCAACAAAAGCAAAACGAGGATAATGGAATGTAGTCGAATTAAGTCTGGTGATGTTGAGGGTATTAGATTAGGAAATGAGACACTTAAAGTAGTAAAGGAGTTTTGCTATTTGGGGAGCAAAATAACTGATGATGGTCGAAGTAGAGAGGATATAAAATGTAGACTGGCAATGGCAAGGAAAGCGTTTCTGAAGAAGAGAAATTTGTTAACATCGAGTATAGATTTAAGTGTCAGGAAGTCATTTCTGAAAGTATTTGTATGGAGTGTAGCCATGTATGGAAGTGAAACATGGACGGTAAATAGTTTGGACAAGAAGAGAATAGAAGCTTTCGAAATGTGGTGCTACAGAAGAATGCTGAAGATTAGATGGGTAGATCACATAACTAATGAGGAAGTATTGAATAGGATTGGGGAGAAGAGAAGTTTGTGGCACAACTTGACCAGAAGAAGGGATCGGTTGGTAGGACATGTTCTGAGGCATCAAGGGATCACCAATTTAGTATTGGAGGGCAGCGTGGAGGGTAAAAATCGTAGGGGGAGACCAAGAGATGAATACACTAAGCAGATTCAGAAGGATGTAGGTTGCAGTAGGTACTGGGAGATGAAGAAGCTTGCACAGGCTAGAGTAGCATGGAGAGCTGCATCAAACCAGTCTCTGGACTGAAGACCATAACAACAACAACAACCTTATGAGCTCTAATTTCTCTTCGTGGTCCGTGGTCGTTTCGCAAGACATGTAGAAGAAACACAATGACAGAGATGGAAGTAGGACATAGCTTCCTCTCCTCTCGAATAGCACATATGTTACTGAGAACAAAGTACAGTAATGAGTTGAAGAGTGGTAAATTTTTTGCATAAGATGTCTGCAAAGTAACTACTTTCCATAGTTGTCAGCATTGCGATCTTCATATTGCAAGTCTGTGGCGCTATGGGAGGGGAGGGCGGCATTGCTAGAGTACTAAAAAAACAATCTTGCAACAACGGAAAATGACTTTTTCGAAGTGTCCCTGTGTATGTGGGCAAAGCACCGTTACGATGGAAGTAAGAATAGGTTTGAAAGTCCTGTCGACGGTGAAGTCATGAGAGACAGACCTCAATCTCTGACAGGGCAACAATTGGGAAGGATACTGCCTTTATCCTTTTGCAGAATATGTGGGGAAACCACTGGAAACCTAAATCAGGTTAGATGGACGGTGATTTGCGGCCACTCTTCCCGAATGCGCCACATCGCTCGGTAGTTCATCAGGTAGGGGCCATGAGATGATCCCTAACGCCAAAGGCGCAGTTGGTGATGCTGTGTGTATGGACGACAAGCCTGCAAGGCGTGTTGGAAGGACGACCGGTACCACGAGGCGGTCGCCAACAATCCCCGCCCACACACTCAAGCTGAACCGGTTAGTGGTCCCGATGCCACGGGGATTCCGCTTAGCCCATAGGCCAGTGTTGTAAAGACTGACTCGTAAAAGTAGTTAAGTAGAATGCTGCATGGCGTAAATGAAATGAAGGGTGATATGATCACACTCAAGACCGCAGTGATGTATTTAAGAATTCGTAGAAACCGAAACAGTCTTTGATCGCAAATTTCTTTATTTAGTTCAGTTACCGGTTTCGACCACTACGGTCATCATTAGATTCAACTCTCCCCTTAAACTCAATAAAAGTAGCAGAGAGCATTTCTAGCCATAACTGACACCGTCACGAGACATAAAAATATTATAATACTGTGATGATCACACAATGGTCAGTGATGCAGGGTGGTCGTAAGCACACTGTGTAATTTGTGGTCAAACATTGTTTTATTCTATACGAATTCGTTAATGAAATGGTCATTAGCATGGCTTCTGCATATACACTCATACTCCGCAAGCTACCTTTTGGTGAGTCGCTGAGGAAACTTCGTGTACCACTGTCACATCCCCCGGAAAAAATTACATGCTAAAAAAATTAAATAAATGTACGGGTTTTGGATTATTACAGGTTTGGAAAAAATCGCTTTCCATCATATCAAACTGCCAAAGTTCCACTGGCTGGCCGCGGTGGTCTAGCGGTTCTAGTCGCTCAGTCCGGAGCCGCGCGACTGCTACGGTCGCAGGTTCGAATCCTGCCTCGGGCATGGATGTGTGTAATGTCCTTAGGTTAGTTAGGTTTAAGTAGTTCTAAGTTCTAGGGGACTGATGACCTTAGATGTTAAGTCCCATAGTGCTCAGAGCCATTTGAACCAAAGTTCCACTAAACATTATTTTAAAAGTCTTAGCAGTGATTTTGCAAACGGAAGTGTAATGCACGCGTTTGACCGGCCGCCAGTGGAAAATTGGCGGCAGGGAGCAAGGAGTGAAAGAGGTGCTGCTGAGTCGTAAATGTTTGCCTTTCTTTCACTTCCTAAAATGCGTTGTAATATGGAAGATCATATTTCTGACATTTCATTCTGCCTGGTGTATTGATTGGTTGAATTCGTAACTTTTACGGTCATGTCCTTTTGTTGTACGAGCTATTATGTTTCTTTCTGACAATATGCATTTTAAACCTTACGTTCCCAGAGTAGTAATTTCATAGGTTGTTTATTAGTCCAATGAGGGAGCGACCCGAACCTTTCTCCCCAGCTTGTCCATGTTCACAGCGGCATCTACATAATGTAGGTGCACAGTTCTCAGAGCTATGTTCTGGATGGTTTGTAGCCATTTTATACATGGTCTAGTCACAATGTGACCATCGCCTACGTTCGAAGTCAATGAGCAATAACAACGCAAATGGCACAGGTAGCAGCATTAGCGGCGGAGGGGCGACGCGGAAAACAGTGGAGTCGTTGTAACGCCGAAACGAAGCGATTTATCTGGCCAAGAGTGGAACCACTCCCGAACTGGCTGAGTTTTTAAGCTGTTCGCGTAGCGCCGTTGTTAAAAGTATACCGTGCCTGGCAAAATTGCGCTACCCAAAATCGGCGCCGAGGCAACTGTGGTGCACCACGAACCATAAATGACAGGGATGAACGACAGCTGTGGAGATATGTACAGGCGAACAGCCTTGCAAAACGACCATTCAGCGAACGTTGCTGCGTATAAGCCTCCGCAGCGGGCGCCTGCTTCGTGCACCCATGCTGTTGATCGGTGACGAAGGCTTGAATTTGTACGCCAATACAGCAAGTAGATTTCCACTAATTGGTGACAGGTGGCCTTTCTAGATGATTGACGTTTTATGCTCCATCGAGCAGACGTCTGTCGGTGTGTAACGCGTTAAACGTCTGAAATGAAACACACTACAACGAGGAGGGAGCGTTATTGTCTGGGGAACGTTTTCGTCGCATCTCTGGGTGATCTCGTAATTCTGTAACGCAAAAAATGGTTCAAATGGCTCAGAGCAATATGGGACTTAACGTCTGAGGTCATCAGTCCTCTAGAACTTAGAACTACTTAAACCTGCCGGCCTAGTAGCCGAGCGGTTCTAGGCACTACAGTCTGGAACCGAGCTACCGCTATGGTCACAGGTTCCGATCCTGCCTCGGGCATGGATGTGTGTGATGTCCTTAGGTTAATTAGGTTTAAGTAGTTCTAAGTTCTAGGGGACTGATGACCTCAGAAGTTAAGTCCCATAGTGCTCAGAGCCATTTGAACCATTTACTTAAAACCTAACTAACCTAAGGACATCACACACATCCATGCCTGAGGCAGGATTCGAACCTGCGACCGTAGCGGTCGCGCGGTTCCAGACTGTAGCGCCTAGAACCGCTCGGCTACTCCGGCCGGCTCTGTAACGCACAAATTAATCAACCTATGTATGCGTCTATCCTTGGGGACCATGTGCAACCCTACACGCAGTTCGTTTTTCTTCGGCGCGATGGCATCATCCCGCAGCACAATGCAACGTGTCCCACCGCTCGCAGCACGTGTGCGTTGTTCCAGAGCACCAGAAAGAGTGTACCGTACTCCCCTGGCAGCTAAGCCCAATTGAGAAATTGTGAGACCACCTCGATGGGGCTGTGCACGCCATGGATCCTCAGCCACAAACGTAGCGCAGCTAGCCACAGTACTGGAGTCGGCATGGCTAGACATCCTCATCGGTACCTTACAGGACCTCACTCTTCCTGCACGTATCGCGCTGCAAAAGGCGGGTTCAGGCTTCTGACGGTGTTCACATTAATGTGACTGGGCAGTGTATGTTTTAGCAAGCTGTCAATTATGCACGCGTATTCGAAGATGGAGCTTGTAAAGCTGCAATACAACCTGCAAGGCGAGACTAGGGTTTGAGAGGCTAATGCTGACTCAATGCGTATCACGAGTATATTGAAAAATTCCGTGGAGTAAGCTCATGTTAAGGTAATTCCTTCTATGTGTTTTCCATCAGTCAGTCCACACCGCAGTTTCCAAACTTTTCATTTTTACAGTTTTGTAGTGCGGGCCCCTCCGCTGCAGTCTAGACAGCTTGGTCGCGAGTATTAAGATGAGTGGGCAAACGCAGGGCCGCCGCGACCGGAATCCGCGCGCTCAGCACCCCTCGGCTGAGCCGGGCCGAGCGACAACAGAAGCCAGAAAAGAGCAGCTCGCCGCGCTTTGTTTGCGGCGGCTCGCGGTCCCCGAGGTGAAAACACGAGCACGGCGCGCGCAAACAGCAAGCGCGCGCTCGCTTACATTATTTAACGGCCGGCGCCGGTGCTGCTCGGAGATGTTGCGCCACAAGCAGCCGCTCGAGTGCATCCACCCCTCTGCCCGCCGCCGCGTCACTCCTTTCTTTACGCAGCTTCGGCGCGCCGCCCGGTGCCATCTACTCCCGTCCCGCCCGCATCACGCTCCGGAAGTACGAGATTATTTCTCTAACACTCGGGCTTACAGCGACGAACAAAGGAGCAGCAACCGCTCGCCTGTCCCAGAAGCTCGGAAGAAAGAAAAGTAAAAATCCGGCGGCAGGTGTAAAACTCGGAGACAGGCACTCACTCACCACCTAAGTAGTGTACAATAGTACACACCCCAGCTCTTCCTTCGGTTGTCTCAGACCAAAACACCTCAGTCGTACATGAAATGTATTCGCAGTGCGAATACGAACAACTATCATCTGTATAAGGAAATAACGACAACGAAAATTTGTGCCGGATACACGAAACCGGATTACACGCTTATCGCCAGCGGTCGCCTTACCATTAGGCTATGCGAGTACGACTCACGACCAGATCCAAACTTCCATATGCCGTCAATCATGTGTCTGCAACCCGCCCTCGAACATTCATTATGTATCTTCCAACTGAAACTCACTGCCTAATATGTGGATGAATATGAAACTGCAGTGCCTGTGTTGTTCAGAAGTACGATGCAATATTCCTTCGAACATGAACAACACAGCGACTCCGATACCGTATTTATCCGTCGAAACAGGGCAAACGACTTCCAATTAAAATGTCTCCCCTGTACCAGAATATGCATGATGAATGTACGAGTGAAGGTCGTAGACACATGGTTGACGACATATTGATGTTTGGGTCTGCCGTGAGTCGTGCTCAGATGCCTAATGGTAAGGTAACCGCACGCGATAAGCGGGAAATCCGGTTCATGTCACGGTCCAGCGTTCATTGTCATCACTCCGTTATACAGCTGATGGTCGTCCGTATTGGCATCTGCAATCTCATGAACTATGTTTCATAACGGCTGTAATCGCCGCAATGCCGAAGTGTTTCTCACTTGAACATCTGACTAATGGTAAAACACATAGCATCGTTAATACCAAATTCAGTCATATATGACGAACTGGTATTCCAGAAAATGACTCCGGACATGAAATTACAATTGCCCGATGTGTATAGTGCGCAAAAATGGAGTGCAATCAGCAATTTTTTTGACCTGGACAATTTTGCGCTTTTCCATTGTTGTACATATTTACAATAATGGTATAACAATAATGTACAAACAATTTCAAATACAATTAAATCTGAAAAGGTTACAACTCAAAAACAAAAAATACACCAAATATAAAAAGAGAACACCGCTACAACACAAGACATTTTTTATGTCATAAAATTAAAATAAATATAGAGAACGATAAATTTACAATATATTTATCCAGGAATGACGTATTAACCCACTCGACAACTGGCACTAAAGGGGACAAGCCGTTCATACATCGAAAGAGAGATATTTCTAACTACACACATTAAAAAAAGTTAAGCATCAACTCGGTTCCGAAAGTTCCGGAACCTGTACAGAAAATTGGAATAGAGATCAACATAAACATCATTTCCGCCCTTTTTACTGCTCATGAAAATCACACGTTGCAGGTTGTACCACCACACAGCCAGATCTTCAGAGGTGGTGGTGCAGATTGCTGTACAAACCGGTACCTCTAATACCCAGTAGCGCCTCCTCTTGCACTGACGCATGGTTGGTTCAGACTGTCCCAATCCTCAGCGGCGATTCGGCGTAGATCCATCAGAGTGGTTGGTGGGTCACGTCGTCCATAAACAGCCCTTTTCAATCTATCCCAGGTATGTCCGACAGGGTTCATGTCTGGAGAACATACTGGTCACTCTAGTCGAACGATGTCGTTAACCTGAAGGAAGTTATGTGCACGATGGGGGCGCGAATTGTCGTCCATGAAGACGAATGCCTCGCCAGTATGCTGCCAATATGGATGCACTATCGGTCAGAGGTTGGCATTTACGTTTCGTACAGTCGTTATGGCGCCTTCCATGACCACCAGCGGCGTACATCGGCCCCACATAATGCCACCCCAAAACAGCAGGGAGCCTCTACCTTGCTGCACTCGCTGGACAGTGTATCTAAGGCGTTCAGCCTCACTGGGTTGCCTCCAAACACGTCTACGACGATTGTGTGGTTGAAGGCGTATGCGACACGGCGAAGAGAACGTGATGCCAATCCTGAGTGGTCCATTCGGCATGTTGTTGGGCCCATCTGTACCGCGCTGTATGGTGTCGTGGTTGCAAAGATGGACCTCACCATGGACGTCGGAAGTGAAGTTACGCACCATACAGTCTACAGCGCACAGTTTGAGTCGTGACACGACGACCTGTGGCTGCACAAAAAGCATTATTCAGCATGGCGGCGTTGCTGTCAGGGTTCCTCTGAGCCATAATCCGTAGGTAGCGGTCGCCCACTGCAGTAGAAGCCCTTGGGGGTGGCCTGAGCGAGGCATGTCGTCGACAGTTCCTGTCTCTCTGTATCTCCTCCATGTCCGAACAACAGCGCTTTGGTTCACTCCGAGACGCCCGGACACTTCCCTTGCTGAGAGTCCTTCCTGGCACAAAGTAACAATGCGGACGCGATCTAACCGAGGCATTGACCGTCTAGGCATGGCTGAAAGACAGACAACACGAGCTGTGTACCTCCTTCCTGGTGGAATGACTGGAACTGATCGGCTGTCGGACCCCTTCCGTCTAACAGGCGCTGCTCGCGCATGGTTGTATACATCTTTGGGCGGGTTTAGTGACATCTCTGAACAGTCAAAGGGACTGTGTCTGTGATACAATATCCACAGTCAACGTCTATCTTCAGGAGTTCTGGGAACCGGGGTGATGCGAAACTTTTTTTGATGTATGCATTTCTGGGAAGTGCGCCTGATTGAGCTTGAAATTAAAGTTATTATGCGAAATGTCGAAATGAAGGAAAAAAAAAACAGTGAGAGGGACGAGATTTTTAGAAAAAACGACTTTTTCCGCAAGTCTGGGTGCACCGTTGTAATGTAATTAAAAACCGTAAGGCTTTTATTTTATTTTTTAAAATATATGTTCCTGTTTCAACGGTATTCCTTCAGGAATATTAAACTAAACTTTTTTCACGTGTGAGTTTCGCCCCCTAAATGGCCGTAAGCCATGTCCAAAAAAATGTTTTATTTTGCTCTACACCACAACATACTCAACGCCGATCCCAATCGAAGGGCATATCTTGGGTAAGTTTACTTGCGACTGCAATGGACGTTCGACGCGTGCACGTGCTTGCTCTGTCGTCCCGTGAGAATGCGCACGTGTCTCTTCCAACAGCGAGTTTTGGGGCCTCGTATGGGTTCGTTTGTGCTGCAGCCGCGCTGTTGGCAGCTGGCACATCGCTGCTCGCCTGGTGCCTTGTTGCATTTACGCTGCACTCTCGTTGCGCGGCGGCGAAGAGGGGGGAAAAATCCACCTCTCCGATTTTCATGTTGTAAAAGCTCTTGGCGGTTTAAAGACTACTCCACGTTGTTTTATGAACTTATTTTTTTCTTAAAAGCTTTACTATCTTTCCGAAAAAAGAAAACGCCTACTTTTGGTTTCGCATCATTTTTTAGTTCCGTAACGTCTCTCGGTATGATTTTTGTAAACTTGTCAGTGTAGCGTCTTAGCTCCTTAATTAACCCTTTACTTTTTCGTAATACGTAACACCCATTGTGAAATGGCGCTATTTGCAAACCAAGTGCACTTGATTTACAAATCTTGCAGTGAAGAAGTTTGATAGCGCGCAGATTATTGTCAAATATGTTTTACAGCAGATATTATTGCATGTGAAATATAGCTAAAAGTACAAAAAAGTTGTTGAACTGGTAGTGACACTTACCTCTGTCTTCTGTCACAAGTAAATGCTAGTTGACGAGTGGCGTCAATGCCGCGATCGCAAGCCTACGGAGTTCGCGCGGGTTCAGCTTAGTTTTGAGCGTAGTGTCGAACACTGCAGGATACAAATACGATTTACTACCGATCAGTGCAGATCTGGTGTCCGTTCCTCGTGTTATTTTAATGATTCGTTTCTCAAAAAGACCGAATATATACGTATTTTTACCCCGGCGACGCCCGGTTACTCTGGACAGTCATCTGCTATGGTTTTACAATGGGCCACGCTTTACATTATAAAGGCAATTATTTATTTGTTGTCCACATCCTGTAATTAGTAAATGTGCATTTCATATTTCGATCAAGAAGAAATAATTAATCTATGATGAGACTGTTGTTGATGGACTGTAATAAAAGCTAGTAACATTATATTAAATTTTTTTTTGTAGTTGGAGATGAAAAACGACAGGTGTCAAAGAATATAATTACAATTATGGACATCTAAGTCTGACAATGCCTTTTTTAGTCCTAGAAAAGTGTAGTACCACAAGGTCTAAGTAATTACATGCTTTAGATCGACTCTATCTCCACTTTCAAAGAACTGTGCATAGCTCTTACGAATAGTATTTATTTTACGAAATTAATCTAAAGATACCAAGGCTACGTGACAGTAAAAACGGTTGAATGTGTGTTTAAAATCATTACTCCTTTTTGTCGTTACTGAATATTGTCCCCACAGCTCCCAACGAACAATAGCGTCTGTGTATAGACCCCGAGAAACCGGGTACAACGAACAGTACGGCACTGCTGGAGTTAACTTTTGAAGCAGCCAATCACAGTTCAGATTTTAGGACACACGGCGAGCGTCGCAGCGCGGAACACAAACAAGCTTGATATCATCGCCTGGCGAGCGTCGTATCGAGAAGCGATGACCCAAGTTACATGGACCCTAGACCTCAACATAGGCGGGATACAAGGCGACACGCCTCAAATTTTCTGCATGTTCCTTTTGGTGTCAGCAACTGATTTCACGCGAAAGATGTAGTGCATGAGTTCTGTGTATCAGTTCGATCGTTTGCACGCGCTCTGATGTACAGGGTGTCTCAAAAAGAAAAATCCGATCTGGCACGTCTTTCTTTTTGAAACTAATAAACATATACAATGAATTATGTTTTTTGATGGACGGGAAACTGAAATTTTTTTTCATATCTTTTCACTGGTGTTCAATATGCCCCCATGGAGATGCCCGGCATATGTCAACACGGTATAGCGAATGCGTTCGACGTCTTCGTCAGGCACTCGTGGACGGCCCGGCGATTTGCCATTACACAAACAAGCTGTTTTTCGGAATTGTTCATAGCATTGTCTAATGCTGTGTGTTGTAGGAAGATCCACACCATACCTAGTATGGAAGTCACGCTGAAAAGTTATTACTGCTCCGCACTGCGGTAAACGTAAAGCACAAAACGCTTTCTGTTGTCCCAACACAATTTTTACTATGACTGAAGTGGGCGCACACCGCTGCTACCTAGCGGGAAGCATGTAAAACTCGAGTGTTTGGTCTTTCTAACAGTACGCTGTTCACGCACATATATCAAATAACATAATAATTATGATTTTTAAAAAATCTGATGATTCTTTTTAGTCGTGGCAGAGGGAACTTTACATCCCCCCATTCGTGGAAGTAAAGGATTTCTTAAATGTCTCTGCGGGTACTAAATTAATTTAACCTTGTCCTCGCAGTCCGTACGGAAACGATACATAGATGACTGCAGCGCACTCCTAAATTTCTCACTTAATGCTGTTTCTTAAATTTGTACGCAATTTTTTGCTGCGTAGTTGGTATGTATCTTGAAACAACTGGCAGATCAAATTTTTCATGATTTCCAAGACATCCTGGTGTGTGGCAAACTTCTGGCCATTCCTGCTCACTCAACTGCAAACAATCAGTATAACATTTAGTACTACTTCGTGTGGGTCGCCCACATTTGAACAGTATTCTGTTGGAGTCATTCAAAAAGCAACAAGCTGGAGCCTGTAAAATAAACTGCTGAAGTGATCGTAATGGCATTGCCTACGGAAAAAGGTGTGCTCCCTATGTGCTGCGTTTACACGCTCTTCCCCTGCTTCCTGCTCGCCAGTAAGGCAGGGCGATCATGAATCCGAAGGTAACGAGCAGATAGATACAGACGATGAGTCATGGTTCTAGCATGACAGACGTGCGCTCTGATCCAGCAGTACCTGCAAGTAGTTACAGCTATGACCGAAAGATGTCAATCTTAGAGAGTAAATTCCTAAACTTCCTAAAATAAATATTTTGAAAACTAAACCTTATCTCTGGTGACTATTACGACCTTTATTAATTATTTAGGATTACATATGTATAGTTGTTGATTCGAATTTGAAGTAATGTAAGAAATGCATATTGTTACGTACATTAACTGAGTACACGTTAGTGTGAGAACCGTCGCTGCACAGAGGAAGGGGGGACGGAGGAACAAACGCTCAGGGGAAATTGCAAAGTTATATTGATATTTGTGGATTTTCTAAATTTGTTCTACTAATAAACTGTTCATAAAAGCTATTAGTTGGTTAAAAGTAAAAGATGCGGGATTGTGTGGTTTAATTCTGATACGAGATTTACTATGATGTCCCTCAGCCAATCAGAAACAGTACGTTCGCGTGTATTTGGTACTTTGTGACGTCTAAAGGAAAGTTCGGAACTAAGCCCTAACCATGTTCGGACGCGGGTATAAGGAGCTCTGAACATATGTGATAATTAGCGGAATAGTGAGTTAAACTGGACCGTGGAGTGTCGCGAACGAATGAAAAAGACGAACTCGCGAAATTCCATTTTTTACGTGTAAACTGTGACTTTTGAAATAACTAAAAATCCGCGCGGTGTATTACAAGTCACGACTGCGAACTGAACATTCGTAGTAGTCAATCTGTCTGATATTTGAGCGAGCACTCTATCACTGAGAATCCGTTTTGTAATCTTTTTGGTAACTAGTTCGGTTAGATACCATAAGCTGGCTGTTAGGCTGACTGTGATTGCGTGTGAGTGTCGAAACTGTAACTTAAAATAAGTATGGGCTTGGCAGTGATTTGTAGCAAACAAGTATTTGAAGGTTTCACTTACAAACTATCTACCGTTTAATAGCTCTGTTAACCTGATACCAAAAAACATTTTGATGCAACATGCAGAGTATGTAGTCCGGCTTGTTCCGCTACAGCTTTTTCTAGACGAAGAACATTATTCATCTTCTAACAGGTCAGGCGTGTGGACTGGACTGCACAAGAAGATATCATCAACGAATGGTGAAATACAATTTCTGTAGGACGAACTACATTAACTGCACCTTTGCAAATTGTGGATTACATGTCTCACGTTTTGGAATAGTATCAGTTAAACATTAACGTAAGCAAGACTCATATCATGCTGGTTACGAAAGGAAGAAAAGTGATGGCAAATTTTATGAAATAAAATAAAGCAAGTCAGTAAATTCAGTTGCCCATGTTCGATAATTACGGATGCCAACAACTGTTCCGTAGAGGTTGGAAGAAACATAGCTTTAGCTAGAAGAACATTTGCAGGCCAGAAAAATGCTTCTAACAGAGTTTTCAGCAACGAGACAAGGAAGGATTTTGCTTCGACTATGTTCCTGTGTGCCTGCGAAATATAAGGACAATATAAGAATAATGTGAAATGTCTTGAAGCATGGAAACATGGTTATGGATGTGGATGGAGGGGAATGACAAAAACCACTACAACAGAAAGGAAGACAGATGAAGCAGTATTAAGCACAGAAAAAGCACCCCAGAAGATGCGGAAAACCATCATTATGAGATCAGAAGGGATGAAGAAGTACTGGGCTGACGGAAAACTGAAAAATTCTTTGTATAAAGTTGGCTTGAGTGGTCCAATGAAGGCCATAAAATTTAAGTAATAATAACTAGAGCATATTTGGAGAAATGAAACAAACAGCTTCCAAAAACGTTTTGAAGAAATTATTCTTGGGAAGAAAGAAAACCAAGAAAGAAGACTGTAGACAAACTTGTGCAGAGCATGAGATGTGAAAGCTACAAAAACATTAAAAGACATCAAAAGAATTGCATGCAAAAGAAGTGAATGTTTGCAGCAACACGGCATAGCCTTTAGTGGATGTGACGATGATGATGATGATGTATATGTACCAGTCACTACAGCATTTACGGAAGGCGACCTACTCGCTGTTGAGAGGAATGTCGTTACACATACTGCCAAACGCATTTAGATTGACGGACATCATTTTGAGCATTTATTGCATTAATGTGGTATTTACAGATAATCACGCTGTAATAATAATAAAAAAAAAAGTTCAAATGGTTCTGAGCACTATGGGACTCAACTTCTGAGGTCATCGGTCCCCTAAAACTTAGAACTGCTTAAACCTAACTAAACTAAGGACATCACACACATCCATGCCCGAGGCAGGATTCGAACCTGCGACCGTAGCGGTCGCGCGGTTCCAGACTGAAGCGCGTAGAACCGCTCGGCCACTCCAGCCGGCTACGCTGTTAACAGCATGCGTTCTCAGAAAAGATAAGTTCACAATTGTAGATGTATCACATTGGAACAACCGAAGTAAAATGTTCAAACGTACCTACCTTCTGTATTTTAATTTTAAAAAACCTACCTGTTACCAACTGTTCGTCTAAAATTGTTTATGACTATTTGTTGTGACTAGCCGGCCGAAGTGGCCGTGCGGTTAAAGGCGCTGCAGTCTGGAACCGCAAGACCGCTACGGTCGCAGGTTCGAATCCTGCCTCGGGCATGGATGTTTGTGATGTCCTTAGGTTAGTTAGGTTTAACTAGTTCTAAGTTCTAGGGGACTAATGACCTCAGCAGTTGAGTCCCATAGTGCTCAGAGCCATTTGAACCATTTGTTGTGACTATTACAGCGGCATCTATCACAAAGCGAAAAATGTGGTCCAACTAAAACATTCATATTTCTTTACGTACTACACGAATATGTAATAAAAATGGGGGTTCCTATTTTTAAAAAAACGCAGTTCATATCCGTTTGACCTATGGCAGCGCCATCTAGTGGGCCGACCATAGCGCCATCTGGTTCCCGTTTCAAGCTAGACGAGTTTCGTTCTTTGTAGTTTTTTCCTTTGACGCTTATTTCGTGAAATATTTGGCCTGATCACTATCAATGGACCACCCTGCATAACACGCATTTGTTTTGACGGCAGAAAATGCGGCGGAGGGCTCTTCAATTTGCTTCCCTGTCGTAGTGGTTTTGCCTCTTGTAGCATTCTATGTTTTTGGCTGAAACCTACTATTATAAAAGATCTGCCTAATTAGTCATGGCCAAGAGCCACTGACAATGTAGTAAACAAACTGGAGAGATGATGAACATGTCAGCTGGTTATTATGATGTTTTGCCACTAATTATTGATGTTTCTCTTGAGAATGTGGGGTCAAATGGCATTGAAAGTTTTCGTGTTGGGAATTACTGTATCTCTTCAGTAGTTGTACTTAAAATTAATCATTAATAAATGTAATGTCATCGACGTATATTTTATAATATTTTTAGGTTTTTTCCCACTTTCGTAACTAACGAAGCGTTTTACCTTTTGGAAGAATCGGTGGTCAATATACGGGTCGAATCCACTTTACTGATTATGTTACAGGAGGAATTTAAACAATTTCGTAATTAACAAAGTGGAAAAAATTAACAATACACACATGATGAGTCTAAGTCTACACTCGCGTTGGCGGTGAATCCTCTTTATAAAAATGGTATGATCAACTCATTTTGTTACGCACGCGAGTTCTTGTACAAACCGTAAATACCAGACTACACTCTGCGTAAGCAACAAATTTTTTATTTTCAGTACCGAGAGAAGGACTTGTTTAGTTTCTGCCTGGACATATTTTGGAAAACGGAAGAGATACATACGCTACCATTAAGATGGCTAGTCTTCATGCAGCCGAAATATCAGGAGAACACAGAAATTAGTTAGGGTCACGTTCCAAAAGCTTAATCTGTTGACAAATACACCGAAAAAACTTTTAAATGCTCATTTGTTTGCCTTTCGTTCAAAGTTCTTAGCAAATTCGCACTGGGTGTTATCTAAATGGGCATTATATTAGCCTCAAATACTACCCGAATTCGGTCCAGACTTACCCTCTCAGGAGAGACCGACTTAGCGCAGCACCGTACATTTGGACGAGAGGATTTTCGTGTTTTAATGAAGCGGAGGGCTACACCAGCGGTAGCGTAGCTGGTGGCAGGGTCTCACCAACCGACCAGGCCACTGCGAGGGAACCAGACGAAGAGTCTCTCACAACGTCCCGTTGTTCCTAGATACAGTCCTGAGGTTTCCTTTGCCTGATTAGTCGGGCGAGAGAAGACAAGAGTATCTACGTCGCAGAGGAGGGGGAAGTGACCTGGGCATTGACGAACATCTTATTAAACTGTGTAAAGAATTTAAGTCTCTCGGTAG
Source organism: Schistocerca cancellata (assembly GCF_023864275.1). Lineage (NCBI taxonomy): Eukaryota > Metazoa > Arthropoda > Insecta > Orthoptera > Acrididae > Schistocerca > Schistocerca cancellata. The sequence goes on along the minus strand of NC_064628.1, from coordinate 493,516,648 downwards.
TCCCCTATCACATGACGGAAGATGTAACGGATATCCAACAACGGATCAGGCAGGGAAGGATGGCTGTCCAAAAATTAAATCTCGTACTTTGGTCCTCAAAAATAAGTTTAAAGGTTAAAATTCATTTATATACATCCATCGTCCAACTAATAACAACCTATGGGAGTGAGTGCTGGGAACTCACAGAAAAAATTAAATGAGACTTACGGCTTTAAAGGATCATTTGAGAACAGCCTGTGGAATTTCCCGTCTTGATCACGTAAGAAACGAACAAATAAGAGAAAAGACACAATCATTATAGTATTACGGAAGAAATAGAAGAAAGACGGCTAGGATGATCTGGGCATGGATGAAGACCAATGGCCCCAGAGAGTAATTTCATGGCAACCTCCTGGAAGCAGAAGAGGCAGACCACGGAAACAATGGCTACGTGATATACAAGAAGCGAGGGAGAGAAGAGAAATGGAAGAGGATGAGAAACGATGACGTGATCGAGGCATTTGGCAACACAGATGCGGGCGCGGCGACAGCTGTAGGACTCCTGCAATAAGGAAGGAAAGACGGACTTACAATCAGAGGACAACTTTCTTTTCCCCAGAGTTTAGTACGAAGTCCGCTGTTTCAGGAGCGAATGTTATTTTATTATTTAACTTTGTGGCCGGATGCCCTTTCTGACGCCACAATCGTCAAAGTAACACCAGGGCGCAAGGTTGTGCGCGCCATCTGTCTGTGAATCGCGTGAACTTCTTTCTAGCTGCTATCGCATTTTAACATTTTGTGTATCGTATTATGAGGAGAAATTTGTGGACCAGCACAGCATTTGCCCAAACGAGCGTGGAAAACCGCCCGAAAACCACACTCGCGCTGGCCAGTGTACCAGCCCAAAGTCGTTAATTCGGATTCCAACCGGTTCTGATTCATCTCATTCTCGCAAATTAGCACCTCAAATCATTTACGTTAGCTGGGCTAGTACGCTGAGCGTTCCGGTACAGATACTACAACGTGGCAATCGGCCGTCAGCGTAAACACACGAGAACTTCGGCCACGCCAAGCGGTTCAGCGGAGCGGGGAAACAACCCTCGCCTCCCTATCGCAGGGGTGGCAGCCTGTGTCCCTGTTCTGTGCCCCCTGCTGAAGCAGAGATGACATAATGGCCATAGGAATCGACTCTCCCTTCTCGTGCTCTGAGTTTCATACTCGAACCTCGTCATGGACAAGGATTAGTCTCTTTAGTCATTCCAAAATAAGAAAACGAGTAATGCATAGCACAAAGCACAGCGGACTGTACAAAACATTCAATAACGCCAATCGCTTAATTGTTTGCTGAGGTTGACAGTTTCGTAAACGTGGTAGTACCGACACGACCTCTACAGGTGCTTAACACAGCCATAGTTCACAACACCACATATCTAAAGCTACCGCATCGTACTCTATACGAATCAGAAGATAACAAATTCAGTTAAATCTACTCCAGTTTATATTCTTTTTTTCAGTAGAGTGGGTGGGAAGGGGGGGTGGAGGCTGTTGTTTGCTCGAAGCCTGCTTACAGAGTTAATAGGTGTCTTCCACGCAGAAACATGAGCTGTTGCTGGAAACGACATGACGAACTTCCTGATGTTAAGACTGGATGACGTACACACACTCAAACCTCGACCCATAGCTTTCGTGAAGAATTTTTTTCCGAACTCCATAGAAGATCTCTGGAATACCTTCCTAGGATAGCGTTGATGGGCGAGAGGATTAAACATAGAACGGCTTAGCCACATGATGTGTCATCAGGCCTTTGCACACGTCAGCCTTACAAATCCTCTCGATATTCTGCAGGCGACAATGCAAAGGTAGGTCTACTCGCTTCGTGGATACGATCGTTATGAGATTTACACAGGGAAGGCCCTATTCCGAACTGTTGCCAACAAGTTTTTAACTTGTTAATTGCATGAAACGTTTTCATATATAGTAACGTTGATTTTGCTATAGATCATAACTAATGGTCCAACTCCAAACTAGAAAGATCTGCTCCACATAATCATACCATTTCCACCGAATATCACTGTTGCTACAACACAATCGGGTACATGTCCTTCGCATGGTACCCCCTCCCCCTTCCAAGTCCATATAGGCTGACCTGATTGCCACATAATGCACTTATCAAGTAAACCTCTTTTGTGTTCCGTACGTCAATCGGTAAAAACGGAACTCTTATAAGATTAAGATAACTTTGTCTATTTGTCTGTCTGTCTAACTGTTAAAAACCCTGCTCCCCAGGAACGGTTGACGTATCAAGTTGAAATTTACGTCACTTGCTAATGTCTACTGTTCGTTGGCGGAATAAAAAACTGAAATCCATGAAATCAAAAGTCATTTATGTCACATAATTTGATACTCGAAAAATCACTCATCAAAACCTATAGGGTACTTTACCGTTTGCCTAAAATCATGAAATTTTCCAATAAGCAAGGTTTCACAGTACGGGTAAGGGAAAAAACCGAAATTTGTGAATTTGTAATTATATCGCACGAAAAGAAATTTTGTCATTTGTTATCTGACTTAAAATTAAAACATTCTCGAAAGTCTTAAGCTTCCGGAGGCCGGTATGTGGCCAGTATGAATGTCGATAACAGGCACAAATCGTCGAGACTCTCGATTCCCGGGACGGATGAACTGCCTACATATGTAATAAAGTTTGTAAGGAACCTATTTATGGCGCATTTCGAGGACATCGCCTTGGACACGGCTCCTGCAAAGTCTAGCTGTTTTTATCGCTGGGTGTTGTGTGCTGTCCTTAGGTTAGTTAGGTTTAAGTAGTTCTAAGTTCTAGGGGACTGATGACCATAGGTGTTAAGTCCCATAGTGCTCAGAGCCATTTGAACCATTTTTATCGCTACGTTGTCAATATCTTCGTCATACGGCCTCATAGTCATGAAAAGCGGGAAGAGTTCCTGGAACACATCAACAACATCTACGACCACATAAAGTTCACGATGGAAGTGGAGAAGGACTCTTGCCTGCCATTCCTGCCACCGTAAACCCGATGGGCGCCTCGGTCACAACGTTTACCGAAAGCCCACTCACACGGATCGCAATCTGTAGCTAGCAGCTTCCACAACTCAGCACAGCAATAGTCTGTTCTGAGAACCTTGGTACATAGAGCTGAAACCGTCTCAGACGCCGAAAACCCGACGAGGGAACTGAACCACTTTTCAAGGAAAAGGTTACAACAACAAATTTCGTAAGCAGTTTCATCTAAGCCAAGAAAGCACTACGTCTCCGAAGAAGACAAACAGAAAATTACGTTTTTACCGTTTTGTGTCTCAATCACAACGAAGATTAGCCGGCTCCTGAAGAGACATAAAATAGTCTTCAGGCCCACAGCAAAGATCAGGCAACTAACGAAGACTCTGAAAGACGTCGCAGGCCTCAGAACAGTTGGAATATACAAAATATCGTGTGTTGTGGACAGTTTTATGTTGGGTAGGCTGTCCGTACTATTGAACAGCGTCACATAGAACATGAAAGGTCTTTCTGCCTACACTATCCCGAGTAATCAGATTTAGGGTAACATGCACTGGAAAACTGACACCGAACTGCATTCGACTTCCATTATTAAAGACCAACGGTTTTGGGATAGTGTAATAAATGAAGCTGTAGAAATGACAACACCCTCAATAAAAACTGTGATTGCAGCTAAGTTCGACCTGGGGTCCTATGATCGAGAGTTGAAGCGAGCGCGGCGGTTGCGCCATCAAAGTGTATAATCATATAAGGTGCGGGACTGAGCACCAGTGACGTCACTGACGACGGCGCGGCTACTCAAGCACGGTAGCGGCATCCATACGACCGTCAACCACTTGACAATGGCAGAGGAGATCTCCGCCGAAAGCTCGTGTGGAGTTAACCACTTGACGTGGCTTGAAATCCGGAATGTTTTATTAACGGATATCACCGCGAGAGCACGCATTCATACAGGAATTATAACATTCCAGTTTCGTTGCTTTTCTTCACTCTGTGTAACGCAATACAAAAATACTTCTGAAATGTCCTGCAAAAATGTTGGAAACTTTCAGGATACATATTCAGTTCTTTAATTATGTCGAATGTGCTAATTTGTTTCCCCTTTTTTTCCAACCACAACTGTATCTTCTTCGCTGCTCAACATTTACGAATTACAAAAGCTCCAGCGCTAAAATACTTTTATCTTATGAAGACGACATATTCTGATCCGTTCGTAGCAGGAGTGTCCAGCGCCTCTCTAAGAGCGCTACTTCGGTGTGGCTTGCTCATGTCCAGTGCGCGCCACGTCCCTGATTCGACGCCGCCATTTCTTTGTAAACTGGGCCTAAAATTTCTAAGTTCTGAGAGCATTGTTCCACCACCTAATAATGACGTTGTCTGCACACCCCCTTCCACCTTCGTGCATTATTATTTCTTGTCGTCAGTGATTTATCGACAGTAGCACGACGACGACGACGACGACATAGTCACATCGACTCTTTATGGACTATTCTGTCTGAAATGTTACGACCGTAATTCCTGTACGAAAGCGTCTCTCGCGGCATTTATAAAACATTCTCGGGTTTCAAGCCGCGCCAATTGGTTAACTACACACGAGCTCTCGGCAGGGTTCCCCTTTTCAGGAGGCAGTTCATTTTCGCTGTCATTGAGAACAAAACGATAAAAACGCAGTTTTCTATTTGTCTTTGGAGGCTTTCTGCTTTCGTGGCTTAGATGAAACCGCTTGCGTAATTTGTCTGTTGTTGTAACCGTTTTCCTTGAAAGCTTTACGTAAATGGTTCAGTCCCTCGGCATGTTTTCGGCGTCAGATGGTTTCAGCTCGATATACCAAGGTCATCAGAACAGACCATATCTGTGCTGAGTGGTGGTACCTGTTGGCATACAGATACCGAGCCGTGTGGGTGGGCTTGCAGTAAACGCTGTTTTCCCTGTACCTAATCTGCTACAATGTCCTGACAACAATGCCTGAATAGTACGGTTTAAGCGTCCGAGGGTCATAAGCTTTTAACGCCTCACACCACGAAATTTGGTATTAGTGTTTCCATAGCGTTTCTCCCTTCATATTACCCTCGCAAACAATGAATCTCTTCACGTGTATCTCTTGCGATCCATTTTTGAGGAAAACCCATGCACTCATGGTACGTTCGTATCTAATTTTCTCCGTTGACCCACTTTCTCAGAAAACACGTTTAGCACAGCGATCCATAGTGACAAAAGTCACATACCTTAGGATGCATAGTGTGATGCATTCACTACGTGTACGGAGACTTCAGTCGCATGCTGTAGGCATGGAAAATTTTACACATATATTCGTAATACCAAGCGTGCTGCTTGTTGACTTCTGGCGCTGCGAACGGCACTCGTGGCGCACAAAACATCATGTTTTTACTAATTGTGTTTCCATTAATTATACAATAATAAGCCAGTGTTCCACAAAGCTGTCTAACGGGAAAAAATGAAGAAAAACGTTTAATTCTTAAGGCTAAAAAAAAAGAAGAAACTGAATATGCAGCAATTTGCTTTGCTATGCAAGTTGTGAAACCAAACATTCAGCATGCTGGTTCTCACAAAAAAAGACTACGTTCGTGTTTCAGTGACAATATCAAAGCCTTTCGCAAGAACTAAATTAACTCTTAAGTAAATAATTTAATTTGGAATTAATCTCTTATAATAAAACCTATAGTTTCTGCACGATCTATTGCCCACATAGAAGGGCCATATGTATTTTTGTAACAAACTGATTTATTACATTTCAGTTTGAAGAACGCCATAGCCGATTTTTCCAAACTGAAAATAAACGGATGGAAGTTATTAACAGAATAATTTAAAAGAAGACCTACAAATGGTAATAAGACAAAATAATGTATAATCAGCACACTAAAAAGGAAACTGTATGTACATCAAGTATTACTAGAAGAGACAGAACGAAAATTGAAGCGGAAGATGTCATTACAATCTTAACAAAAATGAACCGACTGTGAGCAAAACGCAGAGCCACCAGAATGGACGGTAGATGGGCAAAAGATGTTCTTTGCTGCATTTAAAGAGACACGAAAATACCAAGACGACCTAATGGAAGATTTGCAGATGAAATCAGAAAATATGAAGGGGAAAAAAGTATGTGTCTAGCTGAAGACAGTAATGTGTGGAGAAATCTGAAAGAGGCTTCTATTCACAAGTGGACGTCAAATGGAACCATTACTAGTATTAAAACTGGTAAATATATGACGATATCAAGTGGCTTTCCCATGCATTCTAAACTGAAATTTATGACACTTGAAGTAACACCAGGGGAAGGAAGAAAGAGAGGGGGGAGAGAGGGGGGAGAGGGGGGAGAGGGGGGAGAGGGGGGGAGAGGGGGGGAGAGGGGGAGTAGAGGGGGAGTAGAGAGGAAGAGGGGGGGAGATGGGGGGAGAGGGGGGGAGACGGGGGGAGACGGGGGGGAGAGGGGGGGAGACGGGGGGGAGAGGGGGGAGAGGGGGGGAGAGGGGGGAGATGGGGGGGAGAGGGGGGAGACGGGGGGAGAGGGGGGGAGAGGGGGGAGAGGGGGGAGAGGGGGGAGAGGGGGGAGAGGGGGGAGAGGGGGAGAGGGGGGAGACGGGGGGAGAGGGGGGGAGAGGGGGGGGGAGATGGGGGAGAGGGGTGGAGAGGGGGGGAGAGGGGGGAGAGGGGGAGAGAGGGGGGGAGAGGGGGGCAGACAGGGTGAGAGGGGGGCAGACGGGGGGAGAGGGGGGGAGACGGGGGGAGAGGGGGGGAGACGGGGGGAGAGGGGGGAGAGGGGGGAGAGGGGGGAGAGGGGGGAGAGGGGGGGAGAGGGGGGGAGAGGGGGGAGACGGGGGGAGACGGGGGGAGACGGGGGGAGACGGGGGGAGACGGGGGGAGAGGGGGGAGAGGGGGAAGAGGGGGAGAGGGGGGAGACAGGGGGAGACGGGGGGAGAGGGGGGAGACGGGGGGAGAGGGGGGAGACGGGGGGAGAGGGGGGAGAGGGGGAGAGGGGGAGAGGGGGAGAGGGGGGAGAGGGGGGAGAGGGTAGAGGGGGGGAGGGGGGAGAGGGGGAGGGGGGAGAGGGGGGAGAGGGGGGAGAGGGGGGAGAGAGGGGAGAGGGGGGAGAGGGGGGAGAGGGGGGAGAGGGGGCAGAGGGGGGAGAGGGGGGAGAGGGGGCAGAGGGGGGAGAGGGGGGAGAGGGGGGAGAGGGGGCAGAGGGGGGAGAGGGGGGAGAGGGGGGAGAGGGGGCAGAGGGGGCAGAGGGGGGAGAGGGGGGAGAGGGGGGAGAGGGGGGAGAGGGGGCAGAGGGGGCAGAGGGGGCAGAGGGGGGAGAGGGGGGAGAGGGGGGAGAGGGGGGAGAGGGGGGAGAGGGGGGAGAGGGGGGAGAGGGGGGAGAGGGGGGAGAGGGGGGAGAGGGGGGGAGAGGGGGAGAGGGGGAGAGGGGGAGAGGGGGAGAGGGGGAGAGGGGGAGAGGGGGAGAGGGGGAGAGGGGGAGAGGGGGGAGAGGGGGGAGAGGGGGGAGAGGGGGGAGAGGGGGGAGAGGGGGGAGAGGGGGAGAGGGGGAGAGGGGGAGAGGGGGAGAGGGGGAGAGGGGGAGAGGGGGAGAGGGGGAGAGGGGGAGAGGGGGAGAGGGGGAGAGGGGGAGAGGGGGAGAGGGGGAGAGGGGGAGAGGGGGAGAGGGGGAGAGGGGGAGAGGGGGAGAGGGGGAGAGGGGGAGAGGGGGAGAGGGGGAGAGGGGGAGAGGGGGGAGAGGGGGGAGAGGGGGGAGAGGGGGGAGAGGGGGGAGAGGGGGAGAGGGGGGAGAGGGGGGAGAGGTGGGAGGGAGGGGTGGGAGGGAGGGGTGGGAGGGAGGGGTGGGAGGGAGGGGTGGGAGGGAGGGGAGAGGGAGGGGGGTGGGAGGGAGGAGGGAGGGGAGGGGGAGGGGAGGGGGAGGGAGGAGGGGGGAGGGAGGGGAGGGGAGGGAGGGAGATGAATGAAGAAGATGAAATACGTGATTTCCCCCCCCCACACACACACACAAAAAAGAACGTTCATCGCTGCGACCTAGGCTACGGAGGTGGGTTTTCCTGACAATAGGAAGACAGACTTCGAAAAGCAGTTGCTATTCGAGTACCTTCTCATAACAGATTGCTGGCGAATGTATTGACAACATTCGGAAATCAAGGAAAACCTAAATCCGGAGAGCCAAGTGCGGATTTGAATTCCGCAGAATAGGTACTTCTCGAAGTGAGACATACACACTACCTGATCAAAAGTAACCGGACACCCCTATATAAATCAGAACTGTCGAAGTTAATGTTACGACCCGCCAGCATAAGAGGAGTTGGCGAGTACTGTGTCACGCACATGAGCAGTAATACAGAATAAGGGGTCAGGAGAGCTCACTGTCAGTGACTTTGAACGTGGAACTAGTCATTGGATGTCTCGCGAGTAACGAATCTATCAGTGACATTTCAACTCTTCTAAAGCTGCCCAAGTCGATTGCTGTGTGATTGTCGAGTGGAAACGGGAAGGAACAACAACAGCTACTCGCAAACCAAGACCAGACACACCTCATGTACTAAAGGCATGGGCCGTCGAGCACTGCAGACGGTGGTTATAAAAAGCGTCACATGAAATCAGCAGAAGTAATCCGTCTTGAGTTCCAAAGTGCTACCAGCTACCCAGCTAGCAAGATGAATGAGCGTAGGGAGTTGAAAAGAATGGTTATAGTGGTCGAACAGCTCCTCACAAGCCACACATCAGTAGTCAGTGATGCTTGAGATGACGGGAAGAACGACTCCACTGGACACTGATATCTGGAAACAAGTGATTTGCAATTATACCCTGTGGCAGTATGACGGAAGCGTTTGGGTTTGGCGAATGCCTAGAGAACGCACCCTGCTATCAAAGTAGCTCCAAAAGTGAAGTATGGAGTCAGCACTGTGCACCGTGTACAGTAGAGGAACAGTTCGGAGACTGATAATATTAGCATAGCAACGCAACTTCTTATAAAGTAGTATCGGGGAGGCAATGCTTAGCGAACAAAACCATTCCTGAAAGTGACTGAACTGTCCAGACACCTGACCTGAACACAATGCTACACCTTTGGGTTGATTAGAACGTTGACTTCGCTCCAGACTCGTAGTGTTCACCTTCTCTGGTTTCGGCTCTTGTGGAAGAATGGGCTTTCATTCTTCTACAGACATTCAGACTCCTCAATGAATGTGTCCCCAGCAGAGTTCAAGCGCATCATAAAGGCAATGTGTGGGCACACCCCATATTAATATCCATTAATAGGTGTCCGCGTACTTTTAATGAGATAATGTATTATCTTGCGACGAAAGTTGTCAATATAAAGACGATTTCCACTATAGGTCGGTGTAATGTGACATTGCTATAATTTAAGACGCACTTATGTCACTGAGATACATATACTTTTGTTCAAATTCCGCCAAAGATATAGAATAAGTAATTACGCAGCCGCAGTGGGAAGCTTGCTAACTATTTCAGGGAGTCTAGGGCACACATTTAAATATTAGTCAAGTTTTCCTTAAACTATTTGTTTTCGAACCCACCCAATAAGGCCTGCACTTTCCTGGAATGTCCTTTCACCCAGGTAGTAAAATATTGACATGGTGGCTAGAAAACGCTGAATGATCTGTGAATAATGTGGTGGAAGGTATCAGGTTCAGATACCACCACAACAAACATGATAAATATCCCACAACTTTGAGCGTAACCACTAGTTTAAATAATGAAGCTGGGTCTGACAGAAGGTATCCTTGCCACTGAAATCGAGAAAATATTTACATAGAAATAATGGCACATTCTGAAGATATCCTGTATGCTGACGATTATGATCACCAAAGATGTCTAAAAAGAAAGTACTAGGTAACTTACAAACTGCTTACATCACAAGTGGTTCGTGCAGTTCCCCTTGATTCTCTAAGGAATTTCGTGAAAGGAGACCAACACATCCAGCAGGTGCGTAACGGGAGCCACAGCTGTCCGGTTTCGTGTTCGGTGTACGTTACATCAAGCCCTGAAGCGCTCGTTCGTGAACATTCTCTTCTCCGTTACTGCTGGACGACGACTCACATGGAAATAGTATTACTATCTAGAATGTACCACCTATACCAAGAATGTGACCCCTTAATAGACGGAATTTTGTCTCTTTAATTTTACGAAAAGAGAGCTATGGGTGTCCACTAAGAGATCTTGGTCTTTGCAGTCACCAAATATGGTCCGTGTATGAAACAGAAACATACATACGAGAATCATAAATAATTTATACAAAATTCTAACTAGCACGTAACTTATGAATCCAAAGATTCTGTTTAGCTGTCGTTTATCAGGTCCCTTCCTTCGCATAGCCATGAACGAGATCGGATACGCCTAACTTCTATCAGCCATACATATCAAATAGTTTTCTGTTACGGTGATATTTAAATAATGAACACAACAATGATTTAAAACTCTCATGTCTGATATACTGTTATATTAGTTTCTTATAGTTTATTTGAAACTTAAGACAGTCCTCGTTATTGTGACTCGTGAAAGTAGTATGACAATACTGTCAACGATTATAGCTCTTAATTGGCGTGTCCCTAGACAATTTGCCATTTGTGAATTTTGGACCTTAAGTGTTCGCAGTTTTGGACATCTTCTGGTATAATTATTGCCAATTTAGTTCAGTACTGATCTCGACAGTTCATTTAATCGTGTCCTTTTAGGCTTTACTTCTGTTTTCAAACGATATTCGTTTTCTTTTTGTAAGTCTGTCTGGATTCATGCTTTTAATGTGGCCTTAGAATCTTAACCTGCGTTTTCTCTCATTACGGATATCGATCCGTGCACGGTAACGCCATAGCCAAAGCTGTCCAGGTTGGTCTACGAGCCTCTGTAAAGCGAGAGGCTCGGCTCTGATACGTACAAATTGTAGCTGACTACCAGTCATAATCTTCAAAGGGGTACATATTGAAGGAAAAAAATATCTGGAGGAAGGATTATACTTCAATGCATATTCCTTTCTCATTTTTATAATTTCTTTCAGTTCTTGCAAATGATCCGTTCATTCAGTGTTTAAGTCAGCTTTTTCCTTCATCTTGCATCAAATGCAATGTTCTCGACTATGTTGTGACAATTTTAGCCTACTTGGACCACGAAAAGCGCTTAGAGATGGGCCTTTACCTTACTTTGCACCCATATTTCTTTCGTTCTCTTCCTTTCTCTCTTCAGACCATGTTGTTTCTGACTTCTGCCTAGATTTTTCCCCTTGTTAGTATCTTACTATAATTACAGCAAATGAGACTCTTTAAATGTACGATATTTCATGCTCGCCAAGTCCAGGATTTCATAGATATGACACATGACACGTATCCACGCTGCCCCTGACAATGGAAAACCAATATATTAAATTCACAGTAATTATTGATGGGTTCTTTTGTGACGCCAGCGATGCACGGTACCAATATGCTCGAAAAAGCCACGCTCCAAAATGCGATTTTTCAGTGCGTCATATTCCGGGTACTATTGATCGCAGAGATAAGGGGACAAGTGTTTTGAATAGCCCTCGGTCCAGCGACCAACTGTCGGAAGAACGGGCATAGTGCAGCCATCCTATAGTACAGGGTCAAAATGTAATCATTACACACTTCCCCCAGACCAGGCAAATCGGTTTGTTCTTTCGTATTAGGTATGGTCTACAACGGACGTTGGGCGGCTTTCTAGGATGGACCTTAGGGGGCTTATAAAAACACCATTTGATCATGGACGTTCGCCGAGAAAATCCTGAAAATCATGATTTTCTTGGGTACGAAAAGTACCAATTGTGGGGATGGCCACTTCTATAACTTCTATTCGTGGCACAGGGTCGAAACTTTTATCATATGTTTTTAACATGATATTCTACCGAGATCCAAAGGTTCCACGTTACCGTACTTATGCACGTAATATCTTGTCTGAAACTTAAATGTAGTTTTAACTGGCATAGTGAACATATGAAATGGTTCTACGGTCATCGCAACGGTTCTGAGGTCACCCAACATTGTTTTCAGTCCGCAGTTTTCACCAATAAAACTTAATGATGCGCTGTCTGTGCGTAATGGGCACTTCACGCCTATACAAGTTTCCCCTGTGTGGTACGGCAGTGACAAGAAATGGACTATAAAGGTTTTAACATGTCTGAAAAGAACTTAAAATGACTTCCAAAAATTATGTAAAACTGGAGAAAGTGTCAATGAAAATTAAACATTTATAATAATATTTTTACTCTTTTGAGATACGAGTCATAAGCCGGCCGTTTTCGATGAACTGGGATCGATAAGCGAAGTTTCCAGAAAAAATATGCAGCCAATAATTTTTTATTAAACTTATATGTATACTTTTTTGTTGTTCATTGTGTCAAAGTATATAAATGTCTCCTGTCGCAGCATAAAAAATCGAATACGTTCATTTTTAGAAGACTGATAGAAAGCTGGGGAACCAGCTGCCTCAATCCTCATTCGGTCCTCACATCAAAAATTTTGGCATGGGAACATATTCGCGCTTATTGTGCTGAAAGAGAGTAACAGAGACAGTGCCATCGGGAGAAAAAGAGGGAGAAGACAGTGGAAATGAAAAATACAGGTAAGTGGAGAACATACACGGGCTTGGGGAATCTAGACCCTCCCCCAGAGCGGCGAACTTTAAGGGGAGGGTGCAATTTGGACCGAAATTTTTAACACGTGAGTATCGGGACAGGATAAGTTGGACAATCCAGAATTTTTGAGCTGCCAAACTATGGAGGAGACAGTGGGAGTGGGAAAGAAAGACAAAAGAAGACATTGTAAGTGAGAAACTTATCAATGGCAGTGATATAGATAGGATATTGAAGTGCCACTGTTGTTAAGGAGAGCTGCTACGACTACTGCCGTTATGAAATATATGAAGTGTATTTGCAGCTGCGAATAGGAACAAACATCAACTGTCAAAGGGTATGACGACAATGAAAATTTGTGCCGGACCGGGATTCGAACCCGAATTTCCCCCTTAACGCTAGCGGTCGCCTTAATCGAATTGGCTATCCGTGCATGACTCAAGGCCAGACCCAAACTCCCATGAGCCGTCGTTCCTGTGCCGATGCCAGACAGCGACTTTCAATTAAAATATCCTCAACCTATACGGAAATGACAATGTGTGTACGATTGCAGGTTGTGATGCTGGAAAGGCTTATGGATGTTTGGGACCGGCCGTGCGTCGTGCACGGATTGCCAAAGTGGTTAAGGCGACAGCTCGCGTAAAGGGGGAAATCTGGATTCGAGTCCCTGTCCAGCACAAATTTTCACTGTCATCATTCCCTTGTACAGCTGATGGCTGTTCCTATTCGCAACCGCGAATACATTTCATGCACATTACGTAGACAGTGGTAGTGAGAGGGATATAACGCGTATGAAGGCGTAACTACAAAAAGAGACTTAGTAAAAGGATTTAGAATGTTCTGTGTTAAAAGGGCGCAAATATGTTAGCAGGCGAAAATTTTTGGCGAGATAGGCGGGATGAGAATTGAGGCAGCTGGTTCCCCGCACTGCTGTCGGAATCTTTTAAAAAGGAAAGTATTCGCCTTTTTGTGTACTCCGACAGAGGAATTTTTCCGCTGGTTATTCTTTTTGAGCACTGTTTGATTTCCTGTTTACCTCTAAGTCTGTATTGTTTATCTACAAGATTCGGGCCTAGAATTATGCTTACAATTTTGCGTTCCTTTTTATTAATGTTTCCAATGTCTTTTCCTGTTCAAAATTGATGTTTCTGAGCCACAGAGGCATTTTGGTTTCATAAGTGTATTGTAATGTCTGAGTTTTGTGTGCTTGGAGATACATTTCTTGCAGTAGATATTTTAGGTACGCCGGTATGCAATTTCTATCCTTTGGCATCGAACTTGTTTTCCTTTTGCTTCGATTTCATTTTCCTACACTCTTTCACCGAGGTATTTAAATTGTGGAACTCGTTTAATTTTGCCGTACTTCGTCTCAATGAACTTTGGAGTTTGTTTATTGCAGGACACGTATTCTTTGTTTTCACAAGATATCTGAAGATCGACTTTTTCTGTAGTTCTATCTGATTTTGGGCTGATGAAATGTCATGAGTTGACTGCTAAATCATCTGCAACTGCTAACAAGTCATGGGTGACATGTCGCCACCTAAAGAGATTGGTTGGTCAATTCTGAGAACTGATTTCTGTTCGCGACATTCTTGTGTCACTTTCTCGAGGACGCAGTTGGAAAATAATGGAGACAGTGAGCCCATCTCCTTATCTTACTCCTTTTGATTTCGAAAGTATCTATTTCCACCATAAATTGAACCCTGGATTATAACCGCCATCGTTTTCATATCTAGACTGTGTCATTCTAATGTTTGGAAGAGTGTTTCACAGGCTTGTTTGAAATCAACAAACGTGCAGACCAAGTTTTTGCTACGAACTCTTGATGTCTTACGATTAGCTGTACTTTCAAGATTTCCTCTGAACACGAACGGCCTGCACTGAATGCTGCCTGGTAGTCTCCAATTTTTGGTTGAAGTTGTGTCAGTGTTCTATCGAGAAGAATTTGGAATAGAATTTTGTATGCAATTGTTATTAATGAGAAGCTCCTGTTGCTATTTACATCTTTTCTGTCTCCCTTCTTGTGTAACTAATGAATTAACATTTTTTTCCAAATTTTCTCGAACTGGTTCTGTTTGCCAAATACCTTGTGCATGATTCTGGTAATTTCTTTTACGATGTTTAAGCGCACTGGTTTGAGAATTTCTGCTTTGGTTCCACCTTCGCTCGATGATTTAGGAGTTTCTCGGTCTTTTACCCTGTCTAGAAATTTCTTCTTCTTCCGGCAGAAATAATTTTGGATTAGCATCCTTAGGTTCTTATGGTGGAGTCTGAGTTCGTTCTCGGCAGTTAAATACGTGGCAAGTTCCTCGTAGTTTTCTTGACTGTTTAGAGCTAACTGTCCATTTTCTTTCTTGAAGCAGAGATTTTTGTGATTGATATCCTATGAGCTTAGATCGAGGTTGTTATTTAAATTTCCTGTGTTCTTTCTTTCCAAGTATTTCTTGATTTCAACTAGTTGATTCTTTCCTCCATTTTACCTTGGGCCTTTGCAATTAATTTGGCTGTGTTTTTACTCATTTTCAGGAATGTTTTGCAGTTGTCCTCTGTCTTACTGCAGTTCCAAGTATTGCATCCATACTGTCAGCACTGGATTGCAGGTTCACATTCCGTATTCCACCAAAGGCGCTTTTTCAATTTTTGCAGAGGAGTAAGTGTTGTGCAGTTTCGATCAATTAGGTTTTGATCTGTTGCCAATTGTTTGGCCGACTTTTCTATAATTCGCCCGTGGGAGATGGTTGCATCCTGCTAGTGTCAAATTTGAGGACTTCTGTCTACTTTCTGTAAGTACTATCAGATGGTGTATATAATGTTATTAGCAGTATTAAGAAAATAAAGGCGCCTGATCGTACTGGCGTTTCATTATAACTGATTGAAACAATGCTGTAGTTACTATCCTTTAAAAAAGTGTACATACATTACTTTAAAAAACTGTAAATTTATCATTATTCTACATGTAATCTTCAAGATATTTCGTAACCCACAAGGAAGCTACTGGAAAGTACCCTGCATTAAACGCAGCTAGCAACTTTCTACAATTACTTGTCTTTCTCGAGACATCTAGGTTTCACTTTTTATTACTACTGAAAAGTTTAGAAATTGATCCATACAAGTTACAAATGTCTTTATTGTGGGGGTGATTTAGCTGCTTCCATCACTGTAGCTGGTTATGCACTGAGGAAAATAGAAAGTGTTACGCCAATCCGATATTTATCGAACTTTGTGGATAGGTTTATCACAAAATGAGTATTAAATGGTTAAACTTTCATTCCATTTGAAATTAATTTCAACATCAGTATCAGATGTGACCCCTATGGACACGAATACACTCTTGTATTTGTCGCGACATGGAAGCAAAAAGCCGTCAAATGAAATCTTAACGAATTTGTTTCCATGCCCGAAACAGATGCTGTTCCAGTTCGTGAATACTGAAGCTTATAGGCTGGTACAGGCATTCCAGATTAGCTCTATAGATGACATTTAAGAGGTCGGGCAGGCCAGTCATCGATCCGTCCATTACTCAATGCGTTTGTGGTGTGCACTGCATGAAGGATCTTGCATTAGCCTGCTGGAATATATCATTTCATACCCTGATCGTGAATGGTATGGCAACAAGCTTTACCATTATTGCCACATACTGGAGAGTATTCAGCCTCCCTTCAATTACCAAATAACTCACGTCATATGCAATGGTTTCCACACCATGTTTCTAGGAGTTGGAGAGGTATGGGTCCCGAGAATCGCTGTTTCTTGTGACCTTTCACCAGGTCGTCTACAGACACGTTTTGTATCGATCTGACCACCACAAACAGAAATAAGACACGTCGTTGAACACTGCAGCGTCCTATTTAATATCCCAGTTGCCTCTGGCTCTATAATCAGTGGTCGTCAACTGTGGCCCGAATCAACACACTGTGGGCCCGTGAGTTCCAGCCTTATTTTATAATACAAATACGGAAAAAATTGCAACACCAAAAAGGTGCTGTGCCACATAAACGAAAGTTAGTAGATATGTTCCTACATCTGAAAGATGATGTCAATTCCAGTTTCGCGCCAAGTGGGGCAAGTAGCGTCACTATGTGCACGCGGATCAAGTTTGCTTTAAATACGTGCTGTAATGGTCGTGAGACCTTTGAGATTGCACGTGGTAAGTTGATGTAAGTCAAGAATGCCTTTAAGGCGAAGACAAAGACGCCATTATCAACATTTCACTCAATTTGAATGAGATCCGTGTGATAGGGCTACGAGAAGACGGATGTTCCTTCTGTGATATTGCAGAAAGACTTGGTAGGAATGTAACCACTGTACATGATTGCTGGCAGCGGTGGTCACGGAAATATACGGTCGAAAAGAGACCCGGCTGCGGAAGGCCACGTGGCGCTACCGAGAGGGAAGAACATCGTGTTCGGCGTATGGATCTGGCGCATCATGTTGCATCCGCAGCAGCAATAATTTGAGCAGCAGTTGGCTTCACAGTGATACAAGGAACTGTTACAAATCTGTTACTTCAAGGAAAAGGAGAGCTCCGAGCCACACGCCCTGTAGCGTGCCTTATACTGATGTCAAACCGCCGCCATTTGCAGCTTCATGGTGTGTGGCGAGAGCTGATTGGAGGGCATTACGGAGATCTGTTGCTTTTTCTGGTGGTACCTGGTTCCGCCTCGATGCTAGTGATGGCCCTTTGTTGGTTAGGTACGAGGAGGCCAGGTCAGGGCCTGAAACCATATGTCTGCGTGCTAAATACACTGGATACACTATACCTACACGTGAAGTTATGGTCTGGGGTGCGGTTTCGTGTGACAGCAGGAGCATTCTCGTGGTTATCCCATGCACCGTGCCTGCGAAATTGTACGTCAGTCTGATAATTCGACCTGTTGCGCTGCCATTCCAAACAGCATTCCAGGTTCTGTTTTCCAACAGGATAACGCTCGCCAACATACCGCTGTTGTAACCCAACAGGTCCTACAGAGTGTCCACATTTTACCTTGGCCGCCTCGATCATCTGATCAGTCTACACTCGAGCACGTAAGGGATATCATCGGACAACTCCAGCGTCCTCCACAGTTAGAATTAACCGTCCCTGTATTGACCGACAAAGTGCAACAGACATGGGACTCCACGCACTCACATTAACCTGTGATCTTGCAGTGTTAATCACTTATATATGTTACCTACAAAAATGTATTTCCGAACTTCATTACTTTGCATTAACTATTTTTTTGGTGTTGTGATTTTCGTCAGAGTAATACGTGTCTAGCAACTAACAGCCGAATCCAAAAACGTCAACTAACGTTAAGAGCTCGTTAGCAGTGTCATTTAATTGTAACTGACGTTGGCTATTTCGGCCATGAACTCAGTAAAATTGACCGCTTTACTCAGGCGCAGAGGGTAGCTAGTGTTGCCATTGTGGGTTTAGAAAATGTGAGAGGTGGAATGTTTTATAGTTGTGTCTTCCAGTACTGGCAACTCACGAGCATACGCGATCGTACCAGTGAGCTTCTATGGTATGAATTTCGACACGGAAGTAACATGGATTCGTGAAAGTGCATTACAGAAACGGTCATCTCCATATACGGTACGTATCTGTAGGTAGGAATATTAAATTAAATTAAGGCCGTTGTAATACAACGAAATAAGCTGTAGAAAAATGACGTTCAAAAAATTAGTTAACATTTGTGATCGTGGGTCATGTTGCATAATGCATTTAAACACAAGTACAATTACTGCCATTCATCAATTAATCATCCTTTCACACTGACAACGCAACACTTCGTCAGGTAATTACAGTGCCACAATTTTGGGTTCGCTGATGGTGGGAGCAATCTGAGAACAGTCGACACGAAGTGTTCCGAATGATGCCGAATGTTAGCGATCGGCGGCCAACTGATCGCGCCTATATCACAGTGTCTTTTGGCGAGCAACTAATTTTTATTACTTATAAAATGTAATTTATATTTTCTAATGATATAAAATACACAATGGACTACGACTGACAATGTGCGGTTCTAATTATGTGCCCAATAAACAAACAAACAGAAGTCGTCGGTTTCCAGTTTCGTCTCACGCATTCATTTATGTTTCTTTCCCTGCCAGTCCTACCAATACTATCAGTTATCCCATCATTTACTACATTTATGTAGTGTACCAAAACTACCTAACCGTAGTTTTGGTAGAGAGTAACTCTTAATATCAGCGCATGAAGTATCTGTGGATTTCATTCCGTGTGCTCAGTTGGTCAGTAGCTATGCCTCGCATACAGACACGTGAACAATATACACAGATGTCAGGATCTGAGAGAGGACGTGTAGTTGGGCTCAAAGAAGCCGGTTGTAGTAATCGGCGAATCGCTCGGCATTTGAGTAGGAGTGATACCACACTATGTGACGATGTTGGCAGAAATGGGCAAACCATGGCCGAACAGTGTCAAGAAAGAAGCGGTCGGAACACAGGGACGAAACAACCTGAGGACCGAGGACAGAGCAATCGTCGGGGAGACACTCAGAGGCACGGATTCATCATCATCATCGATTCGACGTGCAACTGGTGCTTCAGTGACAACAAGGGCCATTAACCCTAGTAATACCAACGCATTATTTTCCATAACGCGCATTACCGGGGGGAGGGTACTTAATATCCACCCTAGGAAAGTTAAAAAATAACATACTTTTAGAGGTAGTGAGGTGTAAGTAGGGCCTATAATTTTAAAATATTTTTACAACACCTAGCAATAGCTACACATTTTCCATAACATATTACCACCACAATTTTTTTTAAAAAATTCAAATTTTGATTGTTGTTGACTATTACGTACAACACACTTTTTAATGAGATACTTACGTGTATGTAAGGTCCTGAACGCGAAAATAAAGAATATTACATTTAATGTGGAAAGTGACACCACTACAAGGACTTAAATTTTTGGATTAAGTTTAACTAATGAAGGTAAAAAAAGTCTCTCGAAGGAGACATTAAAAAAACAAATATTTTTTATCAAAATTTTAAAATATAACTGACTAAATTACAATGAAAAGGTGTACGTAAAGTCCCCCCCCCCCCAATGCTGCGAGGGTTAATAGGCGGCTCACAGAAAGGCCGCTGAGCTCATGGCGCCACACCACTTACCATTGATCTTTGTACACCAATGACCCCGTTTTCATTGGTGTTAGGCACATTCCGCCTGGAAACTAAAAGACTGGAGTAGAATTGTTTACCGTGATGTGTCTCGCTTCTAACTGGGCCCCGATGACCAACGAAGACGTGTCTGGAGACGCCCCGGAAATAGGTGGGATGCCAACTTGACTGTTGCTCGCCATACGAGCCCCAACAACCAGGAGTGATCGTCTGGGGTGCCATTTCTTTTCATAGCAGGACCTCTTTGGTCGTCATCCACAGCACCATTACAGCACAGCAGTACGATGACGTTCCGTATTGTTGCCCTTCATGCCAAGCCATCCGCAATAAAATGCCCACTCGCACATGGCGAGAGTTTCTACTGCTGTCTTTGCGCTTGACAAACCCTATCTTGGTCAGCAACGTTGTCGCATCGTTTCCCAATTCAGAATGTTTGAAGCATTATGGACAGAACCATCCAACCAGCTCGGGATACTGACAATCTAATGCGCCAGTTGGGAAGAATCTGGCACCATATCCCTCACGAGGACATTCAACAACTCTTATCAATCAATGTCAAGCCGAATAACTGCTTGCATAATGGCCAGAGGTGGACCAACGCGTATTGACCTCCTCAATTTGTGAAGCTTTCTCTTGAACAAATCATCCAGTGTTTCTGATATTGTAATCATTTGCCTGTCTGTACATGTACATGACATCTACTGATTTCCGTCCCATTCGGATAATTCCTTCGTGAGGTATTGTTTTTTTGTCTGTCTTAGAGTGTATATGGACAATCTGTGCTGAGAATTTTATATAGTGATCCCAGCCGTCAAAATAGAAACTCCTACAGTGACGTCGAAAATTTTTTTTATTTCAGTTAGCCGTATGTGTCACTTTATACAATCATTGTACACTAAAGGTCAGATTCTCATTCAAATAAGCAAAAAATAGGCAAAGTTTGGGAATTTTTTTTTCAGACAATGAAAAGACATACAAAGGACATGTTTGGGGATTATTATTGACCATGCTCTGAACTTTATTTTAGATTTTCAATAAAAAACAAAATGGCGCCCGTAATTATGGTTTGATCAAGGGCCGGAGAGTTAGAAGTACCGCGTGCAGTTTAGCCCCTCAGGAATTATCTGGAATCAGAAATGGATAACGTAAATCGTTACTACATTAAATTTATGGGAGCTTGTTCCCGACCACAATGAAATAACCTTAAATTAAACGATATGGTGCTAACTCGAACTTTGATCTTTACAAACACAGATGATTTTAAAAAATTCGTGTGTTATCGATACAAGCACCCGAGAAAAGTTTTTACTTTTCGGGGTCACAGTTAATGGGTTGAACCGTTTTTGTTTCGAAAAATCGTGTCTCGAAAAAAAACCTGTTTCAAGTTCAGGGAAAACTTTTATATGTATTCATAGTTTAATTTGCGTAAAAACTACACGTTGTTATATATTTTTGATGTCGTTGAACACAAATCTTAAATTAGAATTTTCAAAATTCAAAATGGGCAATCCAATACGGCGGACCAAAAAGTCACGTTTTAACGAATTTTAGACAAAATCTGACCAAAAGTCTTTTTTTTTTGTTACTTACGTTTAGTCTGCAATTCCAGGACCGTATTCAACCCTTCATCTCAAATTGTTCCTGCAGAGCAGTTCCGTCGTTATTGACGAGAAAATACGATCTGGGTGAGCTGTATACGCTGCGTTCGGCAGCCTACACATGTTGCTCGTCAGCTTTTTCGGCGAATATGCTAGCATGCATACTGCAATATAAGCCATTATGTGAACGTGCGGCACGACATTACAAGTTTTCTATCTGAGCCGAGAGTCTCCGGCTTCGAGCGTCCCATGGCGGCCGTGACACTGCGACAAACAATGGGCTGTAGAAAAAAGTAACTCACCGATTAAAAGAACTTTTTGTCCCAATATTGTAAATACATATACCGTTCAAAAAACGCAATAAAATATCGAATTTTCTACCATGCTGAATGAGAACCTGGCCTTAAGCTCTTCTCCTGACTAAATTGTATGCAGCAAAACAATATGGGATTTGTGGGTCCATATTAATGAAAACACTTTGCTTATTGTCACTAACAAACGAAGTACTTGCACTTATTTAAGGGGGATCCACAAGTCCCAAATAATGAGTGTACTGTAAAAAAAAAAAAAAAAAAAAAAAAAAAAAAAAAAAAAAAAAAAAAACCGATTCCAACTGATCGCCGATACATCAGCAGCTGCCGACGGAAAGTGTAGGAAAAGAAGAGTTTCGAGAAAAATTAGCGCAGAGAGTGATGCTTTAAATAGTGGTATTTTTAGCACACCAATGCAATACACATATGCTCGGTGACGTTAGGCATCTTTCCTCCCACGCGTTGCACAGCGCAACAGCGACTGGACCATTGTGAAAACAGTTTTATACTCAATATTAATCTTTTTTGTACTATCACCATTTGCTCACGATGAGTGCTGTATATCACAACAAATCGGAAAAAACCCTTAAGAAATCGTAATAAACAGCTACAATCGAAAACTGGTAATATAATTGTTTTTTTTTCCTTCTGAGCTACAATTTAAAGCTCAAGCTCCTTACTATGTGTACATATGTAAACACAAACAGGTCATCTATCGGAATGGCTAAAAATGAAACACGACAGCGATCTTACGAAATTGGGTTCGGTGATCTTTTCGACATTAACTTGGTCTGCGTATTCTAAAAGATAGACAGACGTACATTCTGTTGTTGGCCAGCAGATTCGAGAAGAGTCTACAGCGCTGTGATGTCGTGACCTCGTTTAGGCAAGGAGACACAGAGGGCAATCACAGCTAATAAAGCACCAGATTGACGAGGCGGCTTGGGTGCCGCTTGGAGTGCTTGCTATGTAGACGTATGGCAGTTTCTGTCACGCTTCTGGACGTAACTGTTTCCAACAGACTTGGTATAATATGAACACAGCTTGTACTGAATTAGTAAAGCGAGAATGTAATGCTGTTGAAACGCTAATGACATTGAAATAACTGACTAGTAGGGATGTGAAAGAATCGAAAACGCCTGTAATTTTCCATTCTTTTGAGATGAAGGGGGTGGAAAGAAAAATTAAAGGTGTTGCCGACAGCAAAATCGTTATAGCCTAAGTATTTGGTCAGACAGACAATAAAAGGACTGGGATGGCTCTGTTAATAGCTGCCTATGGTGTTACGGAAAACTGTTTAATGGTGTCCGGTGCACCAGTTGTGTTTCGGATCGTTCTGCCACGATATACATAACCGATTTTTCATATAGGGGTTGCAGCACTGTAAGACTGCTCGCTGACGATGCTGTTGTTTACAGAAAAGTACCGTCGATGGACGGTCGTGCGGTATGTCACAAACAACGGACCAAATTTCCATTGACGTACTGAGTGGCAGCTCTCACTAGATACTGTTAAAATTCAAGAACCTGACAATATATGATTACAAGAATAGTGGTGAACGTCTTGAGCACATCGCCTAGTGTACGTATTTGCTAAGAAGCAACGCGAAGTGAGACGAAGACACGATCAGTATTAGAGAAGAAAAAGAATGTAAGATTTACATATGTAGGAAGAATTCTGGGAAAATGCAATGCATGCGTAAAGGAAATCGCACACAATACGCTAATGGGATGAGTTCTAGAGTATTCTTCCTGCGCTTGTAGTCCTTATCTAGTAACACAGAAACATATATATACAACGAATTCAGAGACACGCTGCTGCGACAGAATGTGAAATTCGTCACATCACATATTATATAGATTGTCCTGTATGTTATTGCTGTGAAATCATAGGCAATGACAATCTTTGATCACTTTTGACATAACTGTCATATTGTGTAAACATGGAACTGACAGGTCAGAGTTACATGTTTTGTTCTTTCCTAGATTATTATCCGGACACCCCCAAAAACATACGTTTTTCATATCAGGTGCATTGTGCTGCCACCTACTGGCAGATACTCCATATCAGCAACCTCAGTAGTCATGAGACATCGTGAGAGAGCAGAACGGGCCGCTCCGCGGAGCTCACGGACTTCGAACTTGGTCAGGTAATTGGGTGTCACTTGTGTCATACGTATGTACGCGAGATTACCACACTCCTATACATCCCTAGATTCACTGTTTTCGATGTAATAATTAAGTGGAAACGTGGAGGGACACGTACAGCACAAAATCGTACAGGCCGACTTCGTCTGTTGACTGACAAAAGACCGCCGAAAGGTGAAGAGGGTCGTAATGTGTAATAGGCAGACATCTATCCAGACCATCACATAGGAATTCCAAACTGCATCAGGATCCACTGCAAGTACTACGGCAGTTAGGCGGGAGATGAGAAAACTTGTATTTCATGGTCGAGCGGCTGCTCATAAGCCACACATAACGCCGGTAAATGCCAAAAGATGCCTCACTTGGTGTAAGGAGCATAAACATTGGACGATTGAACAGTGGAAAAACGTTGTGTGGAGTGACGAATCACGGTACACAATGTGGCGATCAGATGGCAGAGTGTGGGTACGGCGAATGCCCGATGAACGTCATCTGCCAGCGTGTGTAATGCCAACAGTAAAATTCGGAGGCGATGGTGTTATGGTGTGATCGCGTTTTTCACGTAGGGGGCTTACACCCCTTGTTGTTTTGCGCGGCACTATCACAGCACAGGCCTACACTGATGTTTTGAACACCTTCTTGCTTCACACTGTTGAAGAGCAATTCGGGGATGGCGATTGAATTTTTCAACACGATCGAGCACCTGTTCATAAAGCACGGCCTGTGGCGGAGTCGTTACACGACAATAATATCCCCGTAATGGACTGGCCTCCAGAGTCCTGACCTGAATCCTACAGAACACCTTCGGGATGTTTTGGAACGCCGACTTCGTGCCAGGCCTCACCGACCGACATCGTTACCTCTCCTCAGTGCAGCACACCATGAAGAAAGGGCTGCCATTCCTCAAGAAATCTTTCAGCACCTGATTGAAAGTATACCTAAGAGGGTGGAAGCTGTCATCAAGGCTAAAGGCGGCCCAACGCCATATTGAATTCCAGAATTACCGATATTAAACTATCAAGTCAAATAAGACAAATTCACAAGCAGGGCATAGACACCAAAGCAAAATTAATTGGTTAAAACACTGTTGAAAATTGGTATACACATCTTAGTAACTCTGTTCATTAAGTATATTGTCTGATTGTTTTGTCATATGGGTATATATTTCGATTTCTTCTATAATATTTAATAATCTACCTTTTCTACTTCATGGAGAACAGCGATGTTTTTGGCAATATTATTAGTAGTAATAAAAATCAGATCACATTAGAAAAGAGCGATCAAGTATAAACAAAAATAAGTTTATAACCTTTCCATATTGGGCTCACATTTACGACAAAATAAGTCGTCGTTTCGAAAAATTAGACTTTAAATTGGCTTCAGGACAGCGAACAATGTAAGACCACGTCGTATCTCTATATATAAAAGGATATGTCATTACTGACTGGCTCATCATCGCCCAACCCAAACTGCTACGGATAGAAACTTGAAATTTGGAAAGGGTGTTGATCTTATACTGAAGGCATCGTTTGAAGAGGAAATTTTCGAAATTTCACCACTAAGAGGGCGAAACAGACCAGGTGAGGTCTTCTTTGAAAATTCGTCGTTATTAAGGTAATTTTGAAGCTAAAATTACGAAATTTTTTTGGTTTCTCGATCAGAAATAAAAAAAACTACGTATTTCAACATGTTTAGAACCCCACACCTTGGGAGCGGGTGACATAGTGGATGATTTTTTTTTTAAAAATATATCATTATTAACGAATATTAAAGCATTTTTGAGGCTACATTTACTAAAATTCTTTACTTATCTTCAGGTTAGAAACAAAAAATACGTGTTGCAATATTTTTGAAAATTCAACCCCTAAGGGGGTGAACTAAGGTATGAAAAGTTTTACGAAAACATTTTAATGTGAAAGTAGAATCGCTTTTTGGTCAGAAATATATACGGAAAAGATCATGCTTTTATGGTCTTAATTAGCTTGGAAAGTTTAGAAGGTGTTTGAGTTTATGAACTAAACCAAAAAAAGCTACTTAACAGTCACCACGATAAATTAATTTTATCAGAATTGCATACAAAAAGAAACGGATCTTTAATATATTCATTTTCCAGTAGCCTTACATACCTTCAAATTACTTTTATTGTAATTACCATGCAAGCTGTGGAGGCCCATTGTTAGGAGTGTTCGGCGCACTTTGCTTTCAGACACACTTGTACTCTGCCCAACATCAAAGTCTGATGTTAGTTCCGACACAATTCGCCGCCTACTGTCTTAGTAGTGTGCCCAGCTTAAGACGTCCGACGTCTGTAATGAGGGGTGGTTGCCGAACGCCACAATGTCTGGACGTGGGTTCACCTTGGTTTCGCCACGTGTTTAAGACACTCACTACAGCACTCCTCGAACACCCGACAAGTCGCTCAGTTTTCGAAACGCTCGCGCAGAGTCTCCGGGCCCTCACAGTCTGCCCTTGATCAAATGCAGATAGATCGAGCGTCTTCCCATTTCTACACATGGACAGCACACTCACTGATACTACATGCGCCGTGCTTCTGTTTGACTAGCAGTCATTCCTCGCCAGTTAACGCTGCTATCGCCTGGATAGGTTTACATCGATAGTAGATAGGTGGACATAATGTTCTGGCTGATCAGTATATAAAACAACATGCAGTGAATGTGATAAATTTTATGTTGGGCAAACAGGGAGAAACTTGAAATGTGATTTACAGAGCATATTAATGTTTGTGAAGCCACTCCCACAGCATTCACCGCTAATTTAAGACAATACAAGCATTCAGCTTATGACATTAACCACAATGTCACCTTCCTCCACAAAGCAAAAAGGCAGATTATTAAATATTCCAGAAGAACTTGAAATATACATACAAATGAGAAACAACTGGAAGACATACCAAATAAAAATTACCTTTAAAGACTAAGATAGAGGTGGCTGTATCCCTACGATTATCAATGGACTCTTCGTGTACACGTCTGATAAAATGAACACCTCATTACTGGATATTAGCTCGGAGCTCCTCATCTGTGGGAGATGATACCTCAGACCACGGTCAACGTTTAGTGTGGGGCAACAGTCACAGGCGCTCGTATGTCACCTAGACGATCACATGCTTGAAGAGCTGTAGACTGCACCGCAGACGATGTTTTATTAATAATGAACTTCCGCATATTTCCCAGAGACTCAACTCGAGGCCTACGAGAAAGACATGACGCGGCGCGTACGCCACAAGGATAGGCCTGCCTGCGCTCGCTCGATCGCTCAACTTAGCAGACAAACTATGTTTCTACACCTGTGAAACCGTACCTAGGTGTGTACGTACAAACGAAAATTGTATCTTCTAGTGGAATCCGCTATTATGTTGTCTTACTGTTATTAGTCCCACAATGATCGGAGTCCACAGGCCTACTTATAGTTTGTTAGGCTGTACTGGGGCACAACAAAATTACAATCATCCCAAAATGATTATCAGTTGCATAAGGCAACTTCTTGTATGAAGTGAGGACTGTTAAGCAGAAGAGACTAAATGCTATTGGTTGGTTGGTTGTTTGGGGGAAGAGACCAAACAGCGAGGTCGTCGGTCTCATCGGATTAGGGAAGGACGGGGAAGGAAGTCGGCCGTGCTCTTTCAGAGGAACCATCCCGGTATTTGCCTAGACCGATTTAGGGAAATCACGGAAAACCTAAATCAGGATGGCCGGACGCGAGATTGAACCGTCGTCCTCCCGAATGCGAGTCGAGTGTCTAAATGCTATTAACAAGCCTTTATACCATTTATTTCGAGTATTGATCTTAAATTCTGTTGTAGTACTGTGAATTAGTAAGACTTCATAATAGCAGGTTCCAGTAGAAGATGCAATTCTCGTTAGTACGTAGCGCCCAGCTGCGAGTTAATAGATTTAGAAACGCATTTTGTCAGCTGAGCTGAGCGAGAGAGCGAGTGAGTTCGGGCCTACCGTCCTGACGTAAGCGCCGCGGTCTGTCTTCCTCGTGTGCCTCGCTCAGCTTCGTAAATTTGTCTTCATTTTTCGATCTAAAAGAACGGTTTTATTGCAGTAAAAGAATCTCCATCAGTCCCAGTGCAAACCAAGTATCAGATGCAATAAATAAATGTCGCGTGACTAGGGCCTCCCGTCGGGTAGACCGTTCGCCGGGTGCAAGTCTTTCGATTTGACGCCACTTCGGCGACTTGCGCGTCGACGGGGATGAAATGATGATGATTAGGACAACACAACACCCAATCCCTTAGCGGAGAAAGTCTCCGACCCAGCCGGGAATCGAACCCGGGCCCTTAGGATTGAGATTCTGTCGCGCTGACCACTCAGCTACCGGGGGCGGACATCAGATGCATTGATTCGCTCCCATACATCTGGCTTTTCCCTCTTCCCATGGTGTATCTAGGGAAGGAAACATTGTGGAATCATATCTCTCTGAATTGAAACAATCTTTTCCATATGAAGAGGCTGTAGGGGCTTTGTGGCCACCAGTGGAAGAAAGTCTGAGTCGCTTCGCAGCTAGGGATACAACGTCAACCCAAACAGAGCCTCACTTGCCTGGGTAAGTATTATACAGTTAAGGTGTGGCAGTTTACACAGAGGTTGCCCACTAACGACTGTTCCACCTCAGCAGCCATGCATCTCATTGGCTTGCAGCATATCTTAAGATTAGGTTTTTTGTGGAGGAATCGTCGCGATTCTTGCGGCTAAGACAAATTACCCGTTCCTCGTGACACGAAACGTTCCACCGTCCCATCATATTGTTGTTGTTGGGGTATGCGAAGGGCTTACGGTTACAAAGGACTGGTAGCGAGCGCCCTCTACTTCCCAGCTCAGGAAACCTAATCAGGACTGTTCGTTCTTTTCTTTTTTTTTCTTTTTTTGTACTAATATTTCATTCCCTACCGAAATGCAGGGAGTAGGACCTTGTAGAACTTCATTCTTTCGAGCCCAGTCTAGCTGGCATCGGAGCAAGTGGATCCCTATCCGCAATAGTAACTTGTCTCAAGGCATGACAGCTTTTAACTTGCAGGCCTCACATAGTCACAGAGGTTTGTAACCAGCGTTACCACCAAGTCTGTACTCCCGTATTATGTGGTTCCCAAACTGCTTAAGATGAACAGCAGGACGATTCATTTGAAAATGACAGAGCGTATTTCCTTTTGCATTCTTTTCCAAAGCAAGCTCTTGCTCCATCTCTAATGATCTCATCATCGATGGGACCTTAAATCCCGATCTTCCATCCATCCGTAATGCAAAATATACAGGACTAGCTAAATGATTGATTGGGTTTCAAAGCACTGTTTATTTACCACTGTATATCATACAAAGATAGGTGATACATGAAAAGATAAATATTCTCGCCAAGTCTCTAGACAGTCTACAAATGTTCAACGTGTGCGTCCTTCGTCACTCGGCACACATCCAAACAGTGACCCACTTTCGTCCATATGTTCACAGGTATGTTTCCGTCAATGTCCATCACAACAGCAGTGATGTGTTCCCTCACTTCTTGCAGTACTGTTGGCAGTGGGCTTACACAAACTTTGTCTTTAAAGTAACCGCACAGGAAGAAATCACATGGTTTGTGATCTAGCGACCTAGGATGCCATGCCAGCAGGAACATCACCCACACCAGTGCGCCCTAAACGGTGATGTAGCAGTTCCTTAGTGAGAAAGGTGCGCTCAATTGTGCTCCAGTGAGGTGGAGCCCAGTCCTGTTGAAGGATGAAAGTCAAGGAGTCGGCAGTCAGTTTAAGGACTGCACATAAACCTCTGTCTCTTGCATTCCACGATTATGTCTGAGACATGTGGTCACCACCTGCTTTTCCATTTAGACAGAAACTAGTACCACGAAACTGGAGAAACCCATGCAAAATGCTCTGGTGACAAGGTGCAGCTTTTCTGTATTTGCTATGAAAGTATGCTGAACGCTCGTAACCAGCAGAGACTTTACATATTCTTACACACAAAACACTTCTCTTGCATTTCTGCCATCTTGTAGAGTGCCGCCACAGATTTAGCATCTAATGTGCACATGAACCACGAGGCGAGCTTTCTGAACTTGGTGAGCGTATATCTTTTCATGTATCAACTCTGTTTGTATGTCGTATGTTTGGCAGTAAACAGTGTTTCGAAAGTCGATGAATCATTTCGGCTAACCCTGTATCACGTGTGACTTCCTGTTTCAACTCTTGTCAATATAAACACCTAAGAATTTATAATATTTTCATTTATTGATTTTTCCTCATTTCCATTAACTTTTCAATTTTTGTAGCAGTATAATAATAATGCAGAAATCTTCGGATGTAGAAGTACATTCATGTGTGCCATACAGCATCATTATTGTTCAAAATATATACAGGAGTGACAGTTATTGAACTATATGGGAAAAAAAACCAAATAAGTTACAAACTGCAGCGTCCACACACTTTATTCAACATGTAAACGTCACAACAGGAATTCGGATTTAGGTTATGACATGTTCGATATGCCTCGCACTATTGACGATGATGTGGGGCAGACGAATAGCGAAATCTGCAAGACCGACTGAAGTGTCGGAACATCGATACTGTTGATGACCTCCTAAATGATTTTTTTTTTACCTCAGCAATGGTTTTGACGTTATTGCTGCACACCTTGTCTTTAATATGGTCCCACAAAAAGGAATCGCATTTGTTCATATCCAGAGAATATGTCGGCCAATCGAGGTCCAGGTCAGCGGCCTCTGGGTACTCCAGAGACAGAATGCGGTCCCGAAAGTGCTCCTCCAGGACATTAAACAGCTTCGATGGGGTCGAGATCGTCTTGCGTGAACCACATCCTGTCTAAATCAAGGTCACTTTGGATGATGGGGATGAAATCATCTTCCAAAGCCTTCATGCACCATTAGGTAGTCATCGTGCCATCAAGGAATATCGAACCGATTATTCCGTGACTGGACGCTGCACACTACACAGTCACCCACTGAGCTCGGAGAGGTTTCTCGATCGCGAAATGCGGATTCTCAGTCCCCCAAATGCGCCAATTTCGCTTATTGACGAACCCATCCAAATGAAAGTGGGCTTCATCACTAAACCAAACCGTACTAATTCCCATCGTGCCCCCAGGCGAACCCCAAACGAATTATCACTAAGCAGCACAATGCATGCAGATCTGAAACTTTCTGTAGATTGAAACTGTATGTCTGGGCAGGGACTCGTACCTAGGACCTTTGGAAGGTAGGGAAAAGGAACTGGATGATAAGAAGTTTTGAGGACGCGTCGGGAATTGTGTGGAGAGCTCCCGAGGAAAGGACCCAAGTGGTGAGATCGATCTTCAGAAACCATCTATACGATGACGTAGGTTAATGTCCAAGGTATCACATCAGACAATCATTCACCCTCGTGGGCCTTATTTATATCATTTATTCATAATCGACGGAAAGGGAAAAAAATCTGGATTGCGCCTCATGCTCTATAACTGTAAAAGTGGAAATGTTAAACAGCTTGGTTGCGCAACGTAACGGTTAAGGTACAAAAAGTTGTGGGTTCGAATTTCATTTGTTGCTTTGAAACTTTGTAGTTTTAAATCTTTCTCAAAATTACTTTGAATATTATTTTTATTCAGTTGATTGGTGCAAATATAATTCTTTTATTTCTGTTCCCTTGTCACATCGTATTAATCATTTTCTCCCATTTTTATTCCTACAATTCTTTTTCCCCTTGGAATCTTCAAGTCTTGCTTGAAAAAACTAGTGAAGTGCATGAAGATCTGCATGGGGTCCACGCTTGATGCCGGAATTTGCAGTTGATTCTCAATACAAACAAATGTAGCGCACTGTGCGTGAATAGGCGGAAATAACCGTCATATTATTACACGAATACCAGACGATCACTGAAAGCAATCACAGCCATCTGCAAGTGTGCCAGCGAAAGATTTAAAGAGGAGCGACAACATAAAACCAAACGTAGAAAAGGCAGATACCAAATTGTGATTTACTGGATAATCTTGAGAAAGTGTTGTCCAACCACGATGGTGATAGTTTACGAAACCCTTGCAATTTTGGGTATCGCTCGTCAGCTTGGGACCCTTACCAAACAGTATTGACAAGTGAAACAGAAGACGCGAAGAAGAGCAGCGTGCTTCACAGTGTGGTTTACTGATAAAATTCCGAAAGTGTTCGTTCCTAGAAGAGTCAACCATTAAATTGCTTCCTCCTATGTATATCTTGCGAAATGGCCATAAATCACAGAGATTCGTTCACGGAGTCTACATTATATTCTGCAAACCTCAGTGAGGTGCATGGCAGAAGGTACGTCCCATTGTACTAGTTATTAGGATTTCTTCCTGTTCCTTTCACGTATTTGACGAAAAACGAAAATTGGTTATTTTGTGTAATATTCAATAGCGTTAAAAAATTTCGTTTTGTAGTGTGGATGTGTGGTGTAATGGATAGGTTAATTAACGGCTTCACATGCCAAGCAGGAGGTTATGAGTTCGAATCTCGCCAGATGCAGTAAGTTCTTTTTCATTTTTAAATGTTTATCGAAATGACTATAATCATTTTTATTCAATTAATTGATTTAAATGTAATTTTTTAATTCCTTCACGTGTTTCTAATTAATTTTATGTATTAATTTCGATTTATTTTTTGTTTTATTACCATGGTTTTTCATCCACATTATTGCGTTCATTGTATATATTTCCCATTTTGCTCGAATTTCGTTTTACTTATAAACCTGTCTTTCATTTAATTTTTCCATCTGCTTTATTTTGTCGCCCTAATGCAATAGGTACTCCGGTTATGTTTTAAATGTTTGTATGACGATTACTACGCAAAAAAATGCTATGTCTGGTAACAAAAATACATTCTTCACACCTTTGCACTAATACAAATAGATTATTTCGTCTTTTGTTTTTTAACTGAGAGATTGGAATTTTCAAATAATTGAATATGATAGTACGTAAGTATAATTAAATTAATATTCACAAAAATTCTGATTAGAAAAAGAATAATATAAAGAAAAAATGAAACAAATGAAAAAGTTCATAGGTGATTAAAATAATTTAACAAGAAAAATGTTTAAGTGTGCGTGAAATCTTATGGGACTTAACTGCTATTATCCTAAGGACAAAACGACACCCATGCCTCTGGGAGGACTCGAACCTCCGCCGGGACCAGCCGCGCAGTCCATGACTGCAGCGCCAGACCGCTCGGCTAATCCCGCGCGGTATAATTTAACAAAGGAATAGAAACAAAAAATACTTTAAAACAATTAATTGAATAAAAGTAATGATTCAAGTAATTTCAATAAGGAGTTAAAAATATTCTGCACCTGACGAGCTTCGATCCCTGTACCTCCTGGACATGAAGCTGTTGTCCTATGCACTGTATCACGCAACTAGACCATATGACAACTTGTTTACGCTATTGAATATCAAACAAAATGCCGATTTTTTTTTTGTCAACTGCTCGCAAACGAGGGTCCACCAGGGTGAATGGCTGCAGTGTATGATACCTGGGATCTTACCTTACATAATCTTACAGATAGTTTCAAAATGTCGATCGCACGACTGTGGACCTCTCCTTGTTAGTAATGAACTGTACCTGCTAATCATCCATTACACAATGGCAAACCACGAACTGTCTGAATATGGGGATTGGACCTCACCATCATCTTCCACAATTACTAAACCTTGACCAAACCAATGTTCCCCCACACCAACGTCGACTCCGTACCCATTTCACCAACTTTCTAGCACTCCATCCAAGTCCACACTTTTTCTTCTCCATGTAAGTATTATAGCAGGTCATTACATTCGCCCTTCTCAACACCTTGTTCGCACTGAACACCTATGGAGACACCGAGTATGTTGGACACTAGGCTTAACTATCTCTGTTCCTCTTGTAACTTCCTATTACAATGAGCTTTGTACCAAAACGTCCTCCTGACTCTACAGCTATGCATACTCCACATCCTCTTTGAACAAAACTTAAAGAGCTACAATCCTAGACCATGAAATCTGTTCCAACGTCTATGAGCTTTAATTCTCCCATCAGTACCCATTTCAGGTCTCCCCTCGCTCTTTCCAACCCTACCCTAAACTATTTTATTGTAGTGTGGTACGATGAAACCAAAACCAATAAGCCTGCCCTCTCTCAATTCAGTCTTACTCACTGCAACATGCGTTCTTCACATTTAGTTTCATTGCCAGGTCTTGGGAACCTGGTTGTTCACTCCAGTGTTATATTAATGTCATACAGTTCAGGACATATGAATGCCAGGTGTATGAATCAGTAAGACTTTTATGTAAAACTTTATTATGAGAGGCTTCATTGGGCAACGGGTGCTTACAGAACTAGGTCCATATCCAGCTTCTGTGCTGAGCCTGCTGATTCCTCATAACAGTCCAGTTGCCAGCTACTTATGGTGTCAGACGTGGATGTTTTTGCCCGACTCACGGTTCTGGTGAAATGTTATGCACAAAACAATGTAAGGCAAAGACATCATTTGAAATCCGCGCGACAGCAGACCTTTATGGCCACAGCATAGCTTGTTCCATCCACTTAAACAAAATGGAGTAATTCCAAGCACTGAAAAGGTAATAAGTTTAAGGTTTACCGTCATTAGGAGACAGAGTATAAGCTCAGATTGGGGAAGGAAAAAGGCACTGATCTTGTTAAGGAACGATCCCAGCATTTGCCTTCAGTGACTTAGGGAAACAACAGAAATCTTAAATCTGGATGGCCAAACAGGGATTCGAATGCGAAGCCAGTGTCTTAACGGCTATAACGCACTAGGTAACCTGGCTGAGGCAGCCGAAATGTTGAGCAGTCAGTTTACTCAGCCAGCTAACGATCAGTCGTGATCGATCAGCCGTACGTGACGGACTTGGAAGATATTACATTTGTTTACGTTTTGTCACAATACACTCAAAGCAAAAAAGAGATACGGGATTAATCCTCAACTAAAAATTACTTTAAGGATCTTCGAAACAAAAAACAAAACAAAAAAAACAAATAATAAGAAGGGCTTTCAATAAAGAATGGAACACTTTTTCTTCCCTCGGCCAGTTTCGGTTGAAAAAATTCGGAATTTGTTGCGGCACATCGTGAAATCCGCCTTCCCCACAACTGCCATTACATGCTTGTCCCACTTCATATCGCTCTGCAACGTTACGCCCAAATATTTAATCGACGTGACTGTGTCAAGCGCTACACTACTAATGGAGTATTCAAATACTGCGGGATTCTTTTTCCCATTCACCTGCATTACTTTACATTTATCTATATTTAGAGTTAGCTGTTAGCTGCCATTCTTTACACCAGTCACAAATCCTGTCCAAGTCATCTTGTATCCTCCGACAGTCGCTCAACGACGACACCTTCCCGTACATAATGTCTACGAAGACATGGCAAGAAACAAAAGCAGGGCGACTCGTTGGGCAAGGCGTCTGGCATCATGGCAACAAGGTCGCACAAACCTATCCTCCGTCTCGCGTGCCGGGCGCGCACACCCTCAGGAAACTGAAAAAACGACTTCAGCGCGTTCGTCCCCACAAAAACGAACTTCTCCTTCTCCATAACAACGCAAGGCATTACACACGTCTGCGCACCCGTGAGGAGCTCGCAAAAAGTCATTGGACTGTTCTTCCACATCCACCCTGCAGCCCACATCTTGCACTTCCCAACTCTCATCTGCTTGGCCCAATGAAGAGTGCACTCCACGGGAAGCACCAGCAGTACGTGGATGGTAGGGAGGTTTTTGATGCAGCAAGTCTTCGACGTTGACCAGTTCGGTGGTGCCATGCGAGCGTACAGGCCCTACCAGTAAGGTGGCGTAAGGCCGTCGCACTAGAAGGAGATTATGCTGAAAAATACGGTAGCAAAAAGTCCGGGGAGTAACAGCGTGTATTGGAATCCTGAATAAAACCAACCTGCTTTCAGAAAAAAAAAAAAAAAAAATGTTGCTTTACTTATTGATCGCCCCTCGTAGTTTTTTAAAAAATATTTTAAAGTATTTGGCGGGTCGAGGGGGGGGGGGGCGGTTGGAGAGGTGGCTAAAACGATTGTAGTCACTTATTCTTATTTCTTTTTTAAAACAAAATTCCATAGTAACTAATAACTCAAAATATGTAGACACAAACTAATGATGATTGTGCAATTGAGAAAATATACACCTAAAAAAGACCTGGCGGGAGTAAGTACCGATGTAATCATGACTTTTGTTTCTGGATGCAAACAAGGCCTGGCTGCTTCGACAAATGCGCGAATTGAAGACACCGACACCACCTTCACGAGAGAGCCTGCTCATAACTAGCTGCGGAGAGCCAGCTGTCTGCCGTACAATCCGAAGTGTTCTAATGGCTGACGTAGCCAGGAAATCAAAGCTACGTAGTGCGCCTGTTACAGTGAAATGTCATCGTTTTATTGGCTGCCGTAGCGAGGGTATCTATTGCGTTAAGAGTCCTTTTACAGCTGCGCAACATTGCTCGGCCCCATAATACGAGTCCAGGGACTTAACCATTGCATCACCTCACTTGTTCTGCCTCTGTTGGATATTGTCACCTGATGCATTCACTCCTTCTCAGGAAAAATGGCCTTACCAGTGTGTAATGTATTTTAACAGAACGCTGTCTGAACGATCACACCGGTTACTAATTTCTGCAGATGAAGAGATTAAAGTTGTTTCCAAATTATTATGGAAGTAATTTAAATATGTTACCAGGGGTGACTGGCTCTACCACACACACAAAAAGGTTCTAAGTGGTCACAGTGACACTCGAATTTGAGGATGATTATATAAGTTTCAATGCGCTCAACGACATGGTTATTAGCGCCTTTGCAATTGCTAAGCTAAATGCTTAGTGCGAATAAAGTATTTCCACATAAGATTGAAGGGCCATAGGCAGGTTCTATATTTCTGGAAAGCGTCTGGCAAGGTGCCCCACTGCACGAAGGTACGAACATACGGACTAAGTTTCCCGATTATGTGAGTGGCCGAAGACTTCTCAAGTGGCAGAATGCAGAACTTTATTCTCGAAGGCAAGTGTTCATCAGATACAAGGTTATCGTCAGGAGTGCCCCACGGAATTGGGACGGGACCACTCTTACTCTCTACATATGTAAATGATCAGACGAACAGTGTGAGTAGCAATCTGCGGTCGTTTGCTGATGAAGGTGTGTTGTACGGGAAGTTGTCGACCACGTTCAGCAGGGTTTATTGGCGCCCACCTACTTGAACAATTTGTTTTTGCAACAGTGCCGAAATGGACGAATGTATGCGAATTTTTTGCAGAAAACTACCTTTTTTACTGGACTACGTACCTTTAACAATTCGTTAGATTATGTGGCTGGCGCATGAAGTAGCATCAGCCAACTTTCGTATCACTTTTCGTCAGTACCTCATCATCTTCGAGATTTTGACTTGTAGGAGCATCTGAAAGTGTCGTATATGCTGTGACGCTATTAGGCTATTGTATGGAGCATTCGAAAGTGTGAGGCGATCCATGACGCGACTTGTTTTGCAATATCCCTTGGCACCCACTTTGAACATCTTTTGTAACATGGAAGAAATGAATACCATGTTATGTGTAATATAATATACCAGAACTAATTTATTTATTTCAGGTCCACTGTTCATTTCCGGATATATTAACTCTTTTGCTCCTTCTCCTTACGTTTGCGCTCCTACTTAATATTTATCCTGTATAGTATGCCACGTTATCAAATTCTACTGATCAATCCTGAAAGGTAAGGGGGAAACATTCGGAATGTGTGATTTTTTTAAAAAAAAGTACTATAATGTCATTTTGTGAAAGGATTGGAATTAAATGAATGAAGACTGGAGCTGAAAATTTTCAGTGGGTGTCAACGATTTTTCCAGCTTTAATAAAAACATGGTGCAGATACAAAAGGAGCGTTAGGCTATAGACCCACACTTTAACACTACAATGCCTACTCCCGTAGAATTCACCTTACAGACAAAATAATGTCTTAAAAATGAATCAAACGATAAGCCGTATGTCAGATTTCAGAGTTATCTTTTTTAGTTCTCCTCTTTGATCTAGTACAGTTTAAATCTATCTTGCATTAGCGTATTCACCTTGCGAATTGTATAACAGGCCGTGGAGCAAATTATTACAGCGCAGTGGTGTTATTAAATAGCTAAGCTGTAAGAAATTGACTTCGTCGTCATAACAATATCATCACGAAAACAGCAAATATTACTATGTGCAGCTTATGGTATTATTTTTGTTTACATGTAAAAAACCGCAGTTATAAAAAAGTCATTCGCCAACGTTATCAGTGGGGCTGATCTAGAGCTTATTCAATGAGTCTAACAAATTTCGTGACGCACTGAAGAAAACACAATGACCATTAACGTGAACCCCTAGTAAATTACGGTAATAGAAAACTTAACTCGTTTTCAGCATTCGTACTAAGATAATCACACCCCATTACAAAAGCAAATAAGTACAGATTGGATTCCATAATAGCAGTTGTTTGGAAACATGTTTCTTAAAGCTGTGAAGAATAAACGGTTCTACAACTTTTTTCTTTAGGCGCTAACGCTCAAACTACTCACACATTAAAGACAAGTATTAACACAGGATTTTTCCTTCACATGTTGTATTTTGTCAACGCTGACAGACAGACGTCTTTTAAGCTAAACAAAGTACGTGAACCACCCTGGTTTAAAATAGAAGCTGAATAATGTCACTGAGGCGGCAAATAGCTTTAGCAAGCAAGCGCAGTTCAATTTACAATATTTGATGCTAGATAAACAACATGCCATCTACAACACAATTTCGTTACGACGTGCAAACTAAATTCTCTAAAAACGATTAGGACAACAGCTTTACAGACACGATCTGACCATCTTACCATAAAACAGTGTTCAGAAGTCTTAATCTCTATTAAGCGTTTCAGTTTTAACTTAAGTTATTAGTCTGTCATTCCTGTCAGTCTGACATAAGTCCAGGGGAAGAACGATACAAATCACCTCCTCGGAAGGTTTGATAACTACGGTACTGGAAATCATGAGGCTAATTCCGGTCTTCGAGAATTTCTCTGGTAACATGAAATGAACCTCTTATCAAAGACTATTTAAAGAAATGTGAACGTACGAACCTCGGCACGTCTGCAGTTTTAGCACAAAGTAAATGCGTGCGGAGAATAGTGCGCTTTTTGTTGCCGTCGATTGGTTTTTCTACTTGTCAGGCGTCGCAATTCACGACTTGTCATAGAATACCAAATATATGATATGGCAATGGTCTATTCCTTTACAAAACCTAGTCCCATTGTTCACGGTCGACCGTCAAATAACCAACAACACTTAACGGCAGCGTCCTCCTCGATGTAAATATTTGGGTTGCAACGACAACAGAACGCAGGTTTCATTCCGACTTTATCAACGAATTAATGACTGACGTGCTGACAGTCATGAAGAAGAAACTTCAGATGTCTACTGAGCTGTCTTTTTGGTAACATGACAGTCGTACTAAACATTAAATTCAAAAGAAAAGCGATATTTTAGTGCAACAACTCACCATCCTTTGCCTTCGACGAAGAATTCGTAGAACTTTTGTCCACTTGACAGTTCATACTTCATACATAAGATCTACAATGCAATAAACAAACCACTCTCACCGAATCATTTCAATCATTCCGAATGAACCAAAACACGGACAATTTTTCAACACGCACATCCAACACTCCTCACGACAACCGCCATTGCCGACTCAAAGCATAACCTTTCACAGATGACGGTATACAGCGACTTCCATGGTTAAAATCTGCATACTCTCTGGACCGCTTGTACTACCCCCTGTTATGTTCTGCGCGAATTATATGGTCCTGGCGGCAGATTTAAACTGTTTAAATAGTGTCGTGCGTATTATAGTCGTGCGCGTGAGCCCAATGAACGAAATTATAGTTTCTTCGAGAAGCTTACTGAAGTTGTTTGCTAATTCATGTAGTAACGCACTATGCAGCTCTTGGATGCGGGCAGTTCCTCTACTTCAATTAAGTAATTAAGCAAATATTACTGAACTAAAATATTACATGTTATAATTTAAGCGTATATACTAATTAGGAAATGAGAAAATCTCTCGCATGAAATTTGCCCTGAAAGCTTCTTTTGGATAAAATTTTCAGTTCCAACAGTAACTTAAAGAAACAAAAGGCAAACACTGCGTGAAATACAAAAAAAAGAAAGATTTGCACACTGAACGAAGGTTTTTCCTACCAATAAAACTAAATACTTTTGGCATAACTCAGTAACAATTTAGGATTGTGAACATGCAAAATCATTAATATTTTAAAGTGCGTGAATGAATTGCAGACACGAAATTAAAAAATCTAAGAATATCTGTATCGTAAAATATGAACATTGTACCTTGAACGATTAGAAATCCACTGGGGGCTACACATACAAACTAACTGCTGCAAATAAACTACCGGAGAAACTCATGAAACAAATACATAAAGAAACACGTATTTATCTTAACGTACAGAATATAAGATATTCAGCGCAAGCCAAATGTTTGCAAAATATAATTATTATTTAGGTCATGTCGAAAAACTACATAATTTTGTTGATGGCATTTGCGTCGGTCCAATATTTCACATAGCAGAAAAAAAACAAAGTAAATGTCTGCCAGAGAACGGTTGTAGTGCAATTCAAAGAAGGTTTTCATCCGAAATCTGTCAACTTTTTAAATGCGCTAACGAAATCTGCGTTGCAGTATTGTAGATTATTATCTGTCGCTGTTTTTATCTTTGGAGTAGAAGATATTTGGAATTTTGACGGTCGCGGGAGAAGTGGATATGCAATCAGATTGTGCGTATGGCGTGTTTTTGTGGATGTGTTTCAAAACTTGAATGATTATG
Source organism: Schistocerca cancellata (assembly GCF_023864275.1). Taxonomy (NCBI): domain Eukaryota; kingdom Metazoa; phylum Arthropoda; class Insecta; order Orthoptera; family Acrididae; genus Schistocerca; species Schistocerca cancellata. The sequence continues at coordinate 493,475,958 of NC_064628.1, read as the reverse complement.
TTTTCGTTTGTAACTTGGCTACAACAGCTGGAAAGACGTTATTGAGCATGTGAATGTTAACCTGCAAGATTTCAGATTCGAAGAAGTTGTTTGCTTTGGGGATACAATTTATTGTTTTTCTTTTGGCTCTGAAACATTTAGGCAAGTTTTGTATCACACGAAGCTGCTGCCCAGTTCGCAGAGAAAAGAAATCTTATGAAACTGTAAGAATTTGTATTTACTTTTTGAGTTAATTTCACGACTCCCATCGAAATATAAATCTGTAATGGGTTAATTATATGTTTTACAGATCTTTACATTTTGTATGCAAACGATGACCGATGAGTCAGTGCACAAATTCCAGTAATTAGTTTGTTTCTGTGGGAGTCTAAATGCAGGCCATTTAGAGATTACCGAGCTGCACAATGGCTTAAATTTACTGACAAATTCAACAGTTTGACAAAAGATATTTAACTACTTGTGGACACACAGTTTAACAATAGCATACAGATTTTTTCCTTGTGTGCTCCATATACCACTGGTGTACAGGCCTACTTTATAAACTATTATGTAGTATAGAAGAAACCTAGTGTTTTGTGACCCCCATCGAGTTTGAATACGGTAGTGATGAAATTTATTGTATTCACCTTACGAAAGAAACTCATAATTTCAGTGTTAGTGTGTTATAGGACAGTTAAACAACATTGACCTTTATTGGAATTTCAGGCATTGTTAACATGATAAGTTAGTTACATGTTCTATAGGTCATTTGAATGAACGATTCTTTTATCAATGTAATGTTGAAGGAATCATTTTACAGGATTTGTATACATAACGAATGTTAATGAACACATTGTTTAGTCATAGTGGTGCAAGTATACCTAAGAAAAGTGTTTTTAAGGTATAATGTTGAATGAAGCATATGGTATGCAAAAATAAGAAATTACAATACAGTAATCAAACTAGAAGGCCTGTATGCAGCTGAAACATTGTGTCCATCACCATTCATGGTCCAGATGAAAGGTTGGAGATTAAAAAAGGGAAGATGTTAAGAAAAATCCTTAACTTCAGGCTTCACAACAAGAAGCTAATTCACATGAAAAAATAGACCCTTTGACAAACTTCCAAAAAACACTCAGACACAATCAAGAAAGGAAGAAATGGATTTTTATGGACACACCCTCTAAATTAATCCAGACAGATTAACAAAAAGTAATTTTGACTCCTTTCACAGTTAAAAAATCCAGCCAAATTGGTTTAAGGAAACAGAAGGACTTAAGAGAACCCTAAATCACAGAAAATATTCTTTTGGATAAAATTTCAAAAAAATAACCAAAGGTAAGAAAATGAGGTTCCAACTCAAAATGAAATCCAAACAATCAATCCAAATCTCTGACAAAAGAAGGAAAGCAAGATCAAATGCAATGAAACAATACCAGGAAAATAGAAAAGCACACAACTGTAGTAATTGATTGATTTAATGTACCTCAAAGTGGGTTGAAATGAAGGAAGAAGAAGCAGCACATATTAGGCCCTACTTCCCAAATTTAATGCCCTAGGCATGCATATATTAATTGCCATAACCCTAAAATGGGAATAGAAATACATTTACGCGACTTCTTGATCGGAATATAGAAGTATTTGCTGTTAAAAACCAATACCTTAAAGTATTTGGGTGAATAATTTCAAGTAGCTGTGTTTAATGTGAAACCAAACAGATATCTGTAACTTTAAAAAGATTATGTGCAGCAAACATATTTTTGAATGTATTTTGGCGCTAATGCCATGTAGATCAGAATTATGGGATACTTTTCAGATAATTCGTAAAAATAATATAGACCTCATAATTTATTTGCTCATGTGGTTGTTTGTTTGTAATTGTTATCTGATTAAAAATATGAGAATTATCTATTGACTGGATAAACTTTGGATACACCTAACATTTGATGGGAAAACAAGACACACTTAAATTCAACCTGAAAATTTCTGTTTTAGATGTTTCAGATGGGTTTTATTTTTTGTAGAATGCTTGGCAGATAATTATTTGATGACTGGGTTCTTAGCCAACTTAATGTCGAGCTGTTTATAATAATGGGGTAGCCCACAGGTGTGGAATATACCTCCTTATGCTGCTGACGTGAGCCAATAATATTTGTAATTTCTGAAGGCCTATTGTGTTCCTGATTTTAGTTCTGCTGTTAGAAACGTCATCATTGTGTTTGTGCCTGCAGTGTACTTCATACTTTCTTTTTCCCCCTGCAGTAAGCAGTGCTCTCCTATATATCTTTTGTATATGTGATAGCAATTTAGAAACTGTGTATTAGCATGTTGCTTTTGTAAAGAATGAGAAATTTGAGTGTCTGGGAGGAGTTTCTAATACTTAACAGTCACCAATCAGTTTTGCTTAGCTACTACTAATGAAGCGATTAATTTTGGAAAAACTTCCTTAAAAATTAATGTAAACAATATGCTTTGACATCTACAGTGTTTTCCACACACACGTCGTCCTAGGTTTGTTTTGCCTACGCTCTGTTGAAAGTCTGCAATTTACATTCTGAGATCTGTTTGCAGTTGCAGGCCCATAGTTTTGCTGGCTTCACCAAGCCCGTCTTTAGTCTTGTTATCTGACAATATTGACGAGAGGGCTTAAGGTTTTTCATAAATACTATACAATTTTCGCTGTTGATATCTCTAACTACATGGTCTAAGACTGTAAGACTGATGCTTTTTTTTGACACAATCCATACCAAGTGGTCCAGCACTGGTTGCTTGGCCATTTCAGAAAAATTTTATATTTGCTGCGTGAATTCGCCAATGTTTAGTAGCCACAAAATTTTTTTAAAAAAAATTTATTGTTCATTATTTTGAAATGGCTGCCATACTTGTTCCAGGCTGCATGCATTTTTTCGTATTTGCGAGCATCTACATTTTTTACAATTATTGAGTAGTGGATTGTCCTAAGCCTTTCAGATAAAATACATGTAGTTCAACACCCTCTGGGCTACAAATGAACATCATTATCACTTAGCTGAATGTATTCTTTAATAGTTCAAAGTTAACAGCCACAAATTAAAAAAAAAACTCAGTTTTTGAACAGTAGTTTTCCAAAGAAAGATTGATTTCTTGGCTTTAATATTTTTCTGCTATTACACTGTATAGTATAGTTCCTTTTGTAGAGTATCAATGGTGAGCAGGTTACACTTAAAAAAATACAGTATTTTTAAAAAAATGGATTTTTTAAATTATTCTATCTTGTGGCTTGGAATATGTTTGTTGGGGGACCAGATAAAATTCTGAAAATTTCACAGTTAATAGACCTTTATGATATCAAACTTCAGTATAAATTTCAATTTTGAAAAATGGTTCAAATGGCTCTGAGCACTATGGGACTCAACATCTTAGGTCATCAGTCCCCTAGAACTTAGAACGACTTAAACCTAACTAACCTAAGGACATCACACACACCCATGTCCGAGGCAGGATTCGAACCTGCGACCGTAGCAGTCCCGCGGTTCCGGACTGCAGCGCCAGAACCGCTAGACCACCGCGGCCTTCAATTTTGAGATTCAGTTGGAAGCTATGGAAAAAAGATTACAAACACGAGTCAAAAATACGTTTTTTAACATCTGCAATATCTGGTAGGCTAATCCAATAAAGTATACCAATTGCATAATGTTACACACCACATTACACTAGCTTATTTGTCGAAATAATACTGTGTTAATTGTTTCAGCAGGCTAACAATTGCATCTGGTAGAAAAACTAAATGCAGTGCCTCAAATAAAGAGGATAAAATTAAGATTATCAGTTTACTGCCGAATTCTTGGAGTCGAGCAAAAGTTAGTGATGAATTTAATGTGTCAGAACATCTTGTTAAGTTAACAAGGCAATTAGTATAAGTACAGGGAATTTTATCACCATTACAAAAGAAAAGTGCATCTAATTTGGTAAATGAAAACACAATCAATAAAGTTATTAAGTATTATGACGATGACAATAACAGCCATTTGATGTCTGGCAAAAAACGATTGTTTCTGTGAAAGAAAATAGATCTAAGATTCAAACACAAGAAAGGTGAATATTGTGTAATTTAAATGAACTATTCCCCAAATTTAAAAAAGAAAATCCTGACAATAAAATTGGAAGATTAAAGTTTTGCGAGTTGAGACCAAGATGGTGTATTGTTGCAGGGTCATCTGGCACCCATAGTGGTTGTGTTTGTTTCTATCATCAGAATGTAAAGTTGATGATAGATGGGGCCAATCTTATAGTTTACTATAAAGACCTTTTGGAAGTTATGGTATGCAATATTGACAGTTACAATTGTATGATCAAGGGAAAATGTGAAGATTGTCCAGACAATTTTGAAGAATCCAAAGACGATGATTTGATGCCTGACAATATAAATTACAAACAATGGGTGGCACAAGACAGAAGTGACATGGTGACAGTCTTAAAATCACGAGAAGAGTTTTTTGAAGTGTGTTGGTGGCTAACCTTGAAAATCTGAAAATGCATCATTTTATTGCAAAAGCTGAAAGTAAATTTTTGAAAGACAACAAGCAAACCTTGGCAGCTGATGAATGCTTAGTTCTTGCTGACTTTTCGCACATCTCACATCATATCTCACATGCTGCAGTGCCTGCTGGACTTCATATATTTCAGAATATACACCTACTTTTACATGAACAATTGCTCTGTAATTCACAGTGAAGTACCTGGCAGAGGGTTCATCAAAACACCTTTAAGCTACTTCTATATTGATCCACTCTCGTACAGTGCACGTGAAAAACAAACACTTAAATTTTTCTGTGGGGCTCCTACTTCTCTTGTTTTATTATGATGATCATTTCCCCCTATGTTGGTGGGTGCCAACAAAATACTTTCATACTCTGAGGAGGGAGCTGTTGATTGAAATTTCGTGAGACGGTCCTGTTGTAGAGAAAAACACCTCTGTTTTAATGACTGCCACTACAATTCATGTATCATATCCGTGGCACTCTCCCCTATTTCCCGAAAGGCTGTATTAATTTGAACTTTTTTGATGGGCTCTGTCAACCCTACCTGAAGTGGATCCCTCACCACACAGCAGTTCTCCAGAAGGGGGCGGATAAGCACAGTGTAAGCAGTCTCTTTTGTGGACCTGTTATATTTTCTGAGTTTTCTGTCAGTAAATCACAGTCTTTGGTTTGCTTTCCCCACAGCATTAGCTATGTAACCGTTCCAATTTAAGTTGTTTGTAATTGTGATACCTATTTATTCAGTTGAGTTTACGGCCTGAAGATTTGAATGATTTATTGTGTAACTGAAATTTAGCAGATTCTTTATAGTGCTCATGTGTATGACTTCATATTTTTCATGATTTAGAATCAATTGCCACTTTTGCCTTATAAAGATATTTTTACTGACTCATTTTGTTTATCTGATGACTTTAAATGATGGTAAATGACAGCATCATTGACGAACAATGTAAGAGAAATCCTCAGATTGTCTCCTATACTGTTTATGTGAATCACAAACAACAGAGGACCTATAACACTTCCTTGGAGAAGTGTTAGTTGACCTGGGTTGGTGAAATATGAAAACCTTATCAGAAAACAGATGAACAACTTAGTGCATTCTCCTGCTCATGTCTGTCTGTACGTTTGATTATAAAATCTTGATTCACTCATAAAATTGAAGAAAAATAATTCTTAAAAAAGTAGAGTTCAAGATTTCTTGCATTCTGTTAAGCTTAAAATTGCTTTGGATCTGTGAAGACAAAAAAGTGGCAGTTTGTTCCATCCCTTTCCCCTCATTTTAAGGTACGATGTATCCAGCTCAATCAGACATTATTAGCCCAAATCCCGAAAGTTTAGGTTCCATGGGACCAATTCCTGAACATCTGCACAAAGTTTGGATGGTCCACAACACCAAAATGTCGATGACTGAGACAATACCAATATTTTAAGGGCTGTGTGTACAGTGGCGATTCATTAGGCTCTGCACACGAAGCCAAAACTGATCTGATTGGTCCAGGTTCATAATTTGATACCCCATGGTGGATAGCAGTGAACATGTTGAGGTTGGGCTTGTGATTGTGCCGATTCATTTAACAATGATGGCACACTGTAGCAAATGATTTCACATATTTTAACTGTGAAACTACAGACAAGGCCTGCCTGCACACTGTGTGTTTCCACAGAGCCACTTCAGGATATTCAATGATTTTATGACTTCTGTTTTTAGACCTTTAAGGTGAAGTATCCAGGTTAGTTTTATGTTCAATATTAAGTGCAGAAATTGTACACATCCATTAAAGCTTAAAACAATGTCACCCTCTTTGTGCTGTGGTTGGTTAAAACTCTGACCTGAAAGGTTAAGATTTATCCAATAGTTTATTCTCATAAATCTAAAGCCAGTTGGATTAAGCCATTTCTTCAGCCTCCTGGTGGTCAGCTTTGGTTGTAAGATGGGAAGAAGAACGGAAAATGACAAAACCACCCACAGATGATGAACTTTTAATTGGCGTCCTGATTATGCGTGAAATGCCGTTGATAATTGTGTGAGCAGTAGCACACTGCTTTGGGGAATCTGCATTTACTACTTTTTGGTCATCTCGACAAACTGAAAAACCCACTAGTGTCTGATTATTTCAACAAACTGAGAAACCTCTGATTCACTATCAGCAGTGATCCTGAACTTGTTGTCATGGTACAGCTGCAGAATCATCATTGCTGCTTCTTTTCATTTATGTTTATCTGATGTCTGGGTTTATTGAAATGGTATACAGTTTCAGGAATGATTAGGATAGTTTTCTTTGTAGATAAAATTGGGATGTTAACTGATGTTAACATTAAGTATTTGTTCAGTTCTGCAATTAGAAAAGGACTGTTGTCCATATAGGTACTTTTGCACCTGCTCTGCTAGCTGATAAGTTGAGTTTACTAACACAGCCGTGAACTGGGGAAACAGTTATCAGCACAATAGTTGACTTTTTGTTTACTTGCATACCAATACGAGTTATAATCTCCTTTTGTTATCATTATGGTCCAGGCAACTGCAAATATGAGAGTAAGATAGTAGTGATTGCTGTGGAAGTAGAAAGAAGATAGTTTGGATAGGAAATTTGAATGCTGATAAAGCAACATTTACTGGGCTTACTGTGTATTAGGGCCATTCTTTTATTGGAGGCATGTCAGACTCAGAAAGAGGGAATATATGGTAAGTGTTTGGTTCTGTGTTGTTTAAGAAAGTCTCAAATGCAATTTTAAAGATTTGTGCCTTTGATGTAATGCTGTAGCTATACTAAAGCTCTAATGATCTTTAGCTGACCCATTGACTTGAACTTTTTAGCATTTAAATGGTATGTGGTTAGGTATGGATGCTTGGAACAGTCAAGGTAGTCGTACAGCAATTGCAAATGAGTGACTGATAGTTTCCTAATGCTGTTTCTTTACTATAAGTCTATGCCTGATTGCCTGTGCACTTGAAGTCTTAAGTCAGGTTTACACTGTAAAATGCCTGTGATTCATCTTGCTGTTTCTCCGGTGCTTTACTTCAGCAGAGCATATGCGAGTCTTTTATGTTTTCAGGTGTGTCAGATTCCCGTGCATTGTGAGTGTGCATGTTTCAAGCCTGGAGTTATTGCAGTATAACAGAATGACATTCGTGTTGTATTCATGTAGAAGATCCATTGATTTCTGCAAACTTTTCATTGTTTCTATAATATTGCACTCGGTCTTCTCTCTTCCAGTAACTTCACATATTTGTATTTTATACCAGTTCCACAGTATTTTAGTTCCCAAAGCTCTCTCCTTCATTTTAGTTATTATTTCAATATTTAAAGAAACTGCATTATTCAGTTTTCACGATGGTTTTAAATATCTCTTCACTTTAGTATTGTGTATATCCATAATAATTCTACTGGCTTGAAAATGAAGAGCCATGTCTGTAGATTTTACAAGACAGAATTAGATTATGAACTATTCTCCATAAGTCTTCTTACCAAAATAATCTGTGTTGTACCTTCCGCTGGAGGTTTGAGTCCTCCCTCGGGCAAGGGCGTGAGTGTTGTTCTTAGCATAAGTTAGTTTAATTTAGTTTTTGTGTGTAACTTTAGGGACCAATGACCTCAACAGTTTGGTCCCTTAGGAATTCACACACATTTGAGCGTCTGTGTTGTAATTAGACTATCAATCAGTATTGTGACCAAAAAACTTGACAGGAATTACCATTGTTCCCTTTTTAATATTTTATTGATGTAGTTCCTTCAGTTTAGTGTCTATGGTTCATTTTTAGGGTTTGAATCTTAGTCAAATGTACCGTACCGTCTTTAAATACACAATTCCCTGAGGTACTTGTACAAAAATCGATATGTTTGTCAAATCCTATTACAGATTCTACTGTGGCCATTAGTGTAATGTACGGACTGTTAGCTGATGGTGAGAAAGTATCTGTTGTTTAACAAATGGAAATAGGGCAACCAGTATAAAAAGATGCAGCAGCTTATAGTTCTAAAGCTTACTAACTTTGGTCTGTAAAAAATAAAGTAACTTGCTCATCATATTTATGTGTTCTATGTGTGTATTAGTCCTTTCAGTGTTGTTCAGCCAAATTCAGGTCTTGTGAGTTCAAAGCTTTTAGTGTGTGTAACAGTCAACAACACAAAACTGTGCAGGAAAATATTTTAAGTAGGTTAGAATGATAAATAAATAATGAGTTCAGCCTTGTCATAACAACATGATAGATTAATAATTGTTTGTGTGGTTATCAGGATCTAGGTGGTTATAAACAAAAAATAATTTGAAAGCTAGAAGTGAAATAGAAAAGTGATGTTGGATTTGATGTCAGGAAGAACAATTAACATACACAATAAAAACTGCCTATTGTCTTTTCTCTACAGGATTCGAAACAAATAAATGATCATGGCAAGTTCAAGGCAACAGTTTGACAGTCTGCTTGGCGGACAATCTCACCTTCCATCAGGAGTAAACATATTGCACATAATTTCTGCAAGAGCTCAAGAAATAGAAGCATTAACAGAAGCCATAGGTATATGTCAGACATTGAATGGTAACAGTATTCTCAAGATATTAACAATTAACTGTGGTCTTAACATCTTGAAAATTTGCTGTGCAGATGATCCTCAGAGAAGTGGCCTGGTAATTCAACGACTCCCTAAGCACATGAGGAGGAGGATAATGAGCCACAATGTTAAACGCATGCCAAGGAGGCTTCGAGAAGCACATTTGCGACAGGTACAATTTGAAATGATTGGATAGGTACAAACATAAACACAATTGGATTTTTGTCTTTTTTGGGATTTATTTATATTTAAAAAAAATATTGTATATGTTTTGGAATTTACAGAACATATTGAGTACTTACTATAGAGAAGAATTTGTTCTCTTTTCATTTAGATGTAATACTGTAAAACCAGAGCTGTTGTGTGTTTGGAAATAATTTCATCGTAAGTAGCACCATGAAAATATATTCCCCCCCTCTCTCTCTCTCTCATTCACTCACTCACTCACTCTGCATTTCTCTTCTTCCTTTTCTGAATTACTGTAATCTCAAAACTTCTCCTCTTCAGCCAACATTCTGCTGCCTGTTGAACATAAATTTAAATTTTTGGTTACATTATGAAATCTACTATGTGATGGCAGAGTGAATGTATAAATAGTCTGGAAGGCAATGTAAGTGTTACTTCTTTCTCGTGAAAATTTGACTTATTCTTTCATTTCCTTAGTGTTCTCTTCAATCTCTGGATTTCTATCTTTTTTGGGGTTTACTTATATATATATATATATATATATATATATATATATATATAATAGAGGGAAACATTCCACGTGGGAAAAATATATTTAAAAAGAAAGATGATGAGACTTACCAAACAAAAGCGCTGGCAGGTCGATAGACACACAAACAAACACAAACATACACACAAAATTCTAGCTTTCGCAACCAACGGTTGCCTCGTCAGGAAAGAGGGAAGGAGAGGGAAAGACAAATGTTTGTGTTTGTTTGTGTGTCTATCGACCTGCCAATGCTTTTGTTTGGTAAGTCTCATCATCTTTCTTTTTAGATATATTTTTCCCACGTGGAATGATTCCCTCTATTATATATATATATATATATATATATATATATATATATATATATATATATATATATATAGTATAAGTTTTGGAACATACAGAACATTTCATGTACCGACTTACTTATCTTTTATGTCTTCTAGCTCTCATAGTCATAATCTGGTTCCTGAATTTTATCCCCAATCAGCAGGTGTCATCTGTGAAGTATGTGTCAAATCCATTTGCCTCTAGAATTCAGAGCTTTCCCATGCTCATGAAATATGATTAATATTGATTTAATAGATGATATTTCACATGCTCCATCATTGTCTTCAGTGTGGTTGGATGCAGCTCTTCCTGTCCTTTGCAAGTGTCTCCATCTCTGCATAACTATGTCTGCTTGAACCTGCTTACTATATTCAAGCCCTTTCGCCTCACCCCCCCCCCCCCCCCTCCTCCCCGCACACACACTATCTTCAGTTACTAAATTAATTATTCTTTGATACCTCAGGATATGTCCCATCAACCTACTTCTTCTTTTAGTCAAATTGTACCATAAAGTTCTTTTCTACCTGAGTTGATTCAGTACATTTTCATTAGTTACTTGTACTGTTTTAGTCTGCAGCGTTCTTCTGTAGCACTACATTTCAAAAATTTCTATAATCTTTGTAGCTGTTGTGTTTATTATCCACATTTCACTTCCATATAATGCTGATTCCAGGCATAATGCTGTCAGAAGACCCTTCCTGACCTTTAAATATATCTAAAAGATTTCTCTTTTTCATAAATGTTTGTCTTGCTAATTGACAGTCTGCATTGTATATCACCACACCTTCCTTGTTCGTCAAGTAACAAAACTTGTACACTTCTTTTAGTGTCTCACTCTTGATCAGATTCCTTCAGCATCATCTGACTTAATTAAACTATGCTATTTTATCCTTGTTTTTTTTTTTTTTATTTATGGTCATCTTATAACCCCTTTTCAAAGCACTACCTATACCATTCAGCTGGTCTTCAAAGTCCTTTGCTGTCTCAGTACTATAGTTTCATCAAGAAATTTTAAAATTTCCGTATTTCTCCTTAGTTCCATTTACTGCTTGCTATACGTAGAGACTGAATAACACTGCAATTACATCACAACCCTGCTTTACTCAAGTATTACTTAGCTTTTATGTCTTCTGGCTCTCATAATCATAATCTGGTTCCTGTATTTATCCTTATTGTCTTCAGAAATCTTAAGAATATTTTATAGACGCAGCGGCTTACGTAGTATTCTACTCTCTGTTGAAATTGTTGATTACAATCTGTGATGAGTGTTCCATCGACCTCCTTAAGTGGGGTGGTCTTCTTGGGGAGGATGGCCTCTTTTGATACCCAAATACACTCCGTCGATGTTCCCAGCATTGACACTCTTCGGTATATTAGTGCAAGGTTTCTCGTAGTATGTGTTGACTATGGGCAACAGCATGGTTATTTGTGTTTTGTCCAACAGAAAACAGTTCCATTCACCTTGTGGTGATTTCTTCTTCTGCAGTCCAGTCCACTCGCCTTCCCTGTTAGAAAAATGCATATTGTTCGTTGGCTAGAAAAAGCTGTAGCAGAAACTTGCTGCACTACTCATCTTTGCAGGTTGCGTTAAAATGTCTTTCAGTATCAGGTTAGCTGAGTGATTAATGGAAAGATAGTTTGCGAGTAAAAACTTTAATTTGTTGTGATTAGATTAGATTAGATTAGATTAGGTTAGATTAATACTAGTTCCATGGATCGTGAATACGATATTTCGTAATGATGTGGAACGAGTCAAATTTTCAATTGGTTTGATACAAAACACCGCCAAGTCCTTACTAATCTTAATTGACAGTTTTGTCATTCACCTGCAATCACACTCACTCATAATACAGAGTCTGCCAGAAAAATGTATACATTCTTTGTCAGGCTCTATCGAGATATCAATATTGTCGTTCGATTTGAGTTAAGATTGTGTTGTAGTATGGTCTTTGGCTCAAGAGATGTTAGTACTTTCATCTCAATATTGAGAAAACAAGATGGTTGGAGCACGCTTGGCATTAAAGAAACATAAATGTATTGTGAAGTGGTTTTTCGAGCTTGATAATGCTGTTGAAGTCAACGTTTGTGGAGGCGGGAGTTTGAAACGGAACTGCCAACCTGCCTAACAATGGAATTCATCATTGACAAGTTTGAATTGCATGGAACGATTTGTGATATTCAGAAAGACAGTGGGCATCTACCAGTCCTGCTTCATTGGCTCTCATGTTGGAAACGTTTGTTAATTCTCTACATAAGTCTGCTAAGCAAAGTGCATGTGAAGTGTGGGTTAGCAGTACAAGTGTACATAGAATTCTGAAAGCTGCAAAGTGGAAAGTTTACATTCTACGATTACTGCATGTGGTTGATGATGACGATCCTGATCGCCGAATGCAATTTTGCGAATGGTGTCAGCAAATGGTAAATGATGATGAACAATTTGTGAGGAAGGTAGTGTGGAGTACAAAATTGTTAAGCTTTCATGGCCACTGCCTACTGGCGGCTTCTGTCTCTGGTTCTTTGGCCGACGTTCGTCACCCCAGGGGGCTCTCAGTTCTTTCATGAGCATGTGCGTGGCGAGCACGGGGCCCCGAGCTGTTGCAGCCTTCCTTCTTTCCCAGGCTGCATTTCCTTTCCCTTCCCCTCCTTTCCTGTCCTTGCTCCTTCCCCTCTGCCCTCTCCTCTCCCTCTCTTGGTGTCCTTGTTTATGTTGGCCCCGCTATCCTCCTGGTTATGTTGGCTTTGTGATTTGGTTTTGTTGAGTAATTACCTCATCCTTTTGGCATTATCTGGTCCCCCTCCGTTACTAAATTTCTATTTCGTAGTGTGAGCCCTTTGGGGAAGTGCACCTTACCTATTGTCGCTGGTGTGTGCCCTCCTAGTTCCTTCCATCTTTTCCTTCACGTCATTGTCTGATGCTAGGGTACTCTGTAGGCAGTCTGTGTGGTGGGGTCGCTATGTACCTCTGATACCTGATCTGTGACCACCTCATGTAAGCCTAGGAATGGTTGCTTGTCATCATGGAGCATTGGAACTCCGGGCAATGGCCGTTATGCCAGACGGCCCTTGCTGTGGCTGGGTGGTGCCTGTGGGGAGAACCCCTGATCGGAGTGGGTTGTATCAGGGCAGACACCTTGCAAATGAAACACTTACGGGTCCAGAACTCTGACCGTTCTTCTACGGCCATCTCTTTGAATGGAAATAATTCTTTTAGTGCTGCTTCTTCTGCCCCTTCGGCCTTCCCTTCCAGGAGGGTCAGGATTGTCGGCTAGGGGTGAAACCTTTTACCCTGCTATGTGTTTTGCACCAGGACTGATGGGTATACTTTCGCCAATACCAAACCTTTATTTTTTGTGGAACACGTTGAAGACAAGTTTGGCGATGTGGACTCCCTGAGCAGGATCTGGTCGGGTTCATTGTTGATCAAATCTGCTTCAGCTGCCCGGTCAGTGGCCATTCGTGCCTGTGACCATCTTGGCACAATTCCTGTGTCCATTACCCTCCACCAGTCTTTGAATGTGGTTCAAGGTGTAATATTTCACAGGGACCTCATCCTTCAAACTGATGAGGAACTTAGGGGCAGTCTAGGATGGCAGGATGTTCACTTTGTTCAGCGTGTTCAGAAGGGCCTGAAGGACAATGACATTGATAATGGTGCCTTTATCCTGGCCTTTGAAGGGGATACCCTCCCTGAGAAGGTCAAGATTATGTTTTATCGATGTGATGTGAAGCCGTACATCCCACCACCTATGAGATGTTTTAAGTGCTTGCGTTTTGGACACGTCTTTCCACTGTTCGCAGACCCTTCTCTGTGGTGACTGTGGACATCCACTCCATGAGGGGAGTTCCTGTGTTCCCCTCCTGTGTGTATTAATTATCATGGCAGTCATTCTCCATGTTCACTGGATTGCCTGGCTTATAAGAAGCAAAAGAAGATACAGGAGTATAAGTCCCTCGATTGTCTAACCTACACTGAGGCTCACAAGAAGTATGCACATTTTCATCCTGTGTCAATGACGTCTAGCTATGCTTTAGTTACATCTTCACCCCTTCCTCCCCCTTCCTTACCCCAGTCCCGAACCCCTCTCCTCTCCACCTCCCCTGCGGTTCCAACACCCTCCCCTCCGGGCGCCCCTCCCCCTCCCCAGCTAGAGAAGTGTCCCATTCTTCAGCGTCTGCAGGTCGAGGGCGCCCCTGCTGGGACCCCCCTTCCACCACCTTTCAGGCCAAAGGTCTGCTGCCACACGACGACCAAGAGAACCACGGTCTGTGGGCCCCCAGGTCGCCCGCTCGCTTTCTTTTCCAGATCCTGCTGCAGCTGGCTTTTTCTTTTTTGCAGCACAGCCCTCCTCGATCTCAAACGGAAAAGAAGAAGAAACGTAAGTCCTGGGACAAGGAGCCTCTGGTGTCGCCAGAGGTCCCGTCCCCGCCTTCGTAACCTGACTCTGACTTGCTTTTTGTGGATGTCGCCCCCTCCTTGTTGGTGACGGATGGTGACCTGGTGGCATGACTGGCTTTAGCCTGTTCACCCCTCATTTGAATCATCATTCTGTGGTTATCCAATGGAATTGTAATGGATATTACCGCCACCTTCCGGGGTTGAAATCCCTTATTTCGTTTTACTTTGCAGCTTGTGTGGTTCTACAGGAATCTCATTTTGCTGATGATACGGACATTGCTAGCATGTGGATTCCTCTTCAAACTATAGTGGAAGCGGTTGCTGTTAAGGTCCACCTGGACTCTGGGGTCACAGTTGCAATCTTTATCTCCCTCCTGACAGGACTCTTACAGCTGCTGCCTTAACTGTCCTTCTTCAGCAGCTTCCTCCCCCCTTCCTCCTCCTTGGGGATTGTAATGCTCATCATCCCTTGTGGGGCAGTGCATTTCCATCTAGTCGGGGTCTTCTCATAGACAGTTTCTTGCAGACCACAACTTGTGCCTTCTTAATGATGGCTCCCATACCCATTTCAGTGTCGGTCGTGGTACCTTTTCTGCCATTGATGTTTCTCTTTCTTCTCCCTCCCTCCTCCCTTCATTACACTGGTTGCCACACAATGACCTTTGCGACTGTGACCACTTCCCATTGATTCTCTCATTCCCTTCTCGCTCTCCGTTGGACAGGTTACCTCGTTGGTCTTTTCAACTTGCCAATTGGCCTCTATATACTGAACAGGTCATTTTTTTCTCCCTCTTTCTCAGGTTGTATTGATGGCGTCCTACATGATATGTCTGATGTGGTTGTTCACGCTACTGGCCTTGCTATCCCATGCTCATCTGGACCATTTCGCCGCTGGCAAGTCCCGTGGTGGAGTCCGGCCATTGCCATCCGTGATTGCCATCGAGCTTTGTAACACCTTAAGAGTCACCCATGCGCTGCCAATCTTATCTTTAAACACCTTCGCGCTAAAGCCCATTACTTAATCAAACGGAGCAAATGGGTGTGTTGGGGACACTTTGTTTCTTCCCTCGGTTCTACTGTCCCTATGTCACGGGTATGGGCTACACTTTGCTCTCTCCAAGGTTGCCATCGACAGTCTACCCTCCTGGGCCTTGCCCTCCCAGATGGCCTTTGCACGGACCCGTTGATTCTCGCGGAACATCTTGGACCCATTTTGCAACAGCATCAGCATCAACCTCCTATCCGGCTGCTTTCCTTCACCAGAAACAGCGGGCAGAAGCTTCCGTCTTATGTTTTACCCCTTGTCAGTCAGAATCTTACAACGAACCTTTTACTGAATGGGAACTTCTTTCCGCACATTCTTCTTCTCATGATATGACCCCTGGCCCAGACTCTTTTCATAACGAATTGCTTCAATGTCTAAGTGCTCTACAACGAAGACATCTTCTCTGGGTGCTTAACCGTATCTGTCTCCAGAGTGACTTCCCTTCTCAATGGAGGGATAGCATCGCGGTTCCCGTCCTTAAGCCTGGTAAGAACCCCCTGTTTGTCGAAAGCTATTGGCCAATTAGTCTGACAAATCATGTTTGCAAGTTACTTGAACAGATGGTAGCCCGTTGGCTCAATTGGATCCTTGAATCTCGGGATCTATTGTCCCCTTACCAGTGTGGCTTCTGAGAGGTACGGTCTCTGATCGATCATTTATTTCGATTGGAATCCGCAGTTCAGCAGGCTTTTTCCAAGGCAGGCTTTTTCCAAGCGCTGCCATTTGGTTGCAGTCTTTTCGACCTTCGCGAGGCCTATGATATGGCTTGATGCCATCATATCTTTCTTACACTTCATGAGTGGGGTCTTTGGGGCCCACTCCCGATATTTATCCTCCAGTTCCTGTTCCATTGGTCGTTCAGGGTTCGGGTTGGTACTGTTTTTAGTTCTCCATGGATCTAGGAGAATGGCATCCCACAGGGTTTCGTATGGAGTGTACTTCTTTTCCTCATTGCTATAGATGGGCTTGTGACCTCTGCCAGTCCTTTGGTCACCCCTGCTCTGTACGTGGATGATTTCTGCATTTGGGTTAGTTCCTCTTTGGTGGCCTCTGCAGAGCAGCAGCTCCAGGATGCTATATGGCGTGCCTCTGCAGAGCAGCAGCTCCAGGATGCTATATGGCATGCCTCTGCATGGACCCTCTCACATGGGTTTCAGTTCCCTCCTTTAAAATCGCGGGTGGTCCACTTCTGTCACCGTACTACGGTCCACCCCGATCTGGAGCTCTACCTCGATGCACAACGATTACCTGTGGTCCCACAGTTTCATTTCCTGGGTCTTCTTTTCAACAACAAGCTTACGTGGCTGCCTCATATTAGGCTTCTGAAGATAGAATGTTTCCGTAAACTCGGTGTCCTTCGCTTCCTTGCCCACACCTCTTGGGATGGAGATCGTTTCACCTTTATTGGGCTTTAGTGCTTGTCTTGCTTGGACTATGGTTGTCAAGTCTATGATTCGGCTGCTCCTTCCACACTGCACCTCCTGGACCCTGTCCACCATCGTGGTATCCGTTTGGCCATCAGTGCCTTCCCTACTAGCCCTGTTGATAGTCTCCTGGTTGAAGCTGGGATCCTCCCCCCCCCTCCCCCCCCCCTCCCCCACCTTTTCTGTTTGGCAATCCCAGCTTGTGCTTTTTTATGCAATCACCTTCACATCCTCTGTTGGTGTGGAAAATCATCTCCTGCCAGCTGCATGTGGGGTGTTTACTGCGGAATTTGTGGCAGTTTCCCAGGCCCTTACCTTTATTAAACGGTCGCAACTCAACCGCATTTTGTTATGTACGGACTCAATGAGTGGTGTTCAGGTTATTGACTGGTGTTTTTCCTGCCATCCCTTGGTCTTTGCCATCCATGACTGTCTCGTTGATCGTCACCATGCTGCTTGTTCCGTTGACTTCCTTTGGGTTCCTGGCCATGTGAGTATCCCAGGTAATGAGCTTGCTGATCGTTTGGCTGGGGGAGCAGTCACCTACCCCCTTCTCTGTAACCTCTCCTGTAGCGGATTTACGGCTTCATATCAAATCCCACTTCGCACAATCATGGGCCAACTCTAGGGAGGCTACCTCCCTGTCTAATAAACTTCGTGCGATTAAGTTGTCACCTGTCCCGTGGCGTTCTTCCTTCTGCCTCTCCCAAAAGGACTTGGCCACCCTGTGTCGTCTCCGCATCGACCGTACCAGGCTGACCCATTGTTTTCTTTTGCGTAATGAGCCACCCACACATTGTGATTGTGGAGCCTTCCAGTCAGTAGCCCACATTTTGGTGGAATGCCCCCTTGCTTTGGCTCTGTGTACTAAGTACAGACTTTCCTGCTCTTTACCTTCAATATTGGCAGACGATTCCCGGATGGTTGAACTTGTTCTGAGTTTCCTCTGTGAAAGTGGTTTTTATTTTCAGTTCTAAGGTTTTTAATCTCTCTTTGGAGTAGAGGCAGGGCGGTGAGGGTTGGGGTGTCTCCCACTGCAAGCTGTGTTTGGAGATTCCTGACTCCCCTCCCTGGCCAAGATCCTCTTTTCTCTCCCTTTTACTCTATTTTTATCGCTTTTTAGATTTGGTTAGTCTCCTTTTACAATACGCACTTTCACATTCTGCTTTTGAATAACAGGTGGTCTTGTCTATATTGCATCAGAAGTGGGATATTTCCTGCCTCTTAACATAGCCTTCTACGGATCGGAGCGTGGAATGTCAGATCACTTAATCGGGCAGGTAGGTTAGAAAATTTAAAAAGGGAGATGGATAGGTTAAAGTTAGATATAGTGGGAATTAGTGAAGTTCGGTGGCAGGAGGAACAAGACTTTTGGTCAGGTGATTACAGGGTTATAAATACAAAATCAAATAGGGGTAATGCAGGAGTAGGTTTAATAATGAATAAAAAAATAGGAGTGCGGGTTAGCTACTACAAACAGCATAGTGAACGCATTATTGTGGCCAAGATAGACACAAAGCCCATGCCTACTACAGTAGTACAAGTTTATATGCCAACTAGCTCTGCAGATGATGAAGAAATAGATGAAATGTATGACGAGATAAAAGAAATTATTCAGGTAGTGAAGGGAGACGAAAATTTAATAGTGATGGGTGACTGGAATTCGTCAGTAGGAAAAGGGAGAGAAGGAAACATAGTAGGTGAATATGGATTGGGGGGAAGGAATGAAAGAGGAAGCCGCCTTGTAGAATTTTGCACAGAGCATAACTTAATTATAGCTAACACTTGGTTCAAGAATCATGAAAGGAGGCTGTATACATGGAAGAAGCCTGGAGATACTGACAGGTTTCAGATAGATTACATAATGGTAAGACAGAGATTTAGGAACCAGGTATTAAATTGTAAGACATTTCCTGGGGCAGATGTAGATTCTGACCACAATCTATTGGTTATGAACTGCAGATTGAAACTGAAGAAACTGCAAAAAGGTGGAAATTTAAGGAGATGGGACCTGGATAAACTGAAAGAACCAGAGGTTGTAGAGTGTTTCAGGGAGAGCATTAGGGAAAAATTGTCAGGAATGGGGGAAAGAAATACAGTAGAAGAAGAATGGGTAGCTCTGAGGGATGAAGTGGTGAAGGCAGCAGACGATCAAGTAGGTAAAAAGACGCGGGCTAATAGAAATCCTTGGGTAACAGAAGAAATATTGAATTTAATTGATGAAAGGAGAAAATATAAAAATGCAGTAAATGAAGCAGGCAAAAAGGAATATAAACGTCTCAAAAATGAAATCGACAGGAAGTGCAAAATGGCTAAGCAGGGATGGCTAGAGGACAAATGTAAGGATGTAGAGGCTTGTCTCACTAGGGGTAAGATAGATACTGCCTACAGGAAAATTAAAGAGACCTTTGGAGAAAAGAGAACCACTTGCATGAATATCAAGAGCTCAGATGGCAACCCAGTTCTAAGCAAAGAAGGGAAAGCAGAAAGGTGGAAGGAGTATATAGAGGGTTTATACAAGGGCGATGTACTTGAGAACAATATTATGGAAATGGAAGAGGATGTAGATGAAGATGAAATGGGAGATAAGATACTGCGTGAAGAGTTTGACAGAGCACTGAAAGACCTGAGTCAAAACAAGGCCCCGGGAGTAGACAACATTCCATTAGAACTACTGATGGCCTCAGGAGAGCCAGTCATGACAAAACTCTACCATCTGGTGAGCACGATGTATGAGACAGGCGAAATACCCTCAGACTTTAAGAAGAATATAATAATTCCAATCCCAAAGAAAGCAGGTGTTGACAGATGTGAAAGTTACCGAACTATCAGTTTAATAAGTCACAGCTGCAAAATACTAACGCGAATTCTTTACAGACGAATGGAAAAACTGGTAGAAGCCGACCTCGGGGAAGATCAGTTTGGATTCCGTAGAAATGTTGGAACACGTGAGGCAATACTGACCTTACGACTTATATTGGAAGAAAGATTAAGAAAAGGCAAACCTACATTTCTAGCATTTGTAGACTTAGAGAAAGCTTTTGACAATGTTGACTGGAATACTCTCTTTCAAATTCTGAAGGTAGCAGGGGTAAAATACAGGGAGCGAAAGGCTATTTACAATTTGTACAGAAACCAGATGGCAGTTATAAGAGTCGAGGGACATGAAAGGGAAGCAGTGGTTGGGAAGGGAGTAAGACAGGGTTGTAGCCTCTCCCCGATGTTATTCAATTTGTATATTGAGCAAGCAGTAAAGGAAACAAAAGAAAAATTCGGAGTAGGTATTAAAATTCATGGGGAAGAAGTAAAAACTTTGAGGTTCGCCGATGACATTGTAATTCTGTCAGAGACAGCAAAGGACTTGGAAGAGCAGTTGAACGGAATGGACAGTGTGTTGAAAGGAGGGTATAAGATGAACATCAACAAAAGCAAAACGAGGATAATGGAATGTAGTCGAATTAGGTCGGGTGATGCTGAGGGAATTAGATTAGGAAATGAGACACTTAAAGTAGTAAAGGAGTTTTGCTATTTAGGGAGTAAAATAACCGATGATGGTCGAAGTAGAGAGGATATAAAATGTAGACTGGCAATGGCAAGGAAAGCGTTTCTCAAGAAGAGAAATTTGTTAACATCGAATATAGATTTAGGTGTCAGGAAGTCGTTTCTGAAAGTATTTGTATGGAGTGTAGCCATGTATGGAAGTGAGACATGGACGATAACTAGTTTGGACAAGAAGAGAATAGAAGCTTTCGAAATGTGGTGCTACAGAAGAATGCTGAAGATAAGGTGGGTAGATCAAGTAACTAATGAGGAGGTATTGAATAGGATTGGGGAGAAGAGAAGTTTGTGGCACAACTTGACTAGAAGAAGGGATCGGTTGGTAGGACATGTTCTGAGGCATCGAGGGATCACAAATTTAGCATTGGAGGGCAGCGTGGAGGGTAAAAATCGTAGAGGGAGACCAAGAGATCAATACACTAAGCAGATTCAGAAGGATGTAGGTTGCAGTAGGTACTGGGAGATGAAGAAGCTTGCACAGGATAGAGTAGCATGGAGAGCTGCATCAAACCAGTCTCAGGACGGAAGACCACAACAACAACAACATAGCCTTGGGGTTGCCCACTTGTTGACTTCCCTCCTTTTGTTTTCACTGTTGACAACACGACTGCACTTTTACGTTTTTTAACCTTTTATCGTTATGACTCTTCTGAGATGTAAATCCATCCGAATGGACCACCTTTGACACAAGGGACTGATGACCTTGCTGTTTGGTCCCTTAAACGCCAATCAACCAACCAACCAACCAAACAAACAACCGACACTCTGCTGATGATTTTACTGATGTTTTGCCACCACGAGTGGCTGGCATTGTCAAAGCTTCACCCTCCATTGCTGGTGGTGAAATGGAGCTGAGTCTGTGGCCGCGAGCTTGGCTCTAGTTCACCACCAGCAATAGAGAGTGAAGCTTTGACAATGCCAGCCACTCGTGCTGGTGAAATGTCAGTAAAATCAACAGATGAACTTTGGCCTAAGAAGAAGAGAGAGAAGCCAATAGGCAGTTTGTAGTGTGCAGTGACAAGGCATAATTTGAACTTAATGGAACCATGAATTGGCATAAGTTCAGTGTGTACTGGGCTCCAGAAAATTGCTTGTTTATGTGGATAAAGTGGCCAGTCTACCAAGGGTTCATGTGTGGTGTAGACTATCATCTATGGGCTTAATAGGACCTTTTTTTTTGTTGCTGCTGTCACAGGAGATGTGTACCTGGAAATGTTATGCACATCAATTTTGCCGGGTATATATGCACTTTACGGAGCTGATGAAGAGGTCTTCTACCAACAGGACGGAGTGCTGCCACACTACAACCTATCCCTACCAGCTTTCCTGGATGACAGTTTTCCAGAGCATTGGATTGGATGAAGGGGGCCCATCGAGTTCCCTCCACAGTTGCCAGATTTAACACCTATGGACTTCTACTTGTGGAGACCTGTAAAGATAATGTCTGTCGACGTAAGTCACACATGCAGGAGGAAATTCGCCAGGAGATTACAGTGACGTGTGCAGCGATCTCCACTGTAATACTGACTGATTTAGTTGCAGCAACCGCTCGTTGTTCTGTTGTGTGTATAGCTGCCAACAGAGTGAACATTTTGAACATTTAAAGTAACCATGTGCTAAACTGAAGGTTGTACAACATGTGTGATCAATTACTAAATGTAAAATAAACACATAAGTTATACTTTTTGTTCCTTAAAGTGTATATACATTTTTCTGGTGGACTCTGTAGTCAATTTACGATAATTAACCAAACCTTTTACCAAAAGGATTAAAGCACGGGTTGTCTGCAACAGAAAGCACACTCAAATATTACACGATTTGACCACAACAAATGTTCAGTTTGCAGTCACACCTTCTATAACTTGCATGCGGGTTTGGGTATTCAAAAGTCAGAGTTTATGTATTAAAATCAGAATTTCATGTGTTCATCTTGTTCACAGATTCGCGCCCACTTTGCGACACTTCTCAGTTAAGACTTAACCATTATTCCATATAATTTTCACATCTATTCAGAGCTCTTTATATCCACGTTTGAACGTGATCATGGCTGAGATCCAAACCGAACTTTTAGACTTCACAGAGCAATTTCTTAACACATGAAATACATGCGAACGTACTGTCCTTTGATTGGCTGGTATACATCATAACCAATCCAGTATTAGTATTAAATCATGCAAAGCTGCGTCTTTTGTTTTTGACCAATCACAGCTTAATGGCTTTTATGAACAGTTTATCAAGAGAACAAGTTTATAAAGTCCACAAATATCAAAATAACTCCCCCTTTAAATAACACAATTATCATAAAATATATCTTGTTTTCTAAGTCCCATAAAGTGGCTAGTTGCACTTTACAATTTCTGCTGAGTATGATTCACTTTGTTGGTACATAGTTCTCGCGTTGTTGTATACGTAATTAATAGACATAACAATATTCATTCATTTAGTACTTCACATTCATACCACTAATAAGTACACAAATTAGCAGTAATTAATGAAAAACTCAATAAACACAGTTTTGTTTCTCAGATATACGGTTTTAACAACTTGATACTTTCATAGTCCATAAGATGCCGACACCTTTTGGCCACAGCCAAAACTACTTGCAGTTAGCTGCTGGATCTGAGGGCACCTGCCGTGAGAGACATGACTCACATATAAAGCTGTATGCCTGCTTCTGTCTCTTACTTAGATGAGATGCAAGACGCTACATCTTTCTTGAAGGTATAACATAGGGAGGTGGCACCACATATTTAAGCTGTACATTGTTTTGAAGCCAGCACTGCCATGTTAGTAGGGCCAAACGCTAGCAGACTACTGTTTCCAGTTGCTTTTTGTTCTTAATTTCTGTTGTGTTTACTCAACAGTTGTTTTAAGTAGTAAATATTACAACGCTTTTGTCAACAACAGTGTGTCCGGAAGATATTTTCAGACATTTTTATGGTCTAAAAGGCATACTTGATCCAGTAATCTGACACATTTTGCCTCATTAATATAACTTTCATTTGGTTATACATTTCAAATAGCCAAGAAGAGAAGTATGTGGCATGAAAAGGCTGCTTTCATAATCCAGCATTTTCCTTAATATGGGATGATGAAACTGATGTTTTGTCTGTGTCCTCTCCCCGAAAGTGCTGGGAACATATTTTGCCATATTTTGACAGTTTGCAGTGTTTCCTTCTCGCATCATTCAAGCAAAGTGCTCTTTGAGTTGTATTGATAGGAAATCTAAGGTCAAATTACAGAAATAAAACTACTAAAGTAAAAGTAACCAGCGCAACAAAAGTTTGTGTATATAAGAGAAAATATCACAGATCCACTTATGAATTAAATGTGATTTCTTTTCATTTTCACTATAATCAGAATTACTTGTACACCTTTAAATAATGCAAGCTGGCATTTTTTATCAAAATACTCTCATCAGAACCTACTAAAATGGCAAATGTCGTCTTCAATTTTGTGAGGTCATGAGAGCTTCCCTTTTATAACTCCATGGAGTTAACATATTTTGCGTAGACCAGGTGGGTAGGATTGTAAAGGTTTGAGTGTCAGTTCAGAGTTGCCTGACACAAGCAAGGAAGGGTTTCAGGACATCAATATTCCTGAGGAATGAATCCTGGGATTTTGCTTTCAAAGCACCAGATGTAGTGTTGGTCGTTACAGTAAGATGTGACTTGATCTTCTGCCTGTCTTCAACAGTGGGTACGTTTAGTTCCCCGGTGTCAACTTCTTTCCAATCTCTGTCACCAGATATTTCTATTGCTATGGAGTCCTTAGTTTTTGCAAAGATTGTCTTGGTCTGCGTAGCGTATTAGCAGTGTGAATCTTTTTAGGTGTGAAGCGAACTTTTGTCACTACTAATACATGGTCAGTGTCCTGGTCAACTCTGTGGAAGGAGCATGTGTGGAGAAAATGGTGGAAATCTTTCCTATTGGTGAAAATGGGATCTAGTTGATGTTAGTGTTTGGAGCGAGTGTGAATCCAGGAAACCTTGTGCCTCATCTTGCCTTTAAAGTGCGTTTTAGTGATGTATAATTGATGCTTTGCACAAATTCAAGCAGCCATAAACTATTTCCATTCATCTTGCCCTTTGGCACTCTGACCAAGCAGCAGAATCACACCTGGTAGAGGCACTGAAGCCACCACGAATACGCAGATGATCTTGAAGTTGCACTTCCCATGCACCACTTTGTTGAGGTGTTTGTAAAACTGATCCTTAAAGTTATTAATAGACATTATGCTGTGGGCTGGCTGTGACGGTAACTTCTAGGTTAGAGATTATTGATTAATAATATTCAGTCATCAGTCACAAATTTATTTTCTGACTGCCGTCCAAAGCATTTTGGAGCTACAGCTCCATTTTCAAGGAATGTGTGATACATTGGGCATGATATTTGCGCAAGTTTTTCACCGAACATTGACAGAAGGATGCAGTTGTTAGATATAGCAAGGTAAACTATACTCTTACATCTGCAGTCGAGATCAGCATTGGTATATATACAGTGTCATTGGCCTGCAGCTAGTTAACAGACGCGAAGTTATAATGCATTCTGAGATCCCAAGCGCGCTTTCAGTGATGGGTAACAGATCATTACGAATGGCAAAAGCCAATACGGTATTGCTTGGGTCTGACAATGTCCTTTACCCTCCAGAAAAAAAAGTGTAATTTTACTCCCGAATTGAACCGTAATCTATGAGGGTTGACTGAAAAGTAGTGCCTCATTCTTCATAACTCTTCAACAGTTGGCAGCATTGGTATGTGGTAGGTACTGGATTGTTCTGAAGCCTCTTCTCTACAGCTCCAGTTGGCAGGAATCCTTGGCATTGAACGGTTGTGTTGTTTCAGTGTAAAGTATGGAACCTTGTGCAGACGGTCGGCCAATGCGATTTAAGCAAAGTGCAGTCATTGAATTCTTGACAGTAGAAGGTGTCACCTCAAAGGAGATTCATCAGAGAATGAAAGCAGTTTATGGCGATTGTGTTGATGTGAATACTGTGCGTCATTGGGCGAGAGTGTTTAAAGATGTTGAGACGGGAACATCTGACCTTCGCGACAAACAAAGAGTTGGACATCCTGTGACAGTAACCAGTGAGTTTCACAAGCAAAATGTCGACAGATTGATTCAGGATGATCGTTATATTACTCAGAGAAAAATTGCAAGCACAATCGGCATTTCACAAGAATGTGTGGGTCGCGTTATTGAGAAGATCTGTGCATGATAGGTACACTAGATGCTGGCTTCTGAAATGAAAGTGCACAGACTTGAAATTTGCCAGATTTAGCACCCTTTGACTTCCATCTGTTCCTGATAATGAAAGACGATATGTGGGGACATCATTATGCTTCTGATGAAGACGTTGAGAGAACTGTGAGACTGTGGTTGCGGAAACAGTGTCGACTTCTTCCGTGACCTCTTCAGAAAACTTGATCATTGTTGGCAGAAATGTATCCAATTGGCTGGTGATTATGTGGAAAAGTGAATATTGCTAATTAAAGATCACATTCTAAGAATTATTTCTGCATTTGATTTATTAAAATATTCCCATCTAAACCCAAGTAACTAAGGTGGAGGCATTACTTTTCATTCAACCCTCATAGTAGCCTCGTTTTTCTGCAAGGCTTTTAAAGCAGTGTTAAGTCTGGCTAAATCCAGTACAATGATGGCTGTTTAATGCAGATCTTGAGGGCTTCCACAAATGTCCGGGAAGCCTTGCACCATAGTGCGGATATTCCATCTTCCAAAAAGTGAGACAGGTTTTATACATATTTTTTGTTTCAGCTATGTTGACTTTATTGTGATGACTTTGAGCAAAGCTAGTTTTCTGTACACTCAAGCAGAACAATTGGTGCCAGGAATGGCCAGTACCTAATTTTGTGGGAGATCCCCAGTGTGAAGTGGGTGGTGACTGGCTAGTGAAGCTACAATGAACCGTCACTCACATCCCTTTGTGTGGACTTAACAAAGGTAAACTGCCACTACCTGTGTTAATTTCAAACGGATACAGGTGAACACAGTATCATCTTCGAGGGTGTTACAGCACCTGGTATGCATTTTAGGTGCCAGCAAACTTGTCCACTGCTCATACTATCATAGCGTCTTGCTGAATGGTTCCACAGGAGCAAAAACATGTTATGTCTGGAGTCAGGTTAGCTGTAGGCATTTGCTGCTCACTTCCAGCTCCATTGTATGCACATCTAACGGAAATGACGGTTCCTGGATTTGCTTTGGAGTTATTGTTCGCCTATATGAATTTTATACTCATAATAATAATAAAAGCTGTATCTCTGAAACAAAAGGGGAACCAAGATAGGATAATGGAAGAAATGGCCTTGTGAGACACACTTTGTCTAAAGGATTAAAAATGGTTACAATTTTGGTACTGCATTTCTAAGAGTTAATATATTCCCTACTGAGGAAAATTTGATGTCTCACCTGTATTGCATATTGGCCCACGGGTGACCAGCCGAAAACTTCGCAGAAATGCAGCTTGGGTCATTAGTGTCCCAAATGGTGCAAGTGTAATTGTACGACTTTAAGATGTCACTTCACCATGTAGGGGCTTGCTGGGCTAACTATAAAAAAAGGGGACATATCACTGCATAAACGGCTTCTGTAGTGGCCAGCTAGACCCTGAAATGATACCGAAACAATGTTTTTTTGTTGGACATTTTTACCATACTGCTTTATTTGATAAATCCTACAGGAAACAATAAAAAAAAATCGTTTCCACATAAACTTGGCATTCTTTAACAATTGCAATCTTAAAACGTCATACTTGATTTTATTGTCTCTTGGTTTTTTATTTTTGAAATTCATTTTGCCCTACTAATTTATTTGCAAAACACACAAACAAAGTATACAAACAATACAGAAAATACTGGTTAACATAACCTTTGCACCATTCGCAACCTTAAAAAGTCGTTGCTGGATGTGGTTTTCATTGAGGCAACTGATGCACAATTTAGGTGGTCCTGGGCCATCATCGCAGAAGGTTGTAACTTTCTTGGTTTTGTTGTCTGCTGCCGTTTTGCCTTCCTGAGTGAAAATCCTTTTGTAGCACAATGTGCAGTGCCTTCAATTTTTCCCAAAGTATGGACTTGCTTTCTTGACGGAGGTGTGGCACAGGTAGCAATTCCACATAAATACAAGGCAATTGTCTCTTTGAAATGACATTTTTCTCCTTGAAGTGCTCTTTTTACAGTGCAAAATCCAAGTGCTTACTGGAGAGGTACATGGTGAATAATACGAAGACATCTGGTCACTGAGAGCAACACCTCTTTTTATCTTGGTGTACTCCAGCACAACCTTTGCTTTCATTATAACCTCTCGTTTTCTGTTCTTTCTCCCAGTGTTCTCTAAAACGTCAGTATGTCCAGGAACCATTGAAATCATTACAACTCTCCGTATATCCACCCAGTTAAAAATTTTGACTCCATTATTGTTCTCTGCTCCACATACTTCCCTCTTTTTAAGCTTCTTCTCCACATTATCCTTGAGAAATTCTGCTCCATTTGAATGAATTACTCCACAGAGAAGTGTAATTCTATCTAACAACTTATGCGCTAGAGAAATGCGTTTATAGAAATTGTCATCATAAAGAACGTGACCTTTCCCAAAAAGCGGTCACACATTTTCATAGTGATAGCCTCAAAGTGACATGCACCTTGCAGTTTGTCATCTTTCACTCAATAAATATGCAAGGTAGAAGCGTACCCTTCCTCTGTACAAATTTTGTAAAATTTTACAGCATACTTGTTAGACTTGTTGGGAGTATTCTGCCTAAAAATCAATCTTCCTCTCCAAGGAATCTTAGATTCATCAATTACCACATCTCGTCCAGGATTTAGAGCATTTAGAAAGTTACTCTGCAGATGTTCAACTAACAGCTGTATTATGTAAGTCCTGTCATTTACATTTCTAGGGCATCATTATCAACAAAATGCCAGCAAGATAATAATGCCAGAAATCGATCATGAGGCATAGTGGCTTTTTAACTTTACTTTGTACAGTGGATTCTTTGACCAGTAAAGTGAAATTTCTGGGACCTCTTTTAACCCCATAATTACCATTATGCCAATAAATTTGTCCATTTCTTCCTCAGAAGCATCAACCCAATTGGCTAGTTGAGATCTTCTTGCACCTGACATTCTGGACAGTTTCTGTGCTGCACATCTGTTTGTTTCCAACATCATATTGTTAAATATGTCTTGTGTTACCAACATTTAGTAAATGTCAGAAGGGTTGTCAAAGTGGGTGGAAATGTTAACTTCTGAATCTTGATTTAAAATTGCTCTTGCTATTCTTTGCCCAGTTGGTTTCTAAATTGGGATACCATTTTCATTACCATTATTGGAGTTACATACAGTATCAAGAACCTCATCAGAACACGAGAGGATCTTGAATCTTGGGGATTGTGAGCTGGATCATTGTCAGATGCAGGAAAGTCACTAGAATCACTTTTATTTAGGTAGTAGTTCATATAGTTGGGTAGTCCCCCCTCATCTGATGGTTTTCAACGTCTTTGTTTCGTTGCTGCCAAGAAGTAGATGGATCCATTTTTAGCTAAACATTCTATGAAACATCTTTACAACTGGTGGCCAACCATAATTATTATAGAAGATAAACAGTCATCTCATAACCTTTCCTCGCTGGGTCGGGGTTTTTCTCCACTCAGGGACTGTGTGTTGTGTTGTCTTCATCATCATTTCATCCCCATCCCATGCGCCAGGTCGCCCAATGTGGCATCGAATGTAATAAGACCTGTACCAACGCGGCCGGACGTGCCCCGTAAGGGGCCTCCCGGCCAATGATGATGCCAAAGGCTCATTTCCATTTCCATCTCATAACCTTAATCAGTATTTCATGACATACCTTAAAGCAGCTATTCGTGGTTGCCAACAATAACAAATGACAGTGTGTGTATTTTAAAGCAGCTTTTCTTGTCAGCAAACACTAACAAATGATGGCGTGTGTATTGTAATGAACAACAATAAGTGATCTGTTGCGCTAAAAGAGCGCAGTACAACAATCGGGAGATAGGGTGAACCAAACAATTGAAAACCAGCACGAAAAAGTATCATGAGGTCTCCAGGGGGTCAAAAAGAAGCAATAACATGTTGAATTATTTATCTCATGGTAAATAAATATATTCCTTTGAGACTTCTGCAGCTTAGAATTTGACATAACAATCGCTTCCGCAATCTTGGGAAGTCACCGAAACTCATGCCAGTAGGATGGAGAGAGTTGCACTGGGACACACGGTGGGACGAGCCGCAGGGAATGTTTTAAGAATTTAGTATCAGCTATGTGTTAGATGAACATCAACAAAAGCAAAACGAGGACAATGGAATGTAGTCGAATTAAGTCGGGTGGTGCTGAGGGAATTAGATTAGGAAATGAAACACTTAAAGTAGTAAAGGTGGTTTGCTATTTGGGGAGCAAAATAACTGATGATGGTCGAAGTATTGAGGATATAAAATGTAGACTGGCAATGGCAAGGAAAGCGTTTCTGAAGAAGAGAAATTTGTTAACATCGAGTATTGATTTAAGTGTCAGGAAGTCGTTTCTGAAAGTATTTGTATGGAGTGTAGCCATGTATGGAAGTGAAACATGGGCAATAAATAGTTTAGACAAGAAGAGAATAGAAGCTTTTGAAATGTGGTGCTACAGAAGAATGCTGAAGATTAGATGGGTAGATCACATAACTAATGAGGAAGTATTGAATAGGATTGGGGAGAAGAGAAGTTTGTGGCACAACTTGACCAGAAGAAGGGATCAGTTGGTAGGACATGTTCTGAGGCATCAAGGGATCACCAGTTTAGTATTGGAGGGCAGCGTGGAGGGTAAAAATCGTAGAGGGAAACCAAGAGATGAATACACTAAGCAGATTCAGAAGGATGTAGGTTGCAGTAGGTACTGGGAGATGAAGAGGCTTGCACAGGATAGAGTAGCATGGAGAACTGCATCAAACCAGTCTCAGGACTGAAGACCACAACAACAACAACAACAACATGTGTTGGTATTAAAACAATATTTTTCTTTGCAGATGGAAAAGAGTGGCTTGCCACTGAAATCTAAGAGACCAAGTCGAAAATATAGACGGAGACCTTGTAATCTGTTGCAAGAATACAATAGACGTCAACGAAAATTTATATGGCTGGAAACTCATATTTGGCATGCAAAGAGATTCCACATGATTGAGAAATGGGGCTATAAATTGCCCAATTTTCCAAACGATAAAAGTTTTAGAGCATGCTACCGTGCTTCAGCCAATCACTGCCTACTGCAGGTACTTCAACTTTTGAGTGGTTTGTTAATCAGTTTTTGAGGATTTTCCTTACACATGTGTAACATATGAGAGCAAGTGAGACGTACGAATACCAGTTTCCTATTGCATCAGCAAAGATAGTTTAAGATAAAAAAAACAAATTTATTTTTCAGTGGTAAATTAATTTTTTTGTATAATTGAGAAACTGAATAACTTTCAGCTTGTAAGTCCCTACAATTTGTTACTTTGAATCTGCACTATGAGGTTTACTTATCCTTGTCCTTGAATTGACTTTGTTAGATTAAGATTTATGGATCAGAGTGAACTATTGTGTGAAATAATCTTTTTTTGTGTGTTTGTTTAGGATGTTTCATATTATTGTTGCATCGAATTATGTGGCCCTTTGGATGAAATAATTGATGGTCTGAAGCAACACACAGACAAAGCATGTGGTCTGACATTTGCGGCTAAAGTTTATATTAGTGGGAGCAGAGAAGGCAATATCACAGTATTCAGAAAAAAGTCTTATCCATATGGTGCTATAGGTAATATTAGTTTTCTTTGGAGACCTTCAAAGATAGTGAGTTCTGAAGGTAAGGATGTGACAAGTGAAGAACGTGATGAAAGAACACTCTGGTTGTGGATCCATCCAGCATTTTATGAAGAATTTTGTGATGAACTGATAGATACATTTAATTTTGTTGAAAGTAATATGGACATAACTGAAACAATTCCATCTGCTTTTGGTGGAAATGCTGTGCGTAGTGAAACATCTGCTGGCAGCATCAAGCACAAACGTAATGGATCAGAAAAAAAGGTGGAAATAGAAAAGATAGGTTCAAAGGTTGCACTTTATAATAGAACACGTAAATTTGAAAGCAGTAGTGGACATGTTAAAATGACTTTTCTGAAGGATACATTGAACAGATTTAGTTTGACAGGGCCATTGTCTCATTCCATTCTTCAAGATGCATTACACGTTGTTAGCATGACCACAACCAGTCATACCAGAGTCCCTTTTGTTACAGAAAATCTTGAAAAACTAGTGGTTGGAATTAGTACTAGTAATGTGAACACGGGGCCAATGTCAGTTGAGTCTTTTGAAGATCAGTCTGATAAGACCAAGTGCGTTATCAGTTATGATGACAATATGGAGGTGGATGAACCTGCAAAGGACAGTAGGGAGTGTGAACAAAGTGCAAGTTACGACTGTGAATGGTGGCATGATATTTGCAGTGATACATACAGTTTAGAATGTGTGAAGATACAAAAGCAGCTCTGGGAAACTTTGAAAGGAGCAGCATCACCTGCACAGCTTCCTCCTCATTCAGTGCTGGCATTGATCGTGACAGATCCACGACGATATTTGCCTGCTAAACGGATGAAATGTAATCCAGATAGTGATGGTGAGTAAGCAAGATTTAGTTCAATTACAAACAATTTTAAACATGTATTAGCCATATTGAGAGAGATGGAAAGCACTTTCTATGAAACCAGAGTATTTAGTCCCAGTAGAGCATCTCAAAGGCAAGAGTGTCATTGTTTGCAACTGTGATGCGTTGCTCTTGTGACACTTTCCAAGCTTAAGCTTTATCAGATCCTAAGTATGTGTTTTTTGTATATTTAACTATAAAGCTTAGACACAGTGCCCAACAAAGGACTCCGTGATTTTGAAATTAAATAACTTGAAAACGAAGAATTCAACGAAAGATATGTTTATCATGATTACTGTAGGGGCACTTTAATCACAGTATGTAGTGTCTACATAAGCTAACACTTGGTTTAAGAATCATGATAGAAGGTTGTATACATGGAAGAACCCTGGAGACACTAAAAGGTATCAGATAGATTATGTAATGGTAAGACAGAGATTTAGGAACCAGGTTTTAAATTGTAAGACATTTCCAGGGGCAGGTGTGGACTCTGACCACAATCTATTGGTTATGACCTGTAGATTAAAACTGAAGAAACTGCAAAAAGGTGGGAACTTAAGGAGATGGGACCTGGATAAACTGAAAGAACCAGAGGTTGTACAGAGTTTCAGGGAGAGCATAAGGGAACAATTGACAGGAATGGGGGAAAGAAATACAGTAGAAGAAGAATGGGTAGCTTTGAGGGATAAAGTAGTGAAGGCATCAGAGGATCAAGTAGGTAAAAAGACGAGGGCTAGTAGAAATCCTTGGGTAACAGAAGAAATATTGAATTTAATTGATGAAAGGAGAAAATATAAAAATGCAATAAATGAAGCAGGCAAAAAGGAATACAAACGTCTCAAAAATGAGATTGACAGGAAGTGCAAAATGGCTAAGCAGGGATGGCTACAGGACAAATGTAAGGATGTAGAGGCGTACCTCACTAGGGGTAAGATAGATACTGCCTACAGGAAAATTAAGGAGACTTTTGGAGATAAGAGAACCACTTGTATGAACATCAAGAGCTCAGATGGAAACCCAGTTCTAAGCAAAGAAGGGAAAGCAGAAAGGTGGAAGGAGTATATAGAGGGTCTATACAAGGGCGATGCACTTGAGGACAATATTATGGAAATGGAAGAGGATGTAGATGAAGATGAAATGGGAGATACGATACTGCGTGAAGAGTTTGACAGAGCACTGAAAGCCCTGAGTCGAAACAAGGCCCCCGGAGTAGAGAACATTCCATTGGAACTACTGACAGCCTTGGGAGAGCCAGTCCTGACAAACTCTACCACCTGGTGAGCAAGATGTATGAAACAGGCGAAATACCCTCAGACTTCAAGAAGAATATAATAATTCCAATCCCAAAGAAAGCAGGTGTTGACAGATGTGAAAATTACCGAACAATCAGTTTAATAAGCCACAGCTGCAAAATACTAACACGAATTCTTTACAGACGAATGGAAAAACTAGTAGAAGCCGACCTCGGTAAAGATCAGTTTGGATTCCGTAGAAATACTGGAACACGTGAGGCAATACTGACCTTACGACTTATCTTAGAAGAAAGATTAAGGAAAGGCAAACCTACGTTTCTAGCATTTGTAGACTTAGAGAAAGCTTTTGACAATGTTGACTGGAATACTCTCTTTCAAATTCTAAAGGTGGCAGGGGTAAAATACAGGGAGCGAAAGGCTATTTACAATTTGTACAGAAACCAGATGGCAGTTATAAGAGTCGAGGGACATGAAAGGGAAGCAGTGGTTGGGAAGGGAGTAAGAAAGGGTTGTAGCCTCTCCCCGATGTTATTCAATCTGTATATTGAGCAAGCAGTAAAGGAAACAAAAGAAAAATTCGGAGTAGGTATTAAAATCCATGGAGAAGAAATAAAAACTTTGAGGTTCGCCGATGACATTGTAATTCTGTCAGAGACAGCAAAGGACTTGGAAGAGCAGTTGAACGGAATGGATGGTGTCTTGAAGGGAGGATATAAGATGAACATCAACGAAAACAAAACGAGAATAATGGAATGTAGTCGAATTAAATCGGGTGATGTTGAGGGTATTAGATTAGGAAATGAGACACTTAAAGTAGTAAAGGAGTTTTGCTATTTGGGGAGCAAAATAACCGATGGTGGTCGAAGTAGAGAGGATATAAAATGTAGACTGGCAATGGCAAGGAAAGCGTTTCTGAAGAAGAGAAATTTGTTAACATCGAGTATAGATTTAAGTGTCAGGAAGTCATTTCTGAAAGTATTTGTATGGAGTGTAGCCATGTATGGAAGTGAAACATGGACGGTAAATAGTTTGGAAAAGAAGAGAATAGAAGCTTTCGAAATGTGGTGCTACAGAAGAATGCTGAAGATTAGATGGGTAGATCACATAACTAATGAGGAAGTATTGAATAGGATTGGGGAGAAGAGAAGTTTGTGGCACAACTTGACCAGAAGAAGGGATCGGTTGGTAGGACATGTTCTGAGGCATCAAGGGATCACCAATTTAGTATTGGAGGGCAGCGTGGAGGGTAAAAATCGTAGGGGGAGACCAAGAGATGAATACACTAAGCAGATTCAGAAGGATGTAGGTTGCAGTAGGTACTGGGAGATGAAGAAGCTTGCACAGGATAGAGTAGCATGGAGAGCTGCATCAAACCAGTCTCAGGACTGAAGACCACAACAACAACAACAGTGTCTGTAAATAGTACTGTGAAATCCAGAGTGATCAGTTCCACTGTTGAAACGTGAAAAGATGTTAAAGTTCTGAAGGAAGCGGTTGAAATCGTGTACTTCATTTGAATTACGTGTGTTTCTGGTACCGGAACATCAAAGGGTAGAAGACAGTATTATGGCAATAAGATGCAGTTTTCAAACATTGTTTCATGTTCTGGATGGGGCCAGCGCAAAAAACCATTTGGATGCCCATTGCCAAATCCAGTCAGATATGTTGACCCCAGGCCAACTGTAGCTGCTCCTGAAAATGTTGCCACCATTTCTGGACTTACTCAGCAGCCTCCAAGGAAATATGTCCAAAGAATGGCAGCAGAGACTCGTTTGAAGCCATTCCATCACACATACAGTACAGAGGAATGGTATACACCTGTTTCCATGCAAAATGCAAAGCCTTTGGGTCATACGCTATTTGACAAAATACTGATTTTGTGAACCAGATTCTCACAGTGATTGATAATGAAGGATTTCATGATTCATGGATGAAGCACACGTCCACCTGAATGGATTCGTGAATAAACAAAAGTGGCAATTTTGGGGTTCGGAAAATCCCCCTTTGTGTGAAGCAAAATCACTACATTCTCAAAGTAATACTGTTTGGGCTGTGGTATGCAGCAGAGGCATTTTCAGCCCATTTTTATGTGATAATTGGTAAGTAAAGAACACTGCATTGCAATTTTGGAACATTTTGTACCACATAGCATTGGAAGATCAAAGAGAGACAGGGAGGTTCATGTGAGGTGGAAGTCGACAATATTGCACTGAACATCTGTTCCGCTTTCTTGATGAAATACTTTGGGCATAGTTATTAAATGGGATGATACCAAATTTATTGGTGCAGGCAGCATTGAGCTCTGTATTCACACTGTCTGACTTCTTGTGATCACTCTTTGTGAGTCATATTGAAAGGCACTGCCTTTCGGAATTATCTCACCACGCTGGATGAGATTGAATTTTTGGGGCATCTGAATCCATTTCTATTGAGGCACTGCAAGATGTGATGCTAAATTTTATTATTCATTTTCACCAGCTATTATCTAGTCAGAGCAGTGAAGTATTTGTGGAGACCACTTGCCTGTGAATTATTTGCGGAGACGACTTGCATAGTAGCATATAATAGCATCTGTTGATAGCTTTTGTAACTATTTCAAAACTGCTGTAAAAAGTTGTAGAGCGTTCACAATAAACATAATATTTTTTGCTTTCTTCTCTCAATCTTTGTTTCCATGTTATTTAATTTTAAAATTATGGAGTCACTTCCTGCAAATTCAAACTGCATTTCGAGAACCATCAAACGAGGTGAAGTTGACTTATTTTGAACTTTAAATTTAAATATTTCTGAAGTCTATAAAATTCATATATTGGTTTTTCTTTCAGGGGATGGGTATTCAGTTGTACTGAAAAAAATTTTGTCTTTATTATCTTTTGCTCTTACAGATCAGGAAAAATGCAACCCGTTTCTTGGTCATCACCCTATCTGGGGGTGAATTTTCTTGATTATCTGTTATGTGATACATGTGGATTGTTTATGACACTGGGCTAGGAGTTCCCAAACTTTTTTGCTCTTATGGTACACTTTCACAATCCTGGTACTCTGATGGAACGCCTTGTTGTTATTTTAAAGGTTAATTATATTTAAAAAAGGAGAAAAATTTGTTGTATTCAGTGATTATTTCAATTTCGAATCATAACTAACAACACAAAAATCATAATCCTAATGAAATTAAAAAAAATTACTAATGTCAAAATATCGCAAAAAGCCATCTTATTAATAGTTTTTTGCGGAGCACTTACTCACTTCCCACAGAACATCAGTGTTGGAACTTCCTGGCAGATTAAAACTGTGTGTCGGACTGAGTCTCGAACTCGGGACCTTTGCCTTTTGCGGGCAAGTGCTGTACCATCTGAGCTACCCAAGCATGGCTTATGTCCCGTTCTTACAGCTTTCGTTCTGCCAGTACCTCGTCTCCTACCTTCGAAACTTCACAGAAGCTCTCCAGCAAACCAGAACTAGCCCTCCTGGAAGAAAGGTGTGAGGACTGGACATGAGTTGTGCTTGGGTAGCTCAGATGGTAGAGCACTTGCCCGCGAAAGGCAAAGGTCCCGAGTTCAATTCTCGGTCCGGCACACAGTTTTAATCTGCCAGGAACTTTCATATCAGCACACACTCCGCTGCAGAGTGAAAATCTCATTCTGGAAACATCAGTGTTGTGTGGAATACAGTTTGGGAAACCCAGCTCTAGGACTTTAATTGTTCTTAAACTTTATCAGTAACTGAAAAATAAATCTGGCAAAAACAAAATTTTGTTACTAATTTCAGAGTAACATACAAAGAAAGTTTAAGGATAAGAAATGTCAGGCAAAATACTTTCTGGAACCAATCACTAAAAGTGGAAGAGTTAAACCATCCATGTGTGGTACAATTGTAATGCAACCATTTTGAATAGCATTGCTTTGTGCAAAATGGAGCATCTTTTGGCCCTCCATCACACCAACAATCCTACATGTTGGGCTGTCTTATACACAACATGAGGTGTCAATGCTTCACCTGTTTCTGAATTGCTCGTCTTAGTGGTTACCAAACTCTTTGAACTGGTTAACTACTAGTTCATGTCATTGGACTGATAAAAATATTTACTCACCAAGCACAGCAGAACACACATATAAAGGCACTTAAATGAGCAAGCATTCGAAACCAGTGGCTCCATCTTCTGGCAGAGGGTTGAAGGGGAAGGAATAGGGGTGAAGGGAAAGGACTGGTGAGGTTTGGGAAATGGGGAGACTTTAGAAAAGTTGCCCAGAACCACGAGTCAGGGGAGACACTATGGACAGGAGGAGAAGGCAAGACTGGTTGTTGGGGACTTCAACAGTTGAGATTTGAGATTAACCTGAGAGCTTAAAGCTGGAAGATAGGGTAATATGAAATACAGAGATTACTGACAAAACATCATGCATGAGTTAATAAGAGCGGAAAGATACGTGCAAAATATGTGGTGGAGGTGGGCGATGGGGTGAGGGGTGGAGAAAAAATAGACATGTCAGAAAGTAAAAGATACAGAAAACTAAAAGGCAGTGAAGAAAAGAATAGTGACAGAGTAGAAATGCCAAGATCAAAGAAATAAATGTAAATTAAGGCCAGGTGGGTGGCGAGAACCAAGGACAGTTCCGCCTGTGGAGTTCTCAGAAATTGATATCTGGGGGAAGAATCTAGATGGTACCTGGTCAAACAGGCGCAGAAGTCACGACTGTCATGTTGTAGAGCATCATGTTCTGCAACAAGATATTGTATGTTGCTAGTATACAGTCTCTGCCTATGCCCATCACACAAATTATGGAAGAATATGAGGATTCCAAATTTATATAAAAAATTGTAATACTACTTTTCAATCTTATGCTTCAGAAGCTAGACTGTATGAATGAAATGTGAAACTATTTCCTAACATGAAACTTAAGCATTTGATGTTGGTACTTCGTGATTATATTCTGTCGTGTCATAAATATGACCATTTGTGCCAAAACAGTGGCAGTGTGTGTTACAATTGTTGCAATATAAGGCAGACCTATTTCGTGTTATCTATCAGACAGTGACAAAATATACGTAATCAGATCGAGAAAGCACACCAGTCTTGGGTACTATTCATAAGTATTAATAGCTTTTTCAGTATTAGACAACATCATTTGGTTTTTTCATGTAGCAAAACCTTTAACGAACTTTGATGAGCTAGTGGATTCTTTCCCAGAAGGAAAGCACGCTATGTAAAGCTGCACTAAGGTTAGTGAGGAAAACAATGCTAGGACTTAAAGATTGAAGAAATGTGTACTGTCTTGCTGGTCTATTGTCTTTACACAAATTTATTGTCTACTAGTTCATGTCTTTCCTTTTCGTTTATTGCTCTTACATCAAATGAAAACAAAACTGATTTGTTCAAAAATGTTCAAATGTGTGTGAAATCTTATGGGACTTAACTGCTAAGGTCATCAGTCCCTAAGCTTACACACTACTTAACCTAAATTATCCTAAAGAGACACACACACACACACACACACACACACACACACACACACACACACACACACACAGATCAGGTGGTTTTATGTATCCTATATTTAATTTTATGTCACACAAAACATCAAGTTATTAGCTAATAGGCAATTAAGAGTGCAAATTTTGTGAAGAGTTCCTGTTCTCCCGGTTAAAAATAATCCTATCCAGTATTTACTGTGAGGTTTTTTTTTTAAACAGGGGCAGGTTGTCAAACCGGCTGATTGGGAGCAGGAGAGGCACCACAGGAAATTGAATATAGTTTGATGGCACCCATTACAAAATGTTACACATTTGAGTTTTTTGGTGTCCTACCTCAAATGCTTGGGGGGGGGGGCACTATCTAGTATTGCCCCATTGCCCCGGTTCCGGAATATCGTAGATCCGGTGCAGATCAGTATTGCCCCGGTTCGGAAATATTGTAGATCCGGTGCAGATATACTTAGCAGTCTTAAGTTGTAATGGGGAAGTGGGTAGTCTCACGTGACCCATGTTTACGTTTGGTGATTTTGTTGTTTCCTTTTCGTTTATTGCTCTTACATCAAATGAAAACAAAACTGATTTGTTCAAAAATGTTCAAATGTGTGTGAAATCTTATGGGACTTAACTGCTAAGGTCATCAGTCCCTAAGCTTACACACTACTTAACCTAAATTATCCTAAAGAGACACACACACACACACACACACACACCCATGCCCGAGGGAGGACTCGAACCTCCACCGAGACCAGCCGCAAAGTCCATCACTGTAAAAACTGATTTCTGTGACCGGGAACTATCAAGTGAATTACATAATTACGGAAAGCTAAAATATTTTATTAGTTTCAGATTTTATTTTATTTCCCATTCTGACAGTCATGCATTAATCGCATTGCAGAACAATGAAGTTATTTCTGTCGATTTGCTAAAGAAATTTGGTTCTTACTTATCTTTTCTGCTGAACCAGCCAATTTATTACCAATTTATTCGAAATGGAATGTATAATTCCACACTATTGGCTAGTTTCAACTGTTCGCTATGTTGTTCTTAAAAATTTTACTGGCACATTTGTGTGATGTATATTAAAGTGTAATACGTGCAAAAAAGGGGCAATGTTATATGTGAAAGCTTTTCTTTTCTTGTGGCAACACTACGTATATTAATTTAAACCATTAACTTTTCCTATTTGTGTGTTCGCGCTACTTAACAGTGATGTTGCTATTGGCAGACTACATCACGTGTCCTATGTTCTGAATATCCACTGTTATCGGTTGGCGAGATCACGCGGCGTGAACTATGACTGGCTTACAAAAGGGAATCGCAATCTCGATTTCAATGCTTCGCAAAGTAACATGCGGTGTTTGGTCGAACTTGAATTTATACTTTCGTAATATGAAAATACAGTGTACATGTTGCTGCACATCAGACAACTTCCCAAAACGTGTTTTGTTACCTGAGTTTCTTTTGCTAAATTGTTGGGAAATTCTACACTGGTGTATAAAACCATAACCATTCAAAAGACTGATAACTTTTACAGTTCCGAGGAAAAGTATACTCTCACTTAACACGGAAAAAGTTTATTGTCACCCGGGAGGAAGCGTACTTTTAACCGGGAACTCCGGGAAAAATCCAGGAATTTTTTTTCTTCGTCGATGTATACACCCTGATTGAGGTGTTAGTTGTTTTAAGGAGGGACTGGAAGTTACTTCATGTCACAGGGATGGGATCTTGAGGACATATGCTGTATGTAGAGGTGTCAGGCAGCTGGTGTAGACCTCTGCTTACATACTCTCGTCTGTCATGTTTACCAGTGGTAGGTAGACCCTTGTCCGCTGGAGCGTAGTGATGGAGTCATCAGCCTTTATGGGTCAAAGGGCTTGTAGTTCTGCAGAGAACAGTTTTGAGTCATGTTGTAGGGACCTGAGGAAGGGATTTGAAGCAATGCTGGATGTAAGGAATTCTTGGAAGACTTGTAAGGGGTGATTTTCAGATATTGGTGGTGGATCATGTAGGAATAGTGGTTTGAACTGCTCAAGGCAGGGTTAATTCAGGTTTGCTGTTGGAAAGGTTTTGGGATTAGGTTGCTAAGTGAGCTGACATTATGTGTGAAGGAAAGTGGGTGTTTCACCAAAGCAGCATGATTAAATACAGATGTAGGGCTGAAAGTGAGACCCTTGGATAATACAGGTAACTCAGGAGGGGAGAGTGCATTAGATGAGAGGTTGAGATCACAGTACCATTGTGACGGGTTCTTGTGATCCAGAGTTGTCACTGCTCTGGGAGACAGTGGTGAAGACTGGGGGATGTTAAGAAGGTAGGCCAAGCTCGGTTTGTAGATGAGGAGTGGTTGTTGATGGTGTGGCTGTTTAGGGAGCTGCAGGACAGGAAGGGAAACACTACTGTTGAGGTAGATTAGGAGAAGGTGTGTGAGCTTTTTGAGATGAAGTCTGCCCTGTTGGTGCAGTTTGAAGCTGGTTTGGTGGACAATACCATCCAAGGAAACAGGAGGGGAAGATAACTGTACGATTTTATAGAAGGATGTAAGTCTGCTGGAGTGGAGATTTTCACATGAGACGTACAGGTCACTGATTAGCTGGGTAAGTGCAAGAGACAGCTGTATTTGAAACTGTAAAAGGGGCTGATGTAAAGTAGGTTTGCATCCAGAAACAGGGTCTTTCAGTGTTAGGCCTTGGTTAGTAACTCCCATAGACAATCTGGTTTCAAGAAACATTGTGTGGGGCCTTAGTTTAGATAGTGCAAAAGCATGTTTTCAGTAGGAACGAATGTAATATTGATGGGATTTATCATGGAAAGAGAGGAGGATTGGAGCGTCAGAGATGGTTGGAGTGATGAAAAAGAAAACAAGGAAAAATCATAAAAATTCCTACAAAAATTGTGAGAACAGACAAGAATTAAGAAGAGGTAATGAGTACACGAGAGTTTCACACCATAAAAGTGGCATGTATGACACGAAAAAGTTATTTGTGGGAAAAAAAAGCAGCTTCTTCGACAAGGCTCTAACTTCTAAAATAATGCCCTGAAATGAGGTCCATTCTGTACAACATTTTGTGCACCGCACCTGGAGCAGCGTTTTTGCTGCCCCCCCCCCCCCCCCCTCTCCCAAATCCTTGTGAGATCCTATGCTCCTTCTCCACCCATTTCCCTACCCCATGGCCCCTACCCCTGTGACCGTCCACATACCAGGCCTGTAACTGGCAAAATACAGGTTGTACATAAAGTCTGGGAACACTTTCAATTATTTATTGCACAAGAACTAAACATGGTACAGAAGTCATACATCCGGAGGACATCAATACGGTAATTAAATTCTTGCCATACCCATTCCAGCATGGCATCGTTGACTGTGGCAGTCACTTCCCGTATTCTCTCCCGGACCTCTGCTACACCATATGGTAGAGGCGGTACATACACCAGATCTTTAATGTGTCCCCACAGGAAAAAGTCACATGGGGTGAGACCTGGTGATCAGGGAGGCCATTTCATGAAACAGTTATCCCCTTTTGTAGCATGGCCACCATGTTCGTGACTAGCGCTGACTGTCGGCAAATTGCCAAACCACGCTGTGGCAGTATACATGAAAAAAAGCTTTCAGGGTTTCTCTTCAAAATGTGCATTAAAGTGTTCCCGGACTTCATGTACACCATTTATATACTATCAAAGGGAGAGCCACCTGTGAAATGATAAAAGTTGTGTACCAGCCATTGTGCAAATACTGTTCGACCTTTTACATTGGCATGACTACCACTAAGTTATCGGGTAGGGTGAATGGACATAGGCAGAGGCTGTATACTGGCAACACACAATATCTTGTTTCAGAGCATGCTCTATAACATGACAGACAGGACCTTGGTGCCTGTTTCACTATAAGTGCCATCTGGATTCTTCCTCCGGACACCAGTTTCTCAGAACTCCTCAGGTGGGAACTAGTGTTACAACATGTTCTTGATTCTCGCCGCCCAACTGGCCCCAATTTACATTAATGTCTTTGTTATTGG
Source organism: Schistocerca cancellata (assembly GCF_023864275.1). NCBI lineage: Eukaryota > Metazoa > Arthropoda > Insecta > Orthoptera > Acrididae > Schistocerca > Schistocerca cancellata. Next base: position 493,433,010 of record NC_064628.1, on the reverse strand, counting down.
CATTTCTTCTCTGTAACTATTCCTTTCTTCACTCCCTTTTAGTTTTCTGTATCTTCGTCTTTTGGATTTGCAGCTCTTGTATTTTTTTCCTTGTGTGCAGTTAAAATTATTGGTTGTAGGTTCCATCGGCTAGGCAAAAAAACTATTTTTTTCTTGTTACCCAAAACGTAGCTCGGCACCTCTGTGCCATCACCAGTGGGTCCTGTTTATTGAAAATCTGTAAAAAGTGAACATATTTTAGGTTATAACTGATCTAACAAAATGAGGCCTAAAGACAGTGCTTACACCTCATTTTGCTAGATCAGTTATAACCTAAAATATGTTCACTTTTTACAGTTTTTCAATGAACAAGACCCACTAATGATGACACAGATGTGTGAGAACATGCTTGGGTGACAAGAAAAAACTGTGTTTTGCGTAAAGGGTGGAACCTATAACCAGTTATTTTCAGTATCTTTTATTTTCAGAACTGTCAATTTTTCCCCACCTCTACCACACTTTATGCACTTAGCTTTCCACTCTTATTAACTCATGCCCAATGTTTTATTAGTAATCTCTGTTTTGTGTATTACCTTGTCTTCCTACTTTAAGCTCTCAGGTTATCATATCTTGACTGTTGCAGTCTCCAACAACCAGCCTTTCCTTTTTAAACTGTTTCACTTTTACGAACTCTCCCCATTTTCTAAACCTCACCAGTCCTTTTCCTTCATCCCCATTCTTTCCCTTCAACCCTCTGCCAGGAGGAGCCACTGGGTCCAAAAGCTTGTTAATTTAAATAAATTTATATATAAATATGTCTGCTTGTGTCTGTATATGTGTGGATGGATATGTGTGTGTGTGCGAGTGTATACCCGTCCCTTTTTCCCCCTAAGGTAAGTCTTTCCGCTCCCGGGACTGGAATGACTCCTTACCCCCTCCCTTAAAACCCACATCCTTTCGTCTTTCCCTCTCCTTCCCTCTTTCCTGATGAGGCAACAGTTTGTTGCGAAAGCTTGAATTTTGTGTGTATGTTTGTGTTCGTCTGTGTGTCTGTCGACCTGCCAGCACTTTCATTTGGTAAGTCACATCATCTTTGTTTTTAGGTATATTTTTCCTATGTGGAATGCTTCCTTCTATTATATATATATATATATATATATATATATAACAAAAGCGCTGGCAGGTCGATAGACACACAAACAAACACAAACATACACACAAAATTCTAGCTTTCGCAACCAACGGTTGCCTCGTCAGGAAAGAGGGAATGAGAGGGAACGACAAAAGGATTTGGGTATTAAGGGAGAGGGTAAGGAGTCATTCCAATCCCGGGAGCGGAAAGACTTACCTTTGGGGGAAAAAAGGACAGGTATACACTCGCACACACACACACATATCCATCCACACATACACAGACACAAGCAGACATTTGTAAAGGCAAAGAGTTTGGGCAGAGATATCAGTCGGGACGGAAGTACAGAGGCAAAGATGATGTTGAAAGACAGGTGATATATGAGCGGCGGCAGATTGAAATTAGAAATTAGCGGAGATTGAGATTGAGATTCGTATATATATATATATATATATATATATATATATATATATATATATATATATATATATATGGTTATAATAGAAGGAAACATTCCATGAAGGAAAAATATACCTAAAAACAAAGATGATGTGACTTACCAAATGAAAGTGCTGGCAGGTCGACAGACACACAAACGAACACAAACATACACACAAAATTCAAGCTTTCGCAACAAACTGTTGCCTCATCAGGAAAGAGGGAAGGAGAGGGAAAGACGAAAGGATGTGGGTTTTAAGGGAGAGGGTAAGGAGTCATTCCAGTCCCGGGAGCGGAAAGACTTACCTTATGGGGAAAAAAGGACGGGTATACACTCGCACACACACACATATCCATCCACACATATACAGACACAAGCAGACATATTTAAAGACAAAGAGTTTGGGCAGAGATGTCAGTCGAGGCAGAAGTGCAGAGGCAAAGATGTTGATGAATGACAGGTGAGGTATGAGTGGCGGAAATTTGAAATTAGCGGAGATTGAGGCCTGGTGGATAACGGGAAGAGAGGATATATTGAAGAGCAAGTTCCCATCTCCGGAGTTCGGATAGGTTGGTGTTAGTAGGAAGTATCCAGATAACCCGGACAGTGTAACACTGCACCAAGATGTGCTGGTCGTGCACCAAGGCATGTTTAGCCACAGGGTGATCCTCATTACCAACAAACACTGTCTGCCTGTGTCCATTCATGCGAATGGACAGTTTGTTGCTGGTCATTCCCACATAGAATGCATCACAGTGTAGGCAGGTCAGTTGGTAGATCACGTGGGTGCTTTCACACGTGGCTCTGCCTTTGATTGTGTACACCTTCCGGGTTACAGGACTGGAGTAGGTGGTGGTGGGAGGGTGCATGGGACAGGTTTTACACCGGGGGCGGTTACAAGGGTAGGAGCCAGAGGGTAGGGAAGGTGGTTTGGGGATTTCATAGGGATGAACTAAGAGGTTACGAAGGTTAGGTGGACGGCGGAAAGACACTCTTGGTGGAGTGGGGAGGATTTCATGAAGGATGGATCTCATTTCAGGGCAGGATTTGAGGAAGTCGTATCCCTGCTGGAGAGCCACATTCAGAATCTGATCCAGTCCCGGAAAGTATCCTGTCACAAGTGGAGCACTCTTGTGGTTCTTCTGTGAGAGGTTCTGGGTTTGAGAGGATGAGGAAGTGGCTCTGGTTATTTGCTTCTGTACCAGGTCGGGAGGGTAGTTGCGGGATGCGAAAGCTGTTGTCAGGTTGTTGGTGTAATGCTTCAGGGATTCCGGACTGGAGCAGATTCGTTTGCCACGAAGACCTAGGCTGTAGGGAAGGGACCGTTTGATGTGGAATGGGTGGCAGCTGTCATAATGGAGGTACTGTTGCTTGTTGGTGGGTTTGATGTGGACGGACGTGTGAAGCTGGCCATTGGACAGGTGGTGGTCAATGTCAAGGAAAGTGGCATGGGATTTAGAGTAAGACCAGGTGAATCTGATAGAACCAAAGGAGTTGAGGTTGGAGAGGAAATTCTGGAGTTCTTCTTCACTGTGAGTCCAGATCATGAAAATGTCATCAATAAATCTGTACCAAACTTTGGGTTGGCAGGCCTGGGTAACCAAGAAGGCTTCCTCTAAGCGACGCATGAATAGGTTGGCGTACGAGGGGGCCATCCTGGTACCCATGGCTGTTCCCTTTAATTGTTAGTATGTCTGGCCTTCAAAAGTGAAGAAGTTGTGGGTCAGGATGAAGCTGGCTAAGGTAATGAGGAAAGAGGTTTTAGGTAGGGCAGCAGGTGATCGGCGTGAAAGGAAGTGCTCCATCGCAGCGAGGCCCTGGACATGCGGAATATTTGTGTATAAGGAAGTGGCATCAATGGTTACAAGGATGGTTTCCGGGGGTAACAGACTGGGTAGGGATTCCAGGAAGGTGTGTCTGTCGACCTGCCAGCACTTTCATTTGGTAAGTCACATCATCTTTGTTTTTAGATATATTTTTCCTTCGTGGAATGTTTCCTTCTATTATAACTATATATATATATATATATATATATATATATATATATATATATATAATAGAGGTAAACATTCCACGTGAGAAAAATATATCTAAAAAGAAAGATGATGAGACTTACCAAACAAAAGCGCTGGCAGGTTGATAGACACACAAACATACACACAAAATTCTCCGCTCTAGATATATTTTTCCCACATGGAATGTTTCCCTCTATTATATATATATATATATATATATATCTGTGTGTGTGTGTGTGTGTGTGTGTGTGTTCTCTTCTGCTGCTGCTGCTGCTTGTGAGTAGTTTTATGTCTATCCAATCACACTATAATTTCAAAAATTGGTTATTTCCGTTGACATAAGTACGTTGTCAGAGAGTTTGATACTTTTCCTGAAAATAAGGTTCTCTGTCAGAGTATTTGACCCTTTTTCTGAAAGTAAGTTTGATTTTGCCAGATTGATCACTTAAGTTGCTCTTATCATAGTTAAAAATAGAATCGGGACTTGCTCTATCCAGTGGTAGTGCAAGTTTGTCATGGAAATCAGACATGTAGAATGATGCACACCAACTCTAGTCCTCTTTATTTTGTTAGTAAGTCAAACACAAATTTGATTGGTGTGTTGGGACATGAAGCTTATTGCCCAATCAGGACCCAGAAAATTGTTTGTAAATTTTGATTTGACACATCTTCTGTCACGGACTGTCGTAGCTATATATTGAAGATTCATGGTAGAAAGCAGAACTCCCCAGTTTGTACTACCGAGAAGTCCCATCAGTACACCCTCTTCTTTTTTAGCACTAAAAACTGGCTGCCCGCATTGTGTTTTATCATGAATCATGTTTATCAGGGTTCCTTTTGGAATTTTACACACTCAGCCTTATTAATGCTGATTTTTCCAATTAAAATTTCTGTGAGAGACAGTTCTACAGCATCCATCCTCCTTCAGTTCACCTGTTTTACCTTTGTACACACATGACACTTTCACACTGACAACTCTTTTGATCTCAAGCGAATGAAGCAATAAACAGTACTGTGGCCTACTTGACAAATTCATAAGTTAGCCCATGGGCATTTGCAACAATGACTTTCTGAGGCCAGGCCTAGACTCTTATAGAAAATTGTTGCTGCATCCATTGTGTCATACTGTTGTTGTGTTCATTAGGTGACATTGCTGCATTTACGAATGTGTGTTCGTAAAAGAACCCCTCAAGAAAAAGCAGTCAACTTCACTCCAGATTTCTAAGATAATCAGTTTCATACATATTCCACTGAAAATTTCCAAAGATTTATTTATGTGTCTACAAATACATACATATAATAATTAACTTTTGTTGTTGCACTAGTTGTCATTCTGAGAGATTGGTGCATATGACCTAGACACAGAAGTTGTTTTATGTCTGCCACATGAATAAAAGTTTTAGCTCATTAAAAAGTTTAAAAAAAAGCTCACCTGAAAACAATTATTATTCAGAAAGAGGTTCGATATAGTTTACATTTATCCATTCCCACAAATTAAGAACCTATGAACAGTAAATACTATAACTAAAATAGAAGAATTTTTATCACCAGTGTGTAGTTGTTTAACATAAAATGTTTTTTTTGAGCTTTTCGGTGAACTTCACCTCATTTGACATTGCCATAGAATTGTAAGAAGCTTCATCTCTAATGCTTATAATGTAGATGAGACATTAGATCCTAATTTTCCTTCCTTCATATGGTATCCAAGTATAATAATGCATTATGATGCTGAGAGTCACTTAAGATAATCTTTTGAATGTGATATAAAGCAGGCTACCACCTTATCTAAATGAATTCTGGAATTACCTTAAAGAATGACGAAGCTCAAGAAGTTAAAGAAGTTAGTGTGCTTTTAATAACATTTTAACGATGTTTCTAAATGTATTTTGAATTGACTTCATGTTTTATGTATACTGAGGCACAAAAGCAGGTTGATAACTGCCCCTCCCCCCCCCCCCCCCCCTTCCTGTCCTCATTATTTGTCTACTAGCCATTGTAAAATTACATATTATTGATGTACAAAATAAAGCTGCATGTGAGAATACAGAGGAATGGGTAAACATCAGTCAAGAAGGCTTGGAGAGTGTTTATGCTAGATAGAGTAGATAAGCAGTTACTAGCATCTCACTTAGACAGTTAATTGACATCAGTTAGTGCCAGTAAGATGGATGTAGAGGAATAATGGGCAAAGTTTGAGCAGATTGTAAATTATGGTCTGGAGAGTTAAGTGTGTAGTAAGTGGATAAAGGATGGGAAAGACCCACTATGGTTTAATAATGAAATTCGGTTGATGCTGAGGAAGCAGAGGCTGTTGCACTCTTGGTTCAAAAGGGAACGTGCAAATGATAAGCGAAGGTTAGTAGAGATTTGTGTCTGTGACAAGATTATGTGCGATGCCTACAACTACCATCACACCTTAGCAAAAGATCTGGCAGAGAACCTGAGAAATTCTGGTCTTACGTAAAATCACTAAACGGGTGTAAAGCTTCCATTCAGTCCCTTGTTGACCAGTCTGATGTGGCTGTTAAAGATTGCAAAACAAAAGCCGAAGTTTAAAATTTCACATTCAAGAAATTGTTCACACAGGAGAATTGTACAAACATACAATCATTTGACCATCGGGCAGACTACCTTGTGGACAACATAGTGACAGTCGTACCTGACGTAGAGAAACAACTGAAAGATATGAATGCAAATAAATTGCCAGGTCCTGATGGAATCCCAGTTCGATTTTACAAAGAGTACTCTAGGGCATTGGCTGCTTACCTAGCTTACATTTATTGTGAATCGCTTGCCAAGCACAAAGTCCCAGCGACTGGAAAAAAGTGGTCCTGCTTGACACAGTCAAGTCATTTAAATATCTGGGCGTAATGTTTCAAAGCGATATGACGTGGAACAAGCGTGTTAGAACTGTGGTAGCGAAGGTGAATGATCAAATTTGGTTTATTGGGAGAATCTTAGGAAAGAATGGTTCACCTGTAAAGGAGACCGCATATAGGATGCTCATGTGACCCATTCTTGACTACTGCATGAGTGTTTGGGATCCGTAGAGTCATCTTGACTCAAATCATACAGTTGTGAATTCTCTGGAAAAAAGTATATGTTAGACCTCCATATCAGAAGTGTTAAGAAATAAAGTATTTTCATTTTATCTTAATATTTGTAAGTAGTACGGCCCTTTGAAATATGTCTATTTTGTAAATAACTCTTAAAACAGTAGAGAAAAAAAAACAAAAATTTAACTAATAAACCAAAAGTACTGGAGACCTGGCAGATGTTGTGCTTTATAGCTGCCTCTTAGTGTGCTGAAATTTAATTGACACCCGCACACTTATCGGCTTCCTGTAACTTGTAAATTTAAGACAAGAATACGAAATTTAGGTTATTTTTCCACTTAAATTTTTTTTTTTCTAATTTAGAAAGTCACAGAATGCTACCTTTTCTGTCATATTACCAAATACTACTGTTGTAACTATAAATAGTATCTTTTCTGCTCCAGCTACGTGTATTTTGTAACTGTTTATTACAAAAATTGTAAAAAATTGCATTTTTACAAGTTTTAACGAATTATGTACCCGCAAAGCCCCTCCGTAAACTTTTGAGAATTACACAAAATAGTGTTTGGCTAATATGTTAGTAGTCAGTGTAAACACAGTGGATATATTTTTTGTGTAAAGTGTTAAAAAAATTTTCAACATTCTGCATATTTTGCATCACTGAATTTCTAGTTGTAAACTATGCGTGTTGGCAACACTTATCCAGTGCTCTTCTGTTTATAACAAAGGAGTGAGAACTTGTACATAAACCATTCTGCATTGAGTTTTGTGTTTGGTTTGAACTTTTTGTTTGATATAATGTCAGTGAGGAAGTGTAGTAGTGAAAGAATGAGGTGTGTAGACTTTGAAAAAAGGCACAAAAGGTGGTGTTTAAGAAAAGTGAAAAACACTTCACAGTTGTTGGAAATCTGTCAGGGGTATTGCAGAAGTATCTTGATCCTCAAGTAACGGTAATAGCATCACATCCATTGTGCGGGAATTGTTACACTCACTACAAGAAGAAATTTAGTGACAATCCACCTGAACGATCACCATCACTCAAATGTGAAAGTGAAGAAGGCAGTGCAGATGTTTATATTCCTGGGTGTGAAGTTGTTCTATATCCCACCTTAAAGGTCCAGGAAAGAAGAAGCACAAGAAGAAAACAGTATGTAAAAAGAAAAGTGGAAGAAATTGAAACAAGTTTTACACAAGAAACATCTTCAAAACTTTGTGAAGTGTGTAATGTGGATGCACTTGATGCAAAACCTGAATGTGCATTAAACCTGAATGTGCATAAAATATGGTTGCAAAACCTAAATACTGCTTAAACTTCCTGGCAGATTAAAACTGTGTGCTGGACCGAGACTCGAACTCAGGACCTTTGCCTTTCGCGGGCAAGTGCTCTACCAATTGCTATCTCAACAGCCACCTATACTGAGAAGGTATAAGTACTGACACTGATATGAGGTAGCTACTCTAAGCAGCAGATACAGGAGTATGTACCCACTTCCTCTGGGCATGCCCAGATTATTACTGTGGGCATCCAATGCTAGATGATATATTTAATGTTGCTGTGGATATATTTAATGTTGCTGTGGAATATTATCTAAGTGATGACAAAGATTATAGCATGTAAAGTCCTAACCAGGTTGGTATTATTTCTGTTAGTGAAAATGGTGAAAAAGTTAAAAAGGTAAAAAGATACATGACAAGATCAATAAAAGACACTTATCTCCTAATGAAAAGCAGTGTCAGAGGAAACATATACCTGATCCTTTTATGTCTTCATCAAGAGCCGCAAGATAAATGTTGGTTGCAGGTGTGTGCAGTGCATCTTGGTGCTGGTGTTGAAGCATTACACCTTCAGGATACCGACAGTGACATAACCTATGCATTATGGGAGGGAAGAGAAGTTTGTTACAGAGATTGGGCATTGGGCCATGAAAGGAACAGCTCACAGTCATGTCCGGAAGATTCAGAGACAGGCCATAGCAGAAGTAAAATCAGTCACATCTCAGAATACTGACACATTAGTTCTTCATTTTGACTTCGCTGATAACTTTGCAGAATGAAATTCAAAGTTACCACTGGCTCACTTCACAGTTATCAATATTGATATGTGTTGCTCACTTCTTTGGAACATCATACTGTTTTGCTATTGTTAATGATGATTTCATTCATGACAGTGCACATGCATGCTATGCTGTCAGCAAGATAATTGATGACATAGCACCTAGAGGCTATGCATATCCAAAACATGTGTATGTGACTGATGGTGCAGTATCTCATTTTAAAAACTGCTTTCAGCTTTATGAGCTTGGTCAACATTGTAGTACAGGAATTAAGAAAAAAAAGGATCTTTTCAGCAACAGGTCATGGCAAAAGTTAATGTGATGGGGTTAGGAGGTCTCTGTAAATATCTTGCAACAAGATTCAATGCCCAACATGAAGCTGTTGACGTTATAAGAGATGCTACTGCATTTGTACACACCATATCAACATTAGTAACAAAAATGAAACTCTGAATTCTAAAGGAAAGTACATTAAGGAAATTCCTTTTAAAAAAGAGAGAAGAGTAGTCTGCTATGTAGCCTGTGGTAGGAATTCAATCAAGTCACTATTGGATTGCATCCTGGATTGGTACATACAGTGCAATAACAGTTCTCCAGGAAGTGCAGCCCTTTACTGTGTATGAAATGAACACTACAGTATACATTATAAGACTTTGTAGTGAGAGGAGAAAGTACAAACTGGATCAGACTAGGAAAAGGAGTAAGACAAGGATGCTGTTTACCACCTACTCTTTTCAACCTCTACTTGGAAAATATGATTGACCAATGCTCATTAGATGACGAAATTGGAGGAAGAAGAGTAGGATGTTTGAGGTTTTGCTGATGACATGGTCCTTCTAGACAAGGGGGAAAAAGAATTACAGGATTTGGCGGACACCATTGCATCTAACGGAAAAAAATATGGAATGAAAGTTAACACAAATAAAACAAAAGTATTGGCACTAGGAGGAAATAAGGAAATAAAAATTATGCTGAATGGAGAAATACTAGAACAGGTGCAAAATTTTAAGTATTTTGGAAGCAGGATAGACACGGACTGGAAGTGCACCACAGAAATTAAAACAAGGATAGAATGGCAAAAGAGGTGTTTTATAAGAAAAGGAGAATTTTCTGCAGCGGTATGGACAGAGAACTCATTGTCTTTTATGGAGTGTTCTTCTATATGGTGCTGAAACATGGACTATGAGGTAAAAAGACAGGGAAAGGCTGGATGCTTTTGAGATCTGGACATGGCGGAAGATGGAAAGAATAAGTTGGATGGACAGAGTAAAAAATGAAGAGGTACTGAGAAGAGTGGGAGAGAAAAGACAGTTATTAGATGTAATAAAGAGAAGGAAAAGAAATTGGATTGGGCATATATTAAGAAAGAATGACAGACTGATAAAAACAGTTTTAGAAGGTTATGTAGAAGGGAAAAGGAAGTGAGGAAGAAAGAGATTCCAGATACTGGATGACATGATGGACAGTACAACATACAGCAGCCTTAAGAAGGAAGCAATGGATCACAGAAAATGGAGAGGCAAAGGACCTGCTAATATAGCAGATAACTGATGATGAGTGAGTCACTCCATTTATTGTGTGTATGACAATCAGTGGTGGGTGGGACAGTTAATAAGAACCTCTCATGGTCCTGCTAATGCTTTCAAATGACCATCATCAAAAGATCAGTGTGCAGTTCTCATTTCCCAAGTACTGCTGCTGTTGCATTATCCTTGTTTGTATGGAAATTCAGCTCAGCTATACAGTTCAATGAGAGATAGATAAAAAAAGGTGAACTCTTTTCAACAGTGCAGTGTTGATTGTTACATTGTAGGCAATTTTAATTCATGAAAAGTCATGAAGAAGTAAAATCATGACAGAAGACAGTGATAATTTGTGAATAATATCATAAAAAGAGAGATGGGTATAAATATTCTATATATATATCATTTTTGTCGTAAAATGCTTTTGAACAAAATTATGAATTGTTTTCCCACTCACATATAATGTTGTAAAGTAATTATTTATTTATTATTTTTGAGTTTTTCTCCAACATAACAAATACCCAGAAATTATTACATCTTTTACATAAGATCATAATTTATCTTCTCAGGAAATCCCTCCAGGTGTTTCAGTTTTGTGTCTCTTCTTCCTCTGTACCAAGTCTTCTCATTGTTAATCATACATTTTGGAGCCAGCTGGTCATAGGGTGTCCTCTTCTCGTCTTTCCCTCTGGTTCCCATTCCAGGATCGTCTTTGGATTCTGGCTTCCTCCATTCTTCTTACATTCCCGTATCATTGTAACTTCGTTCTATGCATTACATCATGTACTCTTTCTCTTACTTCCATTCTCTTTATTATTTCATCGTTTCTTAATTTCTTTTTTCTAGAAATTCTTGCTGATCCTCTCCAGAAGTCCATTTCTACTGCTTGCAGTTCTTTTCTGATTCATAGTCCAAGTCTCCACTCCATACATAACTGCATTCTCTAGTATCGATTTATATATGATTTTTTGTGGTTCGGTTAATTACATTTCTGCTCCATAAGGTTGAGTGGAGCATTCCAATGGCCTAAGCACAATGAGAAACTCAGACAGGAGAGTACTGCATATGTTAGAATAAGGAAAGGTTCTCATAAAAGTATAATTAAAAATAATATAAGTATATTTCATCAAAATATTGGGAGTTTAAAGAATAAAATAGATGAGCTTCTAGTTTGTTTAGAAGATTTAGAAGCTGAGGATGAAATAGATATACTATGCCTGTCTGAGCATCACATTGTTACTGATATGGATAAGGTAAATGTAAGTGGATATAAGCTCTCTGCACATGTAATGAGAGAAAATATGGAGAAAAGAGGAGTTGCCATATATGTCAAAAGTTATCATTGTGCAAAAAGTATAGAAACAAAAAAGTTTTGTGTAGAGAAACATATAGAAGCATGTGCCTGTGAGCTTAAATTAAATAAAGGCACATTTTAATTGTAACTGTATATAGGTCCCCATCAGGAAATTTTCATCTATTTCTGAAAAATTTGGACTCCTTGTTGTGCTATCTGTCAGACAGAGGGAAGCAAATTATTATTTGTGGGGACTTCAATGTAGATTCTCTGAAAGAGGGTAATAGGAAAAATGACCTTGAAGTATTACTCGGTTCTTTCAATTTGACATCCGTTATTGATTTTCCTACTCGGGTGGTAAAGGATAGCAGCTCACTGATAGATAACTTCTTTAGAGACTAAGATAGGTTTAACCAGATAAATGCTCAGCCTGCTGAGAATGGTCTTTCTGATCATGGTGCACAGCTAGTTACAATATATGACATAGCTCCATTCAGCAATACTAAACAGTCCTCCAAAGTAGTACGTTCAGTCAACGATTTAACAATTGCAAATTTCAGGGAAAGCCTACAGCAGCTAGACTGGGATGAGGTGTACCGTGAACCTGATGCCAATTTAAAATATAATTCATTTCATGACATTTTTGTAAATGCATTTGAAAACTGCTTCCCCAAGAAAATAGTTAAATATACTCGTAAGAAACCTTGTAACAAACCATGGCTTACTAAGGGTATAAAAATATCTTGTAACCGGAAAAGGGAAATGTATCTGACAGCAAGAAAGAGTAGTGACCCAGAAACTATCAAACATTATAAAAACTACTGTGTTATATTAAGAAAAGTTATTAAAAAAATCCAGAAGTATGTGTATCATGTCTGAAATCAGCAACTCTGATAATAAAATTAAAACAATTTGGAATATTATTAAAAGAGAAACAGGTCAACCAAGAGCACAGGAAGGCAGTATTACCATCAAATTGAATGAAAACTTTACGAACAAAAAGTCAGAAGTTGAAAATATTTTTAATAATCATTTTCTAAATGTTGTGGATATAGTAGGATCCAGGTGTTCATTAGAAGACGCTAGGCTGTTAATGGAAGAAGCCATACCTATGCAATTTGATACAATTGAAATCTCACCCCCTTCTCCCTCTGAAATTAGGAAAATAATAAACTTGCTTAAAAGCAAAAACTCACATGGAATTGATGGCATTTCCAGCAAAATACTAAAAGCTGGTTCTCAACAGATAAGTAAGATTCTCAGCCACCTGTGTAATAGCTCTCTGGAACAGGGCATTTTCCCTGATAGACTGAAATATGCTATTGTTATACCTTTGCATAAAAAGGGGGATAGATCTGATGTCAACAATTACCGTCCAATCTCCCTTCTAACAGCTTTATCCAAAATTTTTGAGAAAGTAATGTATTCAAGAGTAGCTTCACATATCTGTAACAATGAAGTACTAACAAAATGTCAGTTTGGTTTCCAGAAAGGTTTTTCAACAGAAAATGCCATATATGCTTTCACCAATCAAATTTTGAATGATCTGAATAACCGAACACCACCCATTGGGATTTTTTGTGATCTCTCAAAGGCTTTTGATTGTGTAAATAATGAAATTCTGCTAGACAAGCTCAAGTATTGTGGCATGAGTGGGACAGTGCACAAATGGTTTAATTTGTACCTAACTGGAAGAGTGCAGAAAGTTGAAATAAGTAGTTCTCATAATATGCAAAGATCAGCACATTCCTCAAACTGGGGAACTATCACGAATGGGGTTCCACAAGGGTCAGTCTTGGGTCCTTTGTTGTTCTTAATATATATTAATGACTTGCCTTTCTATATTCATGAAGAGGCAAAGTTAGTTCTCTTTGCTGATGATACAAGTATAGTAATCACACCTGACAAACAAGAATTAACTGATGAAATTGTCAATACTGTCTTTCAGAAAATTATTAAGTGGTTCCTTGTAAACGGACTCTCACTGAATTTTGATAAGACACAGTACATACAGTTCCGTACAGTGAATGGTATGACACCATTAATAAATATAGACCTTAATCAGAAGCATATAGCTAAGGTAGAATATTCCAAATTTTTAGGTATGTCCATTGATGAGAGATTAAATTGGAAGAAACACATTGATGATCTGCTGAAACGTTTGAGTTCAGCTACTTATGCAATAAGGGTAATTGCAAATTTTGGTGATAAACATCTTAGTAAATTAGCTTACTACGCCTATTTTCACTCGTTGCTTTCATATGGCATCATATTTTGGGGTACTTCGTCACTGAGGAATAAAGTATTTATTGCACAAAAGCGTGTAATCAGAATAATAACTGGAGTCCACCCAAGATCATCCTGCAGACATTTATTTAAGGATCTAGGGATATTCACAGTAGCTTCTCAGTATATATACTCTCTTATGAAATTTGTTATTAACAACCAAACCCAATTCAAAAGTAATAGCAGTGTGCATGACTACAATACTAGGGGAAAGGATGATCTTCACTATTCAAGATTAAATCTAACTTTGGCACAGAAAGGGGTGAATTATACTGGCACTGAAGTATTTGGTCACTTACCAAATAGTATCAAAAGTCTGACAGATAACCAACAAGTATTTAAGAAGAAATTAAAAGAATTTCTGAATGACAACTCCTTCTACTCCATAGAGGAATTTTTAGATATAAATAAAAAAACAACAAAAACAAAAATATTAAAAAAATAAAAAATAAAAATAAAAAACACAAAAAAATGAAAAAGTTGTTATATTAACTTAAGTATGTTGTTAAATTAACTTAATTATGTCATGTATTGGAAAATTTGACTCGTTCCACATCATTACGAAATATCGTATTCATGATCCATGGAACTAGTATTAATCTAATCTAATCTAATCGTCCTGCCACTGTTGATTCGTTTATTAATTTCTTCCTCCAAGTTTCCCTGCCACTCTAAAATGGATCCCAAATAACAGAAAGTATTGACCTTTTTAATTTTCTTTCCCTCTATGTATAAGTCATCTGGATCATTAGTGAGGTATTCTGTTTTCTGGTAATTAATCTTCGATCCCCAGTTTGGTTACACATGTAATTTGCATCCTCCCCGTCTTGTGCTATAACTACTTGATCATCGGCAAATAGTAGGTGATGTAAATAAAATCCATCTTTAATTTCTAGCCCCATCGCATCGCAAGTCGTCAGACTGACATCTGTATAGATTGTTGATGACATGGGGCAGCCTTGTAACAGACCCCTACTTGTTCTAAATTTCTGTGAAAGTGTACTACCAATTTTCACTTGATATATGTTATCTTTATACATTTCTTGTATTATTTTAATTAAAGGACCCTTTATGTTTGCCAAATGTAGTGCTCTCCAAAGTAGTTTTCTTGGGACAGTATCAAATGCTTTTTCTAAATATATGGAAATTAATCCTATGTCTTTTGATTTTTCCCTATGTTTCTCTAAGATCTGTAGTAATGTGAAAATATGATCTAAGTGTGATCTACCAGCTGTGAAGCCACATTGTTCTGCTTGGATTTTAAAATTTATTCCAACTTATTTTTAATTATTTTACCAAAAATTCTCATTAATGTGTTTATAACACAAATTTCTTGATAGTTCAATCCCCTTTCTTAAATGTAGCATTGATATAGCCCAGCTTCATTACCTTTGGTATTGAATCTCCATATAACATTTTAGTGAATAACTGTGTTATTAATTTCACAGTTTTGTCACCACCATATTTTAAGAACTCCAGACTGATATTGCCTGGTCCAGGTAATTTACCATTCTTTCCTGTTCGTAATAGCTTACTCACTTCTCTTTGTAAAATTTGGATCTCCTCCCCTTCCTGCTCCTTTTCTTCCACTGTTCCTTCCTCGAGATACTCTTCTCTATCCTGATTTAATAATTTATTGAAATATTCTTCCCATTCTTTTGGTGTTATCAGTTGAGGATTGGTTTTGGCTTTTGTCTCGTGTCTAAATCCTTTTAATACTGATTAAACTTGTTTCACTCTCACAAATCCTAGTTCGCTATTGACATTAACACAAGTCCTTTCCCATGCTTTATTATTTGCTATCCTTATTTTTTTAATTGCTTCATTTTTCTTTTCGTAGTAGATTGTTCTTGTTGCTTCCAATTTATCATTCAGCCACCGGTTGAAAGCATTCCTCTTTTCTTTAACTGCCACTTCTATTTCCTCCGACCACCATTGTGCTGTACTGCTGTGGTTGTTTCCCCTTATGCCCAGCACCTCTTTTGCTGTACTTATAACATTGGATTTTAAGTAATCATACATTTCCTCTGCATTTTCTTCAGATAATTCTTCCAATGTTTTTTCCATTCTGGCACCAAAGAATGTTCGTATGCTTTCATCTTGTAGGCTGTCAATATTGAAGTATAGAGTTTGAGTTTCCTCAGCACAATTTGTTTTAATGTTGTTAGAATCATTCTTTGCATTCTTCCAAGGCCAAAAACTCTTCATTTTTACTAAATAATGGTCTGATCCACATAGTTCTCCTCTATAAGTTCTAACATCTGCTGCCTTGAAACTTTGTAATGATAATATAATCTATTATAGAATGAAGTTCTCTAGTATTGCCAAGTATATTTATGGATATCCTTGTGTTTAAAAAATGTGCGGGTAATTTTCAGATTAAACTGTTCACAAATTTCAACCAATCGTTCTCCATTGTCATTATATTCTGTCTCTCCATGTTTCCCCACTATCGGACATGATTCTCTAATTCCTACTCTTCCATTCATATCCCACATTATAACAAGTTCCTTCCTCCTTGGGGTTTTTTCTGTAGACACTCTAAGGACTCCCCAGAAAGTATCTTTCTCCTGGTCTCTTGTATCATTCGTGGGTGCATATACACCAATAATTACAACTTCTCTGGCAAATAGTCATTTCTACCACAATAATAAATTCATTAATAAATTTCCAGTTTGTGATTCTCTTTTTTCATGCCTTCTTTATTGTAATGGAGACTCCTGCTTTGGCTCTTACCACTTTGGACACCCCACTCCAAATATATGCATGGTTACCAAGTTGTTGTTCTCCTTTGTGTTTCCTCTTGATCTCAGAGAGCATGACAACATCCATTTTGAAACTGCCGAGTTCTGTGGGTAACATATTCAGTTTTGTGGAGATACCTTGCACATTCCAGCATCCAAATGTCATATTCTTTTTTTTTTCTTTACCAATTTGTCATCCAAGATTCAAGTTTTTCCAAGGCATATCACATGAGTGAGGAGCTGGCCCATTGCACAAACCCCAACCTGGAGGACCAGGCAATTTATTCTCAAGGTTTTCTTCCATTAGTCTTTGATAAGCCAGTATCACAGTACATTGCAGCTGCCTCTAGGTTTGGTCCACCCCGGGTATTTTATTTCCCTGACACTCACCATACCTGGTGAGCTTTGCCTGGAGAGGCGTTCAATGAGAGACTAGCACTAGTAATTATTTTGATTCAGAAATAACAGTTTTGCATGACATTTACTTAAAATCAGCAATCAGTTCATATATTTAAAAGTCCGAGATTTTTTTACCTCAAGACTATAGCTAGGTTTTTCAAAAAAATTTCTCACATTTTGTACAGACAAGTATTGCCCACTCTGATTGTACATTCCCTAAGCACAATGACCAACTAATATACCATGAAATTTTTGGAACATTTAGGATGGGATTTTGGAGAAAATAATTCCTAAATAACCAAAAATTTCAGATTCTTTCATCTTTATGGACAAATATTTTGATAGATGAAGAATTTCATCCATTAATGTCATAGCTGACAGTTAGCAGTCCTTCTACTTTATCATTTCTGAAGACAGTTAACATCCTGTGACCATTCATATTTTCAAAGCATAATTTTGAAATTCGCAAATGTTACAAATTTTTATAGTGTATTTAAAAAATAAGAAGAAGAAAGTTTTCATTTCTTTATTACAATTTTTCAATTTTCCCTTATGTTATGACATTTTCTTATGTACTCTCATTTAGAGAGGTCTGTAGCATTTTAACAGATCATCAGAAAATCAAAATAATATAATTTTGGAGAGGTATCTTGTTGAACTCTGAAATATATTTTTTTCAGCAAACTTTGAAATAGCGATGTGTCACGTTCACTCTTGACCTGTATGATTTGGGATGAAATCTCCCTGTACCACGTCGGATTGGGGGAAGACATTGAGGCAATTCAGAGAAGGGCTGCTAGATTTGTTACTGATAGGTTTGAACAACATGTAAGCGTTACGGAGATGCTTTGGGAACTCAAATGGGAATCCCTGGATGGAAGGTGACGTTCTTTCTGAGAAACACTGTTGAGAAAATGTGAAGCATTCGAAGCTGACTGCCGAAAGATTCTACTGCCGCCAACATACATTATGCGTAAGAACCATGAATTTAAGATAAGAAAAATTAGGGTTCATACAGAGGTATATAGGCAGTGGTTTTTCCCTCATTCTATTTGCGAGTGAAACAGGAAAGGAAATGACAAGTAGTGTTACAGGGTACCCTCTGCCACGCACCATATGATGGCTTGCGGAGTATTGCTGTTGATGTAGAACATCACATGCGCAACTTGTTAATTTGGAAACCAACTCGGCTAATTACAGCTCTGGGAATACAGATATATAAGGTCAGTTTCAGTTTGATCTCCCTCTTCAGGAGAGTCTCACTTTCTGAAATCTTGAAGATAATTGCAGAAAAGTTTGACAGTTGTTTCACTAAAGTCTTCAGGCACATTCTCACGTCAGTTTATTTCCTGTTTTGCGGAAAGTACTGTGAACAAGCTGGTGATGTGGCAGTGGGCAGTATGTTACTGCCCCTTGTGGCAAACCTATATATGGAATACTTTGAAAGAATCATAATAGAATCTGTCAAATTCAAGCTAATTTGTTTCTACTAATACATGGTTGATACACTTGTGATGTGGCCAGATGGGTTGAAAAAATTTGGGGCAGTTCATGGATCATTTAAGCAGTATGCATCTTAACATTAAATTCACAACCAAACTTCCTTGACATGCTTGTTATAAAAGTAATGGGAAGGTCCCTTTGTCACAGTGCATGCAGAAAACACAACCACATGCTGACCTCTAGCTCCACACCTTGAACCATCATTATGGATCACAAAGAAATCATGTGCTAGAGACTCAGGTCCATAGGTCTTGATTGCTGTCATTCAGGGAGAGCCTCACGAAGGAATTACCACACCTATGAATTAATCAGTTTTTGACAATATAATGTAATTGGACAGATTACAAAATCTACTCACTATGTGGTGGCAGGAGAACACACACATAAAAGGAAGTTATACTTATGCAAGCTTTCGGAGCCAGTGGCTCCTCCTCCTGGCAGAAGGATTGGAAGGGGAAGGAAAAGGGTGAAGGAAAAGGACTGGAGAGGTTTAGCAGGGTTGCAACAAGTTCTGAAAATCAGGGAATTTCAAACATGAAAATCAGGGAAATTTGGGGGGGGGGGGGGGGGAAACATTGGAAAAATTTCATTTTTGCTCAGTAGATGAAATGTCTTGTTTACTGAGGTGTCATGCATCGTCACTGGCTGGGCACAGCTGAGTACATATATCACTTCCCTACTCCCTCATTCCTACTGCTTCTCCCCTTCCTACAGTCCCCTCAGCTAGCAGTCAGTGCTGCCACCACTTCTTCCATTAGCCAAGCAGTTGCTAACAGGACCAGAGAGGCATGAGGAATGGTTTGCTCGGATCTGATTCTCAGAGATTGTTGACGCAGTGACCAGAGATGGTGGTCATGTGTGCATGAGATGTGTCTGGGTGTATGTGTGTATGTTCTCGTTTTCTGACGAAGGCTTTGGTCGGAAATTTAATTGTGAGAGTGTGATTGCTTTTCCTACGTGCCTCTCTGCAGCTCATCAATCATCTTTACGGTGAATTGCTACCTATCCTCACTAGTATTGACTTTCAGAGTATTTGCGCAAGTTATCTGTTGCACGGATAGATCACCGTGGTCTCATTTCATGAGCATGGTATCTGTGACAAATGAATAACTGACCACACTGGTGAACTTCCATGACGGACCAAAACTGCAGGCCTTTCTGCAGGTATCTCTAACAGATAGGGCCTGTTGATCTGAAGCCCATTGTTTCCCACTAATACGCAGGCCTTGCCCATTAGATCTTGTCTCACCGATCTGCCTGCAGGCTGAGTCTGTTTGTGTGTGACGTAATGCGGTGGATTTTTGTGGTTCATCCAAGGACCCAGGACTTTGGTGCTCCTCAGCAGGCCAGAGGCCATGGACAATGGATTTCAGGAATTGTGACTGTCTCATTGCCAGTACACTGTACAGAGCAGCATTTTATAGACATTTTATTTATTCTAGTACATTTTGGCACTTCGAAAATAATTTATATATTAGAAAGTAGGGATGGTAAGAAGAAGAAAATTGTGGCAGTGGCTGGCAGTTTGTATGCTGTGTATTCATATATTTTTTGAAAGAAAAGTCACACAATACCTGTAAAATAATAGATATAGTATAGTGACTAATAACCAAATATAACGAACATAGTAGAACCAACATTTTATTGGTGGTCACCTACAGTGTTGGTTTACTCAACTCTTCCCTGCCTTATATATACCTTTCTCAACAGGTCTACTTTTTTCTGAGGTTATTTCTCAAATCGGTGAAGGTATTTCAAATCTGTCTTGTGGCTCCAAGGAAATGCATATTGTCATCATCAAATATGTTCTGTTTTATTGAAATAAAATAACAAAAATGGTCTTAAGGAAACACACATACCATTTGGCTTGATTTCTCCATTTAAAAACACCCTTCATTACAAAAGATGTCAATTTACGTACTTAAGATTTTTGCTCACACAGGGAAGACATATAGAAGTCCTTACATTTTTTTTTGTCAACTTATGTCTTTACTTAGCCTTGAGATCTCAGAATTTGTCAGGGAATAATGCTACTTGTCTGTAAATCAGTGAAATATCAGAGAATTTCACTTGGGGAAACATATGGCAACCCTGTTTAGGAAAAGGGGTACATTTCGGAAAAATCGTCCAGAATCACGGGTCGGGAAACACTGAATCGGATGAGAAGGAAAGACTTCCTTTCCTTCTTGTCCTGCCCAGTAAGTCTCTCCTTACCCACAATTCTGGATGACTTTTCTGAAAGCTACCCATTTTTCTAAGCCTCTCCTGTCCTTTTCCTTCACCTGTATTCCTTCCCCTTCAACCCTTTTGCCAGAAGAAGAAGAGAGCCACTGCCTCCGGAAGCTTGCGTAAGTGTAATCTTCTTTTATGTCTGTGTTCTCATGGCACTGTTTGGTGAGTAGGTATTTTTATCTATCCAATTATATTATAACACCTGTGAATTGTATTCTGTAGGAATGGGATCTCAGGGTCACAAATTAAGCAGTGTTGCAATCAAGTGAGGTTGAGACTGAGAAAGGAAAAAAAAGTAAAAAATTACTTACTTGCCTAAGGCTGGCCCAGTCTCTGAAAAGATTAGTTGACTCTTATGGAAACTAGGCATCCAGAGTTTTTTGTTCAAATCAACAAATGTGGAAAGTCTTCTTTGTAATGTTAAAGATGATGTAGGTCTTCAAAAGCTGGGTATGGACCACATTTCATGCGGATGTGGCATGTCATATGTGAAACAGTATGTTAAAACAGTTGAAGAAATGTGCATCTAACATCAGGGACACATCTGACTAAAACAACCACCAGTATGTGATGCAATGTAACCTTTTTAGTATATGTATCTACACTGTGTTTTATTTGTTGGCAAGAGGACACTGCCTCAGTTATCCCGATACCTGATGATCTGCCATCATTTTTATCTGGTAACGCAAATGTTATGACAGTTCAAATAATTTATGGAGTTGGACCTTCTTTTGAGCTGTAAGGGGCCATGGGGAAGGGGGAAGTATTTAATTTGCTGCAGATTTACTGATTCATCCTTTAATTATACTGAAATTGTCAGCCGGTCATATTTAGGTAGGTAGTTTTTTGGCTTCTTAAGTTTTTTTACTTCTTTAATAAGGCAGTAAGTAAACTTTAGAGTGTAAAAATGTGTTATAAAAGAAGTATTATTAATTTAAAGGTGTAAGAAGTGTTGACAAAATATCACAAATGATTTCATGTGTGCTCTGTGCAACTTCTGGTTCCATGAAAAATGTGGAGTATAATTCCATGAAGAAACATGTTTGTGGGAATCCTTCATGTGCATTATGGACGCTATATGTTGGTACAAATTGTACATAGAGGTTTAAAGTAAGTTAGAGAGCTACAAAATCAGATGCATGATGTAAGTAGTGAGTGCCTGTTCCTATTGGAAACCGATGTAAACTGTGTCAGGATTTGTAAGTATCTTCAGAAGTGAATGATACAAAATTTAAAACAAAGAATAGTGTGTCAGGAAGCTGGCTGTGACACACCTTCAAATTGGTTTTGAAAGAAATTGTTATGGCAGTCAGTTATGGTTGTAGACTGTTTCCCCTTTTTATTAAAAGCCATCCACTGTAAAAACAAGTGCTTTTATAAAGTCTAGTTAAAAGCCATCCACTGTAAAAACAAGTGCTTTTATAAAGTCTGGTTCATCTTCATTGAAGTTTGCACAGAGCTGCCTACATACAAGCTACTGCCATTATTAAATTGTCCTTGGATGATTCTGTTCTGACATTTTGTGAGTTAAACAGTGTGTGTGTGCAAAAATGACACTTGTGAGATGTAAATGCAAGTGATGGTGTCAAATATTCCATTGTAAGTGTCATGTGTCGATAGAGAAACACCTAATGCCAATAAACAAATATTGATGTTATGTAAACACTACGGAACAAAAACTTCTTGGATGTGAATACTACCGGTTGCAGATTCCACAGATCATTTGATTGCTTCAGAAAAGGTGGAAAAATCATTGTTACCAGATGCTACATATGTACTGAAAATTTAGTACAATTGTGAGATTCAGAAGTTGTGGAAAGGGTTTGAGCAATCTGTATGTATTGAAAGTGGTTTTATTTCTGACATTGTATGATACTCATAGTGTTCAATTTTGAAAACTCTATTAGCTGAAATTAGTCATTGTGTGATATATTTTATGTATATGTATGCACCCCTCTATGTTCTGATAATTCAAATTACATTACAAACAACCTTTGTCATATCACATCAGTTGTTATTAAGCATTTTATACAAGCTGTTTTTGAGATTCCAACATACTGATGGAGGGTAGGACCAGCAGCTTGGGTTATTAAAATCTTTGTTGTCCTTCAGTATCCATTACAGTTGCAATAATAACCATTACTTGGTTTCTTTGGTTACATGTACATTGCTGGAAACTGTATGAATACACTTGTGTCTAGGAGGCCATGGTTTGAAAATTGATGTCATTGTCTGAAACTAGTCATTACAAAGAAATAACTAGTGATGGGTATTGAAGGAAAATAAAACTAGTTTTGGATTAAAAATATGGACCACCACCTGTGTCTCGGATTCAATTCCTGGCCGGGTTGGGGATTTTCTCTGCCTGGAAACTGGGTGTTCGTGTTGTCCTCATCATTTCATCATCATCATCATCATTCGTGACAATGTCTAGATTGGACTGTGAAAAAAAGAGAGACTGTGTAAATTTTGGGGCTTTGTACGGACGCTGATGACTGCCCAGTTGAACGCCCACAAACCAAACATCTTCATCACCGCCTGCGTATTCCCATAGAAATGAGTTTTCTTTGTGATGTAGTTAACTTCTGTGAACACAAATAGAAAACAATGAATAAAGTAGTATACTATGTTCGTATAAATTAAAAAAAAAAATGTTTACAGTCTTGTGGTCACAGGAGTTTCCCGGATCAGGGTTACAACCCCTGCCTCCACAGTCTGTTGTCAGCCCATTGTGGACAGCAGCAGTGAGAGATGCTGTCACAACGTCAAAACCATCAGCAACTGACATAGCTCACAACAGGTCATATAACGTCATCCCACTGCAGGCAGCTGACGAGCATGATACTGGAGACACCAGTGCTACTTTGTCATCAATGGAGGGTCCTACTTGGCAGAAAGTACCCATTCTCCTTCTGCAGAGACCTGGCAGTCAGAATGGAGCTAAAAAACGATTGGGTAACTCATAGATTTAAAGTGTAATAATAATAATAATAATAATAATAATAATAATAATATGTGGTATTAGATAGTCTTCAGTGTAACACAAATAATGGAAGTAGTAAAAGTAACAAATAACCAGATAATTGAGGCTTTGAGTCACAGGTAACTACATAAAAAAAGACTGAGAATGGTGGCAGCTCGACTGGTATGAGGGGGGTCTGTCGGATGGAGTGGGTGAAGGAGAAGGGAGGTAGGGAGTGAGAGGTGAAGCTAATGAAAGGGGGCTGACAACTAGGAGAAGAGGGAACAGTCAGCTCATTTTGGCTGCAAACAGGGGGATTTGTGCACAAGGCACAATGACAGAGAGAAGTGGTTGGGGTAGGGAGATAAGGTAGAGGATTAAGGATATTGCAGAGAGCAGGGTATGAGTGCATAATGGATGAAATTAGAATCATGGAACAGGGGACAGTGGAAATTGAGGTTGGGATGAGATTGCCGCCAGGAGGAAAGAGGGATCGAAGGGTGTGTTGAAAGAACAATAGTACACATAACACAGAGAAGCTGCTGTTAAGAGGAAGGATCCAGATACCAAGAGTCGTACTGAGCATGTTGTTTTGGGCAGTGTGTTTCACACTGGGTGGTCAGCTCTGCTCTTGGTCACAATTTAGTGGTAGCCATTCATTTGGGTGGAGATTTGGTTGGTGATCATGCCTATATAAAAAGATGTGTAGAAGTTGCAGCAGAGTTGGTGTTTAATATGACAAGCTTTCACTGATGTCCCCACCCTTGGTAGGACACGATATGCTTGTGACTAGACTGGACTAGAATGTGCTGGGTGGATGCATAGTACCCACGAACCCTTGCCATGTGGGTCATGCTCTTGTGGAAGATCCGTGGGGAAGATGCACTGACAAAACATGTTGCTGGAGCACAAAACACCTGCTTCACAACTTGTACCACTAATTGGATTCTTCCCGTAAGCACCAGCTTCTCTGAATTATATATATGATTATCCTTCAGATGACATCCTTCAGTTCCGTAATCCTCCTATACTCAATCTACATTCCTAGCCCCAAAACCATCCCCCACCCCCCACACACACCCTCCTCCACCCTTGCCTCATGTCCTTAACTTTACTTACCCAGCACTCACACCATCCTCTCCACTGTCTCCCTCTTTCTCTGTTCTATCACTTCCTCCTGATCAACTCCTCTAAGTCACTGTGCACTGCACCTTACTCCCCTGTCTGTAGCTGAGCAAATTCACTGATGCCACACTCCTATCTTATGTGCTTGCTGCTTCTCTCTCCCAGCTGTCAGCTACCCTTTCACAGTCCTCCCCTCGCCCTAGTCAAGTTGCTGGTACAAAATATTCAGCTGGGATAATGTAGCCTTGCAGGTGTATATGCAAAATGGGTGTTCTGTCTGCTGTGGAGCAGGATTCATATGAAAGCAAGAAACATTCTTAGCGTTCTTTACGTGTCTTGTCTCAGTACCTCAACTATTTGGTGAGCTGTTACCATTACTTCTTTTGTTTCTCATATTGTAACAATGACTTTACACTAACAAAATTTTGAATGTCTGTATATACTACAAAACAATAACTTCGTAGAAGAACTTAGTAGTTTTTTTATTTTTATTTATTTGTTTATTTTTTAATGTTTCAGCACTTCTAATGTAAAACACAGTTACCGCATTTTCACATTTCATACTAGTAGTATGAAAGTGTGGATTAAACACGTTGAGTTTTGTGTAAGAATTGTATTCATTACATTGAATTGTATTTTGTAGAACATATCTGTCAGTAAAAGAATTTTCCCAAATATGATACAGTTCGGACTTCAAAGAATAAACAGATTTTCTAAAGAGCAAATATGTTGCTTTAAAACTTTAAATTTCGATATCTTTTTTCCGTGGTTCGGTTATGTTGAAATAAATACTATTAGTTGTCTCAAGCTATGCTAAAATTACGTGTGAAAATGTTTCTGGGATTTACATCAATAAGAAAAAGATTGATTGATACTTGCCATATACCAGAGATGTTGAGTCACAGATAGGTACAACATAAAGAATATCAGATAAGTAAGCTTTCAGCCGAAAAGACCTTCATCCAAGTTAGACAAAACACACACACACACACACACGTGCAAACTCTCTCTCTCTCTCTCTCTCTCACTCACACTCACACACACACACACACACACAGGTTCAGTGTCTGGCCTCGGCAGCCAGAGACTGTGGTTATGTGTGTGTGAGCAGCGTTTGCCAGCAGACCTTAAGTTTCCTCGAACGACTGAAAAAACCCTGTCATCGATCTGCATCTTAGGACTATAGTAGGGTTTCGTATAGAGGACATGGAGAATTTCTCTGCACTTCTGTCTTCTTGATGAGTGGTCGTAATCCTCGACTTCGTATGTGATGTCTCGCAAGCAACGAAAGATACAGTAAAGTCTAAAATAGCATTCTAGCAACTTTTACAAAAGTCTCACTTTCTGCACGGGTGTAAAAATCGATACCAAGTATCCTGGGTTGTATCTCACTGGCCAGTAATTGGCATTATAGTGCTCTCAGTCTTGTCTTGGGAGTCCAGGATTTTTATGTGAGCCAGCTGTCTTGCTTCTCTGGTCCTAGCGATGAGGAGTTTCACGTAGTCACCCTGAGTTTCATATGATTGTATCCATTGTCATTTTGGCCTCATGACCAGGGAAGAGAGAGATTGGTGTGAAATCTCAAGTATCCTGCTTCTCTGTGTTATAAGGTAATGTTGTGATGGGCAGTGTTGTATCTCAGTTGCTCTGTTTGACATCAGTGTATATTGAGTGTTTGTCTGCGAACATCAATAGGACAAGATGAGTCCTGAACAATCTTAGTAAGTGGGAATGATAGATCGTGCAGCTAATTCCTGTGTTTGAGGAAGGTTACGCAAACATTCAAAATTACAGAGCCATGTTACTGATGTTGATTTGTTGTAGAACTTGAAATGCAAATTGTGTTTATTTGTAATAATTTATTTTTGAGACTAAAGATTTATGTAGAAGCCTACATTGCTCCCACTTGTTGAGATTCTTCAGGATGCACCTTGACCTATTTGTTCATGAGATCCAAAGGGCTATGAAATTGGGCAATGCGATTGACATGTTACTTAACTCCTGAGAAACCTTTAGTGCAGTAATGTATCTTTATAAACAGAATATCTAGAGAGAGGGAGTGTGAGAGAGAGAGAGAGAGAGAGAGAGAGAGAGAGTGTGTGTGTGTGTGTGTGTGTGTGTGTGTGTGTTTCCTAGGAAATTTTTTCAGCATCAGGAGGTATGTTCAGAATAGAGTAACATGTTACGGCTGTTTTCATTGGGACAAATAGGAGTAAATTTTTAGTTCATTAAGTAAACTTCCCTTACAAAAGCTAATTTGTTTACAAATTTCACATTACTTGTGTGTTAAATACTGTGAGACTTTAAGTAAGCCTTTTGACTAAGATGTATTATTATCATGTTTGCAGGTTTTGGATGTGGTTGGGATATAATTCTTCCTACTGGTTGGGCTATGCCTTTCTGGCAGGCACTGGTATTTAGAGGGGCACGTGTAGGTGGACTGAGAGAGGCCACTGCTCTCAGCTTTGAAGGCCTGAAAGATTTTGGGACTGCTTTTCTGCCTCCTGATACGAAGTCCGGGGCATTAGAAGATACCACTGTAGAAAAACATTTGCAAGACATTCATTTTCGGTTAGTATCATCAAGACGTTTGCAAGATTTTGTTAACATGCTGTATGAATGCTTTCATGTACATATTTTGTGATTACACACAATCCCAGAACATAACTCTGTTATTCCTTGACCATGCTATAGCAGCAACAATAAGAGAGAATGTCCCATTATTCAGTCAGCATATAGGTCATTGTGTGATGTATTATTGTAATTGAGAAGCTACAGTAAAGTGGGAGCATATAAGTAATAGTGACACCAGCTCTGGAGTTAAGTACATTTTTTAAAAAAATTCTCATCTCTGGGCTTCAGTGGTTAGTGTTGTTCATTGGATACCAAAAGGTCTCGAGTTAGATTCTTGGAGACAATCATTGCTTTCTGTTTGGAGAAAAGTCCAGAACAGGTTTGGTGAGACGTAGGAGTTCAGCTAATCCTTCCCTGAATAAAAAGCATTCACATTTGTGCACACATCGGTCATACGGCATTACAGTGAATAACTTTCTCCGTGTTGTCAACAACAGGAGCTTGTTTTATTGGATGATTCAGAATCACCATCTTCGTCTTGCTGAGAAGTGATATCCTGGAGATTTGTTAGTTAAAGGTGTTCCTGTTTGAATGCGTGGTGTTCTCTTGGAACATTTATTGGTTTGATTTGGTTTATGGTAATCAAATGTTTTTTGCGTTAGAAAATGGTGATGTCATCAACTAGCTCTTGCGTGATATAGCACTTTCTGCAGCATCTGTAGTATAAAAAATATATAAGGGGCCCTCAAAATGAAATGAGCCAGAGGCTGTGAAATGAAAACACCTGGCAGTATTGAAGTGCTATTGCTTACGGAAGACATGAGGACAGAGCAAGCACGTGCACATGTTGACTTTCCACTGCACTCTGAAAACAGAGAAGCGGAAGCTTCAAAAGAAGAGCAAAGGGTGGAGTGCATTTCTTTGCAGCAGGAGTGCAGGGAATGGAAATTCATCAAAGAATGCCACAAGTGTGAGAGTAGCACTCATGTCCTTTGCAGTTCTGAGACTCAGTCTGACCTCTGCAGCTGTGGCTGCCACTGTATCTTGTCAGTCTTCAATAACGAGGGCATCCACCTTGCTGGACATTAGTAATATGTTGTGGCATTCCAGATGATGCATCATCAGCCAGTGACCTCCAATCATACTTCCTTGACTAACTTTTGCCACATTTTGACCATTGCAACAGACATGTAGTGCTCTCAGTACACTTATGCCATTCTTTGATACATTCCCATTCCCCACACTCCTTCTGCTGTAAGGAAATGCACTCCACTCTGTTGCTCTTCTTTTGAAGCCTCAATTTCTCTGTTTTCACTCTACTGAATGGGCTGGACTGTCAATACATGCACATGCTCATTTTGTCGTCATGCAGGTGTGCGCCTATGTCCCTTTAGTGGTGAATTTGGTGCTTCAGCACTCTTGTATGGACCTCGCCTTCTTCTTTCTGCATTAGCATTATGATCCCTTTATCTGTTTTCATTTTACAGCCTCCAGCTTGATTCTTTTTGCACCCTCCTTACAGACAGTTCACTTTTTTTATCTGTTGACATCATACGTCTACTGCCTTCAAAAAAATTCATTTTGTTGCTGAGATACATGTAAATTTGTGGAACAAGCATTTGGATTTTTATAGGGAAAGACATCGACTTAAACTTAACTCTGCCACCAAAAACCACTTATGAAATACTTTCTTATGTCTGTCAGTCTGATAGTTTATATGGAATCCAACATGTTTAGACAGCCATTGCAATACTCAGAATGTGTATATTAGTAACACTTTCACTGTAATAACGATAGCTAAATGCGCACACAACTTAATGTAACATCACTTGAATGTTGGAACAGGAAATATTTAATTGGACTGTCTCATATACATGGGTATCCCTAGTTCATGAGAAAGCTGATGAAGCCCACCAGCATGGAAGTTTCAGAAAATCGTATGCCCAATAAGCAACATTCGATTTGTCTACTGATTCCCCACCTAACACGTCAGGGGACTGGTCTCTAGTAAAGTCCTGGAAGGAAAAATGTGACATTTGTTACCAGCCCATCAGGGACATCCACAGATATCTTCTGATGTAGGTGTCTCTGTTGTTGACTTTTAGGTTGATTCTCGGTCCTCTAGCTCCGCCACATTGTTGTGTCATGATCTTTTTCTCATTCCACTGGTATCATGCATGCTCAGTGTGCCAATACTCTGCACTCACTGCTTGATACTACTACATAGAGGATCTATTATATGAAGCAGTTCGGGATGGGAGTATTAGGATAATTGGGTTTTCAAATGTTTATGAAAACATATTGTAACAGTGTTCACAGTAATATGAAGCAAAGAAACATGGGATTAAAGACAAACTGTACACATATATTTTAGATCATATTCCTTACAAATAACTCAGAGAACTGACTCTAGTTTGAAAAGTTTGTTTGCCTATAAAGTAGGCCTACAGTTTGGACAGT
The DNA here is from genome assembly GCF_023864275.1 of Schistocerca cancellata. NCBI lineage: Eukaryota > Metazoa > Arthropoda > Insecta > Orthoptera > Acrididae > Schistocerca > Schistocerca cancellata. The sequence continues at coordinate 493,403,233 of NC_064628.1, read as the reverse complement.
GCCATTTTCTTCTTGCTGTTCCAAGCACTTAACAGCAATTTTCAGAGCAATGAAAAGCTTACTCACTGGATGGTCCTTTCTTTGCATGGACCTAGTTGCTAGGTACCTCCTTGTTGTCTTGTTAGTCGATAAGAGCAACAATTATTTCATCACCTATTAATAAACAATAACCTGGGTTATTAATGTGACATGTCAGATCACATTCCTCAAAACCCTGAAAATTCTTTAATCTGTTCAGTTTGGATACGACTTGGCTGCTTGGTGGCTGTCCAGGTACAGTGATAAACTCATGTGATGGAAGGAACTTATTCCAAACTTGATACACTGTCTAAATCGTGAATTTCCACAATTTTCACAGCTTTTCTGTGCAAGCTTCGATTCTCATTATGAAGTACACACGGGAAGTTTGTACTGTCATCACATCTGCTTTTAAGGTTCAATATTGTTGTATTTTAAACTTATTTCTGAGCTGAGCTTGATCGACTATCAAGTTTCTTCAGCTGGTCAGATATTAGGATTTGCAGTTTCTAGGGTTTTGTACTCACATAGAGCAATATCATATTATTGTTATTGGTTGTTACTTTGTGTACCATTCTATCATCTGCATTAGTTTGGGGGCCTGCTCTGTTGTGTACATAAGTAGAAACCTGTGATTTAGCATGAGTATATCCTGTTCTTGCATAGTTTCTTGTAGCTCCATCCTCATTTGTCCTTTATAGCACTGTGCCACATCACCAATTTGGCAGTTGCATCTGCAGTCAGTTTATCGCCTAGCTTTCCTGAATTTCATCATAACATTATGGTTCTTGTAAACTTGAGAAATCTTATTAAACGGCGTCTATTCAATATAACAGTACGTTTCTGTGCATTTATTTCGTAAAAGAACATTTGTAGTTCCTACAGGAAAGTTTGTTACTTTGCCATTCTGAAGTACTGTTTCTGTATGAATTGAGTGTCTATACTGACATCTTCTTTAGCAAGACATTTTGAATGTGGAAACTTGAATTTGGATGACCAAAAGGTAAGTAAATAATGATCCAGCTGAAAACAAAATGCAAACAAAGTACTGACAGCTAGTCTCAGTAGATAAATAAAATCAAAGGAACATGGGAACTTTCATTGTAGGAGACAGATTCAGTGTAGAAGAAGACTGTGTCGAAAAACATTGGGGAGTATTTACACTTCATAGACAGCCACTACTGTCCTTTTGACAAGATTGAATTGGAACATTTAACTTGAGCATAATAAATGTAAGAAGAAACATGTTATCCATCATATGTTGCTTATCATACAGGCACTAAGGTGATGAACTCTACAAGGAACAACCACGATGAATGACATTTAAAAAAATTATGAAATTCAGTGCTAAAGAGACTATAGAGAACGTCACTGAAAAATATTGATTTCTTGTGCAGCTGATAAGAAGAAATAAAGGAGGTTCCACTAGAAAAGATCTTTCAGGGCATTCAAATCTGCTGTAAAATCACAGAGCATTTCAAAAACTTACTCGCACATTGGTGCCTGCCAACATAGAAAACAAAACAACTGGAACAAAGTTAACATTTAAAAAAAATATTCATGTAGAAAGATCATAACCTGCCAATACCATTTGATCAGTCTACAAACTCGTAGGGAAGTAAATTAAATGAATGTCCCCAGTGGAAAAAGGTAATTGGAACTGATGAAAAGCAACAGTGAACTAGACCTTGACCGACTTCCTATTAGGTTTTAATTTATTGCATTTATAACGAATTTTTTCATCTTGTAACCACATTAAAGTCCAAATTCGAAAGCAGGGTCATCAGTAAAGTACAATACTTGGCACTGCAAGCTCTTTATTACAAAAAGCAATGTAGGGTCAGAACAGAACAAACTCCCAGAAGGAGTGTGTTGTTGTTTATACAGATGTTGACTATTCCAGAACATACAAACATTAGAAATTTTGAGAATCTCTCAAAAATGATGAATACTGAATAACAAGTATTTGTTGATGGCTGTGTTTGAACTGGTGACCCACAGGACACCAGCCAGTGGTACTAACAGCTATGCCACACTGCATGCACCACAGCTTGTGGCATTGTTACCTGTTCTGGAGAAACAGCAACCTGTGTTTCAGAACTTCTCGTTGGAGCCGACTACATCACCCTGGTTCTAGATCTTGCCAATGGTTGTCTGTATGGGCAGCACTGGTAGATCCTTACATTCTGGTTGTGTCGCCACATTCCCATCATTGCAGAATAAGCATCAAAGGTAGCCCCCCCCCCCCCCCCCCCCCCCCCCCCCCCCCCCCCCCCCCCCCCCGAAGCATTGCGGTCATCAAGCATGCCTTCTGTTTTCTTGAATGAGAAGCCCCCACATCACTCTGTGCCTGAGAACTGTAGTAGGGCTTCATATGGAGGATACAGATTATGTCTCTGTACGTTTGTCTTCTTGATAAAAGAGTCATAATCAGCGACTTTGTATGTGATGCCCAGCTAGTGAGAAGGGATACAGTACCAAAATAACGCTTTAATAATTTTTCTGGTAGTCCATCTTTCCACACAGCAACACTCTTTGTCTTTCTCCTCAGTGTCCAGGGTCTGTATGTTAGCTAGCTGTCTTATTTGTTCAGTCCTGGTGATGAGACATTCCACATAGTCGTCCTGAGTATGGGAACAGTGTATCCATTGCAACCATGGAGCAGAAACAACTGTTTGAAGCCTGTAGTAACTTGGTTCACTATGTGGTATACAAATAGCACTTTGGCAGTACTGTATTACAATCTCTCTGTTACCCATCAGCATACGTTGAGGACACATCTGCCAAAATATTATTAAAGTATTCTGTGAGTCCATTCATCTGTGGGTGGTAGGCAGTAGTCTTCGTAGGCAGGTGATGTGACATTCTCTCTGATACTAATCTTGACTGGAAAATTTTTCCATGATCAGAGATCTTCACAAGGGGTGCTCCATGCCTCAGAATTACATCTTCTACAAGGAACTTTCAGTTTCCAGATATTCAGCAGTCAGCTGCAATTGACAGGGTAGTGTGTGAGGTAGTCGGTGCAGACTGTTGTCCATTTATTCCTATTTGTCAACTTCAGGGATCTCCTCAAGAGGTCAATTCCAATTCAGAGGAACAGCGCTACTGCAGACGGAAATGGTACCAGGTGCTCAGGAGGTAATTGAGTCGTGTGCTTCTGTCGTCGCCGGTATTCCTGACGGTGGCTCACGTAGTGTCCAACAGATTGCTGGAGATCTGGTCAATGATACCTAGAGCTGAATCTGTCTAAGAGTTCCCACGAATGCAGAGTGACCTGATACAGGAGGGTTGTGGAAATACTTAAGGGTAGCTGGCTGTAGATAAACTTGGGTGACAAGCAACTATTTCTGTGCCACTGAGTCATAGTTCCTTTTATACAGTGTTCTATTTATTAATTGGAATTCTCTTGTGGTCTGGTTCTTCTCCTTCAATGTGTCAATGGTTCTTCCCTATGTTCCAACAGCAATGTCATTTAGTGCAGCAGCGACGGAGATTTCATCCACACCACTGTGTTCTGTTAAAGGGTTCCTTGAGAGCCAGTCTGCATTCTTGTGTTTGCATCCACTTTTATATACCACTGTGATGACATACTTCTAAAACCTCTGTGCCCATCTCTAATTCTGAAGCCTCGGTGTCCATCTCGAAAGTCGATCCGACAGATCCTCAGGCTGTTCAGCCAGCATAGTGTGTGGTGGTCTGCCACAGTGGTGAATGGTTTTGCAAATAGATGTAGCTGCAACTTGTTGATGCCTCAAACAACTGAAAGGTGCCCTTTTTTTGGTTGTAAAATAGTTCATCTCGAATTTGCAGAGTACTCGGGAAGCATGTCGTCATCTCAGCATGATACTGAATTTGCACTAGAAAGGTGCTGTAGCGTGATCTTTAGCATTGGGTGTTGGCATTCTCATTGTACTATGCTAGGACTGGAGATGATGTCAGTGAAACAATTTTCTTGCACTTCGTTCCAGGAAAATTTGCACTCCCTGCAGAAGCTCTTGTTAGGGACATGCCTTGGTACAGAAGTTGTTTTTGAATCACGAGTAGTAAAAGCACATTGAGAAAACTTATCACGTTACAAATGTGCAAAGGAGTCAGAAAATCTGTGTCTATTCTTATTTTGTGTGGATCATGTTGGACTCAGTCACTATTCTTTGGGTGCCCTGACATTTTTATTTATTGGGTGGCGAAGAGGCATTTCTCAGATTTAGGCAAAAGCCTTCAATATGAAATACTTCAGCACGATTGTCAGCAGCTTAGACATTCTTCAAATTTCTTAAAAAAACAAAAAAGTCATTGCATCCAGATAACAAAGAAACATCATCCACCTGTGTCAAAGTGGGGTGTCCAGCATACATTCGAAGGTGACTGGAGTGTTTACACAGTCCAAATGGCTTTGAACTCAGAGAGACCATCCGGTGTGATGTAGGCAGTATTTTCCTGGTCACCATTGTCAACCTCAATTTACCAGTAGCCTGTTTGCATGTGCATAGTTGAGAAAAATTTTGCTCCTTTCGAGCAGCTTTGGATGTCATTAGTCTGAGGCAATGTTTAGACATTTTTCTGGATTTTGTTCAGTCATCAGTAGTCGACATAGAAAGGCCACATGCTATCATTAGTCTTCATAAGGAGCACACAGGAGAGGACCAAGGACTATCCTTAGGTTCAATGATATCTTGCAGCATCTTCTCCACTTCCTCCCAAATTATGCACCATTCAACTGGTGACACCAAATATGAGCGTTGGGTAATCATGGATGGTCCCCGGGTTAATGTAGTGTTTTACATGGACCATTAAGTCTGTCTTTCCTCCACTCCAGATTTGAAACCATGTGAAAAGTCGTGCAGAATGGCTAACACTCAATCACGTAAATCATCGGTCAGTTCATATCTTATTGGCAGTTCAGTAGCTTCCACTCCTGTATTTTCTGTAGTGGTAGCAGAGCACAATATTTCGTCAGTGCTACTGAACTGCCCATCCAGGACTGGTTTGGCTGTTCCTACACACATACCTTTAGGGACAGCCCGGGGTTCTCCTTGACCATCTGCAGTGCTTATGATAAATCACTGCTATTTAGATTTCATTTTGTGAGTCTGTAACTTTTTGTAATCAACAAAGTTTCACAGTTTTAATGAGCATCTTCGTAGCGTTTTCTTCAATGGCAAAAAATCACAGAGCGAAATCTCTGTTCTGTGTGCTTGTTGGAATAGCTTTATCCACCTGAGCTGTGATCTTCAGCAGTCTGTGACTGCTTGTGATGCCCGCAAGAAGTCCAGTCAGAGAATAAGATTATGACTACGTTTTGGTAAAACTACAAATTCAAAGGGGTGCATTCTGACATTGACATCTTGCACTACATTTACTGTCAGCTGGATGTATTTCCCTGTTGCGAATTTCAGCACAGTTGCTTACTATTGCACAACATTATCTTCTTTACCTGATGAGGATAAAAAGGAAGCCCCTGAGTCAGCTTGTGTCCCCACAGGATGGCAATTGCTGATGCCAAGATTCCCTGAACCTTGGTGACCATCGTCCACGGTGGATTTTTATCCATGGCCGCCTCCCCTTCATAGATGGTCGCCTTACGTAGTTTTCTTGAATTCAACTGCGAGACAAGTGGCTGTTTCCTCTGTACAGTAATGGGGAACAGCTGTGGCATATTGAGGAGTGACTTATTCAGTGTATGGCAATGGACTTTGTCCTGGAGTTCGGTTGTAATCATCTGTAATTGACTGGCTTGAATAGAACTGTAGTGATGTTTGACATCTGGCAGTGTAGTAGCCATTGAAAACTCGGCTTTTTTTTCTCTACAGTAACATATAACTTATCCGGGGTGCCCACAGAGGACAAATACCAGCATGCTGTCCTCTGTCCTTCAAATGTCTGTTGTTTTGCAGGGTGTTCTACTTGATGGAAGAGTTGGTTGTGCTTGGGTTGGTCATGTGCTGGGTTGCCAGTTGATGGCTGCAACGTAAGTCAGAGAAGGCTAGGTCCATTCTTGCTGGCTCATTCGTCTGGTATCTGAAATTATTGCTAAAGATCGATACACCTCTTCTTCAATATTCTTTATTATCTCCTGACGCATGGGTTTGACATTCATGGCTGTTATGTCTTGTGTGTACTTAGTCCAACAGTTCTGATCTCCGTAAACTGCTGTATCACTTTTCTCACTACATGGAGTGTGAGAGAGATGAGGTCGTAGTCTTCCTGCCATAGTGACAATATTTCAGAGTCGGTCATACTTCTTTCATCCAATTATTTTCTGTTGAATTTCCTCAATGCACTGGCATCACTTGAATTCTTCTGTTGTTGTGATGTCCTTTACCAGAAGAGCTTGATATGTCTTTTGTGACTCCTTTCATTAGATGTTGAGATTTTGTTGGCTTCTGTCATATTCCAGTGGAATTCACAGTGTGGCATAGGGCCGAAACATTGTTTATGTAGGACTGTGTAACTTCCTCATAACAGTAGGCCCTGTTCTTAAACGTTCATGCACCAAGCAAACTTGCTGCTGATTCTCACTGAATGTTATCTTCAGTTTAGCTTGGAATTTGTTCCTACAATTAAGCTTCTCTTTGCTGTCCTTGAACCACTGCTTTGCTATGCTGCCTGAGTGAAAGTACACATTTGCCACACACAATATGTCATCCCATCTGTTGTGTTTGGCTAATCAGTTATGCCCTTTAAGCCAATTTGTCAGGTTCCATCAGAGTCTCTCGAAAACACTGATGAATGCCTGGTGTGCAGTGGACCTGTTGCTGTATGCGGAGCCACAGTTATTTAGGTCTTTTAAAGTACCTGGCATCTCCACTGAACAATGTCATATAAAACCCACACTCAAGTCTGAACCTGAAAGCAGTGCCATCAGTGAAGTACAGCTGTTAGCACCTTTATTACCAACCCGAGAACAGAACTGCCTCCTGGACAGAGACTTCTGATATTTATAAAAAACTTGACTATTCCAGAATAGCAAACATTACAAAAATAAGAAATTCTGAAAGCATTCCAGGAATTATAAATACTAAATAACAAATAATTACTGGTAGTAGGGTTTGAATTGGCAACCAACAGCACGCATGTGCCACAGCTCGCAGCAATATTAATATTTTTCTGAGCTTCAGTCTATTGCAGTGATGGTAGAAAAAAAATGCTGAACTGCAGACCATTTTCAGTAATATCAGACAGTTCAGGGATGTAATGACCTGCTGTGGTCCCAAAGACAATGAGCAACCTTTAAAAAATGTTTTGTCAATTAGCACCTGGTAGATGCTCATTATGTCAAGCATATACTGAGGAAATGTGACAGAACCAATAATACTCACTGTGTGGAAGTTGTGTAAGAACATAACAATCATCTTGGACTGGTTACTGAAAAAGCTAAAGAAAAATGTCAATCTGCTTTATAACTGACTTTAAATAAATTTGTGTGGTGAATTAAAACTCACGGTAAGTATACATAAATGCAAAGTAATTTGTATATAAAGAAGATACAAGTACTATATCTGTTAATGACAGAATTAAAAGTCAGTATCTGGACTCTGTCAGATCATTTAAATATTGCAGTGTGATGTTAGAAAGTATCTGAAAGTTGAATGAACATGGAAAAATCAGCTGTAGGAAAAAGAATTTGAAGTCTGAAGAGTTTTAAAGAATATTCTAAAAAAATATATACGTCAGTGATGGAGATATTATGAATCTCTCCCATGCAACTTACTCCTTATTACTGCTCCAAGGTTTGGCTTCCAGAAAGAGTGAATTGAGAGATGTTTTATTAACATTGTTACTGCTTGGTTCACTATATCCAAAATGCACTGGGAATAAATATGAGGTGCTCTACAAACACAATTGAGAACTGGTAGGAGGGGACTGATCATATCACAAGAAATACTATTGTTAAATGTAGACAGTATTCTGGAGAAAATATGAAAAAAATTAAAATATATCTTTTGTACACTTTGATTAAGACAAGGCAGTAGAATAATTTAAGTAGTGAAGGTAACAATTCACTGAATAGTACGGATGTTGAGTGACTGAAATGCACATAAAGAAGACAGAACTTTACTAGCTTTCAGAGACACCTTTTTAGAGCTAGGAGCCCCCCCCCCCCCTCTCCCACACACACCTGTATGACTGTATTGTGCAGGCAAGATTGCAGCTTGAATGGGGTGAGGGGTTGTATCTTGGCAGAGTGAGTGATGGGAGAAAGGGGGTGTGGGAGTGTGGGGAAGGGTGGCTGATTTTTGGGAGAGAGAGTAAGCTCATGATAAGAATGCGAGAGGGTGAGGCAGCAGGAGCACAGGATTGGAATGCTGCATGGACTCAACAGAAGGTAATGGGTGAACAGTCAAAGTGGTCATGGCCTATGCTACAGGGTGCTGCAAAAGTTCCATGTGACCATGTTGGTCAAGGTTACGTGTCTGCTTAAGAAAGGCAAGAAGGAAAATGTAGGGAAAGATGTGGACAAACAATAACAGAGATAGGACAGATGACATGAGGTGTAGGACGGAAGGGAGCCATGTGGCGATGAGAGATTATGATACATGTGCAAGCATATGGCCAGTCACTGTTCTCTTGTGTATTGAATAGGGAAGATAATGACCTATAATAATGCAAAGTACCCTCGGCAACTTGTTTAGCTGCAAATGACAGAAAAATTAATGGCATAAAAGACAAGAAAGAAAATAAGTGTGGGATTGAGACGGTGAGAGGAGTTCATAAAAATATTTGGAGATGGGGCCTGTAATGGTGTACAGGAAACAAGGTGTGCAGCAGGGCCTAAGTATTCATTACACTTCCAGTTTCCTTATTTGAAGCCACTTTTAATTTCTCGTCTGTTATTGGAATTTAATATCTCTCTAGTTCTGCTGTGCTCTCTTCTGTTTTTCGGATCATATGTGCCTTCTCTAGTTAACCTTTGTATGGCCTCATTTCCCATTCTTTACAGATTTTTATAATTCAGTTGGGTAGTATTATGTTCTTTCTCCTGGAACACCACTGATTGGTATGCTTTAGTTACTGGGCTGCCAGTGCTACACTTCGTGTCTGTTTTACATGCAATTGTATGACATGAAACCAGAAAAACAGTAGAATAGACTTGTATAATCATTTGCTAGTACTACCACATAGTGGTGAAATCCTTATGGGTAAACATTCTACAAACTGGACAGGATCTTAAACTGAGTATTTTCAGATAGGGAAATGAACATTAAAGGTGGTACAAGGTCCTGAATGAGCTGTGTGTGTGTGAGGCAGTTATTCATAAACTGTTTTGTAATGAACAATTACTTATCGTATCAGTTTTCATGATGCTACCTTTAAAAACCACACACAAATATCTGTAAATTGTCCACGCTAAAGTTTATCAGTGTGTGATTGGTTGTCGAAGATGGAGTGTTTTTGGATTACGCATCAGCCAAAATGGAAGAAATTTATAAGTGCTTATAGGAACAGGAGGCCAAGACTCTTGACACATAGTTGTTCGTTTAGTAGAATTTTAAATGTAGGATTGTATGAGGTGATTTATCAATAAGCACCTATGGAATACCCTCTTCAAAGAACACGGGGTTAGTGGTTCTGATAGGGCAGTAGTTACATAAACAACATATTCAAGCAGTAGAGTTAAGTGACTTTGAACCCACAGTTCAGTTATGTCAGTAGAGTATACTGTAGTGCCCGAATCAAGACTGGTAGTCATAAGTTTGAACAGGTGCTTTGAGCTTAAGTTAGTTCTTTGTGTTAAGAAGACTATCTAGCCGTTTCTGACCATTAGTTCCTGATCTCAAAATATTCAATTCAGGACCTGTGAATTCTTTATTGTTTTGCCCTAAAGGATTGAGACATTCTTCACGTCTCAGATCTTACTGTTATTTAGAAATAACTTGGACATAATGCACTGACAGATCCCTGTTCTTTACACAGTACAGAAAAGCAAATAGCAAAGTTGTTAAAATCATGGAACTGGAGGCTTAGTGCTACTCTTACTTTTCATGTAAAGAACAGCTTTTGAACAAATAAGCAAGATGTTATTTCAGTATTAAACTAACAAAATTTTATATCACACTTTATTGTTTAGCTTGTTGTTAACTTTGATGTTCTCAACACCATTACCTCACCCCAGGCCTTTTCTCCATTAAAGAAATGAACCTTTAAGTTCTATGAACACCAAACACACAAGATCAAACAATGGAAAATCCAGGATGGAATGCAACAGTATTGTGAAGGAAAGCTGCTACTCACCATATAGCGGAGATGCTGAGTCGTGATAGGCACAACAAAAAGATTCACACAATTAGAGCTTTCAGGCCTTTGTCAGCAATAGACGCGCGGGCGCGAACGCGCACTCACACACACACACACACACACACACACAAGCGCAAACGCAACTTGCACACACGTCATATTGTTAAACTCACAAGATCTACTTATTTGGCACCCATTTTATTGCAGCGACGATATAGGACATACCTAATACAAACCAGTATAAGGTATTACATTTTTACATTCTTGTACAAAATAGGGGCACATAAAAGATGATTTGTTAGGTCAGATAGCTTTCTTATCAACAACTCTTGTTGTTGTTGTTGTTGTTGTTGTTGGTGTGGTCTTCAGTCCTGAGACTGGTTTGATGCAGCTCTCCATGTTACTATATCCTGTGCAAGCCTCTTCATCTCCCAGTAACTACTGCAACCTACATCCTTCTGAATATGCTTAGTGTATTCATCTGTTGGTATCCCTCTACGATTTTTACCCTCCACACTGCCCTCCAATACTAAATTGGTGATCCCTTGATGCCTCAGAACATGTCCTACCAACCAATCCCTTCTAGTCAAGTTGTGCCACAAATTTCTCTTCTCCCCACTCCTATTCAATACCTCCTCATTAGTTATGTGATCTACCCACCTAATCTTCAGGATTCTTCTGTAGCACCACATTTCAAAAGCTTCTATTCTCTTCTAACTATTTGTCGTCCATGTTTCACTTCCATACATGGCTACACTCCATACACAAATACTTTCAGAAACGACTTCCTGACACTTAAATCTATACTCGATGTTAACAAATTTCTCTTCTTCAGAAACGCTTTCCTTGCCATTGCCAGTCTACATTTTATATCCTCTCTACTTCGACCATCATCAGTTATCTTGCTCCCCAAATAGCAAAACTCCTTTACTACTTTAAGTGTCTCATTTCCTAATCTAATTCTCTCAGCATCACCCGACTTAATTCGACTACATTCCATTACCCTCGTTTTGCTTTTGTTGATATTCTTCTTATATCCTCTTTTCAAGACACTGTCCATTCCATTAAACTGCTCTTCCAAGTCCTTTGCTGTCTCTGACAGAATTACAATGTCATCGGCAAACCTCAAAGTTTTTATTTCTTCTCCATAGATTTTAATACCTACTCCAAATTTTTCTTTTGTTTCCTTCACTGCTTGATCAATAACATCGGGGAGAGGCTACAACCCTGTCTCATTCCCTTCCCAACCACTGCTTCCCTTTCGCGCCCCACGACTCTTATAACTGCCATCTGGTTTCTGTACAAATTGTAAATAGCCTTTCGCTCCCTGTATTTTACCCCTGCCACCTTCAGAATTTGAAAGAGAGTATTCCAGTCAACACTATCAAAAGCTTTCTCTAAGTTTACAAATGCTAGAAACATACGTTTGCGTTTCCTTAATCTAGCTTCTAAGATGAGTCGTAGGGTCAGTATTGCCTCACGTGTTCCAATATTTCTACGGAATCCAAACTGATCTTCCCCGAGGTTGGCTGCTACTAGTTTTTCCATTCGTCTGTAAAGAATTTGCGTTAGTATTTTGCAGCTGTGACTTATTAAACTGATAGTTCGGTAATTTTCACATCTGTCAAAACCTGTTTTCTTTGGGATTGGAATTATTATATTCTTCTTGAAGTCTGAGGGTATTTCGCCTGTCTCATATATCTTGCTCACCAGATGGTAGAGTTTTGTCGGGACTGGCTCTCCCAAGGCTGTCAGTAGTTCTAATGGAATGTTGTCTACTCCCAGAGCCTTGTTTTGACTCAGGTCTTTCAGTGCGCTGACAAACTCTTCACGCAGTATCATATCTCCCATTTCATCTTCATCTACATCCTCTTCCATTTCCATAATATTGTCCTCAAGTACATCGCCCTTGTATAGACCCTTTATATACTCCTTCCACCTTTCTGCTTTCCCTTCTTTGCTTAGAACTGGGTTTCCATTTGAGCTCTTGATATTCATACAAGTGGTTCTCTTTTCTCCAAAGGTCTCTTTAATTTTCCTGTAGGCAGTATCTATCTTACCCCTGGTGAGACAAGCCTCTACATCCTTACATTTGTCCTCTAGCCATTTCAGCTTAGCCATTTTGCACTTCCTGTTGATCTCATTTTTGAGACGTTTGTATTCCTTTTTGCCTGCTTCATTTACTGCATTTTTATATTTTCTCCTTTCATCAATTAAATTCAATATTTCTTCTGTTACCCAAGGATTTCTAGCAGTCCTCGTCTTTTTACCTACTTTATCCTCTGCTGTCTTCATTACTTCATCCCTCAAAGCTACCCATTCTTCTTCTACTGTATTTCTTTCCCCCATTCCTGTCAACTCTTCCCTTATGCTCTCCTTGAAACTCTTTGCAACCTCTGGTTCTTTCAGTTTATGCAGGTCCCATCTCCTTAAATTCCCACCTTTTTGCAGTTTCTTCAGTTTTAATCTACAGTTCATAACCAACAGATTGTGGTCAGAGTCCACATCTGCCCCTGGAAATGTCTTACAATTTACAACCTGGTTCCTAAATCTCTGTCTTACCATTATATAATCTAACTGAAACCTGTCAGTATCTCCAGGCTTCTTCCATGTATACAACCTTCTTTTATGATTTTTGAACCAAGTGTTAGCTATGATTAAGTTGTGCTCTGTGCAAAATTCTACCAGGCGGCTTCCTCTTTCATTTCTTCCCCCCAATCCATATTCGCCTACTACGTTTCATTCTCTCCCTTTTCCTACTATCGAATTCCAGCCACCCACGACTATTAAATTTTCGTCTCCCTTTACTATCTGAATAATTTCTTTTATTTCATCATACATTTCTTCAATTTCTTTGTCATCTGCAGAGCTAGTTGGCATATAAACTTGTACTGTTGTGGTAAGCGTGGGCTTCGGGTCTATCTTGGCCACAATAATGTGTTCACTGTGCTGTTTGTAGTAACTTACCCGCACTCCTATTTTTTTATTCATTATTAAACCTACTCCTGCATTACCCCTATTTGATTTTGTATTTATAACCCTGTATTCCCTTGACCAAAAGGCTTGTTCTTCCTGCCACCGAACTTCACTAATTTCCACTATATCTAACTTTAACCTATCCGTTTCCCTTTTTAAATTTTCTAACCTACCTGCCTGATTAAGGGATCTGACATTCCACACTCCGATCCGTAGAACGCCAGTTTTCTCTCTCCTGATAACGATGTCCTCCTGAGTAGTCCCGGCCCGGAGATCCGAATGGGGGACTATTTTACCTCCGGAATATTTTACCCAAGAGGACGCCATCATCATTTAACCATACAGTAAAGCTGCATGCCCTCGGGAAAAATTACGACCGTAGTTTCCCCTTGCTTTCAGCCGTTCGCAGTACCAGCACAGCAAGGCCGTTTTGGTTAATGTTACAAGGCCAGATCAGTCAATCATCCAGACTGTTGCCCCTGCAACTACTGAAAAGGCTGCTGCCCCTCTTCAGGAACCACACGTTTGTCTGGCCTCTCAACAGATACCCCTCCGTTGTGGTTGCACCTGCGGTACGGCTATCTGTATCGCTGAGGCATGCAAGCCTCCCCACCAGTGGCAAGGTCCATGGTTCATGGGGGGGTGGGGGGGGGGGGGGGGGGCAACACCTCTTAATAAACAATATTTTGCTGTAGCGTAAGAAATACTACGGTTTGTATTTTTGTAAAATCGAAGTTTCATTTGTTTATTTGATTGTTTCCACCATTCATGACCTACTTTTCAGTAAAACTCCAGTTAGAAGTTGCTCTTATGAGGGTTATTCCATAAGTCATTGCAACTATGGTATATCTTGTGATAATGTGACAACATGAGAATTCCATTATGTGTGCGGAACTGGTATGGTGGTGTGTGTATCTGAATGCCAATATAAAATAGAGTTCCAGTACAGGAGGTCGTGGTAAAGGTTGAAATGAAGAACAGGGATTGGAACTCTGTGTAAATTTATTGTGCATGAGTACAAATGGAAGAAAAAGAATCAAAATCAACTAATTTGCTTCAGAATAGTCCCCCATTGCGTACTCACAGCATTGCCAATGTGGGAGAAGCCATTGAATGCCACTGGCATTGCCATCAATGTGTGCCTCCTGTTGCCAAAATGCCGTAAGGACTTTTGCCCTGTTTGCAAAGTGCCTCTCCTGCAATGGTTTCCTCAGTTGTGGAATGAATTCAAAGTCACAGAGACTGAGTTCTGGTGAGTAAGGTGGGTGGGGGACACCATCCATCTTGCAGCACATCAAATTCACATTGAATGATCCATCCTTGCATGCAGTCACAATCTGTCAGTTGATTTCGGTAGTGTTTGCCGCAGGGTTTTGAATATTTACTGTGAATATGGTGATGCCAATCATTCACATGAAATACCATGGTTTTCATGCCTTATGGAATGACCCTTGGATATACACAGGCTGTAATCCACAGTGGCTAAATGATGGATGGAATTGTAGTCTAAGGAAATTAAACACATCTATAGAAACAAATATAAGCAGACTGAAATATTTTATCAAAGTGTGGAAAATCCAATACTGAATTTCCAAATATTTTATATATTTGAAAATCTTTATCTTCTTGTAGTGATTTGTTTTCATGCAATCTTTGTTCAAATATAATTATTTTTGAACACTATTTAAAAAAGTATTTAAAAAACAAAGTGTGTGCAGTTGATATCTAAGACTCTGCACTGCTCTACATTAATAAAGAAGTTCTGGTATGGTTTTTCAACTATTACAGCTATTTTCTCCCCTGGTCTCTTAAAATGTGAAAACAATTTGGAACTTTACGTTGAATTTGAGATACTTTGGAATGAAAAAAGCTCTGTAAACCTATTTCGGTCCAGTTTTCTAGAAACTCATGTGTCCACTTTTTGTTACCCAGCCCCACATTTCAATTTGTTTAATTTATTTATTTCTTTTAATGTGTTTTCCATGTGTCAGTTACGGTGAAAGCCAACATGGTTCTTTAAAAGGGGCACAGCCAATTCCTTCAACCTCATTATCGTATCCAAACATTTGCTTAGTTCCTAATAACTTCATTGACTTACAATTTCTTCAGTACATTAAACTGTTTGTTTACAATGTTCATTCATAATTTCTGGAACGTACTTCATTAGTCCTATTTCTCTTCCGGTATTCTTTCCCTAGCCATTTAACAGTTTCCAGCAGCAACTAACAAGTTACTAACTTACCTGGTTTTCACCCTCTCCACTGCCAAGCACCCCCGACCTTCTCAACTTTGGACGTTATACGGTCCACTTCACACTATTTATCCCTCATGACATCTTTATCAAATTGAGGTGTTATCTGAACATTGGTTATTTATCTCCTTTGAAGTTTAATATTGTTAAGTTTAGTGATGTCTGTACAACAAGATAGTTAACACTATAGCAAACATCCCTTTATGGCTAAGTGTAATATTAAGTTGAATGTTGTCCACTGATGAAATGCATTTACAGTTTTAATTTTAGTTGCTGCCTTATAAATATCTTTTCTAGATGAATACACATGAAAGGGTGATAATTTATTTTTCTTCTCCAGGTTGCCACCTGACAAACGACCAAATTTTGCTACACTTGGTATTGTAAGTCCCTTTAAATGTCCATGGAATTTACTTATAAATGAGTGGAGTGATGAGAATTTTGATGAACAAGATAAAAATTACTTAAACCAAATGTCATTTTATGTATTAAGGGACAGAAAGAAACTAGATGAATTGGAATGTGAACTACATATAAACAGCAAAAAGAAAAAGCCTTCTTTTGACATGGGAACCCTTTTTGATTCAGATGATGACAAGAAATGCCTAGTACCAGTATGTGTTGTGTTGAAAGATAAAGGAGTTCCAACTGATTTTTCCATAATTTGTGTTCCAACTGATGAGGACTTGAAAAGATTATCATCTTGTGAATCATTTCCAGGACCCATAGAACCCCTCCATGAAGATGAAAAGAAGCAGGAAAGAAAAAAACTGCAATATGAACATAAGAAGAAACTGAAATATCTTAGGAAGCAAAGACATGCTGAGAAAAGGAAACTGATAGATAGCAATAGTGCTGATGTGGATCATTGTGAAAATGTGAGTGACACAATGAAAGATGAAAAAACTACAGCCACAAAGTCCATAGTGGAAGAACATGCCATGAAAATGCGTGAACTCTGGATGCCCAATGCAAAGACTGTCAGGAAATCTTGCAGTAGAGAAATAATAGGTTTCATATATAAAGGTGGTTTTTCATTTAGTGATGGAATTGGAATGGGGTTGGGATATATTCCACTTCCAGCTTTGCTGAGCTTCATTAAATCTACATACCTACTGAAACCTTGGATTTTAGTTAGGAATAAAAACAGTCAACAATACAGGTATGCGATGCTTCACATTCACCGTGCGACGTGAAATCTTTTACCAAATAAAACACCCAACGGTACAGGTATGGTGAATTTAACTCTTTCCATTCCCGAGAGTAAGAAACAGTATATTCTAGCATCCTTTTAACATTTCCTTTTCAGTCATTCTGTGAATATGTACAAAAACTTTGTCAGCTTTTTCAAATTATGATGTGATGCTGTTTGTATTGATTACATGTATGAAACTAAGAAAGAAAATATGAAATAATTGAATTGAAATATGCTTATATTCTATGTTAAGGGTTTTGGTTTTGATTTATTGCAGTTTTTCCTAATTGAAATACTGCAATTTAGTATAAATTATATACGCAAAAAGTGAAGCAGATATCTCTACTTTGTATCACCCCCTTACCAATATCCAAGCTTTGAATCTTTATCTGAGATATTCATTCTTGCAGATGCTGTAGCAATTATGCATATGAATTATCAATGTTTTATATGATTATGTTGTTTTGATGTGTCTCCTGAATAACTGCAGTTGAAAATACAGAGCAAGCTCTGTGAAACTGTCATGAAACATGCTAGCTAATCATAACAACATACAAAAATGGGTTATTGAGTGCAATTTATGTGGGGAAGTGGTGGGGGGATAAAATGACTCCAGCATTTATTCATTTATTATGAAGTTGCCATTGTAAGATTTGATGGACATATTAAGACTTTAGTGGAACTCTGTGTAATATTAATGTCAGGTATTAGGTTACAGTAGCTGTGGTTATAATATTAACATCAGAGCAAAGAGAAAACGAGTCAGGAAAAAATGTTCAGGTACCAGTGAACTTCATACCAATGTCAAGGAAAGGATTCTTGAAAATACCAACATATCTTTCAGACTGTAAAACATTAATTTTAAACACAGGTAAAACGCTTGTGAACTGCACCAACTAAGGACAAGTTGACAGCTTACTTTGGCATGCTGTTATCCAAATAATCTGTAACTGCAAGAATGGATGCACACTGCAGTTTCCTCATGGACATTGTCATTGAACTTGCAAATTTCTTAGCAGAACAATGTTCTCCTCCTAAAGGGAGAAATAAGGGTTTAGTAGAATATGTAGAGGCTTCTTAAACTTTTTATTAAGAAGGGCCCACCTGTTACAAGGAGAAAGGGAGACAAACATCAGGAAAAGTCATTAGAGAGAGTAGGAGCACAAAGATAATGTATTAGTAAGCATTACCCTAACTTAATTTCGGAGATAGGAAAGGGGGGGGGGGAGTCAGTGAGAAGAAAAGATGTGTTGCAAGATAAGGGGGGGGGGGGACAGAAAGTTAAGCAGATAGAGGAAAATAATCTTTGCCAGACTTTCTTCTCACACAGTTATCCCACTGACCTTGTTTACAAAGAAATCTGTTGAGATGAGAAGCACTCCACCACCCTGCATCAGCCAGGCCTTGAATGTTTGGAATGTCTGGTTAGATTATTTTGTCAGTGTTAATATTTCTCAAGGTGAGCTCTGAAGTGAGACAATGCTTTTGATATCTTCGCAACACAAGTCACAGTGGCATTCCATTATCCTAGTAACCTCCACAACTTTCTTATCCAAATTTATGACATACCTATATCCGCATCCATAGCCTAAGGTTCCTACCCTACAGCCAGTCCTACTGTTGAGTACGCACACACACACACACACACACACACACTGGACAATGTATGAACTTCCTTCTGCTCACTGAGTGACTTTCTGCATAAGGATGACTGCTACGTAACTGACTGCACACCTACATGGATGGAGAAGAATTGCTCAATTTAGGCACACTTGGTAACCATTTGCTGAGTGTGCTATACAGCATGGTTGAAGAGACCTGCGTGCCTGCTGCACGTATGGCATGAATTATTTTAAATTCCCACACAGAATGGATGTAGGAAGTTACTGTCCAATGTAAGGGTAGAAAATGATTGTATAATTTGGGAATGGGTAAGTAGAAGGCCTGTACCCTTCACGTTTTAAATAACTGAGTAATCGTGGTCAATGACACGGAGGATTTATTAGAATGAATTAGTTACGTATTAAGTATGTTATATTAGAGGTGCCCCACGGATATCAGGTGATGATGTGAGACCGCAACTGAACATGCTTAAATCATCACAAGTGTATATTTCAGAGTCTGTAGCACCATGGAGTCCCTTGGGAAGTTGTGTGGCATTGGGCTTCCCAAGAATGAAGAGCTTGTCTAAAATGATGTGGGACACAGAAAAAGTGAGAGTTGGTAATCAAACTTTCAATAGCAAGCATGTAATCAGGCAATTGTACAAAGGCTATTTTAAATCTGGCTACCCAATTAATAAATAAGGTCCTTTGACAAATGTATTTCTCTGTACTTATTCTCATTGTAATTGATTTATATGAGTGAAGATTGACTTCAGAGTGACGTTCCAATCGAGATTTCAGTCGCACAGCCGAGAGTGTTGGCTCAGAGGTTAATTCAACTTCTCAGTACCATGAAACTAAAAACTTACAGAAATTTCATCACCATTTTGGCCAATCTTGCTTGGACCGTTTTAAGAAACATATTAAGTCTGTAACAAGAGGTCAGAGAGAAATTATGTTTGATCATTATTCCAAAAACAATAGCAACTTTAGCAATATAATACCAGGAAAATCATCATGTCCAACATGTTATTCTTAAGACATTTATCATTAAAAAGAAAGAGATGGTAATAGTTCAGATAAAGAATTTTGTGACTCATCAAAAACTTTAAAAAATGGCTTTAGCCGTTGAAATCCTAGGTGTATTGCCTGCTAGTAAAATTTGAAAACTAAGTGAAGAAAAGTACCTTTTGCTTTGAATGCAGGAATTAAGAAAGTGGCAACTAATGCCAAAAACAATTTAGAAGTTTCATTTCAAAAGAAATGTTGCACTAAACCAGATGGAAGTTCTAAAAATTCTCCAACCAAAAATGATGATTTGATAGAAAAGCTTAAATCTGAATGTTGTATTTCAAACAAAGAGGATTAAGTTACTATTATCAGTTTAATACTGGAGTCAAGTAAAAGTTGGTGATGAATTTAATGTGTCAGAATGTTTAGTTAAATTAACAAGACAGCTAGTAAATGAGCAGGGAATTTTACGTGCATAACAAAAGAGAAATGGGTCAATCCATACCAAGTGATCAAAGAAAAAAATAATTGGTTGCTTGACCATCTCAAAAAAATTGTATATATGCTGGGTGAATTCCCCAATGTTTAGTAATCACAAAAATATTTTTTTAAAAAAATTATTGTTTATTATTTTGAAATGGTGGCCATATTTGTTCCAGGCTGCATGCGTTTTTTCGTATTTGCAAGCATCTACTTTTTTTACAATTATTCAGTAGTGGAATGTCCTAAGCCTTTCAGATAAAATGCATTTACTTCAACACACTCTGGGCTACAAATTAACATAATTATGATTTAGCTGAATGTATTCTTTAATAATTTTTAATAGTTCAAAGTTATCAGCCACAAATTTAAAAAAACTCAATTTTTGAACAGTAGTTTTCCAAAGAAAGATTACTTGCTCTGCTTTAATATTTTTTCTGCTATTACACTGTATAGTATAGTTACTTTATAAGAGTATCAGTGGTGAGGAGCTTACACTTAAAAAAATACACTATTTAAAAAAATGGATTTTTTTTAACTTTTCCATTTTGTAGCATGCAGAATCTTTTTTGGGGGACCAGGTAAAAAACTGAAAATTTCACAGTTAATAGTCCTTTATGATATGAAACTTCAGTATAAATTTCAACTTTGAGATTCAGTTGGAAGTTATGGAAAAAAAAAATTAGAAGCAAGAGTCAAAAATGCGTTTTTTTAAATCTGTGATATTTGGGCTTATGGATAAAATAAATCGGTTACAGTATATAATTTCAGTATATCTATGATTACTTATTTTTTTATTGAAAATAAGCTTACTAATTACATTATATTGTTCTCTTGTTATTTGTTTTTATTACATTGCTCATTGAACATTTGAGAAATTTGTTCACTCAGTTTGGATGTTAGATTATAAGTTCACCCAGTCACAGTTGTAAATTCCTTGGGAGACAGCTTCCTTAGTACATTTTTAAGTGGCATCCAGACTTGATCCTTCTCAATTTTTTTTAAAAGATGTCCTTGGTCCTGGAGGGTGATAAAATACAACATGTACATCTTGGTTTTGACAGTCAATATTATCAACTTCGGCAATCCACCACTGTTCATCATAAACACAAGCCACTATGTCTTTATTTTGAAGAACCAGTTGTACAAGTTTTTCACACTGATGTTCACTATCAGGCGAAGTTGATGTGATCTTACACTTCAGTAAGTTGTGTGAATGGGGTGCAAAACAATGAAAAGATCAAGTGCCTTTAATCTTCCGACAAGTGATGTACCTTTTCTTCAAGATACTGTAATAGACTTCTTGTATTTCCTCACATTGTTCAAAAACATAGGTAATTCCTTTGATATGTTTTTTACAGAATTCAAACATTTCTTGGGGTGTTATGATACGATTGTCATCGGTCCGCTGCAGACTTGCTTTTGTGACGGCTCGCTTTGTTGTACCCCCGACACCATCACAAGCATTCTTCCCATGGCATGAAGCAAAAAGGTGCCATTCTACATCAAACCCAAAATCTTATTTATGAAAGGAGATGTTAATAAAGATTTTGTTTTTGTTTTATATTGACTTGCTGTCCCATCCCAAAAGTAAATCAATTTTTTTTGTGGAAGGGTGCTGCTGTTTAATGTAGTTTGTTAATTTTAGTTGAAAAATGTACACTGCTGTAGTGTTGTGTTCATGGTAGTCACTTATGACACAAAAGCTGTTGCTCATTAGTTTATCTTCATCTTTATAATAGAATACAAATGGATGAATTGTGGCCTGTTTGTTTACCCAGTGGTGCCGTTGTACTTCATCTTGAACAACAAAGAAATAATTTTTCGAAAAGTCAGCAAAAACTGAGAATTCCTCAGCTGCCAAGGTTTGCTTTTTGTCTTTCAAAAATTTGCTTTTGAGCTTTTGTAATAAAATGATGCATTTCAGATTTTCAAGGTTAGCCACCAAAACACTTCAAAAAACTCTTCTCGTGATTTTAAGATTGTCACCATTTCACTTCTGTCTTGTGTCCCCCATTGTTTGTATTTTATATTGTCAGGCATCAAATCATCATCTTCGGATTCTTCAAACATGTCAAGTAAGGCTTGTTTGTCTGGACAATCGTCATGTTTTCCCTTGATCATACAATTGTAACTGTCAATATTGCATACCATAACTTCCAAAAGGTCTTTATAGTCAACTCTTAAGATTGGCCCCATCTATCATCTACTTTACGTTCTGATGATAGAAACAAACACAAAAATTATGGGTGCCAGATGCCCCTGAAACAGTACATCATCTTGGTCTCAACTCGCAAAACTTTGATCTTCCAATTTTAATGTCAGGATTTTCTTTTTTAAATTCAGTGAATAGTTCATTTAAATTACACAATATTAACCTTTTTTGTCTTTGAATCTTAGAACTATTTTATTTCACAGGAACAGTCTTTTTTTGCCAGACATCAAATGGCAGTTACTGTCATTTGTAGCCCAGAATGTGTTGAACTAAATGCATTTTATCTGAAAGGCTAAGGACAATCCACTACTGAATAATTGTAAAAAATGTAGATGCTCACAAATACGAAAAAACGCTTGCGGCCTGGAACAAGTATGGCCGCCATTTCAGAATAATAAACAATAAACTTAAAAAAATATATATATTTTTGTGACTACTAAACATTATCGAATTCACACAGTAAATATAAAATTTTTCTGAGATGGTCAAGCAAACAGTGCTGGACCACTTGGTGTGGATTGACCCAAATGCAACCTAATTTCTTACATGAAAACATGATCAGAAAGATTATTACATTTTATGAAAGTGGCAGTAACAACTGTTTGCACTTGGCAAGAAAGGTTGATATTCTGTAATTTAAATGAACTATTTACTGAATTCAAAAAACAAAATCCTGACTTTAAAATTGGAAGGTCAAAATTTTGCATGTTGAGACCAAAATGGTGAATTGTTATAGGGGCATCTGGCACCCATAATGCTTGTGTTTTTTTGGTATCACCAGAATGTAAAGTTGGTGATGGATTGGGTTAATCTTAGAATTGACTATGAAGACCTTTTGGATGTTTTGGTTTGAAGTACTGATAGTTACATTCGGATGATCATGGGGAAAATGTCAGGACTGCCCAGGCAAACAAGCTTTACTTGACATGTTTGAAGAATTGGAAGAAGATGATCTGAAGCTTGACAATACAGAAAACAAACAATGGGTGAAACAAGATAGAATGGAAATGGTGAAAATTACGAAACCATGAGAAGATTTTTTTTAAAATGTTGGTAGCTAACATGAAAATGCATCATAGCCAAAGCTCAGGGTAAATTTCTGAAAGTCAAAAAGCAAACCTTGGCAGTTGATGAATGCTTAGTCCATGCTAACTATTCAGAAAACTATTCCTTTGTTGTTCACAACAAAGTACAGGGGTACCACTCGGTAAACAAAACATGCCACAGTTCATCCATTTGTGTTCTGTTATAAAGACCAAAATAAGCTACAGAGTCACAGTTTTTGTGTCATAATTGACTACCTTGAACACAATTACAGCAGTGCATGCTTTTCAACTGCAAGTAACAAACTAACAAAACAGCACAACCCTTCCACAAACAAACTGGTCTACTTGTCTGGTGGTGCTGCAAGTCTATATAGAAACAGAGAAAATTTTATTAACAACTTTTTTCACAAAGAAGATCATGGAATAGGAGCAGAATGCCACTTTTTTGCATGATGCCATGGTAAGAATGCATGTGATGGCATCGGGGTTAGAACAAAGTGAGCTGTCACAAAAGCTAGTCTGCAGCAGACCTATGAGAACCAGATCTTCACACTTCAAGAAATGTTTAAATTCTGTAAAGAACAGGGAAAAGGATTACCTATGTTTTTTGTAAAATGTGAGGAAATACAGAGTTCTTCACCAATGTCTTGGAGGAAAGATTCGACACTTGTCAGGAGATTAAAGCCACTTGATTTTTTTCATTGTTTTACACCTGAGTCACACAATTTGCTCAAGTGTAAGTTCACATCAACAACCCGATAATGAACTTCATCAATGTGGAAAACTTGAAGTACTGACACTTAAAATAAGGACATAGTGGCTTGCGCTCATGGTGAAAAGTGGTAGATTGCTGAAGTTGATACTACTGATTGTCAGAAGCAAGACATCTATGTTACATTTTACCAACCACCAGGACGAAGGACCCCTTTTAAAAAAAGTAGAAAAGGATAAGTCTGGTTGCCTGTTAAAAATGTACTGAAGAATTTACAACTGTGATTGGGCAAACTTTCAACCTAATGCCCAAATTGAGTGAAGGTTTTTCTCTGTTGTTCCCTGAACAACGTAATAAAAACAAATGAGGTGAGCACAAGATAATGTAATTAGGTGGCTCATTTAAAATAGTGATCATAGATATGTTTAAATTACGTAACACTTTATCCATTGGTCCAGATAATGTAGATGTTAAGAAACGTATTTTTGACTCATATTGGTAACTTTCTTTCAGAACTTCCCATTGAATCCGAGAAATTTATACTGAAGTTTGATTTTATACGGCCTACTGAGTGTGCAATTTTCAGATTCTTATCTGGTCCACTAACAAAGACATTGGACGCAAAAGAATGAAAAAATTCAAAAAATCCATTTTTAAAAGTGTGTTTTTTTAAGTGCACATTTTTCACCATTGATACTCTCCAAAAATTAACTACACTGTGTAGTGTAATTGAACAAAAAAAATTAAGACTGAGAAATTACTCCTCCTCTGAAAAAATACTGTTCAAAAATTGAGGTTTTTTAATTTGCAAAAATAACTTTACGCCATTAAAAATACAATATGGAATATATTCAGCTAGATGGGCATGGTTTTTAATTTACACTCCAGAGTGTGCTGAACTAAACATTTCTTATCTGAAAGGTCTGGAGATGCTAGTAAATATGTAAGAATGTTTATGGCCTGAAACAAAATGGCCACCGTTTCTAAATATTAACTAATAAAAAATTTTTAAAAGTATTTTTGAGTCCACCAAACACGAAGGGAACCACCCAGAGAATATCAGTTTTTTCTGAGCTGGTCAAGCAACCAGTGATGGACCACTGTGTATGGGATTAACCCACCAGCTAAAGCTCCATTCCAACACTCATCTAAAATTAATGGGTATAAAATAATATTTTAAGGACTAGGGAAAAGAACCAGGTAAAATAATTTTAATGAAACTCAAGAAAAAGTGATTTTAATGTTTGAATGTAATTACATCAATATATAATGGCATAAAATACTTTTTATTTCATAAATTAAAGATCTTGAGTGCATCAAATGTGGAAATCAAGTGTTACTGAGGTATAGTGTATTCCCAGAATTGAGTGATCTCCCAAAATGCAGTCAAATTTCACTCTGCAAAAGAAAAGAAAGAGGTAAGTCAAGTGAAACAGATACAATGATTCCATAATAGTCACAACTAAATGAATTCCTGGTTGTGACAATAGCAATATACTCTTATCACGTATATTTAGCTGTGGGGCAGCTGACTGAAGAACTTCATAGCACCTGGATGAAAAAACTTAATCTTTGCAAATCTCTATATTTTAGCCTGGAAATTTGAAGAGCATCGAGAATAAAGAACGGAATCATTCAAGTTAGATTACAGCAATTGGAAGATAACGACAAGACTAGAGAAGTAAGGAATTTTGAAGTTAAATATACCATTACAAGCAGCTATGGGCAGTTCAAACAGCTCATTCTTTGGCTGACATTGTTGTGATTCCAATCTTCATTCCTGTCATAAGTTGTTTGATATGTAAGCATACAACAGTGGTTGAACTCAGATGATCATATCTGAATAGGCTGAGTTTTTGAAAGGAGATTTTGCGGTGGCCTTTGAGTCCATTAGTGTTTCCATTTCTTGATTAACAATGACCACTGTTAAGAGATGACTTACATCTGGGTGCTTTGACAAGTTCTTCGAAATCTTCAGGTGTTTAACCATTTCCTTTGTATTCAATAATCCAACATTTTTACCACACTAAAGTGAACACGGGCTCTAAAAGGTACACCTTAAGATCTATGACCACTTTTCAATCTTCACTACTAAACATCTCTTCTTCTGATTGAGTTCTCATAGCTCTTAAGGTATGCATTTTAGAGCCCATGTTTATTAGGAAATTTTTTCCTTGCTTTGGTCTATACTATTTCCTCCCAAAATACGGAAAGCAAACAGCTTAACTGGAAGAGTTTTGTTCCGTAGCACTGAAGATGATGTACTCACATCTGTTAAGGTACCAGTATACATTATAGAGCCCTATGTTTACAAAGTTTTTTTTTTTTTTTGCTTAGAATGATTGATCTTGCCATATCCCCTATTACTGACCATTCCTCATGGACACTATGTACAGATCTCTTCTCAATGTCTTCATCCAAGACGTGATGAAGTGAAAAAGGAACAACATCACTTCATTTGCACCATTTTTCATAATGCATTTGGCATAAACAAAAAGGAAATCACCTGTTGCAAGAACATGTATACTGACTCAATACATCAAAAGTTGCCACTTAGAATAAACATCATTGGTTGCTATATTTGGCAAGGATAAGTATTTTTGCAAAGTCTTTGCAAATAGCCACCTCCTCCAAGTTACTGGAGGGAGAGAATACATCGGAATTCAGTTTGCCCTTTTGTGGCCAGGTGGATCACCACTGACTTGCCTGCTTATTTCCCCTGAAAAATTGAAACACTGAATGCTTCCTCTGGTCTTGCCTAGGTTTTCCCAGTTTTCACCTCTCAATAGATGCATCCGGTCGGTCTGAATCAAGCTGTACCAATAACTCCATTTTGAGGAAAAAAGATGTGACTTGCTTGTCTATCCCCCTCCCCTGACACTTCATCTATTAATGTGTGATTAGTTGATTATCCACTACATTGCACACTACTTAAAATTTTTGGTGTTCTTAATACACTTTCACAAGTAATTTTTTGTCTATTTTTTTTAAAAATTAAATAAAGGAAACCACAAAAGGTCCTACACACAAATTTAACAAATGAAAATAAAGAAGAATTGGATAATTTATTTTCCCACAGGGTTTGATTTTATTTGTACATGTACAAGTTCAAATTAGGAGCCACACTCTGTACACGAGTACCACGCAGACAGCAAAATATAGGTGCTTATTTGTACTGTAAAAAGATGAATCATTTTACAAGTGCACTTAATATTAAACACTTTTGTTAGCAAATATTGAATTACTCCACCAGTAATAATTTATTGTTAGCAAAACATGAAATACTATTCTCTTCTCTCACATTGCTTCCAGGCTTTCAACTATTGCTGTAATACTTAACATGTCTTCTTGTTCCACTCTAAAAAACCATATACCTTATACAGTGTTCTTATCTAATACTCCAACAGCAATAACAATTATGGAAGAATATGAATACAAAAGGACAGAAAAATTGGACAAGAAATTAGAAAGAAAAATAATGCTAATGGCAAGTTTCTGGTTTTTCATCATATGATTGTTCTTGGAAGCAGTGCAAGACAATAATAGAAAAGCACTCATTTATCAATCCAAGCCAGCAGGCCTCATCAGCTTCCTAGCAGTAACATTCTAACCACAATGAATACAAACAAGTATATTTGCCATCATCTGTTCTAATGAGCAAGTGGGACTTTGGCTAATGCAATGGACTTGCATTCAGGAAGAATGGGGAGTTTAAATCCCCATTTGGCCATACAGATAAAGTTTTTTTTCACATGTACCTCCAAATCACTGAAGGCAAACATTGGGACGTTTCTGCTGAAAAGGATGTCATCCATAACATATTAAACCATAATCATCTTATTTGTGTGTCCAATTTCGACCTCACCCTCCTCTACAAGTACATACCTGGAAGCACATTTCAATACATGCATGGTCAATGCTCCTATCGTTCCTCTTGTTTTTCCCATCCCATTCTCTTTCCATCCACCTATTCTGAGTTTAGTTTTCTCTAATACTTTTATGTCACAATGACCTTTCCTTCATGACTATACTAAAATTTTATCCCTCTCCTCCTCCCCCCCCTTTTAAGTCTGAAGCACATCTGCTATTATTCTTTCATCCATCCTCCATTCCCCTCTGCAACCAGGTTAGATGACCAAGTTGCCTTTTCTGTGTAAGAGCTGATAGATATCTATGCTTTTGTTTAATACTTTTCATTATCTTGTAGAAGGAAGTCCTACACTGTATACTTCTTAACTATATATCTTTACTACAATGTTTTTCACAAACCAATTTCCTGTTCCATCTTTGCCAAACACCAGCCTTATCAAATGCTTTCAAGTGCCTGAAAAAAATTCTTTCTTTCAGTCAATATTGACCCCCTGTTGAAACTATCAACCTGCTACTCAACCACAGCTGTGCTTTTCCTCAGTGAGTTCTGAGAAGAGCTTAATGGATGTTAGGGATAATGAATAGCACTCCAAAAAATACATAACATATTTACAGTAGTGTTCTTACAAGTCTATAAAAATTACATATTTATTTATTTATTGCTCCTTTACATTTTCTCTCCTGCTCTCGCATACCTCTCAGTTAACAAGTCAGTTCCATATAACAATGTACTAATACTACTGACAAAATCTTTTAATTTGTAATACTAGAACAACTTTGGAACAAAATTTTAAGAACAATAATGTAAACATATAGTACAGATCACAGCAACATTTTTTTTGTTTTTTACTTACAAGGCAGATGTTAAAATTCTGCTGAACACAAATGTTGATACACAAACATGAATTTTATTAACAAATAATTTTGTAACATAAAAGCCACAAAATCTTACAAAAAATGGATAAATTTACATGAAGTAGTTTGTTGAATGAAGTTTCTCATGAAACAAGTGGCACTAATAAATTCATGCTATACAAAAAATGCAATTAATGACAATTATGCCAGCACTTACAACCCTGCCGTGGTAATTATGTCCACAGAAACATACACCTACTGACAAACAATGAATAAATTTACTAAATGTGCTTGTTGACTACCAACTTACTCAGCTAATTAGATTTATGTAAATAATTACAATGTAAGTCCTTAATACTGCAGGTCGATTATAGGCTGTAAAGGCAGGTACATTTGACTGTAATACAGGAATATGTAAAAAGACTCAAGGTTCAGTCAAATGGGTCTACTGATTCTTTACAAAAAGCAATATCTAATCACCCTGAAGTGCCAGGAAAGTAAATAAATAAATATTGTTTAGTGCTTAATCTTGTAGTGTTCCTGAACTAATATTACAATATTACTTTGACAAATATTTGTTTTTCAAATATATATTGTAAATAAGCAGAAGTTGCTTACACAGGCATACTAGCATAAAGTACACAGCCAGTATGTTTACTATAGCTTTCTTGTTTATATTTGGTTTTGTGATAGTGGTCTGTGCACAAATGTAAAAATACCAAGGAATGCTTCATTAAAAGGAAAAATAATTGTGACTAGATTGTGCAGCTTTATTCCAATAACCAGAAACACTCTCCTATCTCTGAGCATATGACATACATAACATACCAAGTCAGTGATAGACGGGTGCACAGTTCAACATATTGGCATCAGGAAGTGACACTAATAAGTAAGGCAGCATTGTTTCAATGTTCAGAACACACTTTATTTCTGATTTTCTTAAATTTGAATCAGTAAATGGATAAAATAACAACTGTGCACAATTAAATAGTGTGCTGTAATGGCAGAATGTTAATGTGAGCAGGTACAGGTGCTCTTAGCAGTGTGAAAGCAAACTCTCAAAACCCCTATGAAATTACTGCCTAACATGTCTTCACTTGATTGTTTTAATGTTTTATGGGCTACCTTTATAATTACATCAAAGAACAACTAAAATTAATGTAACAGTAATAGGAAGACAATTAAGTTGCTTTCTAGAACCTTTTTATTACAGCACATGTCCATAATATGACACATAGGGCAAAACGAGAGGGGGAGATAGGAAATGGTGCATGAACTGTATATTATCTACATTTGCTGTTAAAAACTAATTAATTCAACAATTAATTTACAGATCTGATACCAAGTTCCAATGCAATTAATACAATAATTACAATGTTGCAATGCATGGTGTATTTGTACTAAACAAAAATAAGTTATATTGTGGTAAAAACAGGCATTACTTTAAATTTCAGAGGCACATATTTAAGAAGTTCTGCAATTTGAAATGCTTGTTAAACATCTATCAATGTATAGTGTCATACATTTTTATTTTTAGGTTTCTGCTAGTTCATACTAATGTCCATTTTTATCCAAAATATCAGAAAATTTTAATGTTTCTAAACTACTCATCCCCAAAGAATGTATTAAAAATGATTCATGCCTCAATGAAGTAATGCAATGCTATTTACCTGCTGTATGTACACTGCTGTCTTAAATTCTTCATAGAAATTCTTCTTTTTTTAATAACTCTACAACAAATATATTTTGTTTTTCTTTTTAGTCACAGGCATTTCCAAAAATACTCAGATATAAAAACTGTGAAATTATACAAAATCATCACTGTAAAAGAATTTGCATTGCAAGATAGTTCTACTTACATATATTTTCAGCAATAAAACTGACTGTAGAATATGTAGCCTAAAGATTCATTTGTCTTAAAACTGGTACGGATGTCTTATGTTCAGTGTCATTTTTGCAAAAACTATGTTGCAGGAGAAGTTATAAGGCTTGAGTGTACTCAGTTCTTCAGAGTTACGTTAAAATCCATTCCATAGTATTTCCCTCGCCTGCTGTGTGAAATGTGAAATTTAATACTACATAGTTGTCTCTAGCTGCAGCTTCTGAAAAAATTCATCTAGAGTAATTTGTTTTTAATGGAATCTTCACTGTGGTGGAATTACTTTCTCCAGGAAAGCTTTCAAGTCCAATATTTCCTGTAAGGAAGAAATGACATTAGATTGTTTTTCCTGAAGCAACAAGTTTCAGAAACTACAAGTATCAACTACATGAACACCACTCCATTTACATCATGCTCATGTATGAGTGCAAATTATACTAGCTTAGCACTATGTCTGGAAATAAAATTACCTATGAAGCTATTGAGATGACAACAATACACTATTACTTGGCGTGATAAACTGTACTTCGTCTGCATGGCCTCACCACTGTGTTTCAAGTTGAGAAAAGAGAAAGGAGATGATAGGAATCTTGTGTTGATCAAGTACAGTTGTAAATACTGAGCTATAAATCACAGTATAAATAAAGGAATTGTCAATTTGCCATGACAATAAAATTTAAGATTTATTTCTATGCGGCTTGTGATGTTTCAATGGAAGTATCTGCACAATTATTGTATGTTGAGAGATCGCGATTCTCATCGCTTTGTGATGAAGCAAGCTGGGATCTCTTTACTTCCTCTCTTGTTTTGCCACCTGCCTCCTTAAATTCATTTTTGACTTATTACTATTAACATACATGAGTATAATCTACATTTTCATAAAAGAGAAAGGCTGGCCCTCAGTCATAAAGAATATAGCAGCAGATCTAATTGTGTGCTTAGTTTTGTGTATCTAATCAATTTCCTAATTTATTTTGACCATTCCTAGTTAATATCTCTTGTTATAGGGTGAAATCAGCAAGTGTTTCATGACTTAAATGCTGTTGTTGACTTATAAACAAATATAAATTCTGTACTAATTATAAATATTTGGAAGAAGAACTACTATCAGTCTTAAAGTATTTATTTGGCTCTATTCGAAAACAGGTTAGTAAAACCAGCCCTTAATTAATTCCAAAATAATTACCAGGTTTGTCAAAAGTATTGTTTGCATGGCTGTATCTGTTAATTTCATTATTTAAACAAATAATTCAGGTTAACCCTTGTAGTAGAGGAAACTGTTAAAAGAAAAGGAATTTTTCTATATATTCAGTTAACTGAATGAGTTATGTTTTAATTGTAATTTCTGTAAATTTAACATTGAACAAACTATAGTTTCAGTACTTATTATTGTGAGGATATATAAAGGGCCAATTTTTGGTCCAGAGTCAGTAAGTCTATGGCCGATTTTCAGACAAGAAACCTGTATTGGTTATGTCAACAACACTGCAGCAACTGAACTGTGAAATAAGTGTAACACAAAGAGGTCGTGTGTTAAAATGACAGTGTCTGTTCAGTAGTGCCACACTTACTGTATTATTCTGCAAGAACTGTGTGGTTAGGCTTTTACTGCTCATAGATGTTAAATGGTAAACTATTGTAGCAGTATGCTGACGTTTGGCTGCAAATTATTAATGAGGCTTATCAAAAGTTAACCAATAGTGAACTGGCCATATTAACTGTGTAATATTGGGAGGTTGTGAACAGTGAAAATAAAGAACTGTGAAATGCAACTGTGCAACTTTCGGCTACATTATTTACAGTAGTCAGCGTTGAACTTCTACCCTACATTTTTCAGCCAGTATAACAACGGTGTACGTTGACACTGAGGACTATCAACGAAGAAGTAAAGCAGGCGAATGTCGAAACTTGATTGTAGAGTTGTCTCTGCTGCATCGATAACATGTAATGTTAAAACAACAGCTGATTCCTCAAACTGGGGTGCTATCAAGTAAGGGGTCCCACAGGGTTCGGTCTTAGGTCCTTTACTGTTCTTGATATACATTAATGACTTACCATTCCACATTGATGAAGATGCAAAGTTAGTTCTTTTTGCTGATAGTATAGTAATAATATCCAAAAATCAAGAACTAAGTGATGTAATTGTAAATGATGTTTTTTCACAAAATTATTAAGTGGTTTCAGCAAATGGACACTCTAAATTTTGGTAAAACACAGTATATACAGTTCCATACAGTAAATGACACAACTTCAGTAATAAACATAGACTTTGAGGTAGAATTTTCAAAATTTTTAGGTGTGTCCATTGATGAGAGGCTAAACTGGTAGCAACACATTGATGGTCTGCTGAAACGTCTGAATTCAGCTATGTATGCTATTAGGGTTATTGCAAATTTTGGTGATAAGAATCTCAGTAAATTAGCTTACTATGCCTACTTTCATTCACTGCTTTGTATGGCATCACATTCTGGGGTAATTCATCGTTGAGTAGAAAAGTATTCATTGCTCAAAAATGTGTAATCAGAATAATTGCTGGAGCCCACCCACGGTCATCCTGCAGACATCTATTTAAGGATATAGGGATCCTCACAGTATATATATTCACTTATGAAATTTGTTAATAATCCAACCCAGTTCAAAAGTAACAGCAGTGTGCATAGCTATAACACCAGGAGAAAGGATGATCTTCACTATTCAGGGTTAAATCTGACTTTGGCACAGAAAGGGGTAAATTATGCTGCCACAAAAGCCTTTGGTCACCTACCAAACAGCATCAAAAGCCTGACAGATAGCTAACTAACATTTAAAAATAAATTAAAAGAATTTCTAGATGACAACTCCTACTCATTGGCTGAATTTTTACATATAAATTACGGGGAGGGGGGGGGGGGGGGAGCTTAAACATTAGTGTCATGCAATATTTTGTGTAATTTAATATCTTGTACAGGCATCTTTTATTAACCTGACACGTTCCACATCATTACGAAGTGTCGTATTCATGATCTATGGAACAAGTATTAATCTAATCTAATCTGATGTCAATGACATCTATTAATATCACATACTGTTGGAACATGAGCTTTTCCTTTAATATAATGACAATAAAGGCGTAAGATGCGTATGATGCCCCGAAAGGAAAGCTCTGCTATACTGTTATGATGAAAAAAACATTTACAAGATATGGATTAAGTTCCCTAAGTTTTGGTAAGCATGACATCAGCTGTTGGAGAACATTAAAATATTTCTCTTACAAAATATACATTGAAAACAAAGGAGAAGACACAATAACAAAATACTGAAAATCACTTTTGGTGATGACAATATTGTATTGTCACTTTGCTCACTCTGATACAAAATGTAATGTGCAAATGTATACTTCATCACCGGAAATCGGCTGCCATTTAAATTTCAATGCTTTATTTGGTTGAGAATGTCCACTTTGTCAATTGGACAAGGGGGTTTTGACAGGGGGGGGGGGAGGCAATGAAAAAAATGTTTGTTTTGTAAACAGCTCAACTTACTTCGACATATTCTCCCTTGAGGGATATACCCCAATTATCCTCCAGCTTTTTCATACCACTGGAAAAACAGCTTTTGTTAAATTATGCAAAATACTCATTGACTGCAACTATCACTTCCTAATTTGATGAAAGTTTCTTCTCAGTGAACCAAATTTTTAAATTAGGAAACGGGAAGAAGTCACTTTGGGCTAAATGTGGTGAATACGGTGAATGAGAAACAAGTCCTAAGCCCAATTCAGGCACTTTCACCAGTGTTATTGATGATGTGTGGGATGGTGCATTATCCCAGTGAAAGAGCACTTTTTGTGTGCCAACCTCGGTCATTTTTCACCCAATGCAAATTTGTAACACTCCAACTCTAAAGCATAATAAGGTCCAGTAATGGTTCTGCCTCTTTTCATAATATCAATGACAATTATTCCTTGGGAATTCAAAAAAATACTGGCCTTCACCTTCTTCGGTGCACTTTCACCTGCCTTTCTTTCTTTCTTTCTTCTCTCTCTCTCTCTTTTTTTTAAGGGTTTCATCAACAGTCACAATTAGGCACAAAAAGTCTTGCAGATTGTGATTAAACATTGCCAGACATTGTGCTGGATGAACTTTTCGTCAACTGTGAGCAATCATGCCACCCACCCCAAACACAGCTTCTTCACACAAAATTCTCTTTGCAGGATATTATGCACTCACTCAGTCAACAGTCTCAATCATCTCAAGAACTTTTATTTGGCAATCTTGTATTACTGTATCATCGATTTTTGTCTAGGGTTTCCTTTGTGGTGGCCTTAATCGGACAACTTCATCTTTGGCGCTTGTCCAACCATGTTTCAATTCATTATTCTAA
Source organism: Schistocerca cancellata (assembly GCF_023864275.1). Lineage (NCBI taxonomy): Eukaryota > Metazoa > Arthropoda > Insecta > Orthoptera > Acrididae > Schistocerca > Schistocerca cancellata. The sequence goes on along the minus strand of NC_064628.1, from coordinate 493,368,520 downwards.
AAGTAAATAGCCTTCAATGATGGCACAGAGTCCACGTGAAATTCATCCAGTTTTGTTTTGATTTGTGCAGCAGTTCAACCCTTCAAATGAAAAGGTTTAATAACAGCACGAAACACTGTTTTCTCCATTTTCAATGGCAGTCAATACATTGACCAATTTAGATGGCTGTCAACAATGAGCTGTGTGCTGTACATTATTGAAATTCTTTATACGATCCTTGGAATCATGACATTTACCAACCATAAGGGCACAACAAAAATGTTGCATTCTTTCATGGAAATTTACCAGACTTATCAAATCACCCTCGTATTTATCGCTAACAATTCTGGCTACTCCTCTATTCTGCACCTGTTAAAATGGAATGGCTCTAGCATTTTTTTTTCCCAACTTCAAACTTTACAAGTATTAGCCTATCTAGTTTAGGTTACGCAGAGTTGTTATTTTACTGTTTGGTTTACGACGGAGAAACTGATGCCTTAGCACACATTTATGCTGATCAGCACAGAATACTTACATTAAGCACTTTTAATCATTTTTTCCTACCTCTCTCAAAATACTCTAATTCTTCTCACTGTATGTAATGTACTCAAATCTATATTTTATACAGTCATTTTATACTTCTCCAGTACCTTATATAGATATAGTCACCTTTTCCATCAGCTACTTCTCTTTTATTTATCAATTAACATAAAAGATTACCAGTAAGCATTCAAGTATGTCTGAATGCATTTTCTGTTCTAGCTTTCTATGGGGGTTGGAACTGTAAAAGTAGCAACTATTCATTTACAACTTATTCAAGATATAACCTGTTGCCAGCAATTTGGGGAAGTTGTAAGATACCCTTTGCAGTGCCAGTTGTGTTGATAGTGTGAGTGTAGCAGACTGTTGTCTGACGAAACTCTGTACCAGTTCTGAAATGAATGCCATGAAGTAATTCCTTCAATTTCAGAATCAAGCTGAGGTTACACAGAACCTGCAAAATGACGGGCAGATCCTGCAGAAAGTGTTTCCACATTTTTCTCTAAGCTGGCTGTAGGGTGTGTTCTAAAATTGAACAGCCAAGAGAAAGAAACAGCAACACTTTCTGCAGCACCCACCCAACACTTTGCAGTATTTGGGGTGCACCTGGTGCAAGTTGTGGTTGATTTGTTTGATCAATGAAACCGAAAAATGCTGTTCCACCCATAACACACTCACTCCCTGGACTTTAGTGCTAGACTTCAAATTGATCCTTTAACTTAAGAAAGCACTTTATGGCATTATTTCCAGAAATGTTAGAGAGATTCATCATGCAATAGACTGCTCGACTCACACAATTGACACAAGTAGTGCTGTTAAAGGTATCCTACGACTTCCATATTGCTGGCAGCAGGTTATACACAATGCTAGCGACTACTCTGGAGGACAGTGCAACTGTATTTAAAACTTGCACAGTTTCAACCACAGTATATATCCATATCTATATTCATACTCTACAAATTACTTTGAAGTGCATGGCAGAGGGTACTTCCCACTGTATCCGCTATTACAGCTTCTTCCCATTCCATAAACACATGGAGTGTGGGAAAATTACTGTTCAAATGCCTCCATGCACGCTGTAATTAAACTAACCTTGTCCTCATGATCCCTACAGGAACAATACATAGAAGATTGTAGTGTACTCCTAGATTTATCATTTAAAGGTGGTTTTTCAACCTCTGTGAGTATGCTTTGCAGGCCAGTTTGTTTCTACCTTCAAGTGTCTGCCAGTTTAGTTTCTCCAGCATCTTTGTGACACTCTCCCACAGGTCAAACAAACCTATGCTATCCTCCTCTGTATGTGTTCAATATCCACTTTCATCCTGCTGGGACTAATATTCTAGGGTGGGTTGCATGAGTAATTTGTAAGCCAGAAAGTTACTTCTACAACTGTCAATGACTCTACATCTAAGGTAACATGCTGTGCATCCTCCCTACAAAGAAATCCTCAATCCAGTTATATGATCGTACCTTCTATGATAAGCATAGGTGTTGTACTGAGTTTAATGCTTTTTGGGAATCAAGAAATACTGCACCTACCCAACTGCCTTTATCCATAGCTTTCAGGAGATCACGTGAGAATAGTGCAAGTTGGGTTTCACACTATCAATGTTTTCGAAATACTTGGTAGTTGACATGGAGGAGGTCAATTTCATTTGATGCAACTCATTATATTTGGGCTCAGAACATATTCCAGGATTCTAAAACAATTGGATGTCATGGATATGAGACAACAGTTTTATTTAGCATTTCTTCTACCCTTTTTGTATATGACTGTGGCCTGTGCTTCCTTCCACCTATGAAGCACAGTCTTTTGTTCAAGAGATCTATGAGAGATTATGGTTAAAAGAGTGGCTTACACAGCCACAATCTTGTGCACAAAATCTACCAAGAAATCCAATGGGCCCTGGGACTATTTAATTTTTGCGGTATCAGCTGTTTCTCAACACCACTGACGTTTTTATCTGTGTCACTCATCTCTGCAGAGGTGCAGATAGTAAATTGGGACGACTCTTGAATTTTCATTCATACTGGAATATTTGAAAACAGTTCACTGGTTCTGCTTTTGTTTTGCTACCCCTAAGTTCTGCCCCATCTCCTCCAAGAGTATCTGGATACCAACTTTGGTACCTTTATACACGATCAGAATTTCTTTGAGTTTTGTGGGAGATCTTTCAATAATATTCTGCGGTGGTAGAGATTTAAGACTTCATGCACTGCCCAATGTGTTTTACCCAGCATCTCCCTGTCTATAATCTTACACTCTGTTTTACACCTACTATGCAATAGTCTGTTCCCTTACAGTGATTGTGTACCGTGGAAAATTCTTCCCATCATGAACTATTCTCCCAGGTATATATCTATGAAGTGCCTGGTCAACTATTTTTCTGAACATGGTCCACAGTTCTTCTAAATGCTCTTCTCCAGAGCTAAATACTTTCACAAGTTTCTTACGAGATATGCTGTTACTATCTCTCTATCTTGTCCACTGAACACACAAATCATCCTGCCTGTTTCAGTTGCCCTTTGTACTTTGGTAAGCATTGTTTCTACAACTGCTTACTACAACTGCTTACAGTCACTAATAACAGTTTCTATGTGGACATCTTCAAAGACGTCAAGTCTATATGTTGCTATTCGGTCTAAAGTATTTCTATCATGAGTGGGCTTCCAAACAATTTGTTCCATGTGGTTATCAAAAAATGCATTTATTACTTAAAAAGAAAGATGATGAGACTTACCAAACAAAAGCGCTGGCAGGTCGATAGACAGTGTCTATCGACCTGCCAGCGCTTTTGTTTGGTAAGTCTCATCATCTTTCTTTTTAAATATATTTTTCCCACGTGGAACGTTTCCCTCTATTATATTCAATGCATTTATTACTGTTTCACAGAATATCTCATCAAGCCGCCCCCGCCCCCCCCCCCCTTATAAAACTGTAATCTTCCCATTTGATTGCTGGATGATTGAAGTCTCCTGCAGCGATGACAGTACGATAGGAGAAATTCGTACTAACGAACTTAAGTTTTCTCTTAAGTGTTTGCTTATATCTGGAGGTGAATTTGATGGTCAACAGAAGAATAGTTTATGCCAATCCACAATACTGGGTCTTTTCTTGACAATTTCACATTCAGTTTGAATTTCTATCCCACTGGATCTGAGTTTATCAACTGTGACAAATACACACTTCCATTTATCATTAGCCTGTCATTTCAATATATTCTTAAATTTTCCCGGAAACTCTCATTTATTTAGCTTTCTGTGCCTTGTGATATGTGAGCTCCACTGCTTGTTACACGAGGTACAAACTCTGGCACTTTGTTGTCAATGCTTTGGTGGTTTGTCACTAGCATTTTAATACTATTACCTGTAGATGGTATTCCTTTAGATCCTTTACTGACACTTGTGGTTCCCCTGCAGCTATTATTATCTGGGCTGGATGGAGGATTAACCGATCTAAAAAAAACCTCATGTGTACTCCACAAAGAGCCAACTACCTCACTAGCAGCCTCTGATGTGTACTGCACATCTGGCCCATTTAAGGGGACCTCCCACTTTTTAACACAATGGCACATTTCCAGAAAGTAGCAGCCTAGCTTATCACAGAACCAAAGAAGTCTCTGGTTCAATTCTTTCACTTGAAAAATGGTTCAAATGGCTCTGAGCACTATGGGACTTAAAATCTGAGGTCAGCAGTCCCCTAGAACTTAGAACTACTTAAACCTAAGGACATCACACACATCCATGCCCGAGGCAGGATTTGAACCTGCGACCGTAGCAGTCGCGCGGTTTCGGACTGAAGCGCCTAGAACCGCTCGGCCACCGCGGCTGGCTCTTTCACTTGACTCTGAACCAGTGTGCACGACCAGTTCTGGGGAAAATGCTGTAAATTGTGAGCTTCGATGAAACACCATTAGCAATAAATTATAAAAGAACAGTGAGCAACCTTTGTACTTGAATTCTGTTGTACTTTGACACATAACCAAGCTTACGTCGTGCAAAACCAGATGCACATTTGGCTTTGTTGAGTAACGCCAACTCGATTAAAAATATTTATTAAAACTGCACCAATATGCCATCACAAGTATTTCACATAAAGTATCAAACAGAGCAAGCCCAGTGGTTAATTCACTAGATCCTGGTTCATGAGCAGTATGGTTCAAACCCCTTACTGGGGATCCAAACTCCAGTATCCTGCAGTTTCACTGAAATGCGAGTGCCGGTTGCTTTCTTTGGAAAGAAAACAGCTGACTTCCTTCCCCCTATTTGCCCTATCCAAATTTGTGGGTGGTCTTTAATGACCTTAGCACTTACACAATGTGAAATCCTAAGCTTCCTTCCTTTTCCTTATTTATATAAGATATCACTTGTTTGTGAGTGCACGAGAGAGAGAGAGAGAGAGAGAGAGAGAGAGAGAGAGAGAGAGAGAGAGAGAGAGAGAATTATCAATGATGGTACGAAATGAGTCACAACATGCAATGGTCACTGGTGATCACTTGTCAAAAAATTTCACACACTCATATACATGAAAGCGCACGTGCACACACATAATGAAATCGTCTTAAATATATCCAAATTAGGTTTTAAAATGCAAATTATTGGATTCTGACTACCATTTATCTATTTATTACCGTATCATAATATACATCTCTTGTGGCCTAACAAAAAACCAAGAAACTAAATTCACAACATAGGTTATTTCCATGTTCAAACACTATCCATTTACTCATAATTATTGAAAAATTAAAGCTATTACTGTCTCAGGCATTAACCCTTTGCATATCACTGACTAAGTTCTCTAGTTTAATTATTGGCAGTAATATATTTTTCACATATCTATTAAATATTTTCATATATATAATAAATAATGACAGTTACCTCATCAGACGATGAGTGCATCATTCCTCGATATGTCTTGAATTCAATTTGTCTAAGGAATTGTTTCAAGAGAGAGGCAGTCATCTGCCCCCATTTATAAGGTACAATGGGATCACAGTCTCCATGGCATTGTATATAAGGAATATCTTTGTTCGCAACAGCTGCCTGCGTAAAAGCATTAAAAAACAGAAATATTTTCATTAGTTATTCCTGTGGTTTTATGGAAAATTAAAATGTATATTGGATGCCTAATCTTTCCCACGAATTACTTAAAATATGCTATAAAAGAACAAACAATCTTTGACAAATTGCTTATTTCTATTAAATGATACCAATGTACTATACAGTGCTTGACAGAAAAATTGTACAGGATGAAAGAATACTGAGAAAGAATAATACAAAAATACTGTTCAGAATAACACATTAATAATTTTGTCAAGAAAGTACAATATGATAGAAGACGTCTTGTAGTACACAAAGGGCTGCATTTCAAAAGTATCTACATAACACACTAGTCTTCAGAAATATAGTCTATCATCAGTGGCAAATACTTCTGAAGTGTAACTCGTGGTGTACAATATGAGTTCCTTTATTAAATACGAGTTGCAGAGCACCTAATAAACAAGATATTCACAGTAGTTAGTTAGTTTCTTGTTCCATAGATCAAATTCAAGACAAATGTTACGAGGTGGAATGTGTCAACAGAACAAACACAGGATACTTACATACAACCGAAAAAATAAAAATAATATTGACATGGTTACAAGCTGCCCATTTACATTTTTTTCTTTGAAAATGACTGATTATCTCTCCTTAAGAATTCCTCTATTGTATAGGCAGAGTTGTTATGGAAAGACATTTCTAACCTACATTTGAAAATACACTGGAAAAAAATGCACCCTTTTAGAGGTATCTAATTCACTCTCCCTTTTAGAGGTTTCTAATTCACTCAAGATTTATTGTTGCAACAGTGCATATAGAGTACATGTAACAATTAAATTTACATATCAACAGCGTAAGCAGTTCTGAGGTATCAGATATCGACCCATGCCGAAACACCCATATTAGTACGTGTTATAGCCTCCACTGGCAGCTATGCAGGTGCCAACTCTGGCATCCAGTCAGTTGTACAATGGTGAATACTGTCCTGGGATATATTATTCTGCACCTGCTCGACCTGTTCATGCAGTTCTGTAAGCATTGTTGGCTGACGAGTCACATGAGTCACTTCTCAGTCTGTCATATTCCACACATGCTTGATTGGAGACAAGTCCAGAGATTGTGCTGGCTGGGAAGTTGCTGCATATTTTGCAGAGCGCATCGAGTTTCATGGGCAGTGTGTGGGCAAGAATTATCCTATTGGAAGAACACATCACCTTCCTGTTGCAAAAACAGCAAACGAATGGGTCTAACAACATTCTGCATGTACCGAACACTGGTTAAAGCCCCCTCCAGAAATACTAAAGGTGAAAGAGTTGTAGCTTATAGCACCCCAGACCATAAGGCCTGGGATGGAGCCAGTTAGTCTTGGACGAATGCATTCTACAAGATGGTTCTCACCACGTCTACATCGTACAAACATACGACCATCACCTGCATGAAGGCAGAATATCCTTTCATTGCTGAAGACCATGCCATGCCATTTCATCATCCAAGTGATCCTCTGGTGGCACCAGTCGAGCCGTACATGATGATGCTGTGGCACGAGTGGAAGGCGGACTAGATGTGTGTGTGCCCGTAGTCCTACTGCTAATAACCAGTTTGCAATGGTTCGTATGGAAACGTCTGGGTTCACAAGCCTTCTGACCTGTGCTGCGGTAGCCACTGTTGCCCTTGAAATATGATGATCCTGGTGGGGTGTCTATAGCTGCATGGACATCCAAAACTTGATCTACCGATGTGAGAATGTTCATTTGACAACTGATACGAGCTTTGTTGCACAACTGACTCCTGGTCAATCCATACCAAGTTGTCCAAAAAAAAAAAAAAAAAAAAAAAAAAAAAAAAAAAAAAAAAAAAAAAAAAAAAAATAATAATAATAATAATAATAATAATAATAATAATAATAATAATAATAATAATAATTGGTTGCTTGACCATCTCAGAAAAATTTTATAATTACTGGGTGAATTTCCCAATGTTTAGTAGTCACAAAAATATTTATTAAAAATTTATTGTTTATTATTTTGAAATGGTGGCCTTATTTGTTCCAAGCCACATGCGTTTTTTCGTATTTGCAAGCATCTACATTTTTTTTACAATTATTCAGTAGTGGATTGTTCTAAGCCTTTTAGATAAAATGCATTTAGTTCAGCACACACTGGGCTACAAATTAACATCATTATCACTTAGGTGAATGTATTCTTTAATATATTTTTAATAGTTCAACATTATCAGCCACAAATTTCAACAACTCAATTTTTGAACAGTAGTTTTCCTAAGAAAGATTAATTTCTCAGCTTTTTTTCTGCTATTACACTGTATAGTATAGTTACTTTTTATAGAGTATCAATGGTGAGCAGCTTACACTTAAAAAAATACACTATTAAATTTTTTTAAAAATTTTTCCATTTTGTGGCCTGCAAAATCTTTGTTGAGGAACAAGATAAAAATCTGAAAATTTCACAGTTCATAGACCTTCATGATATCAAACTTCAGTATAAATATCAACTTTGAGATTCAATTGTAAGTTATGGAAAAAATATTACAAACACGAGTCAAAAGTACGTTTTTTAACATCTGCGATATCTGGTAGGCTAATCAAATAAAGTATACCAATTGCATAAGGTAACACACCACATTACACTAGCTAATGATTATTTGTCGAAACAATGCCGTGGTAATTGTTTCAGCAGGCTAACAATTGCATCTACAAGCATATACAAGTCTGATTGTTGTCTTTCCCCTTACACCAACAATTGTCTACTCACACTTATTTAGCTGGAAGTTCTTGAAATGTGCAGTTGAAAAATGGTGTCTCAGTGTTCTGTCGGTGTTATTATTAATGAAGCATGTCATAAAAGTGTATGTGGGATGTATCCTAAATACATTACTTTATTCGAAGATTACACTGAAGAAGAAAAAGTGTTGTTTTATTTATAAGTCGGCCCAAAGGTCAAATCAACATGTAAGTACCATGGAATGGAAGATTGTGTGGCACTGGAAAAGTGTGGGAGATAACATGCAAAAATTCGGGAACTGACACAGGGAGCGCGATCAATCTGAAGGTATAGGCTTCATTATATCAGCAGGAGTAATGTGGGATCTTACATCTCTAACTACGAACCTCCCCCCCCCCCCCCCCCCCACACACACACACACTTTCCCCGTTCTACGCTTGTTTGCACCCACTAAATCCACTTCTTCCAGTCACATCTGCTGCCGCCCTTAAGCTTATCTGCCCTTAAACCTGCTACCCACAGCAATATACATAATTTATTATTGATTAGTTATTGTCTAATTTGATCCCTGTGACTTCTCGCAAATGTTAGTGAGTTTTCGCCTTCCACTATCGCCGTCTTCCTCATCTCGTTTTTTTCCCCTCTTGTGCATCCATTTCACCCCTTTTGTAGCTTTCACACGTATTTGGGTGTATTTTTGAATAATTTTTCGGACGTAATTACCCATCTCTGGTTGCCACCTCTCCTTCCACAATGACCTCCACCTGTTCAGAATCTGCCATTCCTTAGCCCTCACCAACATAGTTCTGCAAAACCATATCAACCAAGCCCAATCCTCCATGCAGTACCTTCTCTCCATTCGCGAAATTCTTCTGCTATGCAATCCCAAATTCCTGGAACCCATTACACACATTGAAGCCCTTGCCCTGCAGGAACTTTAGCAACATGCACAACGCCACCTCAAAATGCTCTCCATCCTACTCACTTCCTACTCACTTCCTACTCCCGTCTCTGATTACCACTGTCCACCACTGCTACAATCACCTCCAAACCTCCCCCTCTCATAGCTGAAAAAAAAAAACCTGTCTCGCAGACCTACTACATTTACCCCACCCTCCAAAACTCCCTTCCACCACCACACAAAACCCAGAACCTAAACAGACCCACAACACAGTCATGAACCTTTCCTCCAGAAGCCTTAGTCCCACAAAAATATCAGTCCTTTCCAAAGGCCTCACCTTTTGCCCCACTCCCAAATTCAACCATGCTGGACTAGTTAAAGGCCTTCTCTCCTTCTCCTGGTCCCTACAGTGGAAACACTTTTTCACTACCAACCCGACCAATCAGACTCAACCAAAGACCAGTATTGAACCTTGCCTAACTCAATTCACTCCTCCATCCAACCGTGCTCCACCCCCACTGCCTCCAAACCAACCCCTGTTAACTTCCCAGAATTTCTTAACCTCGAACCTTGCCTCAACATCATTCCCCAAATCCCTCAACAGGCAAACTAACCTTACATCTGCAGAAAGAACACGCCAGTCCACCATCTAAAAACTGATCCTGACCTTATAATCCTACCTGCTGACAAACGCTCCACCACTGTTGTTTTGAACAGCAAGGATTACGTGGCAGAAGGACTCCATCAGCTGTCAGATACTTCCACCTACAAACCATGCCGGCCAGAACCTCTCCCCAGAGTCCATCTCTCTACTTACCCCTACCACTCCCCGCACTCCCACCTTCTACATGCTTCCTAAAGCCCATAAACCTAACCCCCCAGGACACCCCATTGTGGCCAGTTACTGTGCCCCCACTGACAGAATCTCTGCTCTCGTAGACCAACACCTTCAACCTATTACCCGGAACCTATCCTCCTATATAAAAGATACCAACCATTTCCTTGACCGACTCTCCACAGTTCCTGTCCCTTTACCACACGGTGCCTTGCTCGTCACTACTGATGCCTCCTCCATGTACACTAACATTCCTAATGCCCATGGCCTTACTGCTGTCAAACACTACCTTTCCAGACGCCCTATGCATTCCAAACCAACAACCTCCTTCCTAGTCTCCATGATCAACTATATCCTCACCCACAATCACATCTCCTTTGAAGGCGTTAGCTACAAACAAATCTGCGGTACGGCTATGGGCACCCACATGGCACCATCCTATGCTAACCTATTCATGGGCCATCTAGAGGAATCTTTCCTAAAAACCCAGAATCCCAAACCCCTCACCTGGTTCATATTCAATGATGACATCTTTGCTATCTGGACTGAAGGTGAGGGCACCTTATTCACATTCCTCCAGAGCCTCAACAACTTCTCCCCCATTTGCTTCACCTGGTATTACTCAACCCAACAAGCCACCTTCCTAGATGTTTACCTTCACCTCAGAGATGGCTACATCAGTACCTCCATCCATATCAAACCTACTAACCACCAGCAATATCTCCACTTCAACAGCTGCTGCCCATTCCACACCAAGAAGTCCCTTCCGTACAGCCTAGCCACCCATGGTCATCGCATCTGCAGTGACGAGCAGTCCCTCTAAAAATGTACTGAGGGTCTCACTGAAGCCTTCACTGACCGTAATTATCCTCCCATCCTTGTACAAAAACAAATCTCCTGTGCCTTATCTTTCCATTCTCCCTGAATTACATTCTCCGCCAGGGTTTCGATTACCTCTCATCATGCCCTGAAATGAGAAATGTCCTGCCCACTATCCTTCCCACCCCTCCTACCATGGTATTCCGCCATCCACCGAACCTACACAATATACTCATCCATCCTTACACAACCACTGCTCCCAATCCCTTATCTCATGGCTCATACCCCTGTAATAGACCTAGATGCAAGACCTGTCCCATACATCATCCTACCACAACCTATTCCAGTCTGGTCACTAACATGACCTATCCCATCAAAGGCATGGCTACCTGTGAAACCAGTCACATGATTTACAAGCTAAGCTGCAACCTCTGTGCTGAATTCTATGTAGGCATGGTAACCAACAAGCTGCCAGTCCACATAATGGCCACTGACAAACTGTGGCCAAGAAACAAGTGGACCACCCTGTTGCCAAACATGATATCCCTCATCTTAATGACTACTTCACAGCCTGTGCCATATGGAACCTTCCCACCGACACCAGCTTTTCTGAATTGCGCTGGTGGGAACTTGCCCTACAATACATCCTGCGTTCCCGTAACCCTCCTGGCCTCAACCTTCATTAGTCACTGTCATCACCCATCCAGCCCCCTCCCTGTTCCCATTCCAGCACTACACAGCCGTCAATTCACCGGCACACCCAGTCTTTTAATTTCTTTTATTTCTCTCCTTTCCTCTACTTACCCCCTCCACACCTTCTCTTCTGCCCTCCATCTAAATTGCAGCACTTGACAGTCCGCCACTCCCACCATACTATCCCTACCCCTCCCGGCCCCAGCCTCCTCCTTACCCCCGCCTAGTTGCCACTCCCATCATGCACTGCACTGGTGCTGCTGTTCGCAGTCTGGTCTCAGCTCTCTGAGACTGCAGATGTGTGTGCAAAGTTGCGTTTGTGTGTGTGTGTGTGTGTGTGTGTGTGTGTGTGTGTGTGTGTGTGTGTGTGTCTCTTACTGGCCGAAAGCTTAAATTGTGTGAATCTTTTTCTTGTGCCTATTGCGACTCAGCATCTCTGATATATGGTGAGTAGCAACTTTCCTTCTCTGGTATTGTTACATTCCATCCTGGATCTTCCATTGTTTGAAATTTCATAATTGAATAAACATGCTATGAGACTGTGCTTAATATTCCCATTGCTCAGATACCTGTAAAATGTATGTGTAAATTCTGAACATAATTCAAATTATTTTCTTGCATGCAAAGACTACTCTTTGATCAAGTGAAGAGTTACCTCAGAATATTATAAGATAATACATCAATGAATGTAAAATGCATTCATACTGACTTCCATGGCCCAAAGTTGGCAATTATTCTTAGGGCAAAAGTAGCCAAACCCGAATGTTTTAGCAGAACAACTATATAGTTTTTTCCCCCCAGTTTAAGTTTTCATTACTATAAACACAAAGAACTTGCAATTTTCAACCCTGTTTATTATTTCTGGTTGGTATATTACGTTAAAAGCAACTGCAACATTTTTGGCATTACAAAAATGGATGAACTGGACTTTTTCAAATGTTAAAGGTAGCCCATTTGTGCAAAACCATTCACAAACTTTCAAAAAACATCATTTATATTTTCTCTGTTGATGCTTCTTTGCTAGGCTTCAAAACAATGCTTGTATCATCTACCGACAGGACGTACACTGCTCCCGGTTCAAATAAAATGGCAGATCGTTAATACAAAAGCATGAACAGTAGTAGGTCAATGATCAAACCCTTTGGGACTTCCATGGTAATTACACTCATGCATATGATGGGGCATCCCTCTTTGTATTATTCACACAGCTTAGGGTACCTTCTTGCATTCTGTTTTCTAAGTAAGAACTAGACCAGGCAATAGCTAAACTACATATTGCATTAGCCTCTGTAACACAATATTATGACTGACACAATCAAATGTCTTTGATAAACCACAGAAGATATTTTATCCCTGAAAAATTTTATTATGTGCTCAGTGAAAGCATAAATAGCTGACTCATTACAACGGCCTTTTTGAAATCCAGATTGTGATTGTCTAAAGACCCCATTACTACATAGGTGGGCGAGAGCCCTACAGTACATTGTTGTTGTTGTTGTTGTTGTTGTTGTGGTCTTCAGTCCAGAGACTGGTTTGATGCAGCTCTCCATGCTACTCTATCCTGTGCAAGCTTCTTCATCTCCCAGTACCTACTGCAACCTACATCCTTCTGAATCTGCTTAGTGTATTCATCTCTTGGTCTCCCCCTACGATTTTTACCCTCCACGCTGCCCTCCAATACTAAATTGGTGATCCCTTGATGCCTCAGAACATGTCCTACCAACCGATCCCTTCTTCTGGTCAAGTTGTGCCACAAACTTCTCTTCTCCCCAATCCTATTCAATACCACCTCATTAGTTACGTGATCTACCCATCTAATCTTCAGCATTCTTCTGTAGCACCACATTTCAAAAGCTTCTATTCTCTTCTTGTCCAAACTATTTACCGTCCATGTTTCACTTCCATACATGGCTACACTCCATACAAATACTTTCAGAAATGACTTCCTGACACTTAAATCTATACTCGATGTTAACAAATTTCTCTTCCTCAGAAACACTTTCCTTCCCATTGCGAGTCTACATTTTATATCCTCTCTACTTCGACCATCATCAGTTATCTTGCTCCCCAAATAGCAAAACTCCTTTACTACTTTAAGTGTCTCATTTCCTAATCTAATACCCTCAACATCACCCGACTTAATTCGACTACATTCCATTATTCTCGTTTTGTTTTCATTGATGTTCATCTTATATCCTCCCTTCAAGACACCATCCATTCCGTTCAACTGCTCTTCCAAGTCCTTTGCTGTCTCTGACAGAATTACAATGTCATCGGCGAACCTCAAAGTTTTTATTTCTTCTCCATGGATTTTAATACCTACTCCGAATTTTTCTTTTGTTTCCTTCACTGCTTGCTCAATATACAGATTGAATAACATCGGGGATAGGCTACAACCCTGTCTCACTCCCTTCCCAACCACTGCTTCCTTTTCATGCCCCTCGACTCTTATAACTGCCATGTGGTTTCTGTACAAATTGTAAATAGCCTTTCGCTCCCTGTATTTTACCCCTGCCACCTTTAGAATTTGAAAGAGAGTATTCCAGTCAACATTGTCAAAATCTTTCTCTAAGTCTACAAATGCTAGAAACGTAGGTTTGCCTTTCCTTAATCTTTCTTCTAAGATAAGTCGTAAGGTCAGTATTGCCTCACGTGTTCCAGTATTTCTACGGAATCCAAACTGATCTTCCCCGAGGTCGGCTTCTACTAGTTTTTCCATTCGCCTGTAAAGAATTCGTGTCAGTACTTTGCAGCTGTGGCTTATTAAACTGATAATTCGGTAATTTTCACATCTGTCAACACCTGCTTTCTTTCGGATTGGAATTATTATATTCTTCTTGAAGTCTGAGGGTATTTCGCCTTTTTCATACATCTTGCTCACCAGATGGTAGAGTTTTGTCAGGACTGGCTCTCCCAAGGCCGTCAGTAGTTCCAATGGAATGTTGTCTACTCCGGGGGCCTTGTTTCGACTCAGGTCTTTCAGTGCTCTGTCAAACTCTTCACGCAGTATCGTATCTCCCATTTCATCTTCATCTACATCCTCTTCTATTTCCATAATATTGTCCTCAAGTGCATCGCCCTTGTATAGACCCTCTATATACTCCTTCCACCTTTCTGCTTTCCCTTCTTTGCTTAGAACTGGGTTTCCATCTGAGCTCTTGATGTTTATACAAGTGGTTCTCTTATCTCCAAAGGTCTCTTTAATTTTCCTGTAGGCAGTATCTATCTTACCCCTAGTGAGATAAGCCTCTACATCTTTACATTTGTCCTCTAGCCATCCCTGCTTAGCCATTTTGCACTTCCTGTCGATCTCATTTTTGAGACGTTTGTATTCCTTTTTGCCTGCTTCATTTACTGCATTTTTATATTTTCTCCTTTCATCAATTAAATTTAATATTTCTTCTGTTACCCAAGGATTTCTACTAGCCCTCGTCTTTTTACCTACTTGATCCTCTGCTGCCTTCACTACTTCATCCCTCAAAGCTACCCATTCTTCTTCTACTGTATTTCTTTCCCCCATTCCTGTCAATTGTTCCCTTATGCAGTACATTATCTTTTCAAATATTTTAGATACTTACGTACGTAAGGAGTGACACTGGGCAATAGTTATTGACAACAGTCAGTTTTACTTTTTATGAAGGGGCCTAATAATGCCATATTTCAATGTTTCTGTGGAAACACCTTGACTTAATGAAGCATTACTTACGTGCAAAAGAACATCACATATTACAGGCCCACAATTTTTTAGTGTCTTATTGGATGTGTTATCTACTTTAAATGAACTTTTACTTTTCAGAGTTATCGCAATCTTCCTTATTTCAAATGAGGATGTGGGGTTAATTTTTATTTCACTAAATGCTCTCTGTATTGCTTCTTCAGTATTCTGTTTTGCTCTCTCATCTGATCTATTTGCATCAATTTTCTCAGCTACTTTTAACACAGTAATTGTCACAAATACCTGCTTCACATAGAGTGCTTTTATAAGGCTCCTATCCTCTTTAACAGAAATAGTTCATCAATTTCATACAAGATGTGTATACTCTTGGATTTTTTTACAGCTTTTCTTAAACTGTTATAGTACCATTTTAATAAGAAAGTATATCTGGTCCATTACTTGCTCCGCTTAGTTAAGAAGGGATTGACACTTTGAGCCAAGGTTTCTTCAGTGGCTTGCCTTTACTACATTTCATCATCTTTTTAGGAAAACTACTTTCAAAAATGTATACAAACACGTTAAGCTATACAGGATGATTAAAAAAAATGTTTACATACAGATATGGTGATCTGGGTAGACAAGGATCAGTAAGTAATAACTAGGGACCGGAAAAATTCACATTTTGCAATAAATGAGAAATAGGTGCGAATTCTGAAAGTTTATTTTCTGCGTATAATATCGAAAATATAAGTAGTTACTGACATTGTATGGCATCTAGTGAAACCCAATTTGGAAAGATAATGTGTGCAAGAACCTACTTGTAAAATAAAGGGTACGAACTCAACGATGTATCAATGCCACAGTTTAACATGTTAGATTGTGTCTATGTGATCAATGCTCTGGCACCATGCCAATTGTGGACAGCTGAATGGTCCGTTTAAGGTAAAGAGGTTGTATTACACGATGATCTGCCGTGAACGGTACTGGTCTAGAACGACAGCCATCTAGCGGTAGAACGGGTGAAACTACGAAAATTAGCAGACACATTTTCCGCGTACCAGAATAGACATCAGTTCTAAACTGCCATCAATCCATACATGCGCAGTAGGCAGCGATAACTCGCGCATGTGCAGAAGGGTGTACCATAGTACTTTTTACTTGTTGTTCGCTTCTTGTTAGGGGGCTAGTGCCTAATTTCAGATTTTCGTGTTGGGGATTTTCCACATAGGTTTCATAAATGCAGAAAAAACTTTTTTTCCAGCAGACTTTTTTATACTAGCTGTTAGTGAAAGTATTTTTTTTCCTATTGATGCTTCGTATTCTGGAAATGAAATGGAGTTAAGAGGCGTTAAGCGTCTTAAATCAGGCATACAGCGAGCAAATGTGTATGTATTACCCTTGTACCAGTCGGCAATCGTTTGTTTCTGAGTTATAAGCATACAATGTTATACGGTGATTTTCGATTTGTATCGAAATACCTTAGTCTACGGAAGTTCGTGTTTGATTTGATTGCATCTCTTGCTTTATTTCAGCATGCCAGAAAAGAGAAACTGGCAGTGATAGGGCAGAAAGTCCGTGCAGTTTGGCCCTGTGCGACAGATGAGGACTGCAAAACTGAGTAACCACACACATATATATTCCAAACTGTGAAAAATAACACAAGTACACTTTAAGTATTGGTCCTTTAAAGTGTTGCAATTGCAGTGCATATATCCTCAACAGCTTTTGAAATGGTGGGCTGTGCTATTCTATGACTAAAAGTCAGACTCTTTGAAAGATTCCCCAGTAGCCAGGAAACGTAATGTTACAACAAGCCTGCAACGTAACAGGGCATTTACCGGTATTTTATTCGTGATACAGGCTAGTATGATCACAAAACATGTAAACATATGATTTAATTCTTACTTTCAAGAATGTGAGACAGCCTCCCTCATGACTGTGTCACACTTGCTAATTCCACCTTCTATCATAGACAGCATCTTCTTGAAACAGGCCATGTCCATCTTCAAGACACTACGAAATTCATGCGGATCTTTGAGCCTAAGTTCTTTCATAAGCAGTGAATTTAACCCCTGCATTTGTCCCCTGTTTTCAGCCAGGGTCGAACTCAACAACGTCTGGCTTTTTGTTTTCGTCGTCGTTCTCCCCTAATCCGAGAATTTACTGTCACTGCCAGGGCAACAGCTCCAAAAACAATTTGGTCCTCCAGGTGCAAAATGTTGTATAAATGCATGTACCTTTGTAGCCAAGTGTCATAACATAAAACTAACTGTTAAGAGCCTGTAATTCAAAACAGTAGTAACCTACATGAGAGAATAACAACTGCTTAATAAATAATGATAAACAATTTCTTATTAAATAGGAACCTTGCGTCATACAAATAATTTGAACGAATGACGTTCCAATATGTCACACGGTTCCCCCTGTGTTTCGCGCGGTAGAACAAACGACTTTGCATGCGATCAGACAGTTCTGTTTGCATTTCGCGTGTTATCAGTGCCTACTGCATATGTGTGCCAGGTATATCCCGTGTGGATGGTGTAATAGGTCTACATGAACCAGCCTGTACTTATAGATATGCATGATTGGGGCGCTGGTGTGTAGGTGTACAGTTTACGCGCATCGTGTAATAGGGACCGAAGGTATACGTCGCTTAAAGCAATTTAGTACTCAGCCATGGGACCTGGCATTTTACAAGAAAGAAATGCGTACGTTTGTTTGTTACCCAAAGCCATAATGCGGACAGTTTTAACATGGCAAATTAGGTGGTGGATGTTTTGAACTGTAGTTGCATCGAATACCGCTAGAAGTCGGGCCTGAACTACACTGTTAACAATACTCTGCTCACTTCACTTCACAAGCAAATACACTGTAGCCATCCCTGAATGCTTTATGTTCCGTGTTGCTTGTTGTTTTCTATTCTTCTTTTGAAATAAGTGAAGCGACTAATCCTGGTCCATAATGGCTGTTGATTACGACCCTTACATCCTGTGACAATGTGTTAGTTCCGCTGTTGCTGGCCAGCGAAATGGAGGCGGGGTTTGTTTACCCGCACCGTTCCTTCTCATGTAGCGGTCAAAATTCTAGTCCGTTTACACTCACGGCCATCTGCGACTATAGCCCATAGCGCCTGCCTCTGCACTACAGCAGTTGGGAAACAAAATCTGTAACATATTTCGACGGCACTGAAATTCATCCCTTAACGCTAAAATCGAGTTGCTGTACATTCGGTTCTGCTTCTACGCAAAGTGCCTTGTCGGTTCCATCTGTAGCGTGTCAAGCATGGGTCGTAGGGCTGTGAAAGCCCACGAAAGGTCGAAATTAGTAGTACACAGATTTTTTATCTTCAAATTTGGCGGGAAAATACAAATAATGTCCAGAAATACCTTGTATCGGAGATGCACTCATGTAATTGGCGGAAAAATGCTGCTGCTTTTCAACAGAACAAATACACCCAAACGAAGAATGCAAAGGCCGTATCAGAAGAAAATGGCATTAAAGTTTTTGCAAAAGCAAATATTCCAATCAAAAAGTTCCCAATCAGCACTATTTTCAGCAGTCAATTTTAAAGAACTAAATCTGTCTGTCTTCACTCATGAAGCGTGACAACCTTTTAAATTTGAGCATCTAATCATTTACAAAAAAAGAAAATAGATCCGAATTTCGACAAAAATAGACGCGAATTTTGCCTAAAATAGAAGCTACATTTTCTGGTTCCTAGTAATCACTTAGGAACCGCGGATCGCCAAAGCCATCTGGGGCTACTGGACGGTGTTGCAGTTATTTACTCACATGCCACAAATAGACGCCCGCTACAGGAGATGCTCAAAGATCTGTCCAGATGCATCGAGACACGCATGACATGATGCTGCATTGAGCAGTGTGCGCTTTCAAAGATGTCCTGTGTATCTCTAACACATCCTGCTGCTGCAACAATCTTGGTCTTACGGTGGTGTAACAGGTGTTTCATACACAAGGCCCTTCAGATACCCACACAGGAAAAAATCGACTGTGGAGAATTGGGTGGTCGTGGTGGCCATGTGACTGGCACACCACGATCAATCCAGCAGCCAGCAAAGGTTGTGGGCAGACGTTCCCTCAATTGTCTGCTGAAATTGAATGTGGTGACAAATTGGCATGGAAGCATTATTCAGCATGTCCGGCAGAAACTCTTGTGAGTAAACGAGGTAACTGCAACCATCAAGTCGGCCCAGGAGAATGAACAGCCCAATTAAAGAGTCTCTGACAATGCCAGCCCACATGTTATGGGTAAATTCACATTGTGAGGCATGCATACATGTGATATGTAGGTTCACATCTCCCCTTGTATGCAGCTTGTGAACATTCACCACATCCTTGAGTGAAAACAATAGCCTCACGTGTGAGAAGGGCACTCACTGTGAAGGTTCAGTCTGCAGCGGACTCCTGTAAAAACCACAGCGCAGCCCCTTGCGCTTGTTGTAGTCCCCTGCTTGCAATGCCTGGAAGTGCTGGAAATGAAATGGATTCAGTTATTTGTCATGTACAAGGAACCAGACAGAGGGTTAGGGCAATCAGTTATGCATTATACACCCCATGTGCTTGCTGCATACACTGCATCCTTTCAAGACATTTTTCTCCCACTGCATCTCTCCATATGATTCATTGGTGACCAGCATCCAGCTTGTGCACATGGAATGAGTCAGTTTCACAAAATCGTTGAGGCAAGTTGGTGAGCAGTGTGTGGCATAGCACCTTTCTATCAGAATATTTCACAAAATACAATGAAATGGAAATGAGCGTTTGGCGTCATTGGCCGGGAGGCCCCTTGCGGGGCAGGTCCTGCCGCCTTGGTGTATGTCTTATTACATTCGACACCACATTGGGCGACCTGCTTGCCGGATGTGGATGAAATGATGAAGAACACAACACAACACCCAGTCTCTGAGCGGAGAAAATCTCCGATCCAGCCGGGAAACGAACCCGGGCCTGTAGGATGGCAATATGTCACGCTGACCACTCAGCTATCGGGGCAGACACAAAATACAATTACTCGGCTTCTTGTCCATTGCAATTGGCTGTGCCATACATCAAATGCATCTCAGCCATTTCGTGGTGTGTGTAGTTCGCCATGTTACTCCAAACCGCTTTCACTGCATGAAGGATGGCAGTCACCATTGTACAGCAACGCCCCCTTGTGACCACAGTACCCTCTCATGGCATTCACGACCCCCGGTTCCTATGTGATCACTGATGCTTGTATATGCTTGATGCGCCATGTCAGTTTGTAAATTGGTTGTTTGGATGACATTTTATGAGAGACATTTCATAAATAATGCACACTATTTCTTTTTACTCACACTTTTATTTTTTATTTTTCAGTATCTCTTTATAGTCCTTTAATGTAGTCTCCTTGCGTCTCTATGCCTGAATCCCAACATCTCAGAAGCTCTATTATTCCATCCAGCACACCGCTTCCATTCATTTGTCAAATTGCTTAGGTAACGGTGGTATACAGCTCTTCCAAAGAAAAACAACAACATCGATATGTAGGTTTTGTCAAATTTGGGATGAAGTCCAATACTGGTGGACACATATCTGGGCTGTAGGGAGGATGTGGCAACACCTCCCATCCATATCTGTGCAGTTTTTAGGCTACAACATTGCTGATAAGAGGGTGAGCGTTTTCTTGGAGAATGACTGGCCCGGGATTGAGCTATTGAGGATGGGTTTTGTGCATTTTTTCTGAGCAGGTGTTGCATGCAGTTATGATGATACACTGACATGACAATTGTTCCACATGGGACTACCTTCATGATAATTCCTTTGCGATCATAAGCAAAAGTCATAATTTTCGTGAGAGCTTTGATTGAAAGTTCAAAATTTTTTTGGACATGGCAAAAATTTTTCATGATAACTTCCCAATTACTCAGTCGAGACCTGGATACTGTAACTATCACAAATATTACATTTCCTAATATCAACTCACAAGTGCATGCTTCTAGACTTTGAAACAAGTATCAGAGAGTTATTTCTAGGATTAAAGCATCTACATGATTACTCTGCAGTTCACACTGAAGTGTTGAGCAGAGGATTCACAGAACCACTTTCAGGCTATTCATGACCATTCCCACCCTTGAATTGCACATTGGAAATATGAATACCAAATCTTTCCATGGTCCTTTCTCCCTATGAAGGTGGGAGTCAACAAAGTATTTAGGTATTTGGAGGAGAAAGTTGGTGACCAACATTTCACCTTTGGTTTAATGACTGTCGCCACAGCTCGCTAATCATATCCAAAACACTGTTTCCTCTATTTCTTGATAGCAACAGAATGATCTGCCCTTCTTTTAACTTTTCAAAGTTCTCTGTCAGTTCTATCTGGTGAAGATCCCATACTGTGTAGCAATAGTCCAGCAGAGGGGGGCCAAGCATAGTGTAAGCAGTCTCTTTAGTATATACACCACAGACCACCACATTATAGAAAGTGCAAGTCTCACTTTATGATACAGATACACAAAACAATAACAGAACTGCTAGGAATATGTAGTAAACACCAAATACGGCACAAAAATCTGTATTCGTGCTTCGCGAAATGTGAGTATTAGATTATAATATTCAAACGATGGAAAATGCAGTCTGGAATAATGATAATATTATGAGATGGATAGACTGCTACTAACCATACAATGGGGGTGTTGAATCACAGACAGGTACAACAAAAGACTGCTAAACAAGTAAATTTTTAGCCATAAGGCCTTCTTCCTCCCCCATGAACCATGGACCTTGCCGTTGGTGGGGAGGCTTGCGTGCCTCAGCGATACAGATAGCCGTACCGTAGGTGCAACCACAACGGAGGGGTATCTGTTGAGAGGCCAGACAAACGTGTGGTTCCTGAAGAGGGGCAGCAGCCTTTTCAGTAGTTGCAGGGGCAACAGTCTGGATGATTGACTGATCTGGCCTTGTAACATTAACCAAAATGGCGTTGCTGTTGTGGTACTGCGAACGGCTGAAAGCAAGGGGAAACTACAGCCGTAATTTTTCCCGAGGGCATGCAGCTTTACTGTACGGTTAAATGATGATGGCGTCCTCTTGGGTAAAATATTCCGGAGGTAAAATAGTCCCCCATTCGGATCTCCGGGTGGGGACTACTCAAGAGGACGTCGTTATCAGGAGAAAGAAAATTCTATGGATCGGAGCGTGGAATGTCAGATCCCTTAATCGGGCAGGTAGGTTAGAAAATGTAAAAAGGGAAATGGATAGGTTAAAATTAGATATGGTGGGAATCAGTGAAGTTCGGTGGCAGGAGGAACAAGACTTCTGGTCAGGTGAATACAGGGTTATAAATACAAAATCAAATAGGGGTAATGCAGGAGTAGTTTAATAATGAATAAAAAAATAGGAGTGCGGGTAAGCTACTACAAACAGCATAGTGAACGTATTATTGTGGCCAAGATAGACACAAAGCCCACGCCTACTACAGTAGTACAAGTTTATATGCCAACTAGCTCTGCAGATGACGAAGAAATTGAAGAAATGTATGATGAGATAAAAGAAATTATTAAGGTAGTGAAGGGAGACGAAAATTTTAATAGTCATGGGTGACTGGAATTCGACAGTAGGAAAAGGGAGAGAAGGAAACATAGTAGGTGAATATGGATTGGGGCTAAGAAATGAAAGAGGAAGCCGTCTGTTAGAATTTTGTACAGAGCATAACACTTGGTTCAAGAATCATAAAAGAAGGTTGTATACATGGAAGAATCCTGGAGATACTAAAAGGTATCAGATAGATTATATAACGGTAAGACAGAGATGTAGGAACCACCAGGTTTTAAATTGTAGGACATTTCCAGGGGCAGATGTGGACTCTGACCACAATCTATTGGTTATGAACTGTAGATTAAAACTGAAGAAATTGCAAAAAGGTGGGAATTTAAGGAGATGGGACCCGGATAAACTGACTAAACCAGAGGTTGTACAGAGTTTCACGGAGAGCATAAGGGAACAATTGACAGGAATGGGGGAAAGAAATACAGTAGAAGACGAATGGGTAGCTCTGAGGGATGAAGTAGTGAAGGCAGCAGAGGATCAAGTAGGTAAAAAGATGAAGGCTAGTAGAAATCCTTGGGTAACAGAAGAAATATTGAATTTAATTGATGAAAGGAGAAAATATAAAAATGCAGTAAATGAAGCAGGCAAAAAGGAATACAAATGTTTCAAAAATGAGATTGACAGGAAGTGCAAAATGGCTAAGCGGGCATGGCTAGAGGACAAATGTAAGGATGTGTAGGCTTATCTCACTAGGGGTAAGATAGATACAGCCTACAGGAAAATTAAAGAGACCTTTGGAGAAAAGAGAGCCACTTGTATGAATATCAAGAGCTCAGATGGAAACCCAGTTCTAAGCTAAGAGGGGAAAGCAGAAAGGTGGATGGAGTATATAGAGGGTCTATACAAGGGCGATGTACTTTAGGACAATATTATGGAAATGGAAGAGGATGTAGATGAAGATGAAATGGGAGATACTATACTGCGTGAAGAGTTTGACAGAGCACTGAAAGCCCTGAGTCGAAACAAGGCCCCGGGAGTAGACAACATTCCATTAGAACTCCTGACGGCCTTGGGAGAGCCAGTCCTGACAAACTCTACCACCTGGTGAGCAAAATGTACGAGACAGGCGAAATACCCTCAGACTTCAAGAAGAATATAATAATTCCAATCCGAAAGAAAGCAGGTGTTGACAGATGTGAAAAGTACCGAACTATCAGTTTAATAAGTCACAGCTGCAAAATACTAATGCGAATTATTTATAGACAAATGGAAAAACTGGTAGAAGCCGACCTTGGGGAAGATCAGTTTGGATTCCGTAGAAATGTTGGAACACGTGAGGCAATACTGACCCTACGACTTACCTTAGAAGCTAGATTAAGGAAAGGCAAATCTATGTTTCTAGCATTTGTAGACTTAGAGAAAGCTTTTGACAATGTTGACTGGAATACTCTCTTTCAAATTCTAAAGGTGGCAGGGGTAAAATACAGGGAGCGAAAGGCTATTTACAATTTGTACAGAAACCACATGGCAGTTATAAGAGTCGAGGGGCATGAAAGGGAAGCAATGGTTGGGAAGGGAGTGAGACAGGGTTGTAGCCTATCCTCGATGTTATTCAATCTGTATATTGAGCAAGCAGTAAAGGAAACAAAAGAAAAATTCGGAGTAGGTATTAAAATCCGGGGAGAAGAAATAAAAACTTTGAGGTTCGCCGATGACATTGTAATTCTGTCAGAGACAGCAAAGGACTTGGAAGAGCAGTTGAATGGAATGGACAGTGTCTTGAGAGGAGTATATAAGATGAACATCAACAAAAGCAAAACAATGATAATGGAATGTAGTCGAATTAAGTCGGGTGATGCTGAGGGAATTAGATTAGGAAATGAGACACTTAAAGTAGTAAAGGAGTTTTGCTATTTGGGGAGCAAAATAACTGATGATGGTCGAAGTAGAGAGGATATAAAATGTAGACTTGCAATGGCAAGGAAAGAGTTTCTGAAGAACAGAAATTTGTTAACATTGAGTATAGATTTAAGTGTCAGGAAGTCGTTTCTGAAAGTATTTGTATATGGAGTGTAGCCATGTATGGAAATGAAACATGGACAATAAATAGTTTGGACAAGGAGAGAATAGAAGATTTCGAAATGTGGTGCTACAGAAGAATGTTGAAGATTAGATGGGTAGATCACGTAACTAATGAGGAGGTATTGAATAGGATTGGGGAGAAGAGAAGTTTGTGGCACAACTTGACTAGAAGAAGGGATCGGTTGGTAGGACATGTCCTGAGGCATCAAGGGATCACAAATTTAGCATTGGAGGGCAGCATGGAGGGTAAAAATCATAGAGGGAGACCAAGAGATGAATACACTAAGCAGATTGAGAAGGATGTAGGTTGCAGTAGGTACTGGGAGATGAAGGAGCTTGCACAAGATAGATTGGCATGGAGAGCTGCATCAAACCAGTCTCAGGACTGAAGACCACAACAACAACAAGGCCTTCTTCTCAATTTGACAATATATGAACACACACACACACACACACACACACACACACACACACACACACAACCACTGTCTCCAGCTAGTGGGACCAGACTGTGAGCAACAGTACATGATGGTAAAATCAATCTGGGTGGTGAGGTTAAGGCAGAGGCTGGGTGGGGAGGAGGAGGGGGAGTAGGAGGAAGGAGAGGGAGAGAGAGAGAGAGAGAGAGAGAGAGAGAGAGAGAGAGAGAGAGAGCAGGGTAGGTGGTGCCACATGCTCTTTGTGTGAGCATACAGGAACATGGTGGGTAGAGGCAGCTAGGTGCATATGGGAGACTAGATTGTGGGCAGGTGGAGGGAGGGGGAGGAGTGGGAAAGGAGAGAAATAGAGGGACTGTGGGTGCCTTGGTAGAACAGGAGGATGTGTAGAGCTGGAGTGGAAACAGGGAAGGGAATAGGTGGGTGAATGACAGTGGGCAGTGACTAATTAAGGTTGAGGCCGGGGTGGGGGTTACGGAAATGTAGCATATATTGCATGGGGGGTTCCAAACTGTGCAATTCAGAAAGCTGGCGTTGGCAGGAAAGATCCAGATGGCACAGGTTGTGAGGTAGTTCGTTGTGTTGAGCAGCGTACTCAGCAACTACATGGTCCACCTGTTTCTCGGCCACAGTTTGTTCAGGGCCATTCATGCGGACCACTTAGTTGCTGGGCATGCTGCCCAACAAAACATTCTTCACTTCAATCACTGCTTCACAGCCTGTGCCACCTCTTGCCTTCCTACCAACACCAGCTTTTCTGAACTGTGCAGTTGGGAACTATCCCTGTAATATATCCTACATTTCCATAACCCTCCTGGCACCCTTCTGCACCCACAAGTCTTTTACTTCTTTTCTGCTCTGCTACCTCCCCCCCCCCCTCCATCTAAACTCCCAATTGCACCTACCTGCCCTACACTCTCACTCTCCCTACCTTTACCTTGCTCTATCCCTCTCCCTCTCCACCATCCACACTGCTTCTCCCAGCATGCTCTTTTGCAATCTGGCCTCAGCAGCCAGACACAGTGGTCGTGTGTGTTGGCTATGTTTGCACAAATGTGTGTACATTGTCGAAGTCAGGCAGATGCCTTCTGGGCAATAGATTCCTTGTTAAGCAGTGGTTTTGTTGTGCCTGTCTGCGACTCAACATCTCCACTATATGGTGAGACGATAGGACTCTTGATTAATACTTTATGGGTGGACTCGGTAATCTGCTGGTGAAGAGTGTGTGTGTGTGTGTGTGTGTGTGTGTGTGTGTGTTTGTGTGTGTGTGTGTGTAAACATTTTGTTACCATGAAAAGTAATAAATTCAAGAAATCTCAATCAAAAACTGACATTCCCTTCTCATAGTTGTGGTTCACAGTCATGAAAAATTTTGTAAGTGACATCACGATTAATTTTTGGCTGCAAAATTATTTATCTATAATACGCAGTATTGCAATTTCAACCATGTGGATATTATGAAGTGGAAATAATTTTGCTTTTGTATATGAAGTGGAAATAATTTTGCTTTTGTATGTATAAAAATATAAAAATCATCTGCCATGACTTGACACAGGAGCTGGACTCATCACATTGTGTTTCCTGTGTGTATTGCACTCTTTGAATCATACTGTAAATATGCTGCTTGTATTCTGCTGACACCTGTAATAATAGGTAGGATAAAAGATTGCATATTTATTTTTGTTTCATATGAAGCAGAATTTGGTTTCATCACTTGATACATTTTAAATGCAATGAAAGCAAATGGTTTCTATTCTGTGTGTGTGTGTGTGTTTTTTTTTTTTTTTTGCATTCATTTTTCATACTTTCTCGCATATAACGGTGGCCTCCAAACTTTTCATTGGGGAGGATGGTTCCAGTTCATCAATTACAGCTAAAATGTGCTGTTAATAGTACCTATTAATAATGTGTGAACACACTTGTGTAACAACTCTTGCATTTTTAGCATCTGTAAGGAGGAATGCTCTAGTCACTAAGACTGCAAATCATACTTGTCTACATCTACATCCACGCTTTGCAAACTAGCATCATAACAACGCAGAATTACACATTTATTTCGCGAGAAGATGCAATGAAGTTCTTTCACAAGCTGATAACATGAAGTTGTCCATTAAAGCAAGAAAGTACAGAAAATGGATGCAAATAAAAATAAAGTAGAATGAATTTAATAGAGTTACTATGCATATAGCTGTTCACACACAGTTGTGCAAACAGTAACGAAGTCCACAGACCACATCCATGTGACAAAACCGGCTGTTTCATATGAATCTGTCTCTCTCTCTCTCTCTCTCTCTCTCTCTCTCTCTCTCTCTCTCTCTCTCTCTCTCTCTGTGTGTGTGTGTGTGTGTGTGTGTGTGTGTGTGTGTGTGTGTGTGTGTGTGCGTGCACCTTTTGGTCATGTTCAGCAGCCATTATGAATTAAGACACAAAGGAATTACAGACATTGGCTGCAAGTGGGCATTGACTGAAATCCATGGGGAAAGTTGATAATTTGTGCCACACTGAGATTCAAACAATCCAATTATGGTCTTCTCCTCATTAGGATGATGCTCTGACCACTAAGCCACCCGGACATAGTTGTCATCACAAG
Organism: Schistocerca cancellata; assembly: GCF_023864275.1. Classification (NCBI taxonomy): domain Eukaryota; kingdom Metazoa; phylum Arthropoda; class Insecta; order Orthoptera; family Acrididae; genus Schistocerca; species Schistocerca cancellata. The sequence goes on along the minus strand of NC_064628.1, from coordinate 493,340,681 downwards.
TGCACGGACTATCATAGCATGTCTCCTGTCAGACCCAAATTCTCAACTGATCCACACACTACTAACGTAGTGCCTCTTGTCCATTATCCTCATTACTTGCAGCATTTCGCTGATTCCCATAAGAGTTTCAGCCTGGTGTGCATCCACACTGAAGAGGTCACCGGCTGTCTCACCTTAAGAAAAGCTCTTGGTCCCACTGCTTTCCTGATGACGACGACTCGTGTATTTCATTCTTTGAATTGCATTGTGAATATGTTGCTTGTTCTCTGCTTTATTTTTGCATGCATCAGTAACACTGTGTAAAATAAATGATGCCATATTTGTTTTTCTTTCGTGTAAAATAGAAGCTGGTTTCGTCGCATAGTATTCTGTGTACTCATATTTGTTCCAGCTTAAGAATACATGTGTGAACTGCTAGATTTAAATATGTTTTAAATATGTTTTAAATATGTTTCTTGTATTATACTTTATTTTAGTTTGCATCAGTTTTTTTGTACTGTCTCACATTTAAAGGAGAACTTCACATTAGCGGCTTTTGACAGAATTGGTACTCACTTCATTACATCTTGTCCTGGAATGAGTATGTATTTTTGCTTTGAAGGTGTTGCTTCATGCCTCTGAGTATGCTTTGTAATTTTAGCGGTTTATGCATTCATCCTTGCAAAGGCTGAAAGTGCGGTGTTCACACATTATTTCTAGGTACTACAAACAAAACAATTTAGCAGAAATCAATGTAATACCATCACTGTCACAAACCCAAAGAAAATTTGATAGCAAATAATCATCTGTCTCATGCTTTTGTAATTGGATCTGTTAGTGAATTCTGTATAACCAGAATTTCATAAACACAGTAGCATTTAGTACAGAAGAAGTACGTTCACACTATACCATACAATGCCATATGAAATATGCACTTTGATGCAGAATATTTTTGCTGCAAAACAATACATAGCACAATAACTATGTACTATGTCACTAATACTACCAAGTATACCTGATGGCTAGAAGCATCACCATTTAAAGCCTAAGTAGGAACAAATGTCCGCAGAACACTAAGTGATGAAGCCTGTTTCTTTTATGCGAAACAAAAACAATGTGAAATCATTTACTCCACCCAATGTTATTGATGTGGGCAAAAATCAAGGATATGTGAACGACTTATTCAATTCAAAGAGCACAATACACTCACGACATCGTGATCAGGTACACAATGCTATAAAACCAGCTTCTATTTAGAATGAAACCAAAACAAATATGGATGACTTCAAATCACCCAATAAGAAACCAAGCTTATTGACTTATAAATTTGCAGTGCTCCAAGTAGGCTGGAAGTGAACAAAGGTCATGTTACTGGAAGAATCCATATGAATTTCACAACCATGCTTTAGACAGTGACAATTTTCACAGCAGAGTGGTGGCTGTATACGATTCCTAAAAATGGAGATGTTTCATCAGCACACTCTAAAAGGAACATAACTGGTATACAGACTGGGTTGGAAGACTTGCTTTTATTGACTTTGTTGCTTCACTACACCAATGGCACCTACTTTCACAGTAGTTACGTAGGCAACTGTTGTCGATTTCAATTCTGGAATATTTACATCATCTTTTGTGAAGCAATTTCAAAAAACCATGTTTAACAACTCCACTTTAGAGGCTCTGTTGTCAGTAATATTACCACTGGTACCATTCATTGAAGATATTGACTGTCTTGCCACTAGTGTACTTCACATATGACCAGAATCTCTCTATTTTCTACCAGATCTTGAGACGAAGTCCATGCAAAATTTAGGCCGTCTGTAAACAGTTGCCATTCTTAGATATTCTACATTCTTTAAATCTGGCATCATTTTTGTTGCTTCTCCAACAGTGTCCTGACCTATCAATTGCTGTCAACACTATATGTTTGAATGTAGGACACATTTGGTCAATGCTTACACAGTTAGAATGGAAGGCATGGAGACTGTCTCTTAGGAACATGTCAACCGAACTTTTATACATTTTTTTTTAAATAGCTTTTTTTGCATTTATTTTTGGTGGATTTGGATGTTAGGGTATTTAATCCTATTGCAACAACCTTGTGGTTCTAATTCTTATATCTGTCCTGACACACTATATTTGTGCAGGAGTTTAACAATGGAACTGATCCTCCTTGGTATACAAAATGGGTTAGAACACTGGTGCAGAAACAATGAAACAAACATGCCACATTTAAGCAGACAAAATCCCCAAGATTGGTGATCTTTTACAGAAGCTCGAAATTTAGCGCGGACTTCAATGCGAGATGCTTATAACATTATCCGCAACGAAACTTTGCCTCGAAACCTGTCAGAAAATCCAAAGAGATTCTGGTCGTACGTGAAGTATGTTAGCAGCAAGAAACAAACAATGCCTTCTCTGCACGATAGCAATGCAGATACTATCAAAGACAGTGCTGCCAAAGCATAGTTACTAAACACAGCCTTCCGAAATGCCTTCACAAAAGAAGGTGAAGTAAATATTCCAGAATTCAAATCGAGAACAGTTGCCAACATGAGTAACAAGGAAGTAAATATCCTCGGAATAGTGAAGCAACTTAAACCACTTAATAAAAGCAAATCTTCTGGTCCAGACTGTATACCAATTAGGTTCCTTTCGGAGTATGCTGATGCATTAGCTCCATACTTAACAATCATATACAACTGTTCGCTCTACGAAAGATCTGTACCCAAAGACTGGAAAGTTGCACAGGTCACACCAATATTCAAGAAAAGGTTGTAGGAGTAATCCACTAAATTACAGGCCCATATTCTTAACATCAATGTGCAGCACGATTCCGGAACATATATTGTGTTCGAACATTATGAATTACCTCGAAGAAAACGGTCTATTGACACATAGTCAACATGGGATAAGGAAATATCGTTCCTGTGAAACACAACTAGCTCTTTATTCACACGGAGTGTTGAGTGCTATTGACAAGGGATTTCAGATCGATTCCATATTTATGGTTTTCTGGAAGGCTTTTGACACTGTACCATACAACTGGCTTGTAGTGAAATTGCATGCTTATGAAATATCATCTCAGTTATATGACTGGATTTGCGATTTCCTGTCCGAGAGGTGACAGTTCGTAGTAACTGATGGAAAGTTATCGAGTAAAACAGAAGAGATTTCTGGTGTTCCCCACGGTAGTGTTATAGGCCCTTTGCTATTCCTTATCTATATAAATGATTTGGGAGACAATCTGAGCAGACGTCTTAGGTTGTTTGCAGATGACGCTGTCATTTATCGACTAATAAAATCATCAGAAGATCAAAACAAATTGCAAAACGATTTAGAAAAGATTTCTGAATGGTGCGAAAATTGGCAGTTGACCCTAAATAACAAAAAGTGTGAGGTCATCCACATGAGTGCTAAAAGGAATTCGTTAAACATCGTTTACACGATAAATCAGTCTAATCTAAAAGCTGTAAGTTCAACTAAAAACCTAGGAAATACAATTATGAGCAACTTAAACTGAAAGGAACACATGGAAATGTTGTGGGGAAGGCTGACCAAATACTGCATTTTATTGGCAGTACACTTAGAAAATGTAACAGATCTACTAAGGAGACTGCCTACACTACACTTGTCTGTCCTCTTTTAGAATACTGCTACGCAGTGTGGGATCCTTACCAGATAGGACTGATGGAGTACATCGAAAAAGTTCAAAGAAGGGCAGCACATTTTGTATTACCGTGCAATATGGGAGAGTGTGTCACAGAAATGATACAGGTTTTGGGCTGGACATCATTAAAGGAAAGGTGTCTTTTGTTGCGACGGAATCTTCTCATGAAATTCCAATCACCAACTTTCTCCTACAAATGCGAAAATATTTTGTTAACACTGACCTACATAGGGAGAAATGATCACCATGATAAAATATGGGAAATCAGAGCTCGTACGGAAAGATATAGGTGTTCATTCTTTCCGCACTCTATACGAGATTGGAGTAAGAGAGAATTGTGAGGGTGGTTCGATGAACCCTCTTCCAGGCACTTAAATGTGATTTGCAGAGTATCCATGTTGATTAAGATGTAGATGTAAATGTTTGTTGCTATGAGGTCTAGTATGTTACCAAAACCATTTATATTTGGAGTGGGCTCTTGAACTAATTACTCAAAATAATTTTTGGAGCAAGCATTTAGCACAATTTCAGACAATGTTTTGCACCTATCACCGACCAAATGTGTATTTTTGCCAACATATCGAGGTTAGACTGAAGTCGCCACCAACTATATATAATTACAGGAGTCTGGTAGTTATTTGAAATGACACCAGGTTTCCTTGACCTTTTCAGTAACTGGGTCTCGAGTCAGGGGGTCAATAAAAGGAACCAGTTACTAATTTATTTCAGTTGTCGAGTGTAACTTCGATTCCTAACAACTCTCCACAACTATCTACTTCAATTTCACTACACAGTAACAGCAACAAATACGCCCCCAGTAACTGAATTTAGTCTATCCTTCCTGAACATTATTATGTCCTTGGTAAATACCTGCAAAGATTTTTGCTTCAGTGCTTTTTATGAGAGTGCTTGAAGCCCTGGTTGTTTCCCAACACAGCTATGATAATTTATGACTAATTGTCAGGTTTCCTATATCTACCCTCATTCTGTGTTTGATCAGCTCTGTTTGAGATCGTACCCATATTTGTAGATTAGCACTGATTCAGTTTTCGTTCCATGGACCCAAAAATGAGACTATTCTCGTGGATGTTAACATGTCAGAAAGTATAACATAAAAAACAAGACGTCTGAATATAATACTTACTACCCTGATCATTTGTCAAGAGATTGCAAAAATAGGTGAATACATTACATTGAGTTGGAACTAGTAATATTTACAGAATCAATACAATGTCAGAATGGAACACTGTTATGCACTTTTAATAAATTTATCACACAAAAAATACCTAATCTTGACTGTTGTGACCAAGAGCTGTCAAAAACTGAAATCCAACAGACATTTTTTACTTAAGCTGGACAAACAGTCTCTTTTAAGATATTTGCCCTTTTAAGATATTCATCTACAGAGTAAAATTTAAACTGTTCTTTATCTGAATCCAAGTTTTTAATGGTTGCTGGCAAAATAACTGAAAATGTGTGTTCCTGAATATTGGACCCCTTTTTGGGCCAAGGCAAGTGATTTTAGGTCTTTATGTAGATTGTTCTTTTTCCTTGTACTGATACTCTGTATTGAGCTATTGGTTGGAAACACAGATATATTACTTGCAACAAATTTCATCAGGGAATAAATATACTGAGAAGCAGTGGTTAGAATACCAAGTTCCTTGAACAGGTTTCTACATGATGTTCTTGAATTTACATCAGCAATGATTCTTATTACATGCTAAAAACTTTTGCTCTGTTTGAATAGTTACCCCAGAATATGACCCCACATGACATAACAGGAAGAGAGTAAGCAAAGTATGCAAGTTTTTTATATTTATATATCCTATCTCTGACATCATTCTCACTGCAAATACAGACTTGTTCAGGCACTTCAGCAATTCTATTCTCACAACTGAATTTATTATCGAGTTGTAATCTCAGAAATTGAACACTGTCAGCCTTTTCCAACTGAATGTCTTCATATGTTATACGCATGCTGGAAGGAAATCTCATACAGGTTCTGAACTTCATATAGTGGGTATTTCCAATGCTTAATGGCAGTGAATTAGCTTTAAGCCGTTTATTAGTATCAGTGAAAACTTGATTAGCAGCTATTTCTAAACCTGTACTTGACTTGCTACTTATAGCAAAGTTTGTATCATTTGCAAAGCAATGACACCCTTTGTTTCCTGTTAGTTAGATAAGACTCAAACCATTTCACAGCATTGCCGGTGACATCATAATATTCTAATTTACTTAAAAGAATGATGTGATTCACACAGTCACAGAAAATGCCAGTAGCCTCTAATTTATTATCTATTAAGTTCATTTTCATTGAAAGGGTAAATAGCTTTCTCTACGTCAATATTACGAAAAGGAAAGTTGCTACTCACCATATAGTGGACATGCTGAGTCGCAGATAGGCACAACAAAAAGACAGTCACAAATAAAGCTTTCGGCCAGTAAGGCCTTCGTCAACAACAGACGACGCGCGCGCCACCACACACGTAGGCGCGCGCGCGCGCATGCACGCACGCATGCCCTCCCGCCCACACACGCACACGCACACACAGAACTGCAACCACATGGCAGTTGCCCGAGACTGCAGTCGTGTGTGAGAGTTGCGTTTTGTGTGTGTGTTTGTGTGTGTGTGTGTGTGTGTGTGTGTGTGTGTGTGTGTGTGTGTGTGTGTGTGTGTGTGTGTGTGGTCTGTTGTTGACGAAGGCCGTACTGGCAGAAACTTTTATTTGTGACTGTCTTTTTGTTGTGCCTACCTGCGACTCAGCATGTCCGCTATATGGTGAGTATTGTTGTTGTTGTTGTTGTTGTGGTCATCAGTCCTGAGACTGGTTTGATGCAGCTCTCCATGCTACTCTATCCTGTGCAAGCTTCTTCATCTCCCAGTATCGACTGCAACCTACATCCTTCTGAATCTGCTTAGTGTATTCATCTCTTGGTCTCCCTCTACGATTTTTACCCTCCACACTGCCCTCCAATGCTAAATTTGTGATCCCTTGATGCCTCAAAACATGTCCTACCAACCGATCCCTTCTTCTAGTCAAGTTGTGCCACAAACTTCTCTTCTCCCCAATCCTATTCAATACCACCTCATTAGTTACGTGATCTACCCACCTTATCTTCAGCTTTCTTCTGTAGCACCACATTTCGAAAGCTTCTATTCTCTTCTTGTCCAAACTAGTTATCGTCCATGTTTCACTTCCATACATGGCTACACTCCATACAAATACTTTCAGAAACGACTTCCTGACACTTAAATCTATACTCGACGTTAACAAATTTCTCGCTTTCCTTCCCATTGCCAGTCTACATTTTATATCCTCTCTACTTCGACCATCATCGGTTATTTTACTCCGTAAATAGCAAAACTCCTTTACTACTTTAAGTGTCTCATTTCCTAATCTAATTCCCTCAGCATCACCCGACTTAATTTGACTACATTCCATTATCCTCGTTTTTCTTTTGTTGATGTTCATCTTATATCCTCCTTTCAAGACACTGTCCATTCCGTTCAACTGCTCTTCCAAGTCCTTTGCTGTCTCTGACAGAATTACAATGTCATCGGCGAGCCTCAAAGGTTGGTTGGTTGGTTTGTGGGGGGAAAGAGACCAGACAGCGAGGTCATCGGTCTCATCAGATTAGGGAAGGATGGGGAAGGAAGTCGGCTGTGCCCTTTGAAAGGAACCATCCCGGCATTTGCCTGGAGCGATTTAGGGAAATCACGGAAAACCTAAATCAGGATGGCCGGACGCGGGATTGAACCGTCGTCCTTCCGAATGCGAGTCCAGTGTCTAACCACTGCGCCACCTCACTCGGTGAGCCTCAAAGTTTTCATTTCTTCTCCATGAATTTTAATACCTACTCCAAATTTTTCTTTTGTTTCCTTCACTGCTTGCTCAATATACAGATTGAATAACATCGGGGAGAGGCTACAACCCTGTCTTACTCCTTTCCCAACCACTGCTTCCCTTTCATGCCCCTCGACTCTTATAACTGCCATTTGGTTTCTGTACAAACTGTAAATAGCCTTTCGCTCCCTGTATTTTACTCCTGCCACCTTCAGAATTTGAAAGAGAGTATTCCAGTTAACATTGTCAAAAGCTTTCTCTAAGTCTACAAATGCTAGAAACGTAGGTTTGCCTTTTCTTAATCTTTCTTCTAAGATAAGTCGTAAGGTCAGTATTGCCTCACGTGTTCCAACATTTCTACGGAATCCAAACTGATCTTCCCCGAGGTCGGCTTCTACCAGTTTTTCCATTCGTCTGTAAAGAATTCGCGTTAGTAGTTTGCAGCTGTGACTTATTAAACTGATAGTTCGGTACTTTTCACATATGTCAACACCTGCTTTCTTTGGGATTGGAATTATTATATTCTTCCTGAAGTTTGAGGGTATTTCGCCTGTCTCATACATCATGCTCACCAGATGGTAGAGTTTTGTCATGACTGGCTTTCCTGAGGCCATCAGTAGTTCAAATGGAATGTTGTCTACTCCCGGGGCCTTGATTCGACTCAGGTCTTTCATTGCTCTATCAAACTCTTCACGCAGTATCTTATCTCCCATTTCGTCTTCATCTACTTCCTCTTCCATTTCCATAATATTGTCCTCAAGTACATAGCCCCTGTATAAACCCTCTATATACTCCTTCCACCTTTCTGCCTTCCCTTCTTTGCTTAGAACTGGGTTGCCATCTGAGCTCTTGATATTCATACAAGTGGTTCTCTTCTCTCCAAAGGTTTCTTTAATTTTCCTGTAGGCAGTATCTATCTTACCCCTAGTGAGACAAGCCTCTACATCCTTACATTTGTCCTCTAGCCATCCCTGCTTAGCCATTTTGCACTTCCTGTCGATATCATTTTTGAGACGTTTGTATTCCTTTTTGCCTGCTTCGTTTACTGCATTTTTATATTTTCTCCTTTCATCAATTAAATTCAATATTTCTTCTGTTACCCAAGGATTTCTATTAGCCCTCGTCTTTTTACCTACTTGATCCTCTGCTGCCTTCACTACTTCATCCCTCAGAGCTACCCATTCTTCTTCTACTGTATTTCTTTCCCCCATTCCTGTCAATTGTTCCCTTATGCTCTCCCTGAAACTCTGTACAACCTCTGGTTTAGTCAGTTTATCCAGGTCCCATCTCCTTAAATTCCCACCTTTTTGCAGTTTCTTCAGTTTCAATCTGCAGTCCATAACCAATAGATTGTGGTCAGAATCCACATCTGCCCCAGGAAATGTCTTACAATTTAAAACCTGGTTCCTAAATCTGTGTGTTACCATTATATAATCAATCTGATACCTTTTAGTATCTCCAGGATTCTTCCAGGTATACAACCTTCTTTTATGATTGTTGAACCAAGTGTTGGCTATGATTAAGTTATGCTCTGTGCAAAATTCTACAAGGCGGCTTCCTCTTTCATTCCTTCCCCCCAATCCATATTCACCTACTATGTTTCCTTCTCTCCCTTTTCCTACTGACGAATTCCAGTCACCCATGACTATTAAATTTTCGTCCCCTTCACTACCTGAATAATTTCTTTTATCTCGTCATACATTTCATTTATTTCTTCATCATCTGCAGAGGTAGTTGGCATATAAACTTTTACTACTGTAGTAGGCATGGGCTTTGTGTCTATCTTGGCCACAATAATGTGTTCACTATGCTGTTTGTAGTAGCTAACCCGCACTCCTATTTTTTTATTCATTATTAAACCTACTCCTGCATGACCCCTATTTGATTTTGTATTTATAACCCTGTAATCACCTGACCAAAAAGTCTTGTTCCTCCTGCCACCGAACTTCACTAATTCCCACAATATCTAACTTTAACCTATCCATTTCCCTTTTTCAATTTTCTAACTTACCTGCTCGATTAAGGGATCTGACATTCCACGCTCCGATCCGTAGAACGCCAGTTTTCTTTCTCCTGATAACGACGTCCTCCTGAGTAGTCCCCGCCCGGAGATCCGAATGGGGGACTATTTTACCTCCGGAATATTTTACCCAAGAGGACGCCATCATCATTTAATCATACAGTAGAGCTGCATGTCCTCGGGAAAAATTACGGCTGTAGTTTCCCCTTGCTTTCAGCCGTTCGCAGTACCAGCACAGCAAGGCCGTTTTGGTTAATGTTACAAGGCCAGATCAGTCAATCATCCAGACTGTTGCCCCTGCAACTACTGAAAAGGCTGCTGCCCCTCTTCAAGAGCCACATGTTTGTCTGGCCTCTCAACAGATACCCCTCCGTTGTGGTTGCACCTACGGTACGGCCATCTGTATCGCTGAGGCACGCAAGCCTCCCCACCAACGGCAAGGTCCATGGTTCATGGGGGGATGGTGAGTAGCAACTTCCTTTTTCATAATATTGTTACATTCCATCCTGGATTTTCCATTGTTTGCTTTTTTCTCTATATCAGAATCTTTAAGAAACCCAAACTGTGACTTGGACAATATATTATTTGCAGTTAGATGCTTAAATATTTTTGAAAAAGCCGTCAAAAGTGAAATTGGTCAATAGTTTGATGGTATCTCTTTATCCCCCCCCCCCTCTTATAAAGAGTCTTAACTTCAGCATATTTTAGCCAGTCTGGAAATGTTCCACTGATAAGAGACTGATTACACAAATAACATGAGACAGAACTTCACTCTCAGGAGCACTCTTTGATTAACTTGGTTGATATGTTATCATATCCACTAGAATACTTAGATTTTAAGTATTTTATGATGGATGCTACTTCTTTGGGAGACTTGAGTGTCATTTCCATTTTACTGAAGTTATTTTTAAAGACTGGTCTCAGATTCTCCATTGCACTGCACACCGAATCTGATAACCCCAAACTGTCAGTAACAGAAATAAAGTACTAGTTTAAGAGGTTTGCAACACTACATGCACTTGTTACCAACGTCTCATTTATTTTTCGAGTTATTTGTTGCTATTCCTTTTTGGCCCCACCTTTTTCTGTCTTCACTATATCACCGAGCAGTTTTTATTTTGTTGCCTGATGTAATTATCTTTTTCTCATAATAAAGCCGCTTTGATTTCTGGATTACTTGCTTCAATATTTTGCAGTATTCTTTGTAATGCATTGTAATGTTAACATCAGAGCTGTTCCTACATAGTAATTACAGTCTCCTTTTTGTCCCACGTGATATCTTTATTCCTTGTGTAATCCATGGTTTATTTTTTTACTTCTGTTTGATTTGAGTTACCTTTAGAGGAAAACAGTTTTCAAAAGTGGAAGTAACTTCATTAATGAATGCTTTGTACATTCTATTTGAGTCAGAAGTATTGTAAACGACTATTCAGTTCATGTCCTTGAGCAATCTCCTGAAATTCTCAATTTTCGACCGATTTTATTAACCTCCTGCACTCAGATTTAATAGATTTTTTTTTATCCTGACAAGTTTCAACATTTAATACAAGATGCTGCATGTAATGATCAGACAGCCCATTTACAATTGGTTTTATGATATGACTTTTTTTCGTAGATTTGTCTGCAAAGATATTATCAGTAACAGTGTCAGAGCATTTACATATCTTAGTTGCAAAGTTCACAGTAGGAACTAACAGTGTTACTGATTGCAATAACTGTTCACTGGCAGAGCTTTTCAATAAACCCACATTAAACACCAACAACCACTACTTCCTTGTTTTTTACTGTGAGATGGGACAACAGAGCTTCCAGATTTTTTCTGAAGAGGTTAAAGTTTCCTATAGGTGCTCTGTATGTACTTACTATCATAAATGACTTGTGATGAAATACTACTACTGTTGCACCAGCTTGTAAGTGCTGCTCTGAGCAAAATTTATTAACATAAATATTTTTGAAATCAAAGCAGTTTCTGACAAATGGGGCAACTCCTCCTTTCTCCATATTTTCTCTAGAGAAGTAAGAAGCTAACCTGATTCCTGTAACATTTAACATTTCTATACCAGTGGTCACATGATGTTCAGAGAGACAGATTACATCAACTAGTTTGCTCAACTCTAATTCTTCAACACAAATAAGCAACTCATTAAGCCTGCCCATTAGTCCAGTACCATTACTGCTATGAAAGGGGCTCCATAAGGTGGTCATCAGTGTCCAGGAGAGTCTGAAAGTGCAGGATTGCATTCTGTACAGCAGAATAAAGCATGTCTGTAGGTATGCTGGCTACCTCTCTTGATACACTGCTCTTCAGATCAGCACAAGTGTGAATGATCCCCTGGTAAACCCGGTCCTTCAGATAGCCCCACAACCAGAAACAAAAGGGTATGATCGATCAGGTGATTGTGCCAGCCAAGCATTTGAAATGATCAGTTGATAATTTGATCATTTCCACACTTGTTTTGGAGAAGCAGGTGAACTCCATAAGCGATGTGCAGTGGGGCCCTATCTTGTATGTAAACCGTTGAGTTCAATGCATCTCTCTTCTGTAGGGCAGGTACGACATTCTGGCGAAGCATATTGCAGTAATGCTGGCCAGTCACATTGCGCGTCTTTGGTCCTTGAGTGCCAACCTTTTCTAAAAAGAATGGGCTAATTGTTTTGCTTTAGGGCGCAAAAAAGCAACTGGGGTCATATGCACCCAAGTCAAAACTACAGAACATGAAGACAGAGACAAGTTAAAAAACGACTATACGTCAGTCCCAATTGACATAATAGAAAACAGCTAAAAACACATGGAAAAGGGTGAAAAAAGACATCATACAGAAATGGAGGTCCAAAACTAAAATTTAAATCGCCTTCGCCATATTGCTTTGGCGGATAAAAAGTAAAAGGCGGTCGACAGCCCGCAAGTCATTTGCTAAACAGCCGGCAAACCCAAGCAGGAACGTAAACGATTAAAAAAATGGGCAGTCTGTCAGGAAGTTGCAGACAGTTAAAATGTGGGCGCAATGTGTACGAAGTGGTGGGGTAGTGCCACTTATCAAATGACGGCATGACATGGCTGGACAAAGTAAGGAGATGGTCAACTGCAGAACACCGCACTTGAAATCCACACTGTGCATTCATCAGCAAATTTCAAGACTCGAGCCACCACACCAGCCGGCATGAATCATACGTTCCGTCACCCTGCAAACTCAGCTGGTAAGAGAGATGAGGTGGTAGCTAGAAGGAAGGTTTTTGTCCTTACCGGGCTTAGGTATTGGTATGACTAAGGCTTCACGCCAGCATCCGGGAAATGTGCCCTCTGCCCTGATGCAGTTGTACGCGTTAAGCAGAAAGTGCTTGCAACATCTGAATGTGGATTGCGTCTAGCCCTGGGGCGGAGGATCGGGATGAACTCAGAGCATGATCTAGCTCCCTCATAGTAAATGCGGCATTGTAGCACTCACGATTCGGAGAAGAGAAGGATATCGCCTGAGCCTCCACTGCTCAATTCCGGTGGAGAAAAGCAGGGTGATAGTTGGAAGAGCTTGGAACATCTGCAAAATGGCGGCCCAAGGTATTGGAGTAGGAGTCAGCAAACGGGTAGCACACAGGAAACGGTCGCTAGAGTAGGCATTAGAAAGAACAGACCACTCAAGATGATGGGCAAGCTAGGCACTGCAGAAGGATAGGTCCAAATGGGAACAGGTGTGCAAGGAGTCGGAAAGGAAAGTGAGTGCTCCGTGCTCCAGTGTTAAGGCCGAAGTGGTTAAGTTGATTAAGGAGGTCAGCCAATAGGGCACCTCTCTGATAGATCCTGGAAGAACCCCAAAGGGGATGATGTGCACTGAAGTCACCAAGTAGCAAATATGTGGGAAGTAGCTGCCCAATAATCTGAAGGAAGTCTGCCCTGGTGACATCGAATGACAGAGGGACATAAATGGTACAGAGGAAAAAAGTCAGGTGGGGAAGGAAAAGGCGAACTGCAACAGCTTGAAGATGGGTAGTCAGTGAGATGGGTTGACTATGAATGTCATCCCGTACGATCAGCACGACACCCCCACGAGATGAAATGCTAACCTCAGGGGGGAAGTCAAACGGAATCGGTAGGAAATGTGAAAGCTCAAAGTGGTCGTGAGGGTCCAATTTCATTTCCTGAAGGCAGAGTGCAAGAGGACGCTGCGATGATAAAAACAGCCATAAATCCTCTTTGTGGGACCGAAGGCCATGAATATTCCATTGGAAGAGTGTCATAATGATGAAGAAATGTAGGGGTGGCACCTCGGTGGCTGCTGAGTGACAGCCAGTAAGGAGTCGCTACTACAGAGCACAGAAGCAGGTGGATCCTGCTCCATGGTGTCCACAGAAGCATCGGCTTGCTTGTGGGTCGGTCCGTGGAGTCCAACACTGAAAAATGGTTGGTGGTGAGCACGGGCGACACAGAGGCCGGCAGCGCTAAGGTATCACGTGATGCTACTATCGAAGAGGATCTTCAAGTTGGCGAAGGAGAAAATCATTTGCCTTTGGTGGACTTCCTCTAACCGGAAAGGCTCGAAGAAGACTAGGGCTTTGTTTGCCTGGAGGGATGTAGGAAGTCTTCAATGAGAGTACTACTCCTGTCCTTTCCAGCCTACCGGTTGTGTAGCTGGTGGCTTTGTCTGATGGCTTGGTGCACAGCTGGATGAGGGGATGGCGATGCAACCTTGACACTAGGCGATTTCACAAGCTCAGAGCTGATTGGAGATCGCACGTCTGCATGGCCATGTCCTTTATGGAGTGAGAGGTAACACGAACAGACCTGTAGGTACCAGACGGGAGAATGCAGGGTTTGTGACTAGCTAGTAACTTGGGAGCAACTGGGTAAGGCACTTTTTCCTTTGCTCGGATCTCTTGGACAGCCCGCTCATCAAGATACATGGAGCAATCCCGACAGGCGGCGGCATGGCCGCCATTGCAGTTGATACAGCAGGGAGGAGGAGGTGGACAGTAGCCCTCATGCGCATCCCTGCCACAGGTGACACATTTGGCTGGGTGTCGACAAGATTTTCTAGTGTGGTTGAAATGATGACACTGGTAGCAGCACATTGGGTTCAGAATATACAGCTGGACTGTTGGTTGGTTGGTTTAAAAGAGGGGGGAAGTGACCAAACTACGAGGTCATCGGTCCCTTGTTCCTAATAAAATAATGTCACAAATGTGAGAATAAAGCAGATTTGACATATAACTCAAAACGAAAAGAAACGAAAAACCACAAGAAAGAAGGAAAGGCAATTAACACTAAAAGGAACAAAAGAGGACAAGAAAACAACAGAGAGACGCTACAAACAGAAGTGAGTAAACAAGAAAGTAGATTACAGTGGCTGGCCAAGGAAAAGCCAGCCACTCTGCATCACATTAAGACCTCTGCCCTAAAAGCACTAGAGTGGAGGACACAGAGGGACAAAGGACGCATGCTAGAACTTAGATCAAATGATAAAACCCACCCTCATGAATAAAACGTAAAATTATGTCAGCCAATGAGGCGTTGTCAGATAAAATGAGCGGCAACGAGTCTGGTAACACGAGATTTCATCGCTGGGCACTCAAAGTGGGACAGTGCATGACAAAATGGGCCACTGTCAACCGGGCGCCACACCAACATTGGGGCAGGTGGTCACGGTGCAAGAGGTAACCGTGGGTCACACAAGCATGGCCAATGTGGAGCCAGCAGAGGACAACTGATTCCCTGCGAGAGGCCTGCATGGGAGGCTTCAACACATTCGTAGTCTCCTTAATGACACGCAGTTTGTAGTGCGTACTGTTATGTCATTCCGTCTCCCAAAGCCAAAAAACCCTACCGCATAAGTCAGAACGCAGGTCAGGTTCAGAGATGCCCATCTCCAGAAGCGGTTTCCACATAACCTGTTTGGCCACCCTGTTGGCAAGTTTGTTGCCTGGGATGCCGAAGTGTCCTGGGGTCCACACAAACACCACTGAATGAAGGGACTGGTCCAGGGCATAGATGGACTCCTGGATGAATGCCACCAAAGGATGGCAAGGGTAGCACTGGTCGATAGCATGTAGGCTGCTCAAGGAGTCAGTACACAGAAGAAACAATTCCTCAGGGCATGAACGGATATAATGAAGTGCACGAAATATGGCCACCAGCTCTGCAGTGAATACATTGCAGTCATCAGGCAAGGAATGCTGTTCAATATGGCCACTGTGGCCAAAGGCAAAGCCAACATCACCATCAGCCATCGAGCCGTTGGTGTAAACCACTTCAGAGCCCCTGAACACTTCAAGCATTGAGAGGAACTGACAGCGGAGACCCGCAGGGTTAACGGAGTCCTTAGGGCCACACGAAATGTCCAGGCGAAGCTTTGGCCTAGAGCTACACCATGGAGGTGTATGTGAATGTACCTCGAGCAGAGGTGGTGCAGGAAAGGACTCCAGTTCAGACAGAAGTGACCGCATGAGAACCACAATCGTTAGCCCTGACCTGGGCTGCCTATGCAGGAGGTGAACTGCCCTGGTTGGAAAAATAAGACAGTAATTAGCATGTTCAAGAGAGCTATGAATATGTGCAACGTAACTGGCGAGCAGTTGTGCACATCAGATCTTCAATGGAGGAACTCCAGCCTCCACCAGTATGCTTGTCACTGGACTCATCCTAAAAGCTACTGTTGCTAGTCGAACTCCGCAATGGTGCAATGGGTCGAGCAAAAGTAATGCTGAGGCGCCGCCGAACCGTAAATCACACTCCCACAGTCAAGGCAGGATTGAACAAGGTCTCTGTAGAGCTGCAGCAGCGTGGAGTGATCTGCACCCCAGTTGATGATGTTCAGGAAGTGCAGGGCATTGAGGTGCTGCCAACACTTCCATTTAAGCTGACGAAGATGAGGAAGCCATGTCAAATGAGCATTGAAAACCAGACCTAAGAATCGATATGTCTCCACTACAATGAGTGGATTGTCATTAATGTAAAGTGCTGGTTCCGGATGAACGGTATGATGCCGACAAATGTATGAAACACATCTTTATGGCTGAAAACTGGAAGCCATGGGCTAGAGCCCATGACTGCACCTTGTGGATGGCTCTCTGTAGGCAATGCTCAGCAACACCAGTACTGGAAATGCAGAAGTCATCTGCATACAGTGAAGGTGAGATGGAGGGCCTGACAGCTTCTGCTAGACTGTTAATGGCCACTAAAAATAGACACACACTCAATATGGAGCCCTGCGAGACTCCATTCTCCTGGATAGGGATGGAACTATGGGATGCACTAACTTGGACATGGAAAGTATGGAGCGATAACAAGTTTTGGATAAAAATCGGGAGTGGGCCCTGGAGATCCCACTCATACAATGTGGCAAGGATATGATGTCACCAGGTCGTGTTGAATGCTTTACGTAAGTAAAAAAAGATGGCAACCAGGTGTTGGCATCTGGAAAAGGCTGTTCGGATGGCAGATTCTAGGGACACAAGGTTATCAGTGGTAGACATGGAGCCAGAAGGCCACGTGACTCCAGGACCCAAACCAACTGCCGACACGCCATACGTTCCAGCAGCTTACGCCATTGTGATGGAAAGATGCCATCACATCAGATCTGGTTGAAGAGGACGAGGATATGTCACTTGCAGTCAGAGGAGAAATGTTTAATCACCTGTCTGTGGATACCATGAGGCCCAGGAGATGTGTTGGGGCAATATGCAAGGGCACTGAGGAGCTCCCACTCTGTACATGGAGCATTACAGGATTCACTGTGGCGTGTAGTGAAGGGGAGCACTTTCTGGCATGGAACATTCAATGAGGTAGTTTACACCTCAGAGTCACCTGCTGCCACCGACTTACAGCCTGAGCAGTCTATATCCTTTTTGTCTGTGGGTCTGGCGAGATCTAGGTCCTCAGCATTGAAAACCAGACGCCAGAATCTCCACCCCATCCTCAGACACAGAGCTTGTATGTAGCGGTTGTGTGGGTGCCACTGCAATTTCCTTGGTCTTAGGGGTATTCCCTTTGGATTTCTCTCGCTGCTCGTTGGGTTTACCCATCTGGGAGGACTTCACTGGTTCAGACTCCAAGACTGAGGATGAGCGTAAAGCCCTGCAACCGGCTGCTTTTGAGCTCTTCAGCCACTGGCAGGTGTCATATTTCCCAGTAGCAGAAACCTGGGAAGGGAGTGACCCACAGGATCCCTTCCTAGCGAGAGAAGCCGAAGAAGACTTATGCTTTTCCAGCTTAGAAGTGGGGATGGACGTCCCTGATGGTTGGGGGGGGGGGGGGGGGTGTTGCTCCCGAAGTAGGTGGTGTGGGAGCAACAGGAAGGAAAATGCCCCCCACCATCAAGGGGGAAGTGTAGTCTTCTGGCTTTGAGAGGTGACTGGGGTTGGCGGAGCTGATGGTGCCAGAACTGTTGTAGCGGCAGCGTAAGACGATGTCATACGTACAGGATGCAGGTGTTCAAATTTTCTCTTAGCCTCAGTTTAGGTTAGTCAGTCCAGGGTCTTGTACTCCATGGGTTTCCTTTCTTTTTGGAGAATCCTGCAGTCTGACGAGCAAGGCGAATGGTGCTTTCCCCAGTTGACACAGATAGGAGGCGGGGCACATGGAGTATTGGGATGTGATGGGTGTCCACAATCTCGACACGTGACGTTGGAAGTACCATGAGAAAACATATGGCCAAATTTCCAACACTTAAAGCACCGTATTGGGGGAAGGATATAGAGCTTTACATCACAGCGGTAGACCATCACCTTGACCTTCTCAGGCGATGTATCACCCCCGAAGGCCAAGATGAAGGCACCGGCGGAAACCTGATTATCCCTTGGACCCTAGTGGACACGCTGGATGAAATGTATACCTCACCACTCTAAATTGGCGTGCAGCTCATTGTCAGATTGCAAAAGAAGGTCACTGTGAAATGATACTCTGGATCATGTTTAAGCTCTTGTGGGGCATGACAGGTGCAGAAACATCCCCCAGATTGTCACAAGTGAGTAACACCCGTGACTGAGCAGAGGATGCTGTTTTGATCACGAATGACCAAGATCTCATTTTGGACAATCCCTCCACCTCCCCAAACTTGTCCTGTAAATGCTCAACTAAAAACCGAGTCGTCATCGTCATGAAAGATTCCACATCAGCTCTCTAACATACAAAGTACCGGGGAGAATAAGATCCGCTGCCATCCTTAGCCTGACATTCCTCCCATGATGTGGCCATGGAGGGGAAAGATTTGGGGTCGTACTTCTGTGTGTTGAATTGAACATGTGAACGCTTAGAGACTGCTGGTGTTTCACCACCAGCAAGAGATGATGGACTATGCTTCATAGCGTGTCATCTGTCCTGATGCTACCCACTCTGACCAGGGGCCCTCCCAACAGGTGCCACCCAGCCGCAGCAAAGGCCACCTGGCAGGATGGCCATTGCCAGGAGTCCCGATGCCCCAGGGGGAAGGTCATCTACCCCTTGGCATATGTGGGGAGTTAATGGCGCAGGCATCGGCAGAGCAATCCCTGTGTGGTCAGAGGGCTAAAACCAACAGGGTACATGGCGACCCCACCACAACAGACTGGCTACCGTGCTGGAGATCAGGTGCTAAGAAGTCCATAGTGACACCACAAGGAACCGTGATGCAGGGGGAAGGGTATTTGAATCATTATGTTTATGTTTTGTAGACGTTGACTGGGGTGATTGTTCACACCTCCTGAACGCCTGACAAGGGGACCAATCGGCTATTCGGGAAGGTTGCAGCTCAGGCAATCACCCCTCACTGGGCCTGGCCTGTACCATGGAGTACGTGCAAACCCTACCTGTCGACCCGGGGCTGGGAATTAACATTACCCAGTCACCTGTTACGTGTCAGATGCATGAGCCAGCCTTCAGGAGTGCACAGGGATGAAGAAGAAAAAGAGGAAACTCAAACGATGAGGCGGAGGAACGAGAGGAGAAGGGAAATAAAGAAAGGAAAATGGAGCAAAAAACAAAGGTGAGACTAAAACATGCCAGACATGTTCCCCAAGTGAAGGGAAAAAGAATGCAGCACGGAATGTAGCCATGTAGCCACACGGAGGAACTTCATACACAGTGACTGGAGATGAAGATCCCCACACTCGGCAATTGTGTGTGTCCACTTCACCTGTCAGGACCAGGGCCAGCCCTCATCAACTTCAATTCTTGCGAGACAGTGAAGAGTGGAGAGTGAAGTCAACACATTGCGGTGTGTCCTGTGCTTCGAGCTGTTGTACAATATGGATCTCATACGGATACAATTTTTGAATGGTTCAAAGCACCTTCCATACAGTGGACCACAGGATGTTCAACTGTCATGATACAGCATTTGCACTGCCTGATGACTGGGAATTGCATGCAGCATTGTCTGCCACAGCAACAGCGAGTTCATCACCCTCCTGTTGGGCAAGTGGTCATTGCCTCTTTCCGGATTGACGCCCAGTTTTCCAGCTGATTCGAACTACTTCAACATGCTCCACACAGTAAGTGGAGAAAGAGGACCCTTCCATTATCCTTTCATCTGGTGATATTCTTGAAGTGCAGCTGCAGCATTGTTATTGTTTTGATAATAGAGCTTCACCAATAATTCCCTCTTCCTTTTGTCCAAGCTCATGTTGACACATCAACAAGTGCTCTGCAACTGGTCACATGTGGGAGAATATGTATCACGATGACTGATCATGGCACCTGGCACATGACACCTGGTGGCCACAGTTGAAACTGGACAGTGGCGCTGTGAGGCATGGAAGTCATGCACCCATATTCTCGACATTAATGCTACCAGGTTTGGTACTTGTAAGGTAATTAGTTTCTGTGTTGTAGCTTGTTAAATAAAGCACTCCGTCATCAGGCCACGAGTGGCCCATCGGGACCATCCGACCGCCGTGACATCCTCTGAGGAGGATACGGATAGGAGGGGCATGGGGTCAGCACACCGCTCTCCCAGTCGTTATGATGGTATTCTTGACCGAAGCCGCTACTATTCAGTTGAGTAGCTCCTCAATTGGCACCACGAGGCCGAGTGCACCCGGAAAAATGGCAACAGTGCATGGCGGCTGGATGGTCACCCATCCAAGTGCCGGCCACGCCCGACAGCGCTTAACTTTGGTGATCTCACGGGAACCGGTGTATCCACTGCGGCAAGGCCGTTGCCAGCTTGTTAAATAGAGAAAATTTAATTATAACCACACGGTATGTTACAAAATACACTGACAGTGAAATACATGTTATGCACAAAATGTGGTACCATGTATTCTCATTCGAATATATTATGCTGATCCAGTTGTTGTTGTTGTGTCAGTAATGTAACCTCACATAAAAATGAATCAAAGATATCTCACCAGGTAATACACAAACAGCTCCTGTGCTAACTCAAGTTAAAACCAAGATATGTATACAATGGACGACACATCCTGTCAGGGTTGCAAGTAGTGGATAGTGAAGCAGGACAAGTATGAGGGTGAGTCAAATGAAAACCTTAAATTTGTAATAACAAATCGAAATTTCGCGCCGCTTTCCTGTAAGTTGGTAAGCATGCTACCAACAGCGTCAAGAATGGCCTGTCGGTGGCAGCGTAGTGCAGATGCACACATACCGTCGCAGTATCAATATAAAGATGGCCGCCCTACTTGCGACTTGCAGCAGGGAAGAACAGTGTTATGTTATTTGGTTTTTGTGTAGTGAAGGTGTGAAACCTATTGAAATTCATTGACAAATGAAGGTTCAGTACGGTGATGCATGTTTGTCACAGCAGTAAGTCTACAAATGAAATACGAAGTTTGCAAATGGTGTGACTTCAACGGAAGATGCTCCTCGTCCAGGTCAGGCACAAAGAATTGTGATCCCACAGAACATTGCAGCAGTTGAAGCCATAGTGACCAAAAACCGCCAAGTGACACTGAATGACATTGCAGCATGTTTACATGAGAATGACGTGTTTATGCTTTTGAAGAACTTCTTCGGCACTTTCAACGAGAAGGTGATGGCTTCCTTGTAAGAATCATTACTGGGGAGGAAACCTGGGTTCACTTCCACCAACCGGAAACGAAGAGAGCGAGCAAGGAATGGCGCCATTCCTCATCACCAAAACCAAAGAAGTTTCGAACAGAACCATCAGCAGGGAAGGTTATCCTGACACTCTTTTGGGACAAAAAAGACATCATTTTGGAGCATTACATGTCTAGAGGGACCACTGTCATCAGTGCATCATACACATATCTCCAAAAAATTATCGGGGGCCTGCAATCAAATCAAAGCGACTTTGATTGCTGTCAGCAGGTGTCCCTTTGCAACATGGCAATGCAAGGCCCCACACTGCCCGTATAACAGTTGCAACAATCACAGACCTGCATTTTGAGTGTCTTCCCCATCCACCATATTCACTAGACCTTATCCCAAGTGATTCCCATATGTTTCGACCACTCAAAGACGCAATGGGAGGAAAGAAGTTCCAATTTCAGTGCATGAGTGGTTGCGCGGACTATCAAAAGAATTTTTTCTAAAGGAATTTACGCACTTTTGTAAGTGCTGGAGGACTAGCACTGAGCGTGGGGGAGATTATGTTGATAAGTGATACAGCTTTGTACCACTTTTAAATAATAAATAATATTTAAAAAAATATTTAAGGTTTTCATTTGACTCACCCTCGTAGCTGGCTGTACTTGCAACACCATGCATTATTTCAACAAAGAACACAGTTTCATGCAAACGGCAATGGGCTTCAATAAGCACACTTATGTTTCACAAACAGTAAGTATCTGTGATGACTCAGACCCTTGTCTCTTAATTATAAAAGAATATTTCCAGAATGAGATTTTCACTCTGCAGCAGAGTGTGCGCTGATATGAAACTTCCTGGCAGATTAAAACTGTGTGCCTGACCGAGACTCGAACTCGGGACCTTTGCCTTTCGCGGGCAAGTGCTCTATAAAAGAATCGTCTGACTGTTGAATAAGTGGGGGAATAATACCATGTTGTACAGGGTGCCAGCCAGTCAGGAATATTTTTGAGGTATTAATTAAAAAATTAATTACAAAGGCCCATTGAAACCTTTACAAGTTTTCTCCCAGAGCAACTTATGTTGTGCCTAAGTGACACAAGTAACCTGTCTTTCAAAACCGAGGCAGGTCTGTCCAGTTAAAGCTGCTGACAAGGGATGGCCTGAGACATCTGCTGAAACTGCAAGCAAATTCACGCCATTGGTTTTATCCAACATCGTGCGTGGGATACAGGTCACGTGTGAGGACGCTCTAGTGTTCTGCAGTGCTGAACACAGTTGCCTCTCTTTCTCTTGTAATCTAGACCTCAACCAGAACAGATGTTTTTTCGGAAGGCAGAGCCTCTGGCTTCCCCTTGTGTTGCCCATTTCAATTAATTGTTCGATCTCCTAGACTTGCCTAAACCTGGTAACTTCTGACCCTAGACGTGCCCCTTGTACACCATACATTGAAATATATCCTCTTTATTGTACCTAATTTCCTGTTTTGTCATTCAACGGCAGCCCTGGATGCCCATTCTCAAGTCCTGACTGCTCGACCTTTTGCACACTGCCGTCATGAGGCATATGTGACAACCTTCTCCCCCCTTCCCTGACATACACAGCACAATGTGTTTGGAATGTGTTTTTAATTGTATGTTGCTGCTGGCGGATTTCACCATCAGTCTAATATGCAATCTGCAATAACAGTGCAGCAATGGTGAATCATTATGCACACAGCATATATTTAATATTGTCACCTAGTCATTGTCACCAGCCCAGAGATGGCTGCAGAGAATACACTCACTCACAAATAATGTATCAGTAAGCTGGTGATAACCACTATCATACAGCAGCTGTCAAGTCAGTGAATTTGTGATTTATCCACAATCCTTTGATGCCCTACGTATATTACTTCAACAGCTGAATGTATCAGCCCACTTTAGTTTCTCGAGAGATATGCTGCCTGTACTGCGTCAAAAAGTGTCCCTAGCAGTTCACCAATTGTGTCGTTCATGTATGCTTGTAGTCCAGTGCACAGAAGTTTGAATATACACTGGTTTCTGGTCAACACCTTCCAAAAATGGTGGATTTGGTGTCAATGTTCAAAGCATTAGATTGCTTACATAAATTCACTGGTCCTTTGATCACCAGAACACGTGAAAAATGTTATGCATATTACTCTGTGTAAAACATAAATGATCCTGGTGTCAAACCAGCTATTCGGCAGGATCCCAATATTATTGGATAACTTTACATGTACACACACCAAGGTGTTACTAAGCATGCACTGCTGCTCCTCTCTTACCCCTATGAGCAATAATATTTTAAAGACATTCTGTAATGCCAAATATAAGGGCTATTCAGAAAATAGGGAATGTTTTGGTATAAAAAAAAGGGGGGGGGGAACTAAGTACAAGAAATACATTTTATAATATACATCTGAAAGAGTGACTGATACACTACTTTTCCATATAGTCACCAAACACATTGAGGCACTTATCATAGCGGTGGACAAGTTTTGAAAGACCGCTGTAAAATTCTGCCGCCTGAGACTTCAGACAGTCAGTCATGCCCGCCTGGAGTTCCGCATCATCATCAAAGCACTGCCTTGCAAGCCAGTTCTTCATCTTGGGAAACAAGTGGCAGTCACTTGGTGCAAGATTGGGGCTGTTGGGTGGATGAGGGAAAGTTTCCCATTTGAACGAATTGAGGAGTTCTTTAGTGCGGTTTGACGTGTGAGGCTGGGCATTGTTGCGCAAAAACAAAATTTTGGACGTCAGCTTTCCTTGGTGTTTGTTTTGAAATGCTCTTCTAAGGCTGTGCAAAGTTTGACAGTAATGGGCAAAATTTATGGTTGCTTCATGTTCGAGAAAATCAATAAGCAGCACATCTTGCCTATTCCAAAGCACTGTCACCCTCAACTTCCTTGCTGACAAGGTTTGCAAACATTTTCTTGGTTTTTTTTTTTTGGGGTGGGGTGGGGGTGGGGGGGACGACGACCTTGTGTGGCTCAGTCCATGGACTGTAATTTTGTCAATTGACGTGTTTCACCTAAGTCTTGTCACTGGTTACGATTCAATCCAGTAATGAATCACCACATTTGTGGTAGGCCTCCAGAAATGTCAACGTTCCCCCCATTTGCTGTTCTTTATGGTGCTCTGTAAGCATTTTGGACACCCATTGTGCACAAAATTTGTGGTAGCCTAGCTTTTGAGTGACAATTTCAAAAAACAAAGTCCGTGAAACTTTTAGAAAAGAAAGTGAAAGCTCCATTATTGTGAAGCGACGGTTCTCATCAATTGTTTCATCAACTTTAGCAACAAGATCGTCAGCCACAATGCTCGGGCGTCCACTCTTGTCTTTATCATGAACATTGGTTCGGCAATTTTTAAACCGAATGCACTATTTCTGGATGGAAAATTCACTCATTATATTGTTTCCGTACACTTTGCACAGTTCACGATTAATTTCTATAGTTTTTAGGTTTTTTGCCAACAAAAACCGTATCACAGATGGCAACTCGCAACTGGCAGGATTTTTGATTGCAGCACAAATTTGAACACGCACATACCAAAATACATGTGATTGGTGCATGCCTAGTGGTGTCAGATGGAAACGTTCCATACTTTCAGAATAGCCCCCGTACAAAACTCAACTTCTAAGTCTGTTATTCATTTGGCAGTTTGAACAAAACGTATTACCTCACACTGCATACAGTACTTTTACTGATACAAAGTTTACATTTCAAAACAACACACTGAAATGATTTGTGTGTGCAAACTGAAGTGACAGATGAAAATTTGTACCAAGGCTGAGATTCCAACCCTGGCCTTCTGCCCACTAGGTCGATGTGCTGACCACTATGTCATCCTGGCACAGTGGCTTTGTAAAACTGCATGGAATACCCTAGCAGGCCTCCCTCCTCAATGCAAATTCCTAGGAAGGCGCAGCTCACTTGGTATGCCTGGATTTCAGGCAGGATCTTCCATTTCATTTGATGCTGAGGTGCTATTGCAACACATTTGGAAAGCCTCTGCAATGCTTTTCGAGTTTGAGGACATACCTAGTGAGCTGAGGCATGGATAGGACTTTGGAGTGAGGAGGGTGGCATGCTAGGGTAGTCTGTGCAGTTGTACAAAGCCACTGTGCCAGTGTGGTGTAGGGGTTAGCAGATCTGCCCAGTGAGCAGGAGATCTGAATTTGAACCCCACCCTTGGAACAAATTTTCATTTGTCACTTCTGCCTGCATCACAGATGTTTGAGATGTGATTTCAAAATGTCTCTGGAACCATATAGTTCCATTCGGTTAATAAACAGAAGGTCTCAAATTCCTTCAGCTGCTGACGAGATTTTGTCCCGTTAGCTACTTCAGACGATACATGCCAGGATAACTACAAAGTAATCAACTTACAGCTGGAAACTGCTTGTGAAGAGGTAGCCAACAAGAGAGAGCTATAACTCCTGCCAGTGGTTTTGGAAACTTGAGAGCTGAATATAGTGCCAAGGCACCTCCTTGTGAGAAGCCTCCCAGGACAATGCGATTTGAAGGTATACCAGCTTTTACTTCCTGTTCAATCATACCGTGCACTAATTCTGTTGCACGTTTTATACCTTCTTCATCCTCAGGCCCATTTGCATCCAAAGTTCGTAAATCAAACCTGTGGAATGAACTAATTAGTTTTTATGCAAAACATACTGAAGAATATTTGTAGCAAAAATATATATTTTCTAAATTTGAAGTTAAGTAGGTAAAAGTTTCAAATTTTTGAATGTGATTGCTGGGGAATTGAGAAACCACCTAAGCAGCAGGGTATGAAAGGGAGGTGTGTAGAGCCACAGAGTGGAATTTTGGGAAAGGGCAGTAAGGAATTAATGACGGTGACAGTGGGCTGCTAGGGAGTGGAGCATAGGACACACAGTGCGAACTTTGATTAATGCTGGTACTCCCTCACTGAGCTACATAATCACCTTTGCAAGTTGACTTCCATAATACGTACCTTTTCTTTATACACCTCTAACATTTAGCAATAACGAACAAATAATACTATACAACACCCTTTCTTTCTGTTTTCAATATCCAGCTATTCTTATAATAGTGGCATTTTGCTCTCTCATAACTACAGTGTATCCTCTGTGGCTGTAAGTTAGAACAATGTGGTCTTCACAGACTGTAAGTCCACGGAAAATTTTCCTTGCATGCCATTAAAATCGTAAACTTCAGATGCAATGGTTACTGATGTGACAAGTAAACATTCCTATACTTGTAGTTCAGTTAATCATTTATTTTATGCCACACATTTGAAACTTACCATGACGGCATTCTAAATCCACCATTTAGTGTAACTGGCATTGTGGGGCTGCAAAAAAACAAAAAAGTGTCTAAATTATATTAACTCAAAAAATGTTCAAATGTGTGTGAAATCTTATGGGACTTAACTGCTAACGTCATCGGTCCCTAAGCTTACACACTACTTAATCTGAATTATCCTAAGGACAAACACACACACCCATGTCCGAGGGAGGACTCTAACCTCCGCCGGGACCAGCCGCACAGTCCATGACTGCAACGCCTTTGACCACTCGGCTAATCCCGCGTTGCTATATTAACTGCAGTAGCTTCTTTAGTGAAGACAATATCACTAGCATTAACGTATCAAGTGTGCATTATTTTCTAGTACACATGTATGGAATGAAGATTAATGTATTACACTCTTAATAATGATATGCATGCTAAGATTTCTTACCATAATTCATGACTCATCTTAACATTATTGTACTCAACATGACAATAAATGTCTAACATTTTTTCTTGTCGCAAGAAAGAACCTCCACTATCAGGAAAAATATCTCTCTCTCTCTCTCTCTCTCTCTCATTTGAAATCCCTTAATCTTTATGTAAGTTCACAAATATCAAAATTTTTCAAACATACAGATATACAACTTACAGCTGGTTCCCTACTATATCTCCCTTTTTCATCATATACCTCTGCTAAAGTGCATGGGATAATGTTGAAAGTAGCTATGAAAGTGATTATTTAATAACATGTCAGAAAATAAATGAATAAAGCAATGAGACAACCAATTTTGAACAAATTGACTTTTTTTTCCCTCTCTCTCACATTCACAATGTTTTATGTTACAGTTCTGGTTTAATTTCCTTACTTTTTTGTATGGCTGGAAGGGAAGAAAAAGCTTGCGGAAATAAATCAGCCACATAATTTTCAAAGGAATCATACTGGAATCCACTACAATCAAATTAATGGAAACGTCAGAAACATAAATCAGAATTCTTGAGCAGGGATTTGAGACTTGTTCCTTCCAAATGTGAGTCCAGTGTCTGACTACTGGGCTGCTACATTCTGCTTAATACTGGAAATGCATATTTCCACTCACAATGGAAGATTCAGGATGGAATGTAACAATATTATGAAAAAGAAAGTTGCTACTCACCATATAGCGAAGATACTGAGGGCAGTCAGGAGGCGGGGTGGGGGGTGGGGGAAGTAGTGGAAAAGGAGAGAAGTAGAAAGACTGAATGTATGGTGGAATGATGACTGTGTAGTGCTGAAATGGGAACAGGAAAAAGGCTGGATGTGTGAGGAGAGTGACTAATGAAGGTTGAGGCCAGGACGGTTACGGGAACATAGAATGTATTGCAGGGAAAGTTCCCATCTGTGCAATTCAGAAAAGCTGGTGTTGTTAAGAGGATCCATATGGCCCAGGCTGTGAAGCAACAGGGAGGTCCACTTGTTTCTTGGCCACAGTGTCCACCTGCTTATCCAAGTGGTAACGTGCTTGCCTCCCATAAAGTGGGCCAAAGGTTC
This sequence comes from Schistocerca cancellata, assembly GCF_023864275.1. Lineage (NCBI taxonomy): Eukaryota > Metazoa > Arthropoda > Insecta > Orthoptera > Acrididae > Schistocerca > Schistocerca cancellata. The sequence continues at coordinate 493,312,387 of NC_064628.1, read as the reverse complement.
GATTCCTGGGCGGGTTGCAGATTTTCTCCACTTGTGGGCTGGGTGTTGTGTTGTCTTCATCATCATTTCATCCTCACCATTGGCACACAAGTCACCCAATGTGGTGTCGACTGAAATAAGACTTGCACTCGGCAGCCTAACTTCCCCAGATGGGGCCTCCTGGCCAATAATTTTTTTTTTTTGTTACAGGTTGTTGGTGGCTATTCATGCAGACAGACAGCTTGTTTATTGTCATGCCCACATAAAATTCAGCACAGTGGTTGCAGCTTAGCTTGTAAATCACATGACTGGTTTCACTTCACAGGTAGCCCTGCCTTTCATGGGGTAGGTGATGTTCGTGACCAGACTGAAGTAAATGGTGGTGGGAGGATGTGTGGGACAGGTCTTGCATGTAGGTCTCTTACAGGGATATGAGCCATGAGGTAAGGGGTTGGGAACAGGGCTTCGGTGTATGGCGGCATACCATTATGGGAGGGGTGGGAAGGATAGCGGGCAGGACATTTCTCATTTCAGGGTACAGTAAGAGGTAGTCGAACACCTGGCGGAGAATGTAGTTCTGTTGCTTCAGTCTTGGGAGGTACTGAGTTACAAGGGGAATGCTCCTCTGTAGCCCGATGGTGGGACTTTGGGATGTAGTGGGAGACTGGAAAGATATGGCATGGGAGATTTGTTTTTGTACAAAGTTGGGAAGATAATTACAGTATTCCAAGATATGCTTAGTTTGTAAAGAGTCCAGCATTCTTTTGATATGCCAGTGAACTTTCAGTTGACTTTTCTTCAAGTCATGTACTATGTTACATATTTACTGTCTACAATCTGTAGCCTTATTCTGCCTCATTGAGTTAAACCCCAACAATATCTCCACTTCGACAATGTTACTCATTCCAGACCAAGAAATCCCTTCCATGCAGCATAGCCACCCGTGAACATTATATCTATAGTGACGAGCAGACCCTCTCAAAATATTTTAAGGGTCTCACTGAGGCCTTCACTGTCCAAAATTACCCTCCCAACCCTGTACAGACACAGGTCCCATGGTTTATCTCTCCAGTCGCCCACTACCTCCAGAAGTCCCAATTTCTCTCTTGACTCTGTACTACCCACAATTGGACCAATTGAATCACATTCTCTGTCATGCTTTCAACTACCTCTAGTCGTGCCCAACTATCCTTCCTATCCCTCTCACAGTGGTATTCTCCCACCCACCCAAACTATATCCTCGTCCATCCCTATTCAACCCCTGCTCCCAACTCCTTACTTCGAGGCTCAATCTCTGTAGTACACCTAAATACAAGAACTGTCCCATACATCCTCCCACCACCACATATTCCAGTCAGGTCACAAGCATCACCTTTCCCATAAAAGGGAGTCATGTGGTCTATAAACCTGGAATCGTGTGATCTACAGATCAAGTTGCAACTACTCTGCTGCATTCTACATGGGCACGACAAGCAACAAACTGTTTGTCCACATGAATGGCCAATGACAAACTGTGGCTACGAAGCAGCTGGACCACCCAATTTCAGAGCACGCTGCCCACCACCACGTTCTTTACTCCAGTGAATGCTTCACAGGATGCACCATCTGGAGCCTTCCTACCAATACCAGCTTTTCTGTTTTGCACAGATAGGAACTTTCCCTGCTATATATTCTACGTTCCTGTAAACTCCCTGGCCTCATCATTTGTTAATCACTGTCCTTCACTCACCTATACCCTTCCCTGCTCTACACAGCCCTCTATTCCAACAATGCATCCACAGTTTTTTTGCCCCCACCCCCCTCCCCGTCAACACTCTGACTAACTTCCCATGCACATAGTTGCCCCCTACCCTCTTCCAATCATGTCCCTTTATGTGCACACTACAAGCAGCACTTTACTGTCCCCCATCCCTACCCTGCTAACACTCCCCCTCCCCACCCCAGCCTCCTCCTTAGCCCCACCACCCAGAATGCATCTCCCATCATGTGCAATTGCTTGCAGTCTGGCCTCGGGGAGGGGGGGTGGGGGAGACTGTGCATGTGTGTGTGTGTGTGTGTGTGTGTGTGTGTGTGTGTGTGTGTGTGTGTGTGTGTTTGTGTTTGTGTGTTTCAAAATAAGGCCTTTTGGCCGAATGCTCACTTGTTTAACAGCCTGTTTGCTTTTTGTTGTGCATGTCTGTGACTCAACATCTCAACTATATGGTTAGTATAGCAATCTATTCTTTTCATAATGTTGTTATTATTGGGTTCTAGGGTTTTTTAATGATCCTTATCTTTGCTTTCCTGATATTTTCTAGTGCACCTTTCCAATCCATAACCACTGGATCTCATGCATATAAGGTTTTCTGACTTGACTGTTGTAATGTTGCACCTTTGCACTGTTATTATTTGAATCCTAAAGCTTGATATATTATATGTGCTTACTGGGCATTAAATATTTCATATTTTACAACAGTGAATATTCATGAGTATGTGGGAATCTGAGAAATTTTACACACTGCTGCCACTTCGTAAATGCATACTGTCTTTCAACATGATGCAATAACATGCAGAACTTCTTCTAAACGTTATAACTTGATGTAAACATACGGCACAAAGGTTATCAATAAACAATCCTAATCCTTGTGAGACTTCAAGACAAATATTTATAATTAAATTCTGAGAGCTGACACTACATGGTTTTGTCTCCTGACTTAACATATTAAAGCGTACAAAGAAGTGCACTATGTAAGTCAGTTCCTCCCAAATAAACTAATAAATCTGGAATCCTAACAAGTTCAAAAGGAAATTGACTACATAAGCTACTACTACTACTACTACTACTACTACTACTACTACTACTACTACTACTACTATAAATTATGTAATTAGCTAGGCTCTAATACTGATTTTCTCAATTAAAGAATTGAGAATTCTTGTTAGCTGCATCACAAGTAACAACTTTCATTGTAAAGCTGCATGACATACAGGAGTGTATTTTAAAGAGGTCTCTGTGATTACAGATCTAGGGAACTTCTTTATTTTTTAATATCCATGTACTCATGTAAACATTAAGCTGAAAAATAATGAGATACACAGCAGCCTTTTTAATATAGGTAGCTTAGGAAGCAGCATGTATTTTCAAAATAGAGCATTCCCTGCTAATTTACAAAGTTACATTTAGCTGGTGTAAGTTCAAACAGTATAGTGTTCAGCAATAGTGTGGTGATAATTTATTGTGGGTACAGCTCACACATTGAGTTTTGATGGTTTTTTCTTCTTTTTTTCTGTTAATGTTTATCTTCACTCCTTCCAGATCTCTAAAGGTTATCCTTGCTAGAGGAATCTGATGAACATGAATGAATGACACACTAATCACTTAACTCTAAATGGAGAATATCAACTCGTAGACTATTGATTTAATTCACTCCCTTTATTTAGTTTCACATGCAACAGTAATGTTAATATAATTTTTCTATCCATTCTCACGAGCAGCAGATAGGCCTGTTTTTATTTGCAACCCTATAGTTCACTTAAAGAGGGATGAAACGAGATCTATTAAAACTTTTCTGGCAGCACTTCGGCTTCCCTTAAGGATGTCTTGGCGATTTGTTACATTGTTTTCAAGAATCTGGAAATAGTTATTGGGTCTATTCACACTCTGAAAGCTCCACTAAACAAACAAATGTAACTACTTCTCAAAAAGAATCACTTTATAATGTGGATTATTTATTGATATATCTACAGCTAAGATTTTATTCAGTTTCATTAAAAGGACACTAATTTATTATTCATGGCGGCTCTGTTACAGAGAAACAACCTTTAGCTCTAACAAGCTAAACGTGCACTCAAGATTTTCACACCCAATAAAGTATGAATCACAAACCAGTAATTTTTAAACACCAATTTCTATATTTCACCACTGTTATTACCACTGTGTCATAATTAGACCTAGGATTTGTAAGAGCAAGAAATGTGATGAAAAAAGTGTAATGTTTTAGGAGATAAAGGAGCAAATTCCAAGTGCAAAATTTATGGAAAACATACACAAACCACTTACCACAGACCCTTCCCTCCCCCTCCCCCAATAGAATTCACTCAAGCAACAAAAAATCTTGTGACATATAATTTGATAGTCTGACCTACTCCAGCCACACATGCAGAAGAATTTTTAAAATAATAAAGTTCAACATTTCTAGGTTTTATTGAGTGAGAGTGCATCTGCAATCACTCAGAAAATATTTTCAAACAGAAAAGGCACATACTAGACCATAAATGAAAGACATGCATATGCTGTTTTTAATATTAATCAATATTCTTGTTCTTGCCATGTCTTCCAGTTTAGAGTTTTTGCGTAAGTTTCACTCAAGCTTCTGTTGTGTAATAATTTTAAGCACATCTTTCACATCTGTCAAAATGGTTCACTGTGTTTCTTTATTAAAATACTCTTCCTCAGGTTTCTTATAGCTGATGTCAGTCGAAGTAGTTTGTGTGTGACAAAGGTCATCTTGAATTTTGTGTGTGACAAAGGTCATATTGAATTTCTTGCTTATCTGACAGTTCTTTAACTTTTCTTACAGTTTGTCAATCAATACCTGGCAAGCCACCTGAGAGGGTATGGCAGTGGGAACTTCTGGTTCCATTTGTGTATCATGTGTAGGAAGAATGATTGTTGTTTAACTAAGAATTAGCTCTAATTTCTCAAATTGTATAGTTGTGGTCATTTTGTGAGACTTATGTGAGAGGACGTACTACAGGGTGGTTATAATTAAACTTTCACTGTTTGAGTCAGTGGATTGACAGAAAGCTATTTACCATGTGGGTACCCAACTTTACAGGAATGTTATTCAGACTGTGTGCTGCAGGATTTGTGTTGTTAGTAACGTTAAGTGTTGTTAATAACGTTAAGTGTTGTTAATAACGTTAAGTGTTGTTAATAACGTTAAGTGTTGTTAATAACGTTAAGTGTTGTTAATAACGTTAAGTGTTGTTAATAACGTTAAGTGTTGTTAATAACGTTAAGTGTTGTTAATAACGTTAAGTGTTGTTAATAACGTTAAGTGTTGTTAATAACGTTAAGTGTTGTTAATAACGTTAAGTGTTGTTAATAACGTTAAGTGTTGTTAATAACGTTAAGTGTTGTTAATAACGTTAAGTGTTGTTAATAACGTTAAGTGTTGTTAATAACGTTAAGTGTTGTTAATAACGTTAAGTGTTGTTAATAACGTTAAGTGTTGTTAATAACGTTAAGTGTTGTTAATAACGTTAAGTGTTGTTAATAACGTTAAGTGTTGTTAATAACGTTAAGTGTTGTTAATAACGTTAAGTGTTGTTAATAACGTTAAGTGTTGTTAATAACGTTAAGTGTTGTTAATAACGTTAAGTGTTGTTAATAACGTTAAGTGTTGTTAATAACGTTAAGTGTTGTTAATAACGTTAAGTGTTGTTAATAACGTTAAGTGTTGTTAATAACGTTAAGTGTTGTTAATAACGTTAAGTGTTGTTAATAACGTTAAGTGTTGTTAATAACGTTAAGTGTTGTTAATAACGTTAAGTGTTGTTAATAACGTTAAGTGTTGTTAATAACGTTAAGTGTTGTTAATAACGTTAAGTGTTGTTAATAACGTTAAGTGTTAGACGCCGGTATTGGAGCTGTGACATAGGGGGTAGAAACAAGCATCAATGCGCATTACAGTTACAGTCAACATGGGTCTGGAAAAGGTAATTAGGGCTTTACTCATGAAGCTGTTTTGTCAAAACAGCAGCAAAAATGCAGCTGCATTAAACAAATACAGAGAGATGATCTTTCCACATGGGTATTGAAGGACAAGATTCAGAAGCTTGAATTAACTGGCGATGTGAGAATTGCTCTGGGGAGAGGCTGATGGCCAACTGTGCCACAAATTGGTGCAGAAGTTGCTGTTGTCATGGCCGAGAATGCTAGACATATCTTCAAGCAGTGCATGAGGTGTCATGACAGCTGAACATTCAATGGTCCACCATTTGAAAAGTGCTGCAAACAACTGTGAAATGCTATCTCTAGTGCAGTTCCAGACTGTCATAGATGCAGACGGTCGTTCCACTGAGCACATTTGTAACCTGGAACATAAGCATGGTATGCAATTAACAAATGTTACCCTCTCATGTGGAAATAAAAATGTGTTTCTTTCCATCTTTTATTCATTCTCTCTCTTCTGCCCTCCCAAGTAGTGTAAGTTTAATTATAACTACTCTTTATGTTGTCTGACACTTTCCAAAATGTATTCTCTCATAATTTCAATAGTAAATCTCTCTGTGATGGACAATGCCTCTCTTGTAATGCCCGCCACTGGAGTTCGTTGAGCACCTATGTAAGGCTCTCGTGCTGATTGAATGATCCTGTGAGGAAATGCACCATTCTTCACTGGATCTGCTCTATTTCTTCCATTAATCCTACCTGGTAAGGGTCCCACACTGATAAGCAATACACAAGAATTCGCCAAACAAGTATTTTGTAAGCAACTTCTTTCATGGATGACTTACATTTCCTTAAGATTCTTCCTATGAATCGCAGTCTGGCATCTGCTATTTCTATCTGTTTTATATATCATTTCCCTTAATACTGCCCAATTGTTATTTCCAGATATTTTGTGATATATATTGTTTCCGGCAATCTGTCGTCAATGGTGTAGTTGTGCAGTAGCGGATTTCTACTCCTGTATATGCACAGCATCTTACATTTACTTGCATTCAGGGGTGGCTACCTTCTTATAGACAAACTTATCATTTGTTAACAGCCTTATGGAGCTTCCAAAATTTCCCACTAGATCACTAATGGACCAATCACACGTCCTTGGGTACTCCTGAAATTACTGTTACATCTGTCAATTCTGTTCCATTTAGAGTCACATGTTGAGTACTATCTGAAAGGAACTGTTAAATCTAGTTCAAATCAGGTCTGATACTTAATAAGCTCTTACATTTTTCAGTACATGACTGTTTCAAATGCCTTCCTGAAGTAAATGAATTTAGCGTCAACCTGAGCACTGTGTGAGTGCCGTCGCTCTCATTGATGGAAAGAGCAAGCAGAGTTTTTCAAGATCTCTGTTTACGGAACCCATGTTGATTTTTAGAGAGAAGATTTTCGCTCTCCAAAAAACGTCATAATACGTGAGCATAAAACATTCTACAATTGTACAACAGATTTATATCTGTGACATAGGCCTATAATTATGTTTATCTGCCTTATGACCCTTCTTGAAAACAGGAAAAACCTGTGTTTTTTCCAGACACTTACCGTAGTACCCTTGGTTACACCAGCGACCTACGATAAACTGCTGACAGAAGCAGAGCAAATTCTTTTGTGCAACCTCTGCAGAATTTTACAGGTATCTCATCTGGTCTAGAAGCCCATCCACTACTAACAAGGAACCCTTTGAGTGTGAGATTGTAAAAGGCCAATGATGTTTTTAGCATTCAACACCCTACAAATTGTTTACCATGCAACCACTATATTGTCTGCTAATGGCAGAAGGGGGGGTGGGATTGGAGGTATTCAATGGTGAGCACTGCATGAGCCCATGGAGTGTAACTGAACTGCTTAGTTGACGAGTAAATAAAAAATAAAAACACAAACCCACATACAAACCGCACAAGGTGAGTGGTTTCCTTTAATCAAAATGTATTTACATTCTACCAGAACTTTTCACAGCATTTAAGATACCAGCAGTAAAGATCAGTGAGCATACATTGGTAAATGCTCTACATGTGTAGCTCCTAGACATGTCTTCGTCTTCTTCTTCATCTCCAAGTAACTGCTGCAATCTGTGTCGATTTGAACCTGCTTACCATATTGAAGCCTTCCTCTACAACTTTAAACTTCAATACTTCCCTTCAATGCTAAATACATAATTCTGTGCTGCCTCAGGATGTGTCCTATCAACCGAGCCTCTCTTTTACTCTCACAAAAGTTGTGCCATAGATTTCAGTTTATCCAATTTCATTCAATACCTCTTCATTAATTATCCAACACTGTCTTTACCCTTGTTTTACTTTAGTTGATGACGTTAATCTCATAAACTCTTTTCAAGAACTATCTATTCTGCTTAACTGCTCTTCCAAGTTCTTTGCTACATCTGACAGAATTATATCACCAGCAAATTTTTGCTTCATCTCCCAGCACTTTCTCCAAACTTCTATTTGGTTTCCTTTACCACTTGCTCAGTGTACCATTTGAGTTTCCTCAGGTATAGGCTACAACCCTGTCTCATTTCCTTCTCAATTACTGCTTCCCTTTCATGTCCTTTGATTTACTGCATTCTGGTTTATGCACTAGTAGTCAATAACCCAAAGTGCATTAAGGTCAAGACTGTCAAAAGCTTTCTCTAAATATACAAATGGTATAAACATAGGTTTGCCTTTCGTGTAAGATAAATCAGTACATCAACACAGTGTCATGTGTTCCTTTTTTCACCAGAACTGAAACTATTTTCTTCCAGCTTTTTCATTCTTCTGTACACAATTTGTATCAGTATTGTGCACCTATGACTTTTTAAATTAATAGTTCTGAACCCCCCACCCCCATGAACCATGGACTTTGCCGTTGGTGGGGAGGCTTGCGTGCCTCAGCGATACAGATAGCCGTACCGTAGGCGCAACCACAACGCAGGGGTATCTGTTGAGAGGCCAGACAAATGTGTGGTTCCTGAAGAGGGGCAGCAGCCTTTTCAGTAGTTGCAGGGGCAACAGTCTGGATGACTGACTGATCTGGCCTTGTAACACTAACCAAAACGGCCTTGCTGTGCTGGTACTGCGAATGGTTGAAAGCAAGGGGAAAATACAGCCATAATTTTTCCCGAAGGCATGCAGCTTTACTGTATGGTTAATGATGATGGCGTCCTCTTGGGTAAAATATTCCGGAGGTAAAATAGACCCCCATTCCGATCTCCGGGCAGGGACAACTCAAGAGGACGTCGTTATCAGGAGAAAGAAAACTGGCGTTCTACGGATCGGAGTGTGGAATGTCAGATCCCTTAATCGGGGAGGTAGGTTAGAAAATTTAAAAAGGGCAATGGACAGGTTAAAGTTAGATATAGTGGGAATTAGTAAAGTTCGGTGGCAGGAAGAACAAGACTTTTGGTCAGGGGAATACAGGGTTATAAATACAAAATCAAATAGGGGTAATGCAGGAGTAGGTTTAATAATGAACAAAAGAAATAGGAGTGCAGGTAAGCTACTACAAACAGCATAGTGAACACATTATTGTGGCCAAGATAGACACGAAGCCCACGCCTACCACAGTAGTACAAGTTTATATGCCAACTAGCTCTGCAGATGACGAAGAAATTGAAGAAATGTATGATGAAATAAAAGAAATTATTCAGATAGTGAAGGGAGACGAAAATTTAATAGTCATGGGTGACTGGAATTCGGTAGCAGGAAAAGGGAGAGAAAGAAACGTAGTAGGTGAATATGGATTGGGGCTAAGAAATGAAAGAGGAAGCCGCCTGGTAGAATTTTGCACAGACCACAACTTAATCATAGCTAACAATTGGTTCAAGAATCATAAAAGAAGGTTGTATACATGGAAGATGCCTGGAGATACTGACAGATTTCAGATAGATTATATAATGGTAACACACAGATTTAGGAACGGGTTTTAAATTGTAAGACATTTCCAGGGGCATATGTGGACTCTGACCACAATCTATTGGTTATGAACTGTAGATTAAAACTGAAGAAACTGCAAAAAGGTGGGAATTTAAGGAGATGGGACCTGGATAAACTGACTAAACCAGAGGTTGTACAGAGTTTCAGGGAGAGCATAAGGGAACAATTGACAGGAATGGGGGAAAGAAATACAGTAGAAGAAGAATGGGTAGCTTTGAGGGATGAAGTAGTGAAGGCAGCAGAGGATCAAGTAGGTAAAAAGACGAGGAATGCTAGAAATCCTTGGGTAACAGAAGAAAAATTGAATTTAATTGATGAAAGGAGAAAATATAAAAATGTAGTAAATGAAGCAGGCAAAAAGGAATACCAACGTCTCAAAAATGAGATCGACAGGAAGTGAAAAATGGCTAAGCAGGGATGGCTAGAGGATAAATGTAAGGATGTAGAGGCTTGTCTCACTAGGGGTAAGATAGATACTGCCTACAGGAAAATTAAAGAGACCTTTGGAGAAAAGAGAACCACTTGTATGAATATTAAAAGCTCAGATGGAAACCCAGTTCTAAACAAAGAAGGGAAAGCAGAAAGGTGGAAGAAGTATATAGAGGGTCTATACAAGGGCGATGTACTTTAGGACAATATTATGGAAATGGAAGAGGATGTAGATGAAGATGAAATGAGAGATACGATACTGCGTGAAGAGTTTGACAGCACTGAAAGACCTGAGTCGAAACAAGGTCCCGGGAGTAGACAACATTCCAGTAGAACTACTGACGGTCTTGGGAGAGCCAGTCCTGACAAAACTCTACCATTTGGTGAGCAAGATGTATGAGACAGGCGAAATACCCTCAGACTTCAAGAAGAATATAATAATTCCAATCCCAAAGAAAGCAGGTATTGACAGATGTGAAAATTACCGAACAATCAGTTTAATAAGCCACAGCTGCAAAATACTAACGCGAATTCTTTACAGACGAAAGGAAAAACTAGTAGAAGCCGACCTCGGGGAAGATCAGTTTGGATTCCGTAGACATATTGGGACACGTGAGGCAATACTGACCCTAAGACTTATCTTAGAAGCTAGATTAAGGAAAGGCAAACCTACGTTTCTAGCATGTGTAGACTTAGAGAAAGCTTTTGACAATGTTGATTGGAATACTCTCTTTCAAATTCTGAAGGTGGCAGGGGTAAAATATAGGGAGCAAAAGGCCATTTACAATTTGTATAGAAACCAAATGGCAGTTATAAGAGTTGAGGGGCATGAAAAGGAAGCAGTGGTCAGGAAGGGAGCGAGACAGGGTTGTAGCCTCTCCCTGATGTTATTCAATCTGTATATTGAGCAAGCAGTGAAGGAAACAAAAGAAAAATTTGGAGTAGGTATTAAAATTCATGGAGAAGAAATGAAAACTTTGAGGCTCGCCGATGACATTGTAATTCTGTCAGAGACAGCAAAGGACTTGGAAGAGCAGCTGAACGGAATGGACAGTGTCTTGAAAGGAGGATATAAGATGAACATCAACAAAAGCAAAACGAGGATGATGGAATGTAGTCGAATTAAGTCAAGTGATGCTGAGGGTACTAGTTTAGGAAATTAGACACTTAATGTAGTAAAGGAGTTTTGCTATTTGGGGAGCAAAATAACTGATGATGGTCGAAGTAGAGAGGATATAAAATGTAGACTGGCAATGGGAAGGAAAGCGAGAAATTTGTTAACATCGAGTATAGATTTAAGTGTCAGGAAGTCGTTTCTGAAAGTATTTGTATGGAGTGTAGCCATGTATGGAAGTGAAACTGGACGATAAATAGTTTAGACAAGAAGAGAATAGAAGCTTTCGAAATGTGGTGCTACAGAAGAATGCTGAAGATTAGATGGGTAGATCACTTAACTAATGAGGAGGTATTGAATAGAATTAGAGAGATGAGAAATTTGTGGCACAACTTGACTAGAAGAAGGGATCAGTTGGTAGGACATGTTCTGAGGCCTCAAGGGATCACCAATTTAGTATTGGAGGGCAGTGTCGAGGGTAAAAATTGTAGAGGGAGACCAAGAGATGGATACACCAAGCAGATTCAGAAGGATGTAGGTTGCAGTAGGTACTGGGAGATGAAGAAGCTTGCACAGGATAGAGTAGCATGGAGAGCTGCATCAAACCAGTCTCAGGACTGAAGACCACCACCACCACCACCACCACCACCACCACCACGACAACAACAACAACAACAACAACAGTTCTGTACCAATCACATTTCTCAGCATCTACCTTCTTTTAATTCCAAATTATCGCATCATTCTGGAAGTCCGAGGGTATTTGTTTGATGTACATTTCCATTATAGCTCTACCATGTATTCCGTCTGCACTTCCCTTCTTTTTTCAGTAGTGATTTATCATCTGAACTCTTCATATTCATACAGGTGCTTCTCTTTTCTCTGAAGCTTTCTCTAATATTTCTACCTTTCCAGTATGTTGTATGCTCTTACAGCCTTGCATTTGTCCACTAGCCATTATTGTTTTGCTATTTTGCATTTTTGTCAACCTATTTTTTGACACCTGTTTTCCCTTATGCTTTCTTCATTTTTATATTTTTTCCTTTTGTCATTTAAACCGAGTATCCTCAATGTTATCCAAGGATTAATACTTGGTACAGTCTTTTTTTCTATTTGATTCTCTGTTGCATTCACTATTTCCTCTCTCAAAGCAACACACTCATCTTCTATTGTACTTCTTCCCTTGTTTCAATCCATTGTTGCTTAACACTCCCACTGAAATTCTCAATGACTTCTGATTCTTTCAATTTATTCAGGCCTCACCTCCATAATTTCCTACCTTGCTGTAATTTCTTCAGTTTTAATCTACAGTTCATAATCAATAAAATGTGATCAGAGTGCATGTCTGCCCCTTACAGGTTAAATTCTGGTTCTGAAGCATCTATTTTATCATATAATCTATCTGAAACCTTGTGGTGTGTCCTGGTCTCTTCCACATATTCATCATTCTTTCATGATTCTTAAACCAAAAGTTAGCAATGATTAAATTATGCTCTGAATAAAATTCTAACAGGCAGCTTCCTCTTTTATTCCTTTCCCAGTCCATGTCCCTCTACTATTTTTCCTTTTCTTAAATTTTCCTCCCCCTCTCAGACAGCATATAAAAGGTCAAGCAGAGACAAGTTTCTGTGGAGCCTAAGTTCAAAGGTGAGGTAAAAGTGACAAATATAAGGCTCTATTTCATCCACAGAGACTGAACTAGAAAAGGCTATCAGAACATTTAAAGTGAGCTGCAGGACTCAATGGGTTATTCATGGAGCTTATTAAACACCTGGGACCACACGCTAGTAACAGTTCTACCAAATACTTTGAGCACCAACCAAGTTCCTAGGCAGATGAAGATATCCAAAACACTTGTCATTTTAAAACCCCAAGATGACCCAGCAAGCTGTTGCCCAGCAGCAGAATTTATGATCATACTGATGAGGTTCTCTCTATTTATCAGGCAGGGTTCTGTACAGAGCATAGCTGCTGTGACCAAGCTCTGGATGTAACCTCATATATTTAAGGAGGCTTCGAGCAATAGGCCATCACTACTAAGCTGTTTGACGATTTCACAGTGTTCATTTTGGTTTTAAGCATCTTAGATGAACAAAGAGAAGAGTACAATAAATTGAACATGCTGTACTCATCACTGTGTGTAATGTACTGAGACCGGAACTGCTACTGCTTGTGGAGTGGTCACTGCAGTAACCTGCTCTGCCAGTGATTTTCGTAGTTTTCAAAATTTATTCATGTAAATTATAGGAGTGGGCTTACTTTTTTTGTTCTTGCTTTGCATACTGTTTTCTTTAGCATTTTACCAATTTTCTATTTTTACATTTATTTTGGTTTGTTGTTCATGGCACTGTGGCAACAGTACCTTATATTATCGAACTACATTTCTTTCTTCACCACACATCAAGTAACAGAACAATTTTGCACGAAGTATTAGGACTAGGACCCTTTTCTACTTCTGGTGAATCAACAGCTGATGAGTTAACTTTAAGTTTTCCAATGAAAATATCACACTGCAAAGAAAAGAATATTCCAGAATACCTTCCCTGTTTGTTTGCTAATGAACGTGAGTTGTAACAGGAGGATGGCAGAGATGAGACAGTAGTTGAGTTTCCAGGCTTCCTAGTGCCACATAGCATATCCAATGAGGTTGAAGACTCCTGTATAGACACACTTCAGATGAAGAAGCTAAAAAGTAAGCCTAAATTCAATGGGACAACAAGTTATGCCTGGAGGCATGTTGCCACTTCGAGGATATAATCGACAAGGACGATACTAATCACCTAGGAAACAGCTTGGTTGATAGATGCAGGTTTTTACAACATACTACCAATAGAAGTGTAAATGAAGCCACAAAAGTCTTTCAATGAAACACCACTGACATTTACAGTTGATTAACAATGATTAAAAATATTTAATTTTGACCAAATCACACATATTTTTAGAACAAGTCTGCTGTATAACAGTTCGCTTTGATGTGCAATGGGATATTTCTGTCTCTTACAATTTTTCTAAACCAAAATGGTGAGCTGACTTTTGAACACTAATCACAAACATCCAACAAGTCTCAGAAATAGGGTATCAGAAATTCGTCATAAAAGAGTTAAAGATGCAGAAAATGGGGGAAAACACTCATAGCTGTCTAACAAGTAACGCCTCAGATCACATTAAAGGTTGTGAGATTCTTCTTATTTCAGACACTATTTATTTGTCCTTTTTCCACAGTATATTCGAGTACTGCATTTAAGATGAATAAGTTGTTGTCTTGACCAGTGATACAGATCACTAGAGCAACTAGTCTGGAGGCAATTCCCACAGCTGACAAGCAGACAGCAAGACTTGTCAACCATATGCCACCATGCATGTGCTGGTGGTGCGAGGTGCCAAACAACGCATAAGAACTTACCTATCATAGCAATCGTGGACGCTGGGGACCACCCATCATTTAGGCATGAAACAACAACTCTTTCTGTATCAAACAGTAATTATTACAATCCACTTTTAACGCAATAAATGTTTGGGGCAGTCTATTCATTAAAGCTCCTTTACTACTATTACACTATGCAGTAGACTAATTGCAATAAGAAAAAAATGATGATGGAGACACTACCACCAAAACCATACGAAATTTGCTAGCAATTCTTGTTGGGACCCAAGAAAGTGCATCACAGCATTAGGATTTACTCCTGGTTTTGAACCTTGCGCCAGCCACACACTATTTTCAGTATTCTATAAAACTAAGTGTACCAAAACTGAATAATTGTGAATTATTCAAATGTATTTATCAATACAAACACCATAATGGCATCATAGAAAATGATTAAAAATGGATTTTGTACTCTTACATCTAATCATAGCTACATAATTAGAATTTTTCCAGTTCTGGACATTTCCAGAGCTGGAAATTATCTTCTATGAGGAACATCATCAGCGGCAGAACTGCATAGAACAGGGGTAGGAGGAAATCCTATGCATTCATTCACAAAGGTATGCCAAGAAATGTCTATCTTGCCTGCAGTGTGGTTTCAGTTGCCTGACACTGCAGTTTGTGTGTGTGTGTGTGTGTGTGTGTGTGTGTGTGTGTGTGTGTGTGTGCGCACGCGCGCACATCTATCGTTGATGAAGACCTTAATGGCCGAAAGCTATATTGGTGACAGTCTTTTTGTTGTACCTATCTGTGACTCAGCAAATCCGTTATATGGTAGGTAGCAACTTTCGTTTTCATAATATTGTTACATTCCATCCTGGATTTTCCATTGTTTGATGGTAATTTTATATTTGCTATTGTACTAATATAGGTATTATATTTAGACTATTAAAATAAATGTTTTTGTCTGTAACATAAGGGAAAAAAATATTTCTTAATTCTTGCCAATGTGTTACTGAACAATGATATAAGTGTACCAGCTAGTTGGCCCATGATATAACACAACATGTTTGCAGTTATCCGATTACTTACTTTACATATTTTTTATGTAAGCTGTTTATATGGGAATTCCACAGTAAAATGTGTTTCTGCTAATTTAATCTGTATTTTAATCACTGAAAATTAATGATATGTGATTCATCATTAGTTAAAAGAATGCTGATAAACTCTTTTTCAAGAAGGAAATGCTAGGAAAAATACAAAATAAAATTATAGACTGCTGAACCAGAACATTATGACTACTGACCTACTATCAATATAAACCTGTCCAGGTGCTAGTGTTACCTGGCGAGGAATGACTGTTAGACGCAAGCACAGTGCATGTTGTATCAGTCAGTGTGCTAGCCGTGTGTAGAAAGGGGAAGGTGTGCAATCTGAGTATGGCTGAAGGCAAATTGTGATGGCCTGGAGGCTCTGAATAAGCATTTCAGAAACTGCACAACTTGTCAGGTGTTTGAGGAGTGCTATGGTGAGAGTTTTCAACACGTGGCGAAGCCAAGGAGAAACAACATCACTATGTCGTGGAGTTGGGTGGCCACGCCTCATTACAGTTGTCGCATGTTGTTGGCTGGGCAGACTGGTAAAACAGAACAGGCAGTGGACTGTGGCGGAACTAACATCAGACTGTAATGCTGGGCAGCGAAAAAGTGTCTGATCACACAGTGCACCCAATTCTTCTAACAATGGGCCTCCACAGTCGATGACCCATACATGCCAACGTTAATACCATGACATTGACATCTACAACTGAAATAGGCATATGAGCATTGGCACTGATTGGTGGCACATTGGCAGAGTGTTGCATGGTCTAATGAATACCGATACCTTCTTCAATACCGATGGAAGAGTGTGAATCCATCGTCTTCCAGGGGAACAGCTCCTTGATGCCTGTACAGTGGGGCAGAGACAAACTGGCAGCAGCTCCCGTTTGCTGTGGGAACATTCACGTTGGCATCCACAGGTACAGTGGAGCTCATGCAAGGCACCTTGACATCCAAGGAGTAGTGTACACTGGTTGCAGACCACGTACACCCCTTATGACGATCATGCTTCCCGACGGCAATGGCATTTTTCAACAAAATAATGTGCCATGTAATAAGGCCACGAGTGTGATGGAATGGTTCGAGGAACATACTGGCACATTCCAGTTATGTTCTGTCTCCCCAATTTGACAGATCTGAACCTGATCGAACATATCTGGGATGAGATTGAAGGTGGCATCAGAACTCATCGTGCTTCCCCTGGAATTCACAGGACTAGGTGACGTGTGTGTGTGTGTGTGTGTGTGTGTGTGTGTGTGTGTGTGTGTGTGTGTGTGTGTGTGTGCGCGCGTGCGTGTGGTGCCAACTCCCTCCAGCGACCTCCCAAGACCTCACAAGACCTCACTGCTTCCTTGCCATGTCACATCGCCACTTGTTGTCTGTGCCAAAGGTTGACATACTGGCTGTTGGGTGGGTGGTCATAATGTTCTGGTTTATCAATGTATATATTCCAGTGGTGTATTGCTACTTCTTTTCCAAATATGGCTATAAAATATTATTCAGTTTGGAGCAGACTACAAATTTAATGTGCCTCAATTCTTCAAACTTACGCCGTTGGGCAAATTACTTTGACATGAGATGACCTTATCGCTCCCATTCCACTTGCCCATCCATGCCTGAAACAGATAAGAATCACCTTTAGCACTCTAATGTCCCTCAAAAGGTAAGCTATGTTAACAAGACATTTTTGTATAAATTCTCTTAACAAATACAGTAAATGAAGAAAATTCACTGAAAAATCAATTTTGCTTCAGATATAAAAGAAAGATAGCACTGTAGATTTTTTTTTTATAATGTATTAGCTTCTGTATTTTGGTGATTTGACATCTAAAACTAAGTTTTACACTTCGTAAAAATAATTATTTCAAGACTCTAATATTATATCTTCTTTCCACTGTGAATTTGGTTAAATGTGTAATACAATTAGGATTTATTTGCCTGATTTTTAAGATGTTAATTACATACGGAACATCAGTAACACTAACTGACACCATTCAACATAATGTTAAAGGGAAAAAGAGTTTGTGCCGAGATTTTATTGCATTTCCTCTTTGAAGAACAGCAACTTTGATGAAATACTACTTCTTTTTCATTTGATGGAAAGGAACTGTAACATTTCAATGAATTATTATGGAAACTCTCCAGACTTTCCATGCATAAATTCAATGCAAAACCAGTGTTTATTAAAATTACTATAGTCACGGTAGAACTGACAGCAGGACTGAACAAGGGCATTAAAAAAATTTAGAATAATTGAGTCTACAAGAGCTATGAAGAAAAAAGTGTACGTGAAGCTTTGAGGACTGGAAAAACGTACAGAGAAAATGTCCGGAAATATACAACAACTGAAATGAAAAGCGAATGAAGAAATGAAAAATTTAAGGTTAATTGTTTTAATTTCTTAGCAAGCTGCATCAACTATCTTTTGAAATATTAATATTTTCAGCAACAGAATGGCAAAAGTTTTATTTGTAACAATTCTGAAACATAACATCACAGACTAATAAAAGTAAATTGTTTAATTAATTAACTATGTGAAGCCTTCTATGTGGGAATGACCAGCAACAAACTGTCCATTCGCATGAATGGACACAGGCAGACAGTGTTTGTTAGTAATGAGGATCACCCTGTGGCTAAACATGCCTTGGTGCATGACCAGCACATCTTGCCAGAGTGTTACACACTCTGGGTTATCTGGATACTTCCCACTAACACCAACCTGTCAGAACTCCGGAGATGGGAACTTGCCCTTCAATATATCCTCTCTTCCCATTACCCACCAGGCCTCAACCTCCGCTAATTTCAAGTTGCCGCAGTTCATACCTCACCTGTCATATATACATAAAAACAAAGATGATGTAACTTACCAAACGAAAGTGTTGGTATGTTGATACACACACACACACACACACACACACACACACACACACACACACACAATTCAAGCTATCGCAACACACGGTTGCTTCATCAGGAAAGAGGGAAGGAGAGGGAAAGACGAAAGGATGTGGGTTTCAAGGGAGAGGGTAAGGAGTCATTCCAATCCCGGGAGTGGAAAGACTTACCTTAGGGGGGAAAAAAGGACAGGTATACACTCACGCACACACACACATATCCACCCGCACATATACAGACACAAGCAGACATATGTAAAGGCAAAGAATTTGGACAGAGATGTCAGTCGAGGCGGAAGTACAGAGGCAAAGATGTTGTTGAATGACAGGTGACGTATATGAGTGGCGGCAACTTGAAATTAGCGGAAGTTCAGGCCTGGTGGATAACGGGAAGAGAGGATATATTGAAGGGCAAGTTCCCATCTCCGGAGTTCTGATAGGTTGGTGTTGGTGGGAAGTATCCAGATAACCTGGACGGTGTAACACTGTGCCAAGATGTTCTGGCTGTGCACCAAGACATGTTTAGCAACAGGGTGATCCTCATTACCAACAAACACTGTCTGCCTGTGTCCATTCATGCGAATGGACAGTTTGTTGCTGGTCATTCCCACATAGAAAGCGTCACAGTGTAGGCAGGTCAGTTGGTAAATCACGTGGGTGCTGTCACACGTGGCTCTGCCTTTGATCGTGTACACCTTTCGGGTTACAGGACTGGAGTAGGTGGTGGTGGGAGGGTGTATGGGACAGATTTTACACCGGGGGCGGTTACAAGGATAGGAGCCAGAGGGTAGGGAAGGTGGTTTGGGGATTTCATAGGGATGAACCAAGAGGTTACGAAGGTTAGGTGGGCGGCGGAAAGACACTCTTGGTGGAGTGGGGAGGATATCATGAAGGCTGGATCTCATTTCAGGGCAGGATTTGAGGAAGTCGTATCCCTGCTGGAGAGCCACATTCAGAGTCCGATCCAGTCCCGGAAAAGTATCCTGTCACAAGTGGGGCACTTTTGGGTTTCTTTCGTGGGAGGTTCTGGGTTTGAGGGGATGAGGAAGTGGCTCTGGTTATTTGCTTCTGCACCAGGTCGGGAGGGTAGTTGCGGGATGCGAAAGCTGTTTTCAGGTTGTTGGTGTAATGATTCAGGGATTCAGGACTGGAGCAGATTCGTTTGCCATGAAGACTTAGGCTGTAGGGAAGGGACCGTTTGATATGAAATGGGTGGCAGCTGTCATAATGGAGGTACTGTTGCTTGTTGGTGGGTTTGATGTGGACGGACGTGTGAAGCTGGCCATTGGACAGGTGGTGGTCAATGTCAAGGAAAGTGGCATGGGATTTGGAGTAGGACCAGATGAACTGATGGAACCAAAGCCAGCTTCATCCTGACTCACAACTTCTTAACTTTCGAAGGCCAGACATACCAACAATTCAAGGCAACAGCCACGGGTACCAGGATGGCCCCCTTGTACGCCATCCTATTTATGGGTTGCTTAGAGGAAGCCTTCTTGGTTAACCAGGCCTGCCAACCCAAAGTATGGTACAGATTTATTGATGAAATCTTCATGATCTGG
Source organism: Schistocerca cancellata (assembly GCF_023864275.1). Lineage (NCBI taxonomy): Eukaryota > Metazoa > Arthropoda > Insecta > Orthoptera > Acrididae > Schistocerca > Schistocerca cancellata. The sequence goes on along the minus strand of NC_064628.1, from coordinate 493,292,318 downwards.
ACTCACAGTGAAGAAGAACTTCAGAATTTCCTCTCCAACCTCAACTCCTTTGGTTCCATCAGATTCACCTGGTCCTACTCCAAATCCACCAGGCCTCAACCTCTGCTAATTTCAAGTTTACCACCACTCATACTTCACCTGTCATTCAACAAGATCTTTGCCTCTGTACTTCCGCCTCAACGGACATCTCTGCCCAAACTTGCCTTTACATATGCCTGTTTGTGGCTGTATATGTGCGGATGGATATATGTGTGTGTGTGTGTGTGTGTGTGTGTGTGTGCGTACGCGCGCGCGAGCGAGCGAGAGTGTATACCTGTCCTTTTTCCCCCCCCTAAGGTAAGTCTTTCCGCTCCCGGGATTGGAATGACTCCTTACCCTCTCCCTTAAAACCCACATCCTTTCGTCTTTCCCTCTCCTTCCCTCTTTCCTGATGAAGCAACCGTGTGTTGCGAAAGCTTGAATTTTGTGTGTGTGTTTGTGTGTCTATCAACATACCAACGCTTTCGTTTGGTAAGTTACATCATCTTTGTTTTTAGATATATTTTTCCCCACGTGGAATGTTTCCCTCTATTATATTTATATCATTAATTTGAACCCAACAATTACGTTTTTTATGGTCACTGTTGCATTTCGAAATCTTTTCTGTCATCTTACTTTCTCTTTCTGTTTGTGCTAGTAGTTTCCCTTTGTATTCACCTTCTCCTTCTTACTATAATCCACCATACAATTTTATCCTGCCTATACATACTCAATAATATGTAACCCACTTCCAAACCATAACCTTAATTTTTTTTCCGCTTTCAACACTACCGTTGCTATAAAATCCACCGCTCCCAGTTCACAAACAGTTCCTTTCATCTATTAAACAACCATTTCGGCTAGTTCTAACAAATTTCGCATTGAAACTTCCTGGCAGATTAAAACTGTGTGCCCTACCGAGACTCGAACTTGGGACCTTTGCCTTTCGCGGGCAAGTGCACTACCAACTGAGCTACCGAAGCACGACTCACGCCCGGTACTCACAGCCTTACTTCTGCCAGCATCTCATCTCCTACATTCCGAACTTTACAGAAGCTCTCCTGCGAACCTTGCATAACTAGCACTCCTGAAAGAAAGGATATACTGGCAGAAGTAAGGCTGTGAGTACCGGGCGTGAGTCGTGCTTCGGTAGCTCAGTTGGTAGAGCACTTGCCCGCGAAAGGCAAAGGTCCCGAGTTCGAGTCTCGGTCGGGCACACAGTTTTAATCTGTCAGGAAGCTTCATATCAGCGCACACTCCGCTGCAGAGTGAAAATCTCATTCTGGAAATGTCGCATTATTTCCATTTCCGTTTTTCCCACATCACTGATCATTTTTAGTCCCTTCCCACAGGTTTTAACGTCATTATTTCTTCGTCAGACAATTGTTAGCCTCAATTTTCATAATCTGCCACCACAAAACTACTCCTTTTAATACATTTACCCGCAGTTTTTTCCAAATTTTCCCAAATTTCTCCACCCTTTAACGTGTTTTGGCGGCAACACAACCACCTAACCTTTGTGCACATCGTTGTTTACCAACCCAAGCTCACCACAGGATCAACGTAGCTCAGCTTTAACCAACACTTTTTCGACTTTTTTCACATCAGATCTCCAGCTGTTTTCTAGTTCACCTTTATCTCTTCCCATATATTTTTATTTTTATTTTCATTTTCATTTCAGCCTCATGTTACACTTTCCACCTTCTAATACCATGTCACCCTCACAACATCCCCACAACGACCCCATTAAGTTTTATTTACATTCCCTCTGCAAACATGCCTTCGCCCTAGCCAGATTACGCTCCAATATTTTATTTACTCAGGCTTGTCTGACATTTGGCATTACCCCCAAAGGCCTCACACTTGAAGTTCCCATCTCTGGCTGTAACCCTTCTTTCCATCAGTTCCTATACCAGTTCCAAACTGAACAATCCATTGCCCTCACCCACCTAATCCTTCACCTACACATCAACTCAGCCAATTAACACACTCGTCAACTCCTATCCTTAATAAAAGTCCTCAATCTTTCCTCTCCCACATCCACACCGGCTGATCAGAGCATCCTCCTACAGGCCAACCGGAAATTAGAACAGCATGCCACCCTCCACCTCAAAAAACAATCCAATCTCCTGGTTTCCCACCTCTGGAAAGGCAACTCACTCACTCTCCACAACCTTTCCAGCAAACCTCAACCTCCTCTCATTGCACACAGACCCAGTCTCTCCCATCTACTCAATCTCCCACTTCCAGCTCCATTCCCCCCAAAACCTCAAAATTCTAATCAACACAATCTGGAACCACAACACCCCAATTCAGTAGTTAGCCTTTCCTCCAAACCTCTCTCCCAATCCAAAACCTCTGTCCTATCCAAAGGCCTCACCTTCAGCCCTAATCCCAGATTCAACCAAACAGCCCTCTTCAAAGATTTACTGTCCTATACTCGTACTCTCCGCTGGAAATAAAACTTTGCCACGAAGAAAAATAATCCTAATCCTACTCCTAATGATCCAACTCCCCTAGACACTATCCAAATTGAACCCTGCCTGGAACAGTTCCGTCCTCCATCACAGCAGGACCCACCTCCTCTTCCTGAAAATCACCCTCTGCAAACCTTCCAGGAATTTCTCACTTCCAGCCTTGCCTCTCAATCCTTCTTGAAAAACCTTAATCCTACTCCCAACATCACTACAGCTTAAGCCCAGGCTATCCGTGATCTGAAGGCTGACCGATCAATCGTCATTCTTCTGGCGGACAAGGGTTCCGCGACCATGGTACTTGATCGTCGGGAGTATGTGGCTGAGGGACTGCGTCAGCTTTCACGCAACACTACATATAAAGTTTGCCAAGGTAATCCCATTCCTGATGTCCAGGCGGAGCTTCAAGGAATCCTCAGAACCTTAGCCCCCCTACAAAACCTTTCAACTGACTCCATCAACCTCCTGACCCCACTGACACCCCGCACCCGTACCTTCTACCTACCCCTTAAAATTCACAAACCCAATCATCCTGGCCGCCCCATTGTAGCTGGTTACCAAGCCCCCACAGAACATATCTCTGCCTACGTAGATCAACACCTTCAACCCATTACATGCAGTCTCCCATCCTTCATCAAAGACACCAACCAGTTTCTCGAACACCTGGAATCCTTACCCAATTTGTTACCCCCGGAAACCATACTTGTGACCATTGATGCCACTTCCTTATACACAAACATTCGGCACGTCCAGGGCCTCGCTGCGATGGAGCACTTCCTTTCACGCCGATCACCTGCCACCCCACCTAAAACCTCTTTCCTCATTACCTTAGCCGGCTTCATCCTGACTCACAACTTCTTCACTTTCGAAGGCCAGACATACAAACAATTAAAGGGAACAGCCATGGGTACCAGGATGGCCCCCTTGTACGCCAACCTATTTATGGGTCACTTAGAGGAAGCCTTCATGGTTACCCAGGCATGCCAACCCAAAGTTTGGTACAGATTTATTGATGACAACTTCATGATCTGGACTCACAGTGTAGAACTTCAGAATTTCCTCTCCAACCTCAACTCCTTTGGTTCCATCAGATTCAGCTGGTCCTACTCCAAATCCCATGCCACTTTCCTTGACGCTGACCTCCATCTGTCCAATGGCCAGCTTCACACATCTGTCCACATCAAACCCACCAACAAGCAACAGTACCTCCATTATGACAGCTGCCACCCATTACATATCAAACGGTCCCTTCCCTACAGCCTAGGTCTTCGTGGCAAACGAATCTGCTCCAGTCCTGAATCCCTGAATCATTACACCAACAACCTGAAAACAGCTTTCGCATCCCGCAACTACCCTCCCAACCTGGTACAGAAGCAAATAACCAGAGCCACTTCCTCATCCCCCCAAACCCAGAACCTCACACAGAAGAAACCCAAAAGTGCCCCACTTCTAACAGGAAACTTTCTGGGACTGGATCAGACTCTGAATGAAGTCCTCCAGCAGGGATACAACTTCCTCAAATCCTGCCCTGAAATGAGATCCATCCTTCATGAAATCCTCCCCACTCCACCAAGAGTGTCTTTCCGCCGTCCACCTAACCTTCGTAACCTCTTGGTTCATCACTATGAAATCCCCAAACCACCTTCCCTACCCTCTGACTCCTACCCTTGTAACCGCCCCCGGTGTAAAACCTGTCCCATGCACCCTCCCACCACCACCTACTCCAGTCCTGTAACCTGAAAGTTGTACACAATCAAAGGCAGAGCCACGTGTGACAGCACCCACGTGATTTACCAACTGACCTGCCTACACTGTGAAGCTTTCTATGTGGGAATGACCAGCAACAAACTGTCCATTTGCATGAATGGACACAGGCAGACAGTGTTTGTTGGTAATGAGGATCACCCTGTGCCTAAACATGCCTTGGTGCACGGCCAGCACATCTTGGCACAGTGTTACACCGTCCAGGTTATCTGGATACTTCCCACCAACACCAACCTGTCAGAACTCCGGAGATGGGAACTTGGCCTTCAATATATCCTCTCTTCCCGTTATCCACCAGGCCTCTACCTCCGCTCCGCTAATTTAAAGCTGCCGTCACTCATACCTCACCTGTCATTCAACAACATATTTGCCTCTGTACTTCTGCCTCGACTGACATCTCTGTCCAAACTATTTGTCTTTACATATGTCTGCTTGTGTCTGTATATGTGCGGATGGATATGTGTGTGTGTGCGCGCGCGCGAGTATACCTGTCTCCCCCCCCCCCCCCCCCCCTCCTAAGGTAAGTCTTTCCACTCCTGGGATTGGAATGACTCCTTACCCTCTCCCTTAAAACCCACATCCTTTCGTCTTGCCCTCTCCTTCCCTCTTTCCTGATGAAGCAACCGTGTGTTGCGAAAGCTTGAATTTAGTGTGTGAATTTGTGTGTCTATCAACATACCAACGCTTTCATTTGGTAAGTTACACCATCTTTGTTTTTAGATACATTTTTCCCAGGTGGAATGTTTCCCTCTATTATATACCATCTAGGTGTAGCATAAAACAGTCAATTGCTACATAATGAATTCAAACTCAAACTGATATTTTTTGGTGTAATGATTGCTGCAATTATTTACGAAATTTGATGTTGAAAGAATTAATTAGTAACTACAAAGTAAAAATGGTACCACTTTCTCTGAGAAATGCAACATTTACTCATAGTTTACACCAATTTTGCTAAAGGATTGGGCATTGGGCTAACAACTCTAAGTCTTTGTTACGAAATACAAATTTGCCTCAGACGGGAATGGATTTAATGGAATACGAAAACTGCAAAGGACAAATGGCATACAATTTAAAAATTTTAATTTTGGATCTTGGAATGTTCAGAGCCTGTATAGACCAGGAACCATCCAGCCTATGGTCTCAGAAATTAGCTGATATAAACTGGACCTGCCGGCAGTACAAGAGACAAGATGGCTAGGAAAAGGAACTCACAAAGAGGATGGATACACACTATTCAACGGCAGATGTGTAGATAAACCTGAATTCGGCACTGGTTTTGTAATACACAACAACACGACAAATTCGGTGAAGGAATTCAAAGCTGTTAACAAGAGAATATCCTACATAGTACTTGGAAACCAAGTGTCAGACATCACATTCATCATCAACGTTCATGCCCCAACTGAGGATAAAACAGATGAGGAAAAGGAAGAGGTCTATGACCAACCAGAACAAACAATTGAGAGCACATCAACTAGAAATATCAGGATAGTGCTGGGAGATTTTAATGGAAAAGCAGGAAAAGAAGAATGCTACATACAAACCATAGGAAGGCACAGTTTGCACGGTGAGACCAATGAGAATGGTCAGAGAATGATCAATTTAGCTATCTCAAAGAACCTAAGAGTAAGTTCGACTTACTTTGAACACAAGAGAATACATAAGAGAACATGGTGTTCACCAGATGGAAGAACCACCAACCAGATAGATCACATCTTGGTGGACCAGTACGATAGCCATAGAGTCATGGACGTAAGGTCGTATAGAGGTGCTGACTGTGCATCATACCACTTCCTCATTGTGTGCAAGCTTAAACTCATGTTCACCTACATGCATAAGAAGAAGGGGACACTAGAACCTGCTTTGAATGTTGAGAAACTACGAGAAAGTGCCATTAAAGAACAATATGCTATAGAAATTGAAAACCATTTTGAGGTCCTAGAGACCCTGGAACCAAGAGAGAACGTGGAGGAAAGGTGGAAAGAAAGAAAGTCCACAGTCTAAGTGTAGTGGAGGATATATTGGGAAGAAAGGAAATAATGAAGAAGAGAAAATGGTTCAACGAGACATGCCAGAAGGCTACAGGAAAGAGGAGGCAGGTGAGGGAGAATTGGCTAGCTGACAGGGAGAATAAGCAGAAAAGGGAACATTTTATCAACATCAGAAGGGAGACAAAGCAAATCCTAAGAGCAGAAAAGAGGAAAGAATATATCTAACCTATTTGCTAGAACAAGTTGAGGCAGAGGGCCAAAACAACAACTCAAGGCAATTCTTCCAATAAATAAAAAATTGGAAACGTGGATTTCAGGGCCCAACTTTCTTTATTAGAGATAAGAATGGCAACTTGATAAATGACAAGGAAAGAATTGTAGAAAGATGGAAAGAATACTTCTCAGAACTGTTGAATCGCCCAGACCAAGATGAAATATTACCTGCATACACTACAGAGGAAAGGACTGATGAAGAAGAATGGGAAGTTAGTGAAGACGTGAAGATCGGAATCAAAGGACTCAGAAACAACAAAGCACCAGGGTAGGACAGAATAACATCAGAATTAATCAAGGAGGGAGGCGAGAGCTTACACTTAGTGATATATAAACTAATCCAGTTGATATGGAAGAAGGAGCTACTGCTAGAAGAATGGAAATTGGCTGTAATATGCCCAATATACAAGAAGGGAAGCAAAATGGAATGTGGTAACTACAGAAGAATTAGTTTGTTGAATGTAACATATATGGTGCTGTCCATCATTATCCTCGAAAAATTGCAACCATTCATAGAGAACAACATACAGGAGTACCAAGCTGGCTTCCAGTCAAACCAATCGACAATAGATCACACTTTCACACTAAGACAATTGTTTGAAAAACACTGGGAATATGATAAAGATATCTACAGCCTGTTCGTCGATTTTCAACGTGCATATGACAGCATCCACAGGAATAGCCTATACAATGCAATGTGTGGCTTCAGAATTCCTGAGAAGGTAGTGAGATAGGTGCAAGCTTGTATGGAAGGGCCAAAGGCAGCAGTACAATTCCAAGGAGCCACATCAGAAACATTCGAGATTGAGACAGGCCTCAGACAAGGGGATGCTCTCTCATGTGTTCTTCTCAATGTCATATTAGAGAAAGTAATGAAAGAGTGTAGGCAACAGGAGTGGGCTAGAGTAGAGATGGACGGTAACTTCAATTGTCTCGCATATGCAGATGACATGGTACTATTAAGTGAATCAAAGCATGACTTGAAAGAAATATACCAGAAAATGAACAATTATGCACACAAGGTAGGGCTCAAAGTGAATTGAGATAAAACAGAGTTCATGCAATCACGAAGAAGACAAGAGCAGGAAGAATTTCTTGAGATGGATGGCAAGAGGTTCAAGACTTGCATGTCTTGAAGATAAATTTGGAGATGTTGTCATTGAGAAAATTACGCAATGGATCATTACTGATTAAAGCCTACTCTCCTGCACAGTCCACAGTTCTACAGGTGTGTGAACAACAGGGTGACATGCAAGTGTCCATTGCCCCACATAAAAATTTGAGTATAATTATTAACACCTCCAAAAAAAATTCAAATAGCTTGAAGTAAACATAAGGTAAATTTCAAAAACTTAGGATCTTGGTTTACCATGGGCAACAACATAAAGATGGACATCAAGGAAAGAATAGCAGTGGGAATTAAATGCATGCATTCCCTCAGCCTCAGAGAGACGCTTGGCTCCAAATCAATCTCAGTGAGTATTAAGATGAAAATCTGTAACACAGTGATATGCCCAGCAGTAATGTACGGTTCAGAAACATGGAGCATGACTAAGCAAGAAAGAGAAAAACTATTAATATTTGAAAGCAGAGTAAGGAGGAAGATATGGGGACCAGTTTTAGATAATGGAGAATGGAGGAGTTGGAAAAAATGAGGAAATCTACCTTCTGATGCGACAATCAACTATCTTACAGAAGATAAAGAGTGAAAGAATACAATGGGTGGGCCATGTAGCTCATATGCCAGATGGAAGACAACAGGCAAAGATGGCACTAGCGGGGAAACCAAACACCAAACGCCCCATTGGATGACCAAGGCAGCGCTGGATGGACGACCTGGCAAAGGACCTAGCAGCCATGGGAACTGAAGACACCTGGAGAAACTGGGCACAAAACAGGAAGGAATGGAGGTAGTTTGTAGAAGCAGCGCGTGGTCTGCAGGGCCTGTGATCGTTGAATATCTATCTATCTATTTCATTAATGTTTTTTCTGAAATAATTGATGCAACATTGCAAGTTACGCAGAATTATCTTTTAAAAACATTATGTTTTCCACCTATTTCCTTACAAACTCATTTACAATGAGTGTTTTAACAGTTTCTTCAATGTATTCGTAAAAGTTACAATGTTTTTCAATATTTCTATTGTATACCATCACACAGCACACAGTTGTAGGAAATCTAAACAAATTATGTGCTACGTTATTCCAAATATGTATTATTCTGCCATATGTGTATGGAAACATGCTTTAACTTCCTCCGATTTGTTTGCATTATTTGCTTAGAGATAAATATGTACACTTATTTACTTGCTATTTGTTTCTTTCCAGGTGGGTCACTCGAACTCTGGTAAAAAGGAGATTTTGATAAATTTGATAAACTCTATTTGTGGACAACACGTATATGCATTCTATGTTATGAGTATGTATTATTTCCATTTGAAAAATAATTCTGTCATACTTTGCACATCTTGTGTCTTGTCAGTTCTCTTCTGAAGGCTCACGTTTTAGTTATAACCGTTTTTCTGTTTCAAGTTTCTATATCCAAATAGTCATGTGCGACTTATAATTTTGCAATTTGTTTTAAGCAGCACACACCTGGTAAATTTTACAACATTTGGCATGAAACTCCTTTGTATTATTGCATAATATTAGTGCAGGGTCATTCCATGCCAAGTGGGCTAGACCTTCCTGCATGACCATCACGGTTTTTGATAAAATTTTGTGTGAAGATTCACGAGTGTCCCCAATAAACATTGACGATGTTTTACTTTTGCCAGTGTAATACTTGCAGAGATATAGTAATTTGTTTGGCGCCCTAGTGCAGCTTTCAACAGTGACCCCAAGCTTTCGGCAAATTTTAGACATATCATCTCTGGCTATATTTTCTAGAAAGAAACAAAACTTGGCCATCTTGTACAACTTTTTTCACTCTGTTATGCAAAACTATAAAAAAGATTTCTAACAATTTTCATATGGATAATTTGAAGCTAAATTGGTCAAAGACATAGACCCTCTAAAAAAAAAAAAAAATGAAGTTAGAGGGATAGACCTGAAACTTTGCATGCAACATTTACCAACACAAGGTCTTAGACTGCAAATCGATTGCAAAGTTGCTGATTTTAATAAAAATGCTAAAATTGGGTTTTTTAAGTCAATTTTTACCAAAAAAAGTTGTGTGCAAATTTTTAAAAACCATTTTCATTAGGAAGATCATGTTCTAAACAACCTGAAACTAGATTTAGTTTTGCAATATGAACATATGGGGAGGGAGGGGGGGGGGGGGGGGAGGCAGCCAAGAGAAATAGCCGGCAAGATGGGGATGCACCTCTACTGTGTCTACTCCACTGGTATTCAAATCAAATCTTACTTCTTTTATTACATTCTACAGTTGCTTAGTACTTTTGGGGGAAGGTAATATGAAAAATGCCGATGACTTGGAAAGAACTTGAAAAATTTTTTTTGAATGTGTTTTTTGTCACAATTCCTAATGACACATCACAGCCTTCTTCTCTGCTACAATTGTTACACAATCAAACAGGTCTTAAACTTCAAAACTTTGCTGTGCACCACCAAAGCAATGGAGATCATTGTAGTAAAATTGTTGCACAATGGCTGCAAAAAAAAAAAAAAAAACCCCTCGTATAATGACATTCAAGTTTTACAGCATTGTCACATTGTGCAAATTTTGGTGAAGTTCATAATTTGTCTGACCTTTTTTTGGGATAGGATTCATGTTATAGAGAATTTTTAGTATGTATTTTTTATTGTGTAACATGCTACTGCTGCACTAGTTCAATTCTGGTTTTAAGTATAGCATATTTTGCATTAAATAGTTAGCAGCTTCGTAGAACATTAAGTCTACACACGAAAAATTTTACAAATGTGCTGTTATGGCCAATGGTGGCTTAACCACTGCTGGTTTCTTCTTCTTCTTCTTCTTCTTCTTCTTCTTAAAAAAAAAAAAAAAAAAAAAAAAAAAAAAAAAAAAAAAAGCATCAGCCACAGGGGCCACACCCAACAGCTATGCAACAGCAGTTGCGTCAGTTTCTTTACCATATGGGATTCTTTATACTGGATCCCAAGCCCGATTACATTTCTAAGTGTCAGAGGTCAAAGTTAGAAGAGGTCTCTTTTAGGATCCTAAGCTTATGTTTACTTCAAGCTATTTGAATTTTTTAGAGGTGTTAATAATTGTACTCAAATTTTTATGTGGGGGCAATGGACACTTGCATGTCACCCAGTTGTTCACACACCTGTAGAACTGCGGACTATGCAGGAGAGTAGGCTTTAATCAGTAACGATCCACTGCGTAAGTTTCTCAATGACAACTTCTCCAAATTTATCTTCAATGTGTTCCACACAAAATAATGGTTTTGTCACAGTAGAAATATCTCCATCTGTTTGAGTACATACTAGGTATTGGATAAAGTCTTTCCCTTCTGTCCCTCTTCCAATAGGGGCAGGATTGTAGCTATACACATTGGAATATCTATACCAGTCTGTTGAGATGACCAGATCACGAAGGCCACTGTGTTGGTTTAATTTGCTACAATTCATGCTGATGCCAGAATGAGATTTTCACTCTGCAGCGGAGTGTGCACTGATATGAAATTTCTTGGCAGATTAAAATTGTGTGCCGGACCGAGACTTTAACTCAGGACCTTTGCCTTTCGCGGGCAAGTGCTCCACCATCTGAGCTACCCAAGCATGACTCGCGTCCCGTCCTCATAGCTTTACTTCTACCAGTACCTTGTCTCCTACCTTCCAAACTTTACGGAAGCTCTCCTGCAAACCTTGCAGAACTATCACTCCTGAAAGAAAGGTTATTGCGGAGACATGGTAGAGGTAGAAGTAAGGCTGTGAAGATGGGGCACGAGTCATGCATGGGTAGCTCAGATGGTAGAGCACTTGCCCGCGAATGGCAAAGGTCCCGATTTCGAGTCTCAGTCCAGCACACAGTTTTAATCTGCCAGGAAGTTTCAAGCTGATGCCACCTACCCCAATTACGGACTCTCTGTATGGGAACCACACAGCACCAACAAAAGTTGTCTGGCATGAAGACTGTTGCCGGAAATTCTGATGGCCCAAGATGCTAGGCACCTATTCCTTGACATGAGTGGGCAGCTAACAGCTAGGCATTGGCAGTGTGATCTTTGTGGGGTCGTGGGCCCTACTGAAATAGCACACATCGACCCACCATGATGGATTGGCTTTTAAGGCATATATGAGACCACACAGATGTTGTTTTTCAGACAATCTTTAACACTGTATGCAGCAAGCATTATTTAAGGCATTTTTCCCCAGTTGGCTCATGCTACAGGAAACATTTTGAGAATAAATGTCAAACCCAGAAGGGACCAAAAATTACTTTAGCTGATAGGTGATCTAAAGTACATGATTAAAGAAGACAATGATGAAAATGATGATTTTGGATGTGGAGTGCTCAATATCATGGCCTATCAGCACCATGATGAGTAGTCAACATGCCTTTCTCATGGGGAGCAGAGAAAGGACAGAGTGTGGGATGGTGCGCGAGGGACTTCCTATACATGTGGAGTAGTTTACAATGTTTTGTACTACGACTTCCACACAGCACTTTGGGAATTGTAGTGTAACCTCTCCCTTGCAATCAGTAGAAAGAAGGCGAAGAGAAAGGTCATTCTCATCTGGTCTGAGATTTGCTTTTGATATATTGTTCTGTTTAATAGGAAATATGTACAATGAATTTCATCTCCAACCACACAGTATACCACTGACAAACAATTCATCTGTCAGATAATGAGATGACAGCATGGAATGCGACAGCATATTGTTGTACAACACCAACCTGACACGCTTTTCTGACTGTTTTGTCAGCCATGTTGTTTCCCTGTATCCTGACGTGTCCAGGTACCAAGCAAAATATCACCTCCTTGACATAGTGATGCAGTTGCTGTAAGGTGTCAAGGATGACCTGAATCAACTGGCTGACTGATTGAGGGGGGGTTCGGAACTTAACGGCGAGGACATCAGTCTGAATCAACTTGTATACCAGATATCAGGTGATCAAAAAGTCAGTATAAATTTGAAAACTTAATAAACCACGAAATAATGTAGATAGAGGGGTAAAAATTGACACACATGCTTGGAATGACATGGAGCTTTATTAGAGGGGAAAAAAAAAGTTCAGAAAATGTCCGACAGATGGTACTGGACAGAAAAACGTCAGTGACTGCGCATGACAATTGTGTATAAAAGGAGCTGTAATGAGAGAGAGAATCAGATGCACCAGCAGTCGCAGCATGTTGACGTTACCTGAAAAGGCGCTTTTAGTGAAGCTTTATAATCAGAATGGGGAATGTGCTAGTTCAGCATTACCATCCTATCACCATAGGAAGGGGATTTGAATGGGTAAAAGTCCATTGACAAATGCAGCTGTGGCGAGAATGATTTCGAAGTTCGAAGACACAGGTTGTTTAGACGATAGACCCCGTAGTGGCCGATCGAGCACAAGGCGTAATGCTGCTGAGACAGTTCAGGAAGAAATGGAGACTGTAGCAGGTTCGTCTATGTACGGAGAAGTCAGCGCTCATGCAGTCGCACCGGCATTCCATACACTACTGTTTGGTTGGCACTTAGGCATACCCTCCGATGCTATCCGTACAAAATCCATTGCCATCATGAACTGTTACCTGGCGATTTAGTGAAGCAGAGGACATTTGCGGTGTGGGCGTTTCAAAAGATGGTGGAAGATGACAATTGGTTGAGTATCGTGTTGTGGACCGACAAAGCTCATTTCACGTTCCAAGGGTCAACACCCACAACTGCAGAATTGGGGCTACCGAAAATCCTAGAACTGACGTGGAAACTCCATTGCATGACGAGAAAGTCATGGTATGCGTTCGATTTCCCACATCTACCGTTATCAGGCCTTTTTTCTTCACGGAAATGCGTGATTCTGGTTTTGTAACTGCTACCGTGACGAGTGAGAGGTATGCCAATATGTTACAGAATCACATCATCCCCAGCCTGGCTGATAAACACCTGCTGGAACATACGATTTTTAGGCAGGATGGCGTTCCACCCCATATTGCTAGACGCGTGAAAGATCTCTTGCGCGCGTTGTTTGGTGATGATCGTGTGCTCAGCCGCCATTTTCATCATATTTGGCCTCCCAGGTCCCCAGACCTCAGTCCGTGCGATTATTGGCTTTGGGCTTACCTGAAGTCGCAAGTGTATCGTGATCAACTGAAATCTCTAAGGATGCTGAAAGACAACATCCGACGCCAATGCATCACCATAACTCCGGACATGATTTACAGTGCTGTTCACAAACATTATTCCTCGATTACACCTATTGTCGAAGAATGATGGTGGACATATTGAGCATTTCCTGTAAAGAAATCATCTTTGCTTTGTCTTACTTTGTTATGCTAATTATTGCTACTCTGATCAGATGAAGCACCATCTGTCGGACATTTTTTGAACTTCTGTATTTTTTTTGGTTCTAATAAAACCCCATGTCATTCCAAGCATGTGTGTCAATTTGTACCTCTATATCTACATTATTCCATGATTATTCAGTTTTCAAATTTATACTGACTTTTTGATCACCCAATACATTTGGTGGACACTTTTCGTGCACTGACGAGTCAAAACAGATGAGAAATCTTGTACTCTAATGCCCGTGAATCCACTCCAGTGCCACCATAACACCATGTAATTCTGTATGACAATTTGTAAATTGTTCCTGAAGGCATACTTTGAAAAACATGTCGGGGAAAACAACTAAACAACTGAGTCCATTCTGTTGCTAGGAAGCCACCCACAAACAATGATAATTTTTTTTTAAGTGACCAGTCTTCTGACTGGTTTGACGTGGCCTGCCACGAATTCTTCTCCTGTGTCAACTTTTTCATCTCTGAGTAGTTCTTGCAACGTGTGTCCTCAATTATCTGCTGGATGTATTCGAATCTCTGTCATCATCTACAGCTCCCTCTAGTACCATGGAAATTCCCGGATGTCTGAACACATGTTCCACAATCCTGTACCTTCTTGTCTGTGTTTTCCATACATTTCTTTCCTATCCTCGCCAATTCCATGAAGAACCTCTTCATTTCTTACCTTATCAGTCCACCTAATTTTCAACGTTCCTCTGTAGCACCAAATATTGAATGCTTCAATTATTTTCTGTTCCAGTTTTCCCACTGTCCATGATTTACAAACATACAATGCTGTACTTCAAACGTACATTCTCCGAAATTTCTTCCTCTAATTAAGGCCTATGTTTGATACCAGTAGACTTCACTTGGACAGGAATGCTATCCTTCCCTATGCTCGTCTGCTTTTTATGTCCTCCATGTTCCACCCATCATCGGTTGTTTTGCTGCCTAGGTAGCAGAATTCCTCAACTTGGTCAACTTCAAGATCCCCAATTCTGATGTTAGGTTTCTCGCTGTTCTCATTTCTGCTACTTCTCATTAACTTTGTCTTTCTTTGATTTACTCTTGAACCATATTACATACTCATTAGAATATGGAACAAGTTTTCTAGTACCATGTCAAGATTAAAATCACTTTGGATCTCTGAAAATACCAAGGAGGTAATTTATTCCATCCTTGGCTGTATAAAGAGAGGTCCGACACATCTAGATCCTTGAGACTGTCAGTAGCACGTATCCCGAATGACAATGTCACATGGAACCAATTCCTTAACAGTTGTTTAAGAGTTAGGATGGATTACCCCACAAAATGCCAATGACTAATGCAGCACCTGAGATTTTCAGGGCATGTCGAGCCAGGAGGAGGTGCCACTGAATCCAGAGTGGTGGTTCACCAGCCCCAGCAAACAGACTACGAGCTGGGCTGATCCGAAAGGCTTCAGTTGACATCCAAATGCCCCAATGATGGACAACGTTTAACATCTTGAGGTTGGAAACAGTAGTGATCTACAAACACAGTTGCTGTAATCTGTGATCTGACAACTGCCCCATAAAACTGCAGGAGATGTGATCTTTCAGTTCCTCAGGCCTTTCTGCTGGGGCATTTCAAAATATTCAATTATCTGAAGCCCTTTCTTGACAAGTCTTTTCGAGTTAAATAGTAGACAACAAAGCACATAGTGACATTAAAGTGTGAAGTATTATCCCCAATTGTGAGCTCTGGTTCCTTAAAACTTCAATGAGCAAGGATAAAACTGACACACAATCTTCTCTGGTGAGAACCTAAAACCAGTTTTATTGGTCCAAGCTTTTAGCCTCATTGTTCTTGTAACATCAGAAAAGGTGTAGAAGATTGTGAAGCCACCCACAAACAAAGAGCATTGAACAGAACTCCTGACTGCAATTGGACTGAGGACAGCATCAGCAGCGTTAAGACCACAGTAACTGCCTCCCCCTTTTTCCTACAAATGTAACGGTGAGTGGATGGTCTGATTTGTAGTTCTGTCTTCATGGGTAGTTTGTGGCAAACAGGCTGAAAAAAATGATCTGAGGGTTTGTAAAACATATTTTAGTTAGTACTCTATTAGTAGGGCACTCTCCTATTGTGCTGTGATGGTAAAGGTTCCACAATATTATAATCAGAAACACAAGTGAAATTTTACAAGCTTTGGCAGTTTGGTTAGCTCAGCTGAGAGCAGATAATACTAATATGCAAAAGCAGCTGGAGGTTGTAAGAGGGGACAGGGCTTTGTCCAGTTTACTGGCTATCACAATATGTTCAATTACCACTGGCACAGTTAATCCTGTCAATAATTTTATGTAGATGAAACACGGAAAATGAAGAGAGGATGGTTAGATGTGCAGAGAAGACACCTGATCCAGGTGTAAACTGCTGCAGGCATAGGGATATATCAAACAAAAGAAACAGTCAGGAAAAAAGATGTTAATTTTGGGAGTTTAGCCACTGCAGAAGATAGTAAGATTGTGAAAATTAAGGAATATAATGTAGGATTAGTAGCTCTAATATCTCTTGAGAATTCAGAGTCCAAGCTGGCTGTACTGCCATACGAAGAAGATGCGTGCTGCAGTGAGACAAATGAGTGTGGCAATAACAATTTAGCTGATATTGATGTAGGTGCAGTGGTATCTACCCCACTAGTGGTTGATAAGTGTCAAATGCAGGCAATAGCACCTGACTCAGATGTTTTCCTGTGTGTGCATGTACAGGAAACTAGATGTGTCAATGATTTGTGTGTAATGCAACGATAACTGCTCACTGTAATTTTGTTGTAAATACCATGAAGGAGGCATGCCAGCTATTGATAATTTTAATTATATTGCAAATGTTAGGGCTAAATAAGCATTACAGATGCACTTGTTTCTGAAGGAAGCACATTCATTGCCACCGGTGATGGCAACACTTCCTCTGAAGGGAGAGAAGGTAAGAGAAGAAAGAGGAAATGTGCTTTTAATATTAGTGACCAGCCTGACAAGGGAATACAATAGGACTCACACATTCATAAATGCAACATTTACTGGGTAAGCTGAAGCATCATGCAAAAGTTGACCTTAGACAGCACACTGGGGGACTCTGGGAAGCAATGTTCCAGCTGGGTAAAACTTTTGTAAATGACATACTGCTGCACGGTTCACCCCTCACAAAAATTCATCAAGTCTCAATTACTGTGATGATGTACCCAAAAAATATAGCATCATTTATGAATGAATTTTGCAACCTCGGTATATTTCAAAAAACTTGAAAAGATCTAATTAGTGTCTGCATGTAGCCTTTCTGCAGTGCAGTTTACTGCTGCAATGTCCACGCTTTCTAAACAATAACCAAAACAGATTGACGCAAACTCAACCTTTGGTTTGGCTTATCAACAAACCAGTATTGTTGCTTGACTGAAGCTATGAATACACATCTTATGGTTAACATTCTCATACAGTCAATAAAGTGGTTGGGCAACAGTGCCTGGCAATAATCGAAATGAGCACAACCATCATGTGGATCATAAATTATTCATTCATTCTCTAGATTTCTGTGTTTCACAGAATAGAAAGTGTATTCTGTGAGTGATAAACTAAAAATTATGGACTGTGTGAAGACTGATGAAACTAAAACATTTATTATGCGAGTGTGGTGTACCTGAAGGAACAATCGTGGGATGGGTGAAAGAAGTAAATAAACTTAGAAGTTTTGTAAACACAGTTGAAAGTGATGCGAAAATGGCAGAAAAAGGACCAAAATAGGAAAAAGACAGTCAACAGGATGAATGCCTTATCTTTAAAAAAAATAAGTGAATGTGTGCCAATTTTTGTGGCAATTATTAAAGCCCAAGCTGAAAAATTTCACTTTGATTTACATGAAAACAAATATTTTATAGCCTCCAACAGATGGTTTTCAAGATGGAAATGTTATAATTGAATTTGCCAAATGACTGTTAAAGGACAAGCAAGGTCATGTGGCAGTGAATCTGCTTCACAGGTTCCTGAAGTTCTACACAAAGTAATGGAAGATGAAAACTTAATTGGTCATGAAGTGTGCAATTGCGATGAAATTGCACTTTATTATTGATTGCTTCGGCACTTTATTATGGATTGCTTCTAAACAGGTCTCACGATACACAAATCGTGAAACAAGACGGGTTTAAAAATGAAGAAAGACAGAATAACCCTCTTTTTTGCCACAAATAAATCGAGCAACCATAAGCTGAAACCTCTTTATAGAAGTAAAAGTAAAAGACCAAGATGCTTCAATCACGTAAACCTACCATCATTAAAAGTCAAAGAATGCTTGGACAACGTGTGACATTTTCACCAATTGGTTTCAAGAAAAGTGTGTTCCATCAGTTAGAAAGCACTACAGTCACACAATCTGAGAAAAAAAAACTCAACTATTACTTGACCACTATCCAGCCCATCCACCTGCTAATTTTTTGCAATCAAAAGACAGAAAAATAAAAACTGTTTCTGTCGCACAGCATGATGACATTAATTCAGCTGCTGGACATGGCAGCACTTAAGACTCATTATTGCTGTGAAGTAAATTCAAATGAGGAAATGGAAATGTTCTTGAAATCTGAACTGATTTCAGAGATCATAGATGACACGGACATTATTGATGCCTTTTGAAATAAGAGTAGTGAAGCAGTTGAGATTAAGGATGACAAAGCTGAAGAAGAAAATCTAGTTGATGTGCCCAGTACACATGGAATATTGGATAGTATAAATAAATTTATTACGTGGATGGAGTGACAAAGTGAACCAAACCAAATTCAGTAGTCACATCCAATGAGTTTAAAGCAATACACACTGAAGAAACTGCATGAAATGACCCGCCACAGAAAACTAACTGACTTCTTTAAAGCAGAAGAGTAATGATGTACTGTAGCTTTCAGCCACTGTTGTAAATTATCATACCATATTTCATAGTGTACTTTTTATACCATATGGAAACTCTCATTATTGTTTGGTTGACGTTTGGGTGAAGTTTGTCTGACTGCTGTACCCCATTTGGTGAGTTTCTGAAATGTTTTACTTCTAATGTTCTTAAAATTAAATACAGAGAGTACAGTATGTATAATATTGCATTACATGTTCTTCCTAACTTTCCATGCTAACTCTCAATATGCTGCAGGTACGCTGTAACCCAAGGGTAAAGCATGTTCCCTAGCAACCACGTTATATTGGGCTTCTACTGTATCACTGAAATATTAAGGGGTATTTTTGAATTAACTGGGAGCGATTGGTGATTATACTTTTATGTTTAAGAGAAAAGACAATTTTTTTGTGCAAATTGTATGCTATTACTAAGAGTATTTGAATAGTGGTGCAAGAAGAAATATAGAAAATTATTGACAACGGTATTATACAACATAGCCTGAGTGCATACAGAAAACTGAACAGGGTGTTCATTTACTATTAAGACACTCAGACTTCAAATAAACATAGTTGAAGAGTAAGAGATATAAAGCTGTGTAGATCTGTTAGTATAGAATAATTACTATAAAGTTAGAACAGGCAAAGTTTTTAGTTTGATAGATCTGACAGCTGGGTACTAGGCCATGTATGGCATTCTTGTTCGATGGTTAAGACTTACCAGTTTAGGGTACTTCCTTATGGTTTAAATATATCTGTAGCAGTTTTCAGATGGGCCATAGACGAAACTTTAGGTAACGACTTAATACAGGAACTAATAATGTATGTGGATGATCTATTGGTTTCTAAAACCTGGTAGGAACATTGCACCCTGCTTATTACAACATTAAAAAGATGGGAAGAGTGGCACAACAATAAAACTACGTAAATTGCATTTTAGGACAGAAGAATTAAAGTTTTTAGGGCATATTGCAGAAGTGAAAGGGATACATCCTGATTCGGAACAAATTCAGGCAATAAAAGTCTGCCCAGCTGCAAACAATGTAAAACAATTACATACATTTCCAGGATTAGCCGGCTTCTATAGGCTAATGACTCTTGAATCTTTTTGAAGCAACTGTCCATATGATGTGGGATGAAGGCACAATGGAAGCATTTAATAATATTAAGTAAGCTTTACTACAAGCTAAAATTTTGAGTCCTCCTACAATGCATCAATCCTTTAAGCTGGCAACAGATGCATCAGAACAGTGGCTTGGGCAGGAATTGTTTCAAGGAGAATGGGATCCCAATGAGGGAGAATGTAATACAGTTGCTTTTGCCGATAGACATCTTAACAAACACGAATTAAATTATACAGCTACCAAAAAAAACTGTTGTCCACAGTCTGGGGTCAAGAAAAATTTCAAACCGTTATTTGGGGTTCATAGACTGAAATGTATACTGATCTGGCCTCACCATTTTTCATGGAGGGGGCAATTACAGAGTAGATTAGTGAAAAGTTCACAAAACCTAGTGCCAGATGCACTTTATGCACGTTCACAACCAGTGGCAATGAATACAGGAGGTGAAACAGAAGGTCCTGCTGTTGTATTTAGAACATCTTTTTTATCCATAAGCTAGATGAATGAGGTAAGAATGTTGGCTAGAAAAATACAAGATGAATTGTAAACTGGTGAATATTTTGAGAAAGTAACAGAACAACTTACAGAAGCTACCTTGGCATGAGAAGATAAGAAGAAATGGTTCTGTAAAGGGGTTAAACTATTTTGGAGGCAGCATGAAAAGTCGTCACTGGAAGTTCTGTATACTTACAATAGTAGTAGAAGATCTAATTTGGCTTATTCACAGGGGATATGGACAGTTTGGTATGTGGAAGTGCAATCAATGCTAGTAATTTGGGGTGGGCAAATGCCCAGTGGGTAGGACATTTACAAATTAGTATTTGCCTGGGAATTTGCCCAACGCAGTTTTAAATTCCTAAAATCTGGGCATTTACATAAAAAGTACTTTTTAAAGTTCTTGCTGCTAGAATATATTATTTATCAATTAAAATAAGTGATGGGTGCGATACTCCTGATATTAAAAGTTATTAAATGTATACACTTAAATCCATGTATAACATTCCCTGCCTTCATTGCTTATAGTGAATGGAAAGAAGAGAAGAGCATCTTTTTTTTGTTACTAGCATTCCAACATGCAGTACCATGGAAGGGCACAATTTGCTGACATCTCTCTGCTGCGCGCACACACACACACACACACACACACACACACACACACACACACACACACACACACACACACACACAGCTGTGTAGTGATATGCCAGTATAAAAGAAGTATCGTCCTTAGTTCACTGCTTTGTAATATAAAACATTTTATAATTTGTGTCAAATGTCTGAATATTACTGAAGAATGATTATTGATAGCAAAATCATTACTGAATGTGTTAAACAGATGGCATGTGTTTGTTGATAATAAATGTATTCTTAAATGCTAAACTGTTTTCAGTGTGGGGAGAGGGAATGCTTTAGTGTCAGATGTAACAACATTTGAGACAGAATAGTTTTCTATTCTGCTCCTTTCTTTATAGACTTTCGTATGACTGCACTGCTGTTAAGATAAAATGAGAACATTAACGTAAAAAGGATTTCATAAAAAAAAAAAAAAAAAAAATTTCGACACCCATCTTGCAGCTAATCTTCTAGATCCAGCAGTACAATACAGTACCCTGATTGTAAGGAGATGTATGATGCAGTAAGTTTTGTTTGTGGTACAACAAAGAATACTGGACTAAATGTTATTCAAGTGAGAGAGAACTTTGCTTATTCTAGGGACAAACAAGGAATTTGGTCCAGACAATTTGTGTGGGAAGGAGTGGATCCCCACTCTCAGGAAGATAAAAATCATCATATAAATCTTTTTTTTAGTGTGCACTATCCCAGGGAGCGACCTCATAAAACACACAAAAAGTTGTGTTTAAAGTCAAATTTATTTCCCCTAATAACTCTCCCCTAACTCTCAAGCAGCTATTCCAATTTGGTTATGCAACCACTAAAGAAGTAGTGCTGCTAAACACCTTTTCCAATACAAAATATCAGCTTAAGATTTTTATAAGCACCACTTCTCAGTTAATCTTTAAAATGTGGAAATTCCTGGGCATATAAATATCAATGCCTAGCCATTTATGAATTGTGGGCATTTGCCCAGGCATTTATTCTGGGTATCTGCCCCAATTTATAAATGCCCAGGCATTTTATATCACTACTCAACACATGAAAAAGTTTTATTGTTTTTAAAATCTGAGGAGAGAAATAAAATGTGTGTTAAGAAGTGTTCTTTGTCAGAAGGTTAAAGAAAATAATAGCCAAATAAATTATTCTTTGTACCCAGTAATCATTAACACATTACATGACGTAGGTGGTGTTTCTTATATTTTAGTCTTGACAGAATGTCTGTCAAAATATGTAAACCTATATCCCAATTAAATTAGCAAATAAAAATACCGCAATCAATATCCCAAGAAACTGTTTCGCAGATGTATGCAAACCAAACCACTTACTCACTGATAATGTGACACAGTTTATAAGTAATACTTTCAAAGAGTTTTTAGCATGGGAAGGTGGGAAAATATACTTATTCCAAACTATCACCCACAATATAGCCCATCTGCAAGAATAATGAAACGTATGAAGATTATGTCATATGTATTTTTCTATGAAGTATATGATTTGGGTGCAGATGATCTCAGAGATTCCAGTTATCTTTAATGAGTTACCCTATTAGTCAACTGGACTTTCCCCAGTAGAAGTGTTTAACAAAAATTTAATAGGAGAAAAGTTGTGAGAGCTTTTCCTGGGCAGAAATAAGGGAGGTAACAAATAGTGATTCACAATGTTGGGTGCAAGAACATAATTTTAAAGCAAGTGCACCAAATTTTAAGCTGGATGACATGGTGATAGTAAAAGCTTTTCATCCCAGTTTACCATCAAAGAAAGAAACAGGGAAGTTTTTCCACCATTATGAAGTTCTATTAAAAATTTTAGGAACTCCACATCCAAAGGATGTTTTCTTAATAAACCCTTCGAATGGTAAAGAAAAGTCTGTTATGATTACATTACATTCTCCGCTCCTGAAATTATCCCAGATTCAACCTATGATAACCTACTGCACCACACCCTCCACACAACAGTTTCTGCCCCTCATCCCATCAACTTCTCCCATCTCATATTCCCTCATCCTCTTTACGTGCCACCCTCTGCCAATGCACCTGTCCATTCTTTCCCCTTCCCTGCTCCCCCCCCCCCTTTTCTGCTCCTCTCCTTTTTTTTTACTTTCCACCATCCTGTCTGTGCCTAAGCGTCTCTAGTCCTTGCACGCCCTGCCAAACAGTGCTCGCTGTATAATACAGACATGACCAAAGATTTGTGTCCCAAGAAACATGCCTGACATAAATTCACATTCTGTGTGAATTTAGCAGACGGACACCCACTAGGTATTGAGTTGTCTACTACATTCCTTCAGTTTTAGATTTCTGTATAGCAGTTTCTTAACCTTTTCCCTATCATTTTTAAAATTATTTACTTCCAAGTAGCCTATATTTCATAAGCAACACAATAGGATAACTAATGCGTACGCAGTGTGAATTAAATGTAACAAAAGACAGACATCTGTATTTGGCAAACAACAGAACTTATCAAACATAGGTCTGCAGAAGGGCTGCAAAACCTAGGCGAGTTGTTCCTTCTACATAGTACAGGTTGTTAGCTACGTCACTTTTGACATGGGAACTAAGAGGATATACCCTTAGCTAAAAAGAGTAAATCTGACGGGCTAACATCCAGATACGATTGATGAAACATAGAATAGGAGGGCCTTCAGATTTACAGTATTATATAAGTAAGTCACAACTGTTTACAGAGTAGTACAATGAAAACAGCGAAGAAGGCAGATTATAAACCAGGTATGAATGTAGTAGGAGTATGTTAACTCGATATACACTCCTGGAAATGGAAAAAAGAACACATTGACACCGGTGTGTCAGACCCACCATACTTGCTCCGGACACTGCGAGAGGGCTGTACAAGCAATGATCACACGCACGGCACAGCGGACACACCAGGAACCGCGGTGTTGGCCGTCGAATGGCGCTAGCTGCGCAGCATTTGTGCACCGCCGCCGTCAGTGTCAGCCAGTTTGCCGTGGCATACGGAGCTCCATCGCAGTCTTTAACACTGGTAGCATGCCGCGACAGCGTGGACGTGAACCGTATGTGCAGTTGACGGACTTTGAGCGAGGGCGTATAGTGGGCATGCGGGAGGCCGGGTGGACGTACCGCCGAATTGCTCAACACGTGGGGCGTGAGGTCTCCACAGTACATCGATGTTGTCGCCAGTGGTCGGCGGAAGGTGCACGTGCCCGTCGACCTGGGACCGGACCGCAGCGACGCACGGATGCACGCCAAGACCGTAGGATCCTACGCAGTGCCGTAGGGGACCGCACCGCCACTTCCCAGCAAATTAGGGACACTGTTGCTCCTGGGGTATCGCCGAGGACCATTCGCAACCATCTCCATGAAGCTGGGCTACGGTCCCGCACACCGTTAGGCCGTCTTCCGCTCACGCCCCAACATCGTGCAGCCCGCCTCCAGTGGTGTCGCGACAGGCGTGAATGGAGGGACGAATGGAGACGTGTCGTCTTCAGCGATGAGAGTCGCTTCTGCTTTGGTGCCAATGATGGTCGTATGTGTGTTTGGCGCCGTGCAGGTGAGTGCCACAATCAGGACTGCATACGACCGAGGCACACAGGGCCAACACCCGGCATCATGGTGTGGGGAGCGGTCTCCTACACTGGCCGTACACCACTGGTGATCATCGAGGGGACACTGAATAGTGCACGGTACATCCAAACCGTCATCGAACCCATCGTTCTACCATTCCTAGACCGGCAAGGGAACTTGCTGTTCCAACAGGACAATGCACGTCCGCATGTATCCCGTGCCACCCAACGTGCTCTAGAAGGTGTAAGTCAACTACCCTGGCCAGCAAGATCTCCGGATCTGTCCCCCATTGAGCATGTTTGGGACTGGATGAAGCGTCGTCTCACGTGGTCTGCACGTCCAGCACGAACGCTGGTCCAACTGAGGCGCCAGGTGGAAATGGCATGGCAAGCCGTTCCACAGGACTACATCCAGCATCTTTACGATCGTCTCCATGGGAGAATAGCAGCCTGCATTGCTGCGAAAGGTGGATATACACTGTACTAGTGCCGACATTGTGCATGCTCTGTTGCCTGTGTCTATGTGCCTGTGGTTCTGTCAGTGTGATCATGTGATGTATCTGACCCCAGGAATGTGTCAATAAAGTTTCCCCTTCCTGGGACAATGAATTCACGGTGTTCTTATTTCAATTTCCAGGAGTGTATGTATAGAAGGACAAGGTAGGGCTATGCAAGATATTGATGAGATATTGTACCTTCATATGTATATATGTATGGTGCATTGGAAAGTATAGGTGCACTTAGAGGGAAAGGATGATCTATAAATGGGAAAAAAAGAAAAACTTAAATAGGGACACTATCATTGTGGAGAGTTAAATAATGATGTAGAGAGTATCTTTTTGCAGAAAGAGATGTATGATGACGGTTACTACATAAGTCAGTACTGTTAATGTTGAGGTTCCTCCAAAATGGCAAAGTAGATGAATTTACCTGAATTTATTACTTTGTTCCATATGGTACCTTAAAGATGGAATAATAGTGAGGCAAGTGTGAGTTTTGTATAATATTCCTCAGGATTGGAAATATAGATAACTGAATGTAGAATGATCAACAACAAAGAGTTGTTAATTGTTTGAAACATGATTCCTCTGATTCAGTAGCTGTATCATAAATTATGAAAGTACCTGATCAGGGAATCAGCCTCATAACAATGGATGATGTTCTTCCTGGAACTGACATGTGTCAATATCCCATTATAGTTTTGTAGAGTTTCATATACTCTTCCTAGGGGAAGTGTGGATCTAGTTTGCTACACTTTTGTATTAGAGGTATTTCTATTTTTTTTAATTGCAGATAGTAAGTGACATGGTTGGGTTTACAGGTACAGCACCCATCCAGTGATTTCCAAGTTTCCTCAGACTTGTCAAAACATTTTTGAATAAAATGTCTTCCATTTTCAAACTGCGTCCTTTTGAATAAAACGCTAATCCTTGAACTCTTGATGGCTATCTCCACCATTGTCATCAAGAGTAATAAGCCACTGCTGACTACGAGGGCTGGCTCAGTGTTCAGCTTATATAGGTATGATTACAGCATCAGGCATCAATCAGAGGGGGCCGAAACGACGTGTGCGCATTAGGCACACGGCACACTGCAATTCCAGGACCAGGCACAAGAGGCCTGTGCCACATCTAGATATAAAAAGAAATAGAAGTCAGATGCTTAGAACCTGTAGGGAGGTGGGAGTGGCAGTTTCAAACCTGGCATTGGTGCCTCATGTCACTTGATGTCAGAGGTACATTGGCAGACTGGAG
Organism: Schistocerca cancellata; assembly: GCF_023864275.1. Taxonomy (NCBI): domain Eukaryota; kingdom Metazoa; phylum Arthropoda; class Insecta; order Orthoptera; family Acrididae; genus Schistocerca; species Schistocerca cancellata. Next base: position 493,265,959 of record NC_064628.1, on the reverse strand, counting down.
CTGCTGTGAGCTGTGCAACTCGCCTTCCACACATGCATCATTTTGGCCCTCTCCAACTGATGCCAGATGCTGCAATCATACCTAAATAATTGGAATACCATGCCAGTACCAGCAGTCATTGAAAGCTTGAGAGTTTTATTAAAAATGAAGTAGCTTGGAAACTGAGAAGATTTTATTCAGATTTCCAAAAGTGTAATGAGTATGGCTACTAAATCTGGAGTTCTTGAAGAAATAATTAGTTAAATGAAATGTGGGTGACTGGATTAAAATGTCAAATGGACTACATGTCCTAGTAACGGATAGTCCACTAGTATAAAGAGATATTGTAAAATTGTTTAATGATCCATACTGATAATAAAAATTTGTTATCTGAGTATTCATATTCAAAAAAATGATTGCCCGATAGTGGCGTGAAGAGAAAGTGATGTTAGGACAAATACATACCTACGATTAATTGTTTATATGAGGGTGGTTTGAAAAGTTCTCGTAATCACCATGAGAGACCAGCGCAAGTGCAATGAGTTGTTCACGTGATATTCATTGGACTGCTGCCTGTAAACATGTGCCACATCAGTGCTCTTGGAAGAGAGCTGTGGAAGTGACGTGGCTCTGCTGCTGTTCCCGTGTAGTGATATGCAAAGATGCTGGGGAGGGGGGGGGGGGGGGGGGGGAAACCGAGGTTCGAGCAGTGATTAAGTATTTCGTAAAGAAAGGTATGAAAGCAAAGGACATTCATGCTGATTTCCAGAATACACTGGGGGACTCTCTCTGCTCCTTCATATTCAGCTGTTGCCAAATGGACAAATGAATTTAAATTTGATCTGGAGAGCTTGGTTGATGATCCATGCAGTGGCGGCCAAGATGTGTCACTACTCCAGAAATCATTGGGAAAGTGCACAAAATGGTCATGGAGGAATGCTGATTGAAAGTGTGTAAAACTGCTCACACTTGGCAGATGTCATCTGAAAGGGTATATCACATTTTAACTGAAGAATTAGAAAGGAAAAAAATTATCTGCAAGATGGGTGCCATGACTCTTGAAGCTGAATCAAAAACATGTGCCGTCACTATGGCAAAATTACATTGTCGCCACACCCGTCTTATTCACCTGATATGGCTCCGTCAGACTTCCATCTCTTCTCAAAACTGAAAATTTTTCTTGGTGGACGAAGATTCACTTCAAATGAAGAATTGATAGCCAGAGTTGATGACTATTTTGCTGACCTGGAAGAAACTAATTTCGAGATGGGATCAAGGAACTGGAACACCGTTGGACCAAGTGCATTAATCTACAAAGAGACTACATTGAAAAATAAAAACGTTTCATTGAAGTACGTACTTTTTTCTATTCCATTCTGAGAACTTTTTAACCCCCCCCCCCCCTCGTAATTCATTGTGGGGCATTCCGTATGCTATAAACATGAATAAGTATGTTCACTACAAAGGAGATGCAATTACAGCTGTGATTTCTTGGCAGAACTGAGTGATGTTATTAATGTCACATATTGCGAATTTGAGTACAATCTGACTTGTGTAAAAATTTTGTGCAGTAATTTTTTTTTACTGTATTTACTTATTTTTTTTTGTGATTTGTGGCTACAAAAGGGTAAGAATTATCATATGTACCTAAGTGTAGTGAAGATTTAATGTTTGGTGACAAGTTATTATCTTTTAAATGCAAATATGCTTAAGTCCCCACCCCCTCCCCCACCCCTTCCCCAATTCCTCATCCACAAGCGCAATTTCATTTGGGATCTGTGGAAGGCATATTAACATATCTGTTCTCATTTTGTAAATATTTATTGTGTAATCTTGTTTTCTGACATGTTCTGCATTCCACAAGGTCTCCTCAGTGTGGATCAGCGGGGATGAAAAGTACATCCAATCTAATCATGCACTGAGTACACACAAGCTGTTGATACTTTTAGTTAACAAGGTCGAAACTAGTTTTGAACTTTGGAGGTTCAGTATTTATTCGCATTTCACAATAACGACACAATCATTCACCTCAGAGGAGGAATCTGTAAACATACTACTTGTTGCACAAGCATTAACTGAATTGACAAATGATGATCCCTATCATAAATAGTTTATTTAAGTAATTGTTTAATTGAATAGATTCAGTGTCAAAAATTGATTGCTTTCATTGTTTTTAAGTAATGAATTGATATCACCTGCTATTTGGATTTGTGTTTTATTCATGTGCACGTATTCTGGAATGGACGGACACAACATGCCTGCAAGTCAGGACAACAATAGAAGTCCCACAAGTTTGCAGTACCTGCTGGTTGGGCAGTTTATTCTGTTTCGTGAGATCCTGCCTTAGAGATATGTTGTGAGCCATGAAAGAAGAACTGCCTTGACAATTCCAATGATGTCATGAGCACAGGATATAGCCCTTATTAATGTGTGTTTCTCCTTGGAAATAACGAACCAACTTTGTTAAGCATGGTCACTGTAAATAAGAGTACAACACATGACAAGTGGTTTATGGGAAGAATTGTATTTATTATGAGAATTTGGGTGTTGGATTGTACTCTTAACTTCCAGCAATAACTGCAGCAGCACTGGCGAGTGTGAAGAAATAACAAGGTGAGCAATATTAAATAATAGCAGAATGTAGTTCCCAAGCAGACTTTTCCCTGCCAGTCAATATCAAGAAAAAGAAACAGCAGAACATCACGAATGTGATAGCTCCTTGCTACCAGTCAGTCACAATTCCACATAGATCCACCTTACTACATTGATTCTGTACAAATAACTAGCACAAAAACAGCACTTCACTGTCATGACATACATCAGTAGTGGAGGGTCACTTGACTGGCTGGTACCAGTTTTCCACCATCTACAACACTGTAAAGAAACCAATTTGCTCTTTCAAGCTAGTGACTAATATTTTGTCTGTCTAGCTTATTCTGTTTTCTCTTATCACTTTTGAAAACATAATAAATATGGTGATGTTGATATCAATATTTGTAGGGTCTAGCTACAATTTGCATTAAAGTAATTCTCAACTAACTTTAGTAGTTGGTGAAAAATGACATGTATTAATAAGAATAATTGTGAACGCATTTTGTTGGTGATGTTATTTAATGGTGCCTTTTTTGAGTTACGGATAAAATTTTGACAGAACGATATTAATATGACAACTGTGGACGACAAGGTTTCAAAGAAACAATAAGTTAACATCTACCACTGGGAAACAAATGTGAATATACAAAACTGTCTTCTCTTAATTATGAGACTTAAATGTGTATTATTTATAGACGTGATTCACACTGTGAAACAAAATTTAATGCCATTCAGACAGGAGCCAAGGCTACACAAGACGAGCATTACGGAAATATACTGCATCATGATGGGTTGAAAACTAGTAAATACCTAAAATTCATATTAAAATTTGACAAAGATGTTTTAATCTTAGCTGTAAAGTTGACAAAAACAATTTCAGTTTAGTACTCACCCTGTATCACCAAGGCCATGTAGGAAAATAACCTAAAACAGAGTAAAGAGAATATAATATATTTACTCTTAAAGGAAAATAAGTCTGCAAATTATAGCCTGAAGGTCTGAAAGGCATGCCTGATTTTCCAAATGAAAATATTTCAATATTGGGGGAATAAAAATAAAAAGGTAATTAGTTGTAAACAACAGATTACACCAACATAATTTAAATACAGGGTTGTTACAACTGAAGTTAAGTTTTCCTATTAACCATCGTCATGTGAAAGACGGAATACTGCAGCAGTGGGAACAGGAGCACAGAGAAGTACTCAGAAAGCATTAACATATTGCTTAACTTTATCATACAGTGTTCTGAGATTTGGTACATGCAGCATTTTAACTTCCAAAGGGACCTGAAGGAGGAGCATATCTGCGCCCGGACATTCTCGACCAATGCTCCGGAAACCACCTGACAGTGTGTGGTGGAGGGTACTTCTGGCACCACTAACTGATCCCTCATTCCCTCTCTTCCACTCGTGAATGACACATGGGAAGAAAGATTGTCCATAAGCCTCTCTATTAGCTCTAAATTCTCTGATTTTCTTATCATTTTGCAGAATCTACGTGGGAGGAAGAATATGTTGTCTGACTCTCTAGAAATTTCAATAGTAAACCTCTCTGTACTGCATGATGTCTCTCTTGTAGCATCTGCCACTGGACTTTGTTGAGAATCTCTGTACTGCTCTCGCATTGACTAGATGAGCCCATATGAAACACTGCTCGTCACTGGATCTTCTCTCTCTCTGTCTCTCTGTCTCTCTGTCTCTCTCTCTCTCTCTCTCTCTCTCTCTCTCTCTCTCTTCTATTAGTCCTACTTGGCAAGCATAACAGACTGATGAAAAATGCACTAGAATAAATCAAATAAGCACTTTTTAAGACACTTCTTTCAAGGATGAATTACATTTCCTAAAAGATTCTTTCTATGAATCACAGCCTGTCTTCCTAGTATTTGTTTTATGTAGTCATTCCACTTAAGGCTGCTCTGTGTAGTTACACCTGGGTATTTTACAGTGGTTACAGTTTCCCAATATTTGTCGTCAATGGTGTAGTTGTACAGCAGTGAACCACTTTTCCTATATGTGCCCAATATGTTACATTTATTAATGTTCAGGGTCAACTGTCAGAGCTCTGTAGACCATTCTGCAAATTGGTACTGTCTTCTAGCATCACTACGTTTTACAGACAACAACATCACCTGCAAACAGTTTTATAGAGCTTCCAATGCTTTTTACTAGACCATCTACATTTTACAAAGTAGTGGTCCTATCACACTTCTTTGGGGTCCTCCAGAAATTACTTTTACATGTGTCGTTTTTGTTCTGTTGAGAGTCAGGTGTTGAGTTCTACCTGAGAGGAAGTCTTGAATCCAGTCACAAATCTGATCCAGCTCTTGGTACACTTATATTTTTTCCTCTCTCTCTCTCTCTCTCTCTCTCTCTCTCTCTCTCTCTCTCTCTCTCTCTCTCTCTCTCTCTCCCCCTTTCTTTTCTTAATGGCAGTGTGGGATGATATCAAATGCCTTCCTGAAGTCAAGGAACACAGCATCATCCTGAGCACTGGCATCTACAGCACTACGGATCTCTTAGAGGAACAGAGCGAGCTGAGTCTCGCACAATCTCCATTTGCAGAATCCATGTTGATTTTTATGGGGGAGATTTTCATTCTCCAAAAATGTCGTAATACATGAACAAAAATGTGTTTCATAATTCTACAACAGATTGACGTCAATGATATAGGCCTATAATTATGAACATCTGTCCTAAGGTCCTTCTTGAAAACTATAACGACCTGTGCTTTCCTCCAGTCACTAAGTACTTTTCATTGCTCCAGCGAACTATGATGAACTGCTGCTAGAAGAGGAGCACATTATTTCACAAAATTTTTGTAGAATCTTACAGTTATGTCATCTGGTTCCAGTGCCTTTCCACTGCTTGCCTCCCTCTTCACAGACAGTTGTAGGATGTGCCTGATGATCATTGTTGAAGGGTATGGAGGTAGTCAGGTTCTAACACATCTCTAGTGGGTAGATGACAGATTCTGCAGGTAGGGTCAGTCAATTATGTTTTTGCCTGGCATCATATATAGATCTCTGATGCCTCTTATCATCATCAAGAATAATTTGAGGGTTGTGCAGTGTCAATGTGTTTGCTTTGCAAGGCAATGCACAACAGCACACACCCTTCACACACTCCACCCTCCAGGAGGCAGATTTCACTTGAATGATGTTTTTGGTTTGTTTAATGCATTCAACATTGTTGTTGTCAGCACCATTACAAATACAACAAGAAATGGCTGTGGTTTAAGTATATAAAACACAGACATGCCAAAAGCTAGAGAAGATAATTTTGCTCTCTCTCACTCTTTCTCATATTAGAACACACAATCAACAACATAAAACTGAACACTTACCAGAGTCCGTGCCTTGAAATGTACTACTACAAATGATTACCAGACCACAAAAGCCATGGAACAACAAGTCTGGAAATGATGGTTGGCTGATCACTTGCATAACACATGGATAAGCCAGCCAAAACATCAGGCACAGCACAATCTCAAAACATGCACCAAAATCATCTAGTCATTTAAAATGGAAGGAGGTCTGCTAACAAACTATCATATGTCCTTCTCATGATGTAAAATACACTCAGTTAATATGTGACAAACTTCAATCAAAATACCACCAGCATCACAAACTGATGGATCTATAAGTCTTATAAGGAGGGCATGAAGAATCAAGGGACTGTGCCCTATTCCAAGAGATGTTAAGCAGGCTTCAACACATCTAGCTAGCTGGAAGGATGTACACAATGACATTATAACCCCCTTGTATTGCTCTCAACTTGTTATCCATCATGCCCTGCAATTCTTCCTCCGATTCCTGAACAGTGGCTCCAACTTTAAGTGTCCCACTGCACTTAATGTCAATGACTGAGGCAATGCTAAGCTACTCAGGGCCTGTTGTGCCAGGAGGCAGCATTGACGAATCCGGAATGTTGGGTCACCAGCCTCTGCACACCAACTCAAATAGAATGGTCCAGTGACTCCAACTGATATCCCAATGCTCTCAAGGCAGACAACATATAACATCTTGAGGTAGGAAGCATGTGCTAAAATATTCAATGAGCTGATGCTTTTGGTTAGCACGTCTTGTAGGTGCGTGAGCCAGGTTATTTTTGTGTCAAATACATTGAAGGAAAAACTCGCAACACCAAGAAGGAGTTGTGCGACAGACGAAAGCTGGTAGGTGTGTTACTATACCTGAAAGATGATGTCTATTCAAATTTTGCACCACTTGCATAAGAGTGTCACTAATAGCGCCACTATCACGATGCAAATCAGATTTGCTTTAGATATATGGTCACGAGTGTTAGTTACCACTGAGGTTGGACATGGTGAGCTGGTGTTAGTCAAGAATGTCTGTAAGGTGAGAAAGACATCACTATCAACACCTCACTGAGTTTGAATGAGGTCATGTAATAGAGCTAGACACACTGGATGTTCCTTCTGCGATACTGCAGGAAGACTTGGCAAGAATGCAGCCACTGTACACGATTATACATTCTCATGACCGTGGCTACAAGCAGTCGCAAGAAGACTGGGCTACTAACAGCCATGTGGCACTACCAAGAGGGAAGACCACTGTGTCCAGCATATGGCTCTATGGCATCCTACTGCATCGGCAGCAGCAATTTGAGCAACAGTTGGCACTACTGTGTCAGAACGAACTGTTACAAACTGATTACTTCAAGGACAGCTTTGAGCCAGTCGCCCTGTAGCGTGCACTCCATTCATGCCAAACCATCACCATTTGCAACTTCGTTGCCGTCTAGCAAGGGCTAATTGGAGGGTAGGGTGGAGGTCTCTTGTGTTTTCTGATGAAATTTGGTTCTGCTTCAGTGCCACTGATGGCTGTGTGTTGGTTAGGAGAAGGTCAGTTGAGGATCTGCAACCAGCCTGTCAGCGTACTAGACACCCTGGACCTACAACTGGAGTTATGGGGTGTGAATTCGTACGACAACAGAAGCACTCTCATGGTTAACCCATGCATCCTGACTGCAAATTTGGATGTCAGTCTGGTGATTTGACCTGTTTTACTGCTATTCATGAACAGCATTCCAAAGGGTGTTCTCCAACAGGGTAACACTTTCTCACATACTGCTGTTGGAACCCAACATGCTCTACAGAGTGTCGACGTGTTGTCTTGGCCTGCTTGATCGGCAGATCTGTCTCCAATCGAGCACATATGGGACATCATCAGATGACAATTCCAGCGTCATCCACAAACAGCATTAACCAGCTACGTATTGATTGACGAAGTACAACAGGAACGTAATTCCATCACAGAAACTGATATCCAGCACCTGCTCAACACAATGCATGCTTGATTTCAACATTCTGGTTGTTACATCGTTTATTAACATACCAGCATTTCATATTTGCAATGGCTTATCTCATGCTTACATTAACTTGTGATCTTGCAATGTTAATCACTTAACTATGTTATCTAGACAAATGTATTCCTGAAATTTCATTTATGTACATTAATTGTTTTTTGATGTAGCGATTTTTTTTCTGTCGGTGTAATAGGCCAAAAAAGTGCACATTCTCCTTAAAATATAATATATTATCTCACATTGTGATATCTGGTTTGTTAAGACTTCAACAATCATGGTTAAAATTGAAAAAAAAAAGCAGTCTTCTACATTGATAGCCTAAAACCAGCTTTATAGGCCACAGTTTCTACCTCTTTATGGTAAACTGTAGCGGCCTTTGTTGTCACTGAAGGATCAGAGGAAGTGTAGAAGATCGTGAGGTCATCCACAAAGAACATTTATTAGGTCTCCTGAATGCAAAGAAGATGCCACCGATCAGGACTGCAAACAATGTCATACTTTAGTACACTGCCCTGGGCGACCCCAGTCTCCTGAACAAATTGGTCAGACGAGGTACCGTCCGTGCCATATATGGGAAGCACCTGTCCTCGAGGAAGGTTTGAGTAAGAATAGTCAGATATCCACGTAGTCATGATTCATGAAGTTGATGAAGGATGATGCACTTCTAAGTGGCACCTTACACTTTTTCACGGTAAAAAACCACAGGTGATACGGTTTTTGCTTAAGAAAGACTCCTGCATTGCTGCCTCAAGTAGAATTAAGTTTTCAAGGGTGGAGTGGTCATGCCTGAAACTTACTGGCAGTGGCACAGATTATGTTGGCATTCGCGGAGCCAGACAAAATGATGGTCGACCATGCACTCTAGAGTCTTACCCTTACTTACTTACTCACTGGTCATACCGGACTCGAGAGTCCATTACCGCAGCGACGTATTTTCGCCATCTGTCCCTGTCTTGGGCTACTTCCTTCCTTTAACCTTCAGTACCTAGGCTCCTCAAATCAGCCTTCACATTGTCCTCCCATCTATGCCTTGGTCTCCCCACAGGACGTTTTCCTTCTAGGTGCCCTACCAGTACTCTGCGCGCTGCCCTGCCCTCATCCATTCGAACTACGTGACCCGCCCATCGCAGCCTACGTGATTTAATAATACTGATTATGTCAGGGCTTGAATAGAGTTGGCGAACCTCTTCGTTATGCAGTTTTTGCCACTCTCCGCTAATGTCATCCCTTTTTGCTCCAAAAATTTTCCTCAAAATTTTGTTTTCAAATACTCGAAACAGCTTTTCATTTTGCACAGTGAGAGACCAAGTCTCACACCCTACAGCATAACTGGTAGAATAACAGTTTTGTATATTCTAATCTTTAAATTCCTAGACAATATCCGTGATTAAAGTAATCTATTCAGTGAGAAATAGCACGCATTTCCCGCCCGTAATCTCTTCTTCAGTTGATTCAATCTCATTTCTCGACGTGATGTCTATGCCTAGATACTTAAATGTGTTCACTTTTTCAAACTGCATGTCTCCAACTCTTAACATTTCCTGATCTACTGCTGTTGGCATTCTAGTAGTAACCAGGTATTTAGTTTTGTCTTCACTTATCCTTAGACCTACATTTTCACTAGCCTTGATTAACGCAATCGCATTCGCTGTTACAGATTCTTTCCTATTGCTAATGATGTTTAGATCATCTGCATACCCTAATATCTTAATATTTCCATTTAACTCCACACCCTCTGAATTATCTGCTGCCATTCGTACAATATATTCTAGGACTAAATTAAAAAGTAATGGAGACAGGGCATCTCCCTGCTTAAGTCCGTTCTTTATTACAAATTCTTCTGACTCCAATTTCCCCACGCGTACTCTACCTTTTGTGTTTTGCAAACTCACTTCTATAAGCCTAACATACTTCTTTGGTATTACAAGTTCCAAAATAATTCTGTACAATTTTGATTGCAATACTGAATCATATGCTTTTGTAAAATCTATGAAAAGATTATGAACGGATTTATTGTATTCCCATTTCTTTTCCAAAATTTGACGCAGGGTGAATATTTGGTCTATAGTTGATCTGTTCCTCCGAAAGCCAGCTTGGTAATCCCCCACAATTTCATCTGCATATGGTGTAAGCCTGCTTAGCAGAATATTTGAGAAAATTTTGGAACATACTGGTAATAGCGATATCCCTCTACAATTACTACAATCCATTTTGTCACCTTTCTTAAAAATTGGGATCAGAATTGACTCCTGCCACTCTTCAGGTATCATCTCCGAGTTCCATACTTTAGTTATCACTTTGTGAACTACTTCCACCAATTTCTGTCCCCCATCTTTAACTAATTCTGCAGTTATGCAATCTGATCCTGGTGCTTTATGGTTTTTCAATTTGTTGATTGCATCTCTTACTTCCTTTAACGTTGGCTCAGGTATCTGGGGTTCTGCTGTATGTATTTCGTACGCCTGCTCTTTTCCTGCTTCCTGGTGTACAGAGTCTTACCCTACAGTTTGTAATGGCTAAACCCCAGAAACTGTTAGGGTTGGTTACCATAAGGGAATTAATGTTGCCTCATTCCAAGTGGCAAGGTCCATCAAACCAGATCTGATTGAAACAAAACAGGAGCTCGCCTTTAGCTCCACGGCACAAATGACAGAGCTTGTCAAAAGGAATCTGATCCCGTCTTGGAGTAGTGTTTCTGGCTATGGAGAGAGCCGATTCCAATTCACACATGGGGAATGGGTGATGGATTTCCTCATTAAACGAGACGAAGCGAAGTTTCTTCATCTCCACAATTCGACAGAATGTCTGGAACTCAGGAGTTTGTCAAGATAATGCAACGACTGTAAAAAAGTGTTCAGCTAAAACCTGACCCCATGTCTTTAAGCATGTCTACCAAGACCGCCTTTCTCAACAAGGCCATAATAAGAGGTGGTGTAACGCCCTTACCTGAAATAATCCTTACCAACTCCTGAACTCCTATAGGGGAAGTGGACCAATTAATGTAAGTCACCATTTCCTTCTAGGAATTCCTCTTCTGTTCTTTTATCACTCATCTTGCTGGTACTCTCTAAAGACAGGACAATTTTTTGCAGTTGGATGCTGTTAGAACTTCCGGCACCTGGCTCCAACTGCTCAGTGACATTCTTTGTTCCATGAAGGAACAGGCTGTCATCTGAGGTGGTTACCAGACTGGGAAATGGAATCTGTGGAAACTAAGTGGATCACACTACTGATACTGTGCACCATCTCCTGGGTACACTGCTGTTTCTTTAGGACAGCCTGCTGTCGGTATCAAAACCAATCTGACCTCTGAAGCAACAATCTTTGCAGTCTCCTGGCAATCCCCATCACAGTAGGCTGAGCATCTACATTGGAAAGCGGTCACAGGAATGCAGATATGTGCCCACTTCCCACTAAATGAAGTCTGCAAAAGCTAGGCAGCAAAAACAAAGGCCAATGGCTGAAGACGGTCCCATAGCTGTAGAAAAGTGTCCCATCTGATCAGAGTTAAAAATGCAGATACACTATAAATGGAGGGGTTGCTTGATAATCTGATCCCTGGGGCATGTGGCAGCAGAGCTCCACAGAACACTGAAGACACCCATGAGGAAGAATGGGTGCAGGAGTGCCTGGAAAAGCTCTGTCAGTATATCTGCATCCGATCTTAGCATGTACGAGAACTTCCACTGAAACTGCTTGCACAGCCATCGTATGAGAGGCAGGAGCAGAGGAGCATCTGTCACTGACAAAACAGCCACGCCACTCTTAGTCCTGTCTCCAGTATCATCATCCTTCCTGAATGGGTGGTAGCTCCTTAATGCAGGTGTGTTTGTGACTAAAATGAATTTTTGCAAGCAGATGCAGAAAGATCTCTCCTGGGTCAGGAACTGCAGTTCTTACAAATGTGATCAGTATCCATTTCAGTTCCACTACAATACAAAAGCCCCTGTGGAAAGCTTTGATTCATGATGGTTTTCCTTGTCCTTCTGCCTTGAGGGCAGTGTCTTACCTGAGAGGTAAGATGGTGCCCATCTCTTGTTCCTCCTCTTCTTGCTTCTTAAGTACCAACACAAAAGAAGTAACCAACGATGAAAGTTGCATAGCATTAAAATTTTTTTAGCTTCATCATAGGGCTTGCACCTGGTAACTTTCAACTCCTGAATTTCCCTTTTCTCATTATAAACTCCATACTTCCTGTTTAATACTGGGTGTTCCCTGAAGCAGCTCATACATTAAATGGGAAATTTAAAAGAGTCATGTTATTAATGAGCTGGTCCTCCACAATTTCCACATGCAGCCATTCTACTACATGCCAAGTTGGTATGACCCAATCTTTGCCATTTAATGCATCCCACTATGTTGTATTTAGCCGGGAACAAATGGCTGAACTTTAAGATGTATATAGCCTGCAAGAATATGACAGGTTATTTCATAGTGTTGAAGGTTAAAATAAATGTTGCAGTTTTTTCCAGAGTGCCACTGACTCTCCTCATAGTTCTGCACTTCTGTGATATCCATGTTTTTCCACTCTCCATGTAGTTCATTAGGGTCTCTCTCTATTATCTCTGAGTATGCAACCGTCACACAAGTTATGGGTGTTATGCAATTCAATCACAACAGGGTAGTCGCCAAAGGTCTTGCATCCCAGAAGTTTATGTACTTTGTGTGATGGGGTAGTTTCAACTACAAGTGTTCCATTATGAAATCATTTAACACTTTTTAAGGACCCAGGAATACCCTCCAATGCCTTGTGAGTTTTTCAGGAGACCTCTCCAAAGGTTCCCTCTGTTTTCTTGATTACAACAAAAATGTTATGCCAGTCTAGTGCCCTGTTACTATAATTCTGAGACTACTTCTCGGGCAGACTGACCAACCAAGCTCTCTTTGTTGGGTGGCTGTATGTACTAGCTGTCCGCACGCCTGTCTTGTCACAATTAGATCCAGGTTGAAGTTGCTCCACTGGAATTGCAAAAGCTAAAATGTGACCCCAAGGCAGAGTCTCGTGCACCTGAGCATGAGCAATACAGATTTGCCTGGAAGTATCATGTTCGATTCGCCTGGAAATATCACGTTCCCCCAGTCAAGATTGACACAGTCCTCTGAAAATCCTAATCGGTTGAGTTGATGATGATCATCATCATCATGGGCCTCTCCTTGACAGAAAAGCATTTGCTAAGTATGAAACTTCCTGGCAGATTAAAACTGTGTGCCTGACCGAGACTCGAACTCGGGACCTTTGCCTTTCGCGGGCAAGTGCTCTACCATCCGAGCTACCGAAGCACGACTCACGCCTGGTACTCACAGCTTTACTTCTTCCAGTATCTCGTCTCCTACCTTCCAAACTTTACAGAAGCTCTCCCGAGTTCGAGTCTCGGTCGGGCACACAGTTTTAATCTGCCAGGAAGTTTCATATTAGCGCACACTCCGCTGCAGAGTGAAAATCTCATTCTGGATTTGCTACGTAGTTGGCCTCCAGGAGCTTACACCAAACTGCATCCCGCTGACCTGGCAAACGGAGTAGTATGTTCTGCACTGTATTTAAAAATGGATTTTGTCGTGACATGTTCACAAGGTCATTATCCTGGACTAGTGTTATTACATGGCAAGGACCAGTTGCCACACACTTATTGGATTTTGCAGCATCTCAATGTTTCATTCATCATCATGTAGTGCACTTAAAGAGTGCCATACCATGCCTTGGAACCTGATGCCATCAAATTTCTTCCTCCACGAGAGCAATGATGCAGTCGCTATTTGCCTGTTGATGATGAGGCATGGTACATAATTAATATGATTCAATAAAGTGACGTGGTACAGGTATTTGACCTGGCTTACATGTTGTCATTGGCTATTATAGAACGAATGGTGAACTTACAGACCTAACTCACTGCAACAGACTGTCAGCCTATTACTATACAGTATCAATGAAACTGTGCAAGTAATTCTCACATATTACATTCAACAGAGGTAGTAAATTAAACTCTGAGGACAATCATTCTCCACCAGAAGAGATTCACCGATTTATAGCCAAAATTCCATCACACCTTCTGTGGGAAAATTAGCTGCACATCACTGAAATGTGCAACATTACCCAATGGATTGTTGTCCTGGAGAAATGTGTATCTTATGGCGGCGAGGGAGGAAGGATTCACATGGACTCTAACTGAGACACTTTATACAGGGTGTTACAAAAAGGTACGGCCAAACTTTCTGGAAACATTCCTCACACACAAATAAAGAAAAGATGTTATGTGGACATGTGCCCGGAAACGCTTAATTTCCATGTTAGAGCTCATTTTAGTTTCGTCAGTATGTACTGTACTTCCTTGATTCACCGCCATGATTTCATACGGTAAGCTCTACCTGTGCTGCTAGAACATGTGCCTTTACAGGTATGACACAACATGTGGTTCATGCACGATGGAGCTCCTGCACATTTCAGTCGAAGTGTTCGTACGCTTCTCAACAACAGATTCGGTGACTGATGGATTAGTAGAAGCAGACCAATTCCATGGCCTCCACGCTCTCCTGAACTCAACCCTCTTGACTCATTTATGGGGGCATTTGAAACCTCTTGTCTACGCAACCCCGGTACCAAATGTAGATACTCTTCGTGCTCGTATTGTGGACGGCTGTGACATAATACGCCGTTCTTCAGGGCTGCATCAGCGCATCAGGGATTCCATGCGACGGAGGGTGGATGCATGTATCCTCGCTAACGGAGGGCATTTTGAACATTTCTTGTAACAAAGTGTTTGAAGTCACGCTGAAACGTTCTGTTGCTGTGTGTTTCCATTCCATGATTAATGTGATTTGAAGGGAAGTAATAAAATGAGCTCTAACATGGAAAGTAAGCGTTTTCGGACACATGTCCACATAACATATTTTCTTTCTTTGTGTGTGAGGAATGTTTCCTGAAAGTTTGGCCGTACCTTTTTGTAACACCCTGTATACAGGGTGTTAACAAACTGTCTTAGAATCTTTTAAGAAAGTTGCAGGAGAGATTGTGCTGGGAAATAATTGTCCAAGAAAAAAAATTAAATATGTTGTGTCATTTCCAAGTTATTTAGCATTGTAGTAAGCCAATTAGGTAGTTGTGTGTGCAAACTGAAGCACTTGCATGCACTAAAATGTGGTAATGGACAGGCTTCTGCGAGTCAGTGAGTTACCACTTGTTGAAAAGCTCATTACCAGCTAAAATGTCTTTTTTTTGCTTGAGGAAACTGAACAAAGAACACATTTCGCAACACTGCCTCTGGCAGGTTGCTTGAAATTGTGTGTGAAATGACCTGATTGGCTAACTTCAATGCTAAATAACTTTGAAATGGTGCAATGTATTGACTTTTTAACCTTGCCAGCTGACAGTCGAGCCTTGACTTTCACTGATGCTGCCTCCCCTTTCCTCCGTCACTCCTTACTGGCTTGTTTGGATTCTGGAGTGTAGTGGTGAACCAATGTTTCATTGCAGGAGACGATACAACTCAAAAATGCATCACCTTCTACCGCAAACCTTGCTGTAAACCTCTGACAGACCTCGAAACGTCTCAACTTCAGATTTTCAGTCAAAAGTTTAGGGACCCATCTGCAACTCACTTTACGGAACTGTAGGTTGTTTGTGATGATTGCCTGACAGCTCCCATATATTATTCCAACTTTTTGTGCAATTTCTGATACTATCACCCATCGATCATCATCAATAATGCCTTTAACCGCACAAATGTTTTTGTCTGTAATGCTGATCCAAGGACAGAGATTGTGTTGCTGATTTTCCACATGTTCTTGTCCTTCCTTGAACTTTTTATATCAGGCAAACATGTGTCCTTGATAATGTTTTATCACCGAACTGCGAAGTCAATCTTTGGCAAATTTCCGCCGCTGTAACTCCTTCACCAGCAAGGAATTTGATAATTATGTGTTGCGTAATGAAAGGTTGCCCCAGTTGCTCAGACGTCATGAGCATTACTGACGAAACGGCGGGACATATCTAACAGCATGCTCTCCTCACTTCTAACTGTCCCGCCTAAGCATGGTAGAAGCGTGGGGCCAGTCCTACAAACTGATGATGTTCAGGAACAAAAATCCCATTTATATTTGATGCAGTATAATATCTCCCATCTCACCTTCATCTACGTCCTCTTCCATTTCTATAATATTGCCCTTGTGTAGACCCTCTAGATACTCCATCCATCCTTCAACTTTCCCTTCTTCGCTTAGGATTGGTTTTCCATTTGAGCTCTTGATATTCATACAAGTAGTTCTCTTTTCTCCAAAAGTCTCTCTAATTTTCCTGTAGGCAGAATCTATCCTTCTTTCCCTAATTAAAGGAGATG
This sequence comes from Schistocerca cancellata, assembly GCF_023864275.1. NCBI lineage: Eukaryota > Metazoa > Arthropoda > Insecta > Orthoptera > Acrididae > Schistocerca > Schistocerca cancellata. The sequence continues at coordinate 493,249,731 of NC_064628.1, read as the reverse complement.
AATATTTAATAGTCATGGGGTACTGGAATTCAATAGAAGGAAAAGAAGGAAAAATAGTAGGTGAATACGGACTAGAGGAAAGGAATGAAAGAGGAAGCCACCTGGTGGAATTTTGCACACAGAGCATAATTTGATCATCACTAATACTTACATTAAGAATCATGAAAAAAGGGTGTGTATGTGGAAGAGACCTGGATACACTGTAGGGTTTCACATTGATTAGATAATGGTAAAATAGAGATTTAGGATCCAGATTTTAAGTTGTAAGACATTTCCGGGGGCACATGTGGACTCTGATTTCAATTTATTGGTAATCAACTGTAGATTAAATCCGAAGAAATTGCCAAAAAAGGTAGCAGGTGAAAGAGAATACAAATGTGTAAAAAATGAGACTGACAGGAAGTGCAAAATGGCTAAGCAGCAATGGCTAGAGGACAAATAGAAGGGTTTAGAAGCATATATCACCAGGGGAAAGCTAGATACTGCCTATGGGAAAATTAAGGAGATCACTGCCGATTAGGCCACTAGAAAAATTTTATCACTTGGTGCTATGGAACAGTTAGCTCTCACAACACTGTACTGTGTATAAAAAGCTCCACCTTTCTTTTCAGATGTTCTGATGAGTTAATTTCTAAATGCATCAATAAATGTGAGTTACTAAACACCAAGTGATAAAATTTTTCTAGCACCTTGTCAGCAGTGCTGCAAGTAAAAAAAAAAAAAAATTGTTGGACGCTTACCAAACAGGATTAACAAGGGATAGTGACTTATTTACAAAGAAGTGCAGCATGAATCATCAAAGGTTTGTTTGATGCTAGGAGTAGCACAGGTGTTGAAAGAACTGAAGTAACAAACACCTGAAAATAAGACAAACTATCCCGAGAAAGCCTACTTACAAAGTTTTAAGGGCCAGCTTTAAACTGTGAATCTAGGAATGTACAACCACCCCACATATATTGTTCCCAAAGGCATGGAGACAACAAGATCAGATCAACTCCAGAGAGCACAGAGGCGTTTCAACAATCTTTCTTCACACGCCCCATGTGTGAATGGAATGGGAAGGAGCCGTAGCAACTGGTATATCCATGCCTTTCACAGTGGTTTATAGAATATGGATATAGATAGATATGAAGAGGGCACTAAAAACTGACAAAAAGAATATGGAGAAGCAATCAGAATCAGCAAACATGAAGATTCTGTTAGAATATCAAGTGAAAGAACATTTAAGCTCTTTCAGGTAGCCTACTTACAAAGTTTTGTGACAAAAAATGGAAGCTGTGTGGGATAAATAAGAAGTAGAATATTTATGAGAGAAACAGCTTTTGAAAAGAAGGAAGGTTTGTGACACCAAAAATAATTATGATAGAACTTAGAAAGTGATTCTCCAAAAGTTTTTTTCTTGAATGTAGTATTACATGTCAATAAAACATGGACAGTTAAAGAAAGGAGGGGGAGGGGAGGGGATACTTGGTTAGTTTTGAAATTTGGTTGAGGTGAAAGATGCTTAAAGGGAAATGGACTCTCATAATGACAAATGAGGAAGTAGTTTTAAGAATAGGAAGAACGGAAAATTAGTGAAAATTATGAGTACGAGAAAAACACCTCCACTGAAACACATTATGACAAAACTGCCCGCAATGCACAGTTGCCAATGGAAGTTTGCGGGGAAGAGGAGGAAATGAAGCAGACGACTTGGAATTATGGATGACACTAACAATAAACAAAGTTACAAGCAAGTTAAGGAAGATGTACAGGACAGAGGGAAGTGAGGAGCTTGATGTGCCACAGAAGAAGACTGAGTCACTTTAATGGCTGTGTAATTCTTTTTCCAACTAAACTTTCTCAGATTCTCTTCATGACAGTTCATATTCTTCCTTCTATTATTGCACTTATGAATATAATATTTCCCAACTGAAATAGATATATGACAAATTTCGTCAAAGAATGGATGTGCAGTGCAACTGTTTATTACATACCCAATAGCATAACTATCTGATTATGTGAGTGTATGACTTGCACATAATTCTAATTACTTTTCTTTGTGTAACGTATATTGTTTCTATAAATGAAGAAGTACAAAAAATTAAAATAAATGTCTAATCCGACAGCAGTTAGTGAAAATAAAAGAAATTTTCGTCTCTCTCTCTCTCTCTCTCTCTCTCTCTCTCTCTCTCACACACACACACACACACACACACACACACACACACACACACACGAGACTACTGGTATGCCTTTTTTTTTTTTTTTAAGCACATTAAAGGATGCTTACCTTTATCTCCAAAATTTAAAGTAAACATTTTAGTGCACAGCCCATCAATCACTTCCACAAAGTAACTATAGCACAATCTTGTCAGCTACCTCTTTTCGTTTCATGACACTACTGTCATCATAGATGATGCACTAGTTTCTGTTCTCATTTGCACAAAAATGGCAAGTCATTTCCGAACACCATAAAGAGTACAGGATTCACGATTAACCATTGTGGAATGTGAACTGTAACTTCTCTTCATACAGACAATGCAGTCTCTCTCTCTGTGAATTTGTGTGTCCTTTTTCCTATATGAGAAGGAAACCAGTGATGTGCTTAACAATTATTTCATAAAACATAGTTTCTGTACAGAACGTCACGACTTCATAGAACAAGATAAGCTGGACAGGTCATAAAACATCAAGGAATTTTGTAATTTCATCTGGGTACATTCAGTGAGTGTTTAAGTGAGCGTCTCCCTACATCATTCGGAAATACGGAAGCGTCCGATCCCGCCCGTCTGCTTTGACCCATGACGCCACAAGTATGGCGGAAACAAAAACAAAAACACACACTTTCCACAAGAAGCCTAATGACACTAACGGGACAAGCGCGGGAAATGGGGTGTTTTGGGTGGGGGGAAAAACTAAATATAAATAAATTTAGACACCTTGCGTAGCTACAACGTGTAAGTGAAGACAGCCATGCATGAATACCCACCCACCTCCCCAGGGGTCGTAACCCCTGCAACCCATAGAAGATAAAGATGCTTCAGTAGCCGATTAGTGTTTTTTGTCTTTTTTAAAAAAAATCCTCACGGGATAGAACGAACAGATCAGAAAGATAAATATAATAAACTAAAACAGAAATTGGAGGAAACAGACAATTAAAATAAGTAATAAGTGTTTTTAAATTAAAAAAAAAAAAATCTCACGAGATAGAACGAACAGATCAGAAAAGTAAATAAAATAAGATAAAACAGAACGGGAGACAGCCACACGCAAACCAAACTCCGCGCAGTCATGACGTCACACACAACACCCTTACGTCAAGTGGTCAAAGCCGACGTGTGGGATCAGACGCTTCTGTCGACCCCATCATTCACTCTGAAACAGAAACTGTTTCCCACTGTTGCAACACTTTAAAGTGCCTTAATGGAAATATTATGGTTCAATGCCATATTAAACCTTACTGCTCAGCTGCTTTATAAGCCACCTCCATTGGCTAGTAGTTAGTGTTGCTGGTTAATAAAGTGGAGATCCCGTGTTCAAGTCTAAATGTCGACCCAACATTTTTTTGAGATGGAAAGGATGTTAATGTCAACACAGCATATACAATATATCTTGGAATTAATATGGAAGAGGCACAAAATTGTCCATCACCTTTTTGCTAGAACCATTGCAGCATCCAACGTAAACAACTTCGGAGCCTTATAGAGAAACTAAATAAATCTAAACCTGGTTTTCTAATGGGCTTTTGAAACACAGTGAATTAACATGCCGAGTGCCGCACACTTAGTGATCAATGTTTCATCACCAGGCCAGGCACACAGAATTACATGTGAGGCTCTGGTGTGGCCACTGGTATCAAACAATGGTTCTGCTGAGGTCAACAATGGGCACATTGGAGTCAACCGGTTAGATGTGACACCTCTTTGCTAGGCTGCTTTATTTGCTCTTTTGGACTGTCTAAACCAAATATAGATATCAGCTATGTGGGTACAGTGCTTTACATTGTTTTGGCCATTACTCCCAAGATGTTTGATACTAATACCATAGATAGTTTTCTCACTGGAGTAAGTGAAGTAAGGAAATCTGAATGGTTAATGTATTGTAAAGAATAGTTATCAGATCTCAACAAAAAATAAATAACACAGCTAGAAAGAGATAAGTGAATTTGCCTTTTAAATTTAATCTTATAAGTTTGCCAAATGTTGCATATTTATGAAGCCTACTGGAAGGACTGGATACAAATTAATCATGTAAGCTCTCATTAAGTGGAGTACAAATTGGTGACAAGCACATCTAAGTTTGTTTATGTAAGCATAAAAAGTATATGTATATAGTAACACATTTATACATTATAGTCAATTCACCATATGTTGCAAGTGATTTATATTGTGAGCAAAACAGAGGAAAAAATGTAGTGCTTGTTGTGGAAGAATAGTTAGTGACAAATTTCATTATGGTATGTTGTCTGTTGGTCTATTAGACTACTGTCCTGTCATTTTAATCTGTGCGCAGCATAGGTTGTGCATTAAATGTTGTCTCACTCTTACCCACAAAGTTTTGCCAGCACAAATAAATAACACATTTTTAATGATGGTTAATTATTAGTGGAGCGAACAGTTACCTTCCGACAGCTACTTCTCTCTGGTAATGTACGATCTGATTGTGTTTAGATCCCTGAAAGTGCTCTGCACATATCACCTCTGTGCAACACAATGAAGGGATGCATAAATATGTCTCTATTCAGATAGCTAGCAAAATTATGTGTAGACACGAATCGGCCAATGTCTATTGTGCAATACAACCAACAAAGTTTTAAAATGTTCAACTCCTTGAGGACTGAATTTCACAGCTAACGGTACACTATAGTGAAATTAACAGCACAATAAAATTATTTACGACCAAACGCACAGTTTAACGTGTAAATTTGATGTCTACTTGGAGGAACTAATGAGTGTATTTAAGACGTGCAGAATCTTTGCAGGGGCAAGCAGAACTGAACATGTTTGTGCTACAAAAAAATAAATTACGTACGCGTCTTCATCGCAGCCTTTGTACAGACTCGTTAATCATTTGCTTCTTATGGCTAATGTGATCTTCAAAATAGTGAAACTGTTAAAATTTATTGTGAACAGTTGTCACATTACCGTAACCTTATTTGCTGGGTGTAAAAAAAAAAAGGCTTTCGAGTATTATTTTAAGTTATACATGTCTGTTAAGCAAATATGATACAAGAGATTTGTTCTTCTATCAATGTATAAATGTCAAGGATAGATTAATTCTAAATCCGCGTTATGACACTTACCGTGGCCGTATGCTTCGCGGTGGCAGCGATAATGACCGGACTTCCAGCCATATCAATTTTCCTGTTTTATTTATGATCTCTTATGTCGGCTAGGTGCTTCAGTTACTATTATATGTGAACACTGACGGACGGTACAAAATATCCGATAACAGTATGTATAGTTTCAGAAGGCAGATCTCTTACTTCTCCAGGCTCACGAATTGTCTAATTCAACTTCACGGTAATGCACATGTATTAACCTTCATACACATTTTATACTGATAGTAGATCGTCTGCTGTTACTTTCCGCGAGACAAATTTCTACGTAAAATGTAATGTTGGTACCGCTACTGCGGATTTCAACACTGTCAAGCAAGCAAAAAGAAATCAATTTTCGCAGGCGAAGCAAGGAAAACAGCCGCAAGATAGCAGAAGCAGAGGCAATTATATTAATTCGAATATATGTTACATCAGAAATAGAATTTGAAATACTAACAAGTCTTTTCAATTATTAATATTACAAAGGCCCTACGCAATTCTTTTCTGTATTTCACCCAACGATAAATAACAAATATCTTGTTTCACCTGACAATGTGGATTATGTTATCTCACGACGATATTAAAAATTCTAAACCGCTGTAGACGTTTCTGTGTTAATTTAACACCATAAACAAGTTTTACTGTCTACGGCGAACTGAACAACGGGAATGAGCAGTTAATGTTTATTCTGGTAACACAGCCAGTGATCCCATATTGTCGTTGTGGTGATGATTGTAGTTATCTTCCCTTTGCCGATTTATTTTGTAATTAGTTAAACATCCCTGAAGGGATCTATGGAAACCGGCAAGATGATATATGAATAAAGGTCCCGCAGCAGTTTGTAGATGGCTAGATGCACATGAACAGTGGCGGCCCCTAGTTAGCAATATGTGGACCTTTTGTGCAGTGTTCATGTATTTTTAACGTATCTTTCACTGCCGTATAATAAGTTAAAATAACGTCTAATAAAATCTTATTTCTTAATTAAAGCTGCAACAGAGGCTATGGACTGTGATTTGTGTACAAACCTCACACAAAACACATCAGCTACAATTGACGTTTATCAGCTCTGTTCAGTTAACGAGGATAAAACACTGTTCAGACAAGTAAATAAATAATGCTAACGCTTATTTTGTTTCTCTATCCAATGAGAAAATGATTAATCCTTTGGAAGGGGTCGGGGGGGGGGGGGGGGTACAATAACAAGTGAACACCATCTATTCGTGCAGATGAATGCTATTTCGATTTGACATCAGGTCGTTTCGAGTATGTTCGGCTCGCCATTCTCTATGTGATTTTAAGGCGCTTATCCGTACTTAGTTACGCACTGATGGGCTGGATAAGCGTTTAGCATCAGTTACGCTATAAACAAACCGGAAGAATACCTTAGGAAAAGATGCTTCTACATTAGAAAACTATTACGTAGATAGAACCTGGACTAATACATCCACTAGTAGATTGTACCCAAAGAGATATCTCTCTGATTTAACACAAGCTTATTAGAAAGCAAAGAATTAATTATTAGACATCCTGTTCAGACAAAACGCACACAGAAGGATATTTATACAAAAACTAAACATATTGTAATCATTTTGCGATTTTTCGATTGTAGGCTGATCATGGAAAATTATGGTAAACGCAAATTGGTTTTAAAGGGCCACACGGCCGAGTCAGCTATTTTTTAATTTGTTGAGCACACAATAAAATATTTATAATGGTAAAATATCAGCAGCTGGGATCTTCTGCGACTTTTTGAAGGTATTCGACTCTGTCAGTCATAATAATCTATTACAAAAGTGGCGTTTTTATGGTATCTGTAGCGAATGACATGCTTGATTTTATTCTTACTTAAGAAACAGAATTCAGAAAGTTGTCCCAGACTGTTTGAGTAGAAAAAAGAGGACTGCCACATTATCTATATGGGTAGCAACTGCAATGAGAGTCCCACAGGGATCAAACATCGATCCCCTACTATTCTTGCTTTATGTTAATGATTTGTCATTTCATTTGAATCAGGAGGCAGAATTAGTCATATTTACACATGATGCAAGCATTGTTGTAAGGCTGAGCAAAGACATATCGACAAAAGATATAACAAATGATGTTTTCATGAATGTTCTGATTGCTTAGAAAAACCAGGCTCATCCAGTTTTGTACTGTCAAAAATATCCCATCTCCTATTAACCTATTTTACCAATGATAAATTATAAACAGTGGAAAATAACGAACGAGTTCTGAGTTCTTAGGTAACATATCGATATGCATTCTGACAAAAACTGGTACTGGAAAAACAATGGTACTAATCCAGGGAAATGTTTAAGTTTGGCTATTTTTGCAGCAGTAGGAACTGTCATCTTTAGGGCTCTATAAATCAGTAATTTAACACATATTACATATTTTCATTCACTGTTTTATTATACACTAATATTCTGAGGTAATTTCTTACTTAAGCAAAAGTCTTAATCACACAAAAGAAAGTATTTAGAATTATGTGTGAGGTTCTCATTGATGCCTTTTGTAGACATGTCTTTAAGCAGCAGAGCATATTAACCACAGCTTCACAGTACATTTACTCACTTATGAAATCTGTTATCGACAATTTCTCTGAATTTGAGAGTAACAGAGACATTCACAACTACATCACCAGAAAGAAAAAAAATCTGCATTATCTTTTAATCTGTGGCACAGAAGGGGATGAAATATGCAGCTATAAAACATTTGAAGTATCTACCTATGGAAATAAGATGTCTGGCAGATAACAGAACTTTTGGCAAATGTAGATTAAAGATGTTTCCTCTTAACAACTCCAATACAGACAAGTTGTTGAATAGAAGTAATTAGTCATTTTTACAGAAAAATCCTGTAAATGGCCAGTGTATAAGAATATAAAAATATTTTTTTTCTCTTTATATATAGAGTAATGAGCCAAAACATTATGACCACCTGTTTAATAGTACATAGTTCCACCTTTCAAACATAGTACTACTGAGATTCTGATTGGCATGGATTCCACAAGTCCTTGACAGAATTCTAGAAGTATGCAGCATGAGATATCTATACACAGGTGAAAAAATTCCCAAAAAGTATGGGATGGTGGTTTACTGCCATGCAACTGGCGCCCCGTATGTGTTCCAACAGGTATTTTATTGTACTGTATGGAATTGGGGACCTAGAAACAACAGAGAGGTTTCATCCCTGCTGTAGCCCACAGTGGTACACAACCCCACAACAGCCGACAGCAGTCCACTCACACCACTGCTGCCCCACACCGAACCCACAGGTACTGTGTGGTTTAGTCCCCAGTGCATCCCCCTGGGAACATCTCACACCAGATGAGTGTAATCCCAGTGTCTGCATGATAGAGTAATTATGGTGTATGCGTACATGGAGAAAGTGTTTGTGGAGAAATCGCCGACATAGTGTAACCAGCCTGCAATCGCTGAGGCAGATGGAAAACTTCCTTAAAAACCATCCATAGACTGGCTGGCACACTGGACCTCGACACTAATCCGCTAGGCAGATTCATTCTGGGGACTGGCATGCCTTCCTGCCCAGAAAGCAATGCGTTAGACCACATGGCTAACCAGGTAGGCATTCCAACGGGTACATACCAGGCACTTTTGCTGGCCAAGACATCATAGTTAACTATAATAGACCCCTGTAGCATGATCCTGACCTTGCAACATGGATAATTATTCTGCTGGAAGATGTCATCTTCGTTTGGTGAGACTTCAAGCATGAATTAATGCAGGTGGTGTGCAATAACGTTCACACAGTTCACTGCTGTCATGATGCCTTCGATGACCACTACAGATCCCATGTAAGCCTAACTCAGTGTACCCCATAGCATAATTCTGCCCTCACTGGCCTGTATCTGTGGTGCGATACATGTTTTGTGCAGCCATTCACCTGGATCATGGTGTGTAAGGATCCAACCATCGACCTGGCGTAATAACAAATGCGAGTCTTTCCACAAGTGACACGTTTATGTCGCTACACAGTGACAACTCAGTTATTCTGTGTCTACTGTAATCATAACTGACAACATTGTTTTGTCAACACTGGAACACTTAGAGGTCCTACGATGTCAAGCTCCATGTTCCCCAGTGGCCTTTGAATGGTGTGCTCTGAAACACTTGTGTCTGCACGAGCATGTAATCTGTCATTAGATCTGTCACAGATTGCTCCCCATCGGCGTCTACACAGTGGGGAACCCTCTGGCTCTACCTTTTGTGATTAGATGCATTTTTCAGTACCATATGGCCTCTTCATTATTTGACCATCACTCAACAACTTTTCATACATGGTCATGACAGTAGTACACCAACAGGTGACCAGCTTCACCATTTCAGAGATTCTCGTTTCCAGCAGAAATGATACAACCACATGCCCTTTTTCAAAAACACTTACATCAGTGGATTTCCGCATTTGTGGGTCGCATCTTTGCTATAATGGTGGATGTATATATATATATTTTCCAGAATGAAAAGTGCACATATCACAGTACAAAAAAGGTGTTCATGTCCTGGGCAGAGTTGGGGATATAAAAGAAGGGAACTAGCCTTCTAAATCATCTGTCAGCTTCAAAGACATTTAAATGAAAACATCTTGACACATTTTCTCTTTTTTACATGTTAGCATCAGTACCTTTGTCATGTAATAGAATGCGTCATGTCAAGTAAAGTAACTTGATACATGATATCATGTTGCATAACATGACACATGTCATCATGTCATCCAACATGACATTTGTTATGTTGTGCAATATGACACAGTGTGTCACTGAACTTTAGGATGCCTGCATCCCCATTCTTGGCGATTTCCTGTTATATATGCACCCCCACTCTCAGATACTTCCCATTGTAGATGCATCCCATTTGCTAGATGCACATAAATTTTTCTTTTGTGCTCCCACCCCTCACGATACATGTAATGGGGAAGGGTTTGGGACAGGAATGGTCTCCTGGGTAAAGATCAGTCACCCATATCTAGAAATAAAAAAACTGTTTTAGTGTCCTTCCCCACCTCCCCCAAGACAAATCCATCACTAGAAATTGTATTCTGCAACAAAAACTTCCCATGTAGGGTCTTTTGCCATGTGATATTATATACTGTTTTTAATGGCATGAGAATTTTCTGGATTCTGAGCACATGGTTGGGGACTTTAAACTACAAAGAGAAACATGCAGGTGTACTAACACCTTACAGCTAAGGGAGCCTACTGCACTGGGGAAATGGGGTTAACTCATAATAAAGTGCAAACATGTCAAAATGTTTTGATTTAAATATCTCTGAAGTTGCCAGACAAGTCGAAAAACTAGTTCCCTGCTTTTACATCCCTAACTCTGTGCAGGACATTGAAATCGCTAGGCTAGCAGGATAGAATGGATGTGGTTATACTTGTGGAAAGGGGCCAAAAGAAGTTACTGTCTGTTGCACTCAAATACAAACTTCATTCTTTAAAACACACAATCACACAAGCAAGAATAAAAACTCTCAGGGTTGTAACGAAAGACCTCCTTTGTTTTAAGTGAGATCGGCTGAAGGCCACATCGAAAATCCAAGGCACAAGGCCTAAGCAAGGAACTGAGGTACAGGACCTCTTCTGGTGGTTTCACTTCTTTAGGAAAAATGTTTTACCTTCAATATAAATAGCCTGAAAGCCTTAGCTTAAATTTTTCCCGTAGAACTCTGCTGTAGGCCTCACATTAATCAAGAACAGTGTTATGGCTTAAGGCCGAGACAAAGATTTTCAAAGTTTCATCTAAATAAGCTGAAAACTCGGCTGAAGGTCGCATATCAACAAAACAATTTAACGGCTTAAGGCCTAGGAAGAAGAGCTTTCAATTTGTAAAGGCTGAAGGCCTTATTTTAAAATATTTCGTGTAAAATTCGGCTGAAGGTTTCATACTAAAGAATAACAATATTATGATTTAAAGGCAAGACAAGGATTTCAATTTTTGATTTAAGAGAGATTAAAACTCGGCTGAAGGCCACACACCATGCAGAAAACAATTTTACAGCTTAAGGCCTAAAGGGAAGAGCTTCTAAATTTCAACTAAAATAGGCTAAAGGTTTTATCCTAAAATGCTTCACATAACTCTCAGCTGAAGGCCACATACGAAATCCAATCAATCTCACAGCTTAAAGCCCAGACAAAGAAATTTCCAGTTTTTAATTTAAGCCGGAAAACTCTGCTGAAGGCCACATAAAAAATAGAAAATATTTCTTACAGCTTAATGGGAGCTGGAACGATCCATCTCCTCCATGTTAATTTTAGCAAATAGAAGGAACATTTTTTCTAAAACTGTTAGACATATTGCTCTGAAATTTGGACTACATGTTCAGTGAATATTTCTCTACAAAGTTATAATGCCATGTTAAGAAATATTAATTTGTTTTTGTTTTACAATTTTTTTAAACAGATGCTTACTTTTTCTCTAAAATTTTGCACTTTTTCTTCTATAACTCTTGGATTATACAATATTTTTTTAGAATTTGTTATAGAAGTGAAGGAAAAGAAGTAAACAATATTGTGTATAAATTTCATTGATATACTGTCAGCAGTTTTTGAGAAAATGTTTCTCAAAGATAAAAATTTTAAAGTTACAGGAAATGGCTTCCAAAGCTTTTTAATACATTCCTGCTCCATATGATGGATCATCAGCATCCTCTTCTTTTTCCAGAGTTAGTTTCCTTTTCACTGGTCTTTTCTTCCCTTTTTCTGCATGTTGTAGGCTTTTGTCTCTTCTTCCTGCACTTCTTAGTCTTTCTTCATCAATTAGGCGCATTGTGGAAATGGTCTTGTGTCCTGGTTGGAATCCTAAACGTTTCAGTACATTTGATAATGTTTCCTTCATTTTATGTTGCCACTGTATCATATGCTCCAAAATACAATGTTTTTGTCTGTACAGACACTCTTTTGGCAATCCTAATCCAAATTAAATTATTTACACTTTCATTTGGATTTTGTGTTTTCCCATGTAAACACTTTTCCAATAAACTTGGCTGTGATAAATCTCTGAATATTGGCTTAATTATATCAATTACAGCATTTGGTAAACTGTTTTTATGGACATATTCCTTTCCTGATTGGTACTTACACCATGAGTCATCACCTGTGGGGCACAGTGCATGTTGTTGGTGCTCATTTGGTGATGCAGTATGAAAAAATAATGCCCATACTGCTCTCCTCATATGCTCAATGCTTCTTGTATCTTGCCTAATTGCACACCCATAATACCTCTGCAATCTATCAATTGCTACAGCTGTCAATCTTCCTCTTCCTCAAAGGGTCTTACCATCACTAAGTTTCTGGGATCCTAATATCTGCTTTAGTTTGTGCAAGCAAGCCCCATGTGCTTCTGCAAATGTCCAATGCACTCTTGATTTTTAATGTGAATTCCATTTCCGTAAGGTCTGAGTTTCTCTACAGCTTTATATCCCTTAGAATCACCATCTCCTAGATAGTGTATCGTAAATTATACCTCTCCTGTGATCTGGAAAACATTGCTTTCACTCCCTCTGCTTCCATCGCTCCTGTTGTGCCGTGACAATTTGTTTCACAACTTTCACTATGTTCGTCCTTGGTATTGCCCTTACATTTACAATTTTTTGAGAGAATAGCAACATCAATTACTTTGCAACTGTCTCCACTGGCAGCTGTCACAACTCCATTTAGATATTTATGACCTCTACATTGCCATGATCCATCTAAAGCAACAATTCCCATTATCTGTCACAGCTTCTTCAACTGCTTTCTTCATTGTTGCTTTAGCAATATCTTCAGCAGAAGATCTCACCAATTCATTATAAAATCCAAACTTGGTTGGTGATTTTGGCAAGTTCATAATTCCACATAACATTGTCCCTGCAGCACTGCCCATGCCAATGCAACACAAGCCATACCCTAGCTTAACATTACATCATACACCTTTTTTCCACTATTACCATTACGAGGAATACTGTAAGAATTAGAAAACGAAACTTCTGCAGCACATTTGTTACACTCCAATAAAATTTTATATGCCAAACCAATGTATGAAGTAATTTTTAATTCCAGTCCACTTTCTTTGCAAACTTGGCATAATGCGTTATGTTTCAAAATATTAGAGAGCAAGGAAATGTTAATTATTTCATTCACATCATTACTGTCACTTTCATAGTTTACAAATTTTTTGTTGTATCCACAGGTCCAACTAACCAACCAACTCGCACACGCGCGCCCTGACCGTGGCATCGCTGGCCACAGTTCCTGTCGCGGCCGTCGGCGTCTCAGGGCGTTACCGCCAACGGAAGAGGTCGCGCCATGGCTGAGCTCGGGTACACAGCGCCCTCTGCCTTTTGCATATAAGGAGGAGCGCTGGCCCTGAGACAGACAGTCTATTGTCGATTTCTATTGCTAGCCTTTCGTGGAGTTTATAGTGGAGCCATTGCAGTGTGATATTTGCTATTGTATTCGACTAGGTTCAGTACACGGAATACTCTTGGATATTACTTGGACTTATATTGCTGGTGCATGTTTCGTCAGAAATAAAGATAAGTTATCTCTTCATTCTAGCTGACACAATTCTTGTAATTAATTATTTTTCGGCCAACAGACATAGCTACATCTTGGTCACTACCCATGCTTTATACAATTTGTGGTGGCTCCCTAACCTTGGGTTAGGGAGCCGTCACAAAATTTTTCTTTGCTGTCACAAAGTTTTGTTGCTGGAAGAAGTTCTATCACATTCATTTGGAGTAGTCGGTGAAGCAGTCTGAGCAGCATCTCCCTTCGAAACAACAAAAGATTTCTTCTTCCATTCATTGCACCTTTTCTTAAACACTTGATTGCTGAAATGGGGCATATTAATATCCAAAAAACCAAATACATAAAACAGGTACGAGCAAAATTCGTGAAATATGCAAAATTAAACAGCAAAACTACACAAGGCAAACTCCACAAGTCAACACACACGGTATAGCGTTTATGTTTACCGATATGAACAGTCACTTGTCACAGAGATAAAGCCATACAATGTTCGAAAACAAAACACTCTATCATTCCGCAAACATACCCTGCTTGCAGCCAGTGAGCAGCACCGTCAGAGGTGACACACCAAGTTGTTACAACCGTTTATGCAGTGCGTCAACTTTTCAGCGATAAAAAACACACTTAGAATTCATTTAGAAGGGTGAAACTTGATTTGTTTTATTCAGAAAACTCCAAATAATTTTATAATGAAAAAACCAAAATATGTTAATTTTATTATTTTCATCATTCTGGCCCCCCCTAAGGCCTAGACAAAATTTTTCAAAGGCTGAAACCTCGGCTGAAGGCCACATACCAACTTCAAACCAATTTATGGCTTAAGGCCTAGGCACAAGGAATTTTCAGTTTTAATTTTGAAAAGCTGAAGCTCGGCTGAAAGCCACATACCAAACAAGAAACAATTTTTTTTACAGCTTAAGGCCTAAGAAGAAAATCCTTGCAATTTTAATAAGCTAAAACTTGGCTCAAGGCCACACAGAGTACTTAAGACTAAAAAGGAAATCACTATGTAAAACACAAGAAGCGGCGCTCAGAAAGTTCCAAGGATCGACCTGGGAAGGTAACACTAACGCACCTTTAGGTGAGATAGGCAGTCAGACCGACAACCTCTTAATCGGAAGGCAACCCAACCGAAAGCCAGCTGACAAACCAACCAACAAGATCAGTTCTGCTCCACCTGACCAGCAAAACGACAACAAGATGTCAATAGCACAACGTTCTGGATACTGGTGCCTAATCCAGCCTAGTCAGAATAAACGCCCAAAACTACGAACAACACCTGAGCTGTGGAACTACACACCGTGATGGACAGCATCAACAAATGAGGAAAATACACTGCCAAAAACTCCGTCAATGACCAGGGCAGGTAACCAGAATGTCAAAGGCCACAAGACAGAAGATAGCGCTGGTAGGCTTCATTAATGAAGGAAAGAATTAAATTAAGTTAAACACCACACAGGAAGACGTCTGCAATTCTAACCGATTTCAATGCACACACATTGTTGCTCATGGGAATCTCCCAGAAAGCAACAACCAGGATCAAACAAAGAGATGTGATAGCAGTTGAGGCTTGATAGTAGGTTAAGTGAACACTCAGCTTTAGTGTCCAGAATCAGTGGGTGATGAACTTTGTATCCCTTGCAAGAAGCGCCTCATAACCCCAACTGCGTGGGCATGCCGCCAGTGGCTCCAGCCTGACTACGCGCCACGGAGACTTCCTCGCTGCTCTGCCCAAACTCACCGACTGCCCAACAGCTGGAAACGGTCAAAAGATCAAATACACGTTGGCCGATGAGATGACCGACCGAACAAACAACCAATGGTCATTCCCACTCCAATTTCCTTCTGTCGGACAGTCCATATGTCTCCAGGGGTCTGTCCGCGCCTCACCAGTGCTCTGTCAACGACGTCACTGCTTCTGCGTCTCGACTGAGCTCCCCTCTCCACTCCAGACACACGACGACCTTGAAATACTATCGTGGACTCCAGAGATGGTACGACAGTGCACTTATCGATAAGCGCTGCTGCAGGAAGTTAGTGATGCCAGTAAAAGGAATAAGGAAACGAGGCGGCAGTACCGTAACAGAAGATGACAAACAATAAATGGCATGAACAAGAGCTGTGCACGTCCCAGACATGATAGGTACGATAGGAGAAGTTTCATTCTGGCTCCCTTCTTTTACTCTACCACTATTTTGACAGTAGACGACCATAGATCAGCAACCGATGTAGATTTTTGTTGACTTGGGTGACAGCTGATCCAGTATAGGTTTTTTATTGCCTTTCGAACCAAATTGCTTGAGTTGGGTACCATTAGTCTGGCTCCCCTACAGTTATGTGCCTAGTATGGTTGCACATGTCCAGTGTAGCCTAATGTGTCCTCGGAGCACACTAGCCTCACCACCGCTTCAAGGTCAGATACCTACGGGAAGTTTTTTGTTTTTTTTTCTTTTCATTCTTTCCTATGTTTTGTTACATGTATTTTAATTTCTAAAAAATGGTTTAATTTTTTATTGTTTTTAATTATTTTGTTTTATAGTTAAATGCATTTTATTCATATAAGCATATGAAAAATAACCATAAATGCTTAAGACATTGCACAAAACAACAGCAAACATAAGTAAATTACTGAATGAGATATTAAACACTGTGCAAATTTTATGACAATAATGTATATTAATATTTAATGTTATATAGATAGACTTGGGATATGATCACATCACATCAATAAACTTACTTAAAAGGTTACTATATGGCAAGCTGAACGATTTATGCAACAAATAATAAACTATTGAAAAGCATAAATCTTGTTAGTATCTCTTACATTAAAATTCTTCATCTTGTTTATTTAAAGTAAAAATTGAAAATTAAAAATTGAAAATTAAGAAACTGCCACTAGAAAAACTCGTCCGAATAATTTTTGGTATGAAATGTTGCGACAACAAATCCAAATTAGCTATGAGTATGATTGGCTGAAAGAAACAAAAGAGCTGTGAAACAATGTATGCACGACAAAATACTATCAACTTTCCAGTCCAGTTAGAAAACTGACGAACTTAAGCTTGTCTTGCCTGAAAATATAGTTTCTAAATGAGAGCATAGTAGTTTTTGAAGGAAAAAGCAGTAAAACATTTTTTACTTGTTATACATAAGACGATATTTTTTCTGACATATCTTTATAGCAATTTTCGGCTTAATTTAATTTCTGCATGCTCATCATTGAAGTCTTATATGCTCGTTCAAACAGTATATCATTTCTTACATCGCTGGTCTTAATTCTTGTTTAGTAGATGCATTATTTTACACGTACAAAGATTTTTCGATGATTTTAAGCCACTGGCTAAGAAAATTTTTAACGTATATAGGCTCATAGGGAGACATATAGCTAGTCATTTTCCTCTCGTCATCTCTGCGAGTGGAACAGGAAAGGAGAACATGTTTTTTTTTTTTTTTTTTTTTTTTGCACGAAAATCCAAAAACAGCAAAATTTTTTCAACCATTTAAAACTCATAATTGATCAAGGTCTGATACGTCCGCCCTGATAGCTGAATGGTCAGTCCGCTGTTAGCAGCGGTGAGGCAAGGTCGTCGTGCCTGTGTCCCCCTGTTAGCGCACCGCGCGCGCGAGTGTTTACCTTTCACTGTGGCGAGTGTCACGCGTCCGTGTCTCGGTAGTGCCATGGTGCACTCGTACCACAAGTCCTCAATTAAGATCACATTTCAAACGGACTACGCAAGACCTCGAGCACTTGACATTGAACACTTCATCCGGGAAGAACTTCATATTGCACCTCAAGACATGATTGGGATCCACTTTTCTATAACACAAAGTGTCGTTTACATAAAACTGATCAATGAAAAGGCGTGCACTGATGTTGTGTGCCGAAACACTCATGGACTTAAATTTGAGCACCCTGATGGCCACATAGAAACTGTCACAATCGACCACACTGGATTAGGCCTTCGCACTCTGAGGGTCTTCGAGCTGCCATTCGAAGCCCCGCCAGATGTTGTGATGACAGCTTTCAAATCGTACGGCAACGTGCTAAGTCACCTGGCTGAAAAATGGCAAACGTTTGAGACATACTCCGTCTTAAATGGAGTGCGACAAATTAAGATTGAACTGACGAAGCAAGTGCCATCCTATTTAGTAATTGGTGGCTGCAGAGCCATTGTCATGTACGACGGACAACCGCGTACTTGGGCCGGCTGTGGCCAGGAAGGACATGTCCGATCGGCTGCATTCAACGCCGACTGACTCAGACACCGGTTGTTGAAGTTCCATCCCCGGCGACGCCTACTTCACTGCCCATGACGTATGCAGTGGCTGCAAACGCAACAGCTGTTCCTGCCCAGGATCGTAACACCATATTGCAGTCAGTGGTCGATGACAGTGTGGCGGACGTCATATCCCCCTCTACGACGTCATCAATTGTGCCACCGAGACGAGCCTAAAGAGAAGATGGAAGTAGAAACGGAAATTTTCCCGACTTCTGCCTTCCTACTGAAACGTCCCCTTTGAAAAATTATTGAATTACTGTGCTGATAAATCTCTTACATTATTTAATTTTCAAACGGCTGAGCAAAACTGAACATACTCAGACATTGCGCTCTTTACTATTCTGATAAACACTAAACTGATACACAATATTTTTTAGCGCAACGCAATCTGACTTTCAATAATCCCTACAAAAGAATGGCCCTGACTAACATTAACCTATACCTTTCACAAATCACTTACCTCAAAAAAATCTTCGTTACTCGAACTACTGCAATACAGTGAGCGCCACTACTGCCAGCTAAATAAAAGATTCAAACTACTGAAGGCACTAACTACTGATAGGCATAGTTAGCAAATGAAAGAGTTTGATAGAGAAATAACAATGTATTTACCTTAATATTGTTCAAAAGTCATATAATATATATCAGTT
This sequence comes from Schistocerca cancellata, assembly GCF_023864275.1. Classification (NCBI taxonomy): domain Eukaryota; kingdom Metazoa; phylum Arthropoda; class Insecta; order Orthoptera; family Acrididae; genus Schistocerca; species Schistocerca cancellata. The sequence goes on along the minus strand of NC_064628.1, from coordinate 493,230,966 downwards.
CATGACATCCAGTCTTACAAATTTACTGTCTCTCTCCAGATCATCCGCTCTCACAACTCCGCCGTCTCACTCCCCACATCCACCACTGCTGGCGGCTCACCTTCAACTGCGCAACGCTACGCACTGTTAACAGCCAACAGCCCAACACTACAATAGCCAATAACAATGCAAACCAGCTACAGACTGCACACAGCACAGCCAGTGATTTTCATAAAGAGCGCTACGTGGCGTTACCAATATAAAAACCTAAACAGCCTACTTACACTACCAATGGAGACCGCATCAGACGATTGCCGCCCGCACTCTGACACAAAACAACATGTCCGAAAACAACGGTCCCCTCGAAAACGCAAGAAACGGCGCCATACGCCATCCGATGATTGCCTGCTTCGGATGTGTGACACGGACGAACATCCGGCGTCAGACAACACTCAGGACTCTACCACCACAACTCACCCTTCCCGTCACGATGCTACGGCGAATACAATTTCTGAGCCTCAATCTGACACTTCTGCTACTGAACATGCGCGCGAGCGCTCTACTGACAGCACTAATCAACAGTTACCAATTGCTGCATCTGATTCTTGGGCGGATGATTTCGAGGATGAGCCACAGCACCAGGAGGATGCCGAGGGCAGAGATGCTCCCTTGGCTGTACCCAGCGCCGACCAACCACAGTGACTACGGCTGTATCGTCAGCCTCTGTGGGGCCGCCCCTGCCACCCACACCTGCCCTCCTAAACAACCCTGCCGACCTGGCTGACCAAACATACCCTCTAGCGACGATTAACATCAACAACATACGTGCCCGACATAAACTAGCGATGCTACAGGATCTGCTCAACGCAGCAGACATCGACATTGCGCTTCTTCAAGAGGTGTATGTCGCAGACTTCAAGGAACACTATGGCTACATGACCTAGGTCTCACATGCGTCGGCCAATGGCAGTGGTGTGGCGATCCTCCTCCGCGAAGGTATATCTGCAGAAGACGTCGAGTATCTCCCTGACGCCAGAGGCATGGCTCTTACTATCCAAGGATTCAAACTTATTAACATCTATGCACCGTCAGGATCTGATCGGCGTCGCGAACGATCCACCTTTTTCGCTCATACAATCACGCCCCTCTTATGGGCCGTCAGGACACCTTGATATTCGAAGGGGACTTCAACTGTAGCCAAGCACCTGAGGATCAGTTACTACATCATTATCCCTGCACAGAACTTGCGACAATTATAAATAATCATCAATTGGTGGACTCATGGGAACATGTTTGTGGCGATCGGTCCGGATTTACTCACTACACCAGCCATTCCTCCAGCCGCATCGACCGTATTTACATCTCGCGCTTCAAAGCAGTGGGGACGAGAGCTGTCGAAGTTTGGCCCACAGCGTTTTCTGACCACGAGGCCTACATCTGAGCCATTACCCTCGCCAGAAGGTATGGCACAGCCGTGGTCCTTGGAAGTTGAACGTCACTCACCTAGCCTCTCAGGAATGCCGACGCCTTATAGAGAACACGTGGGATTCTTGTAGCCGCCGGCGTGGCGCCTACTGGTCTACACTGTCGTGGTGGTTACTCTGCGCCAAACCAGCCCTCTGGCAGACCTTGATGGCTACGGCCTAGATGTTGCAGCATGTGAAACATCCCCTTAGAACAATTATACATGACTGTCCTTAAACTGACACACAATATTTTTAGCGCAACGCAATCTGACTTTCAATAATCGCTACAAAAGAATGGCCCTGACTAACATTAACCTATACCTTTCACAACTCACTTACCTCACAAAAATCTTCGTTACTCGAACTACTGCAATACAGCGAGCGCCACTACTGCCAGCTAAATAAAAGATTCAAACTACGGAAGGCACTAACTACTGATAGGCATAGTTAGCAAAAGAAAGATTTTGATAGAGAACAAACAATGTATTTACCTTATTAGTGTTGAAAAATCATAATATACATAGCAGTTCATGACATCCAGTCTTACAAATTTCAAAACTCCGCCATTTCTCTCCCCACATCCACCACTGCTGGTGGCTCACCTTCAACTGTGCAACGCTACGCGCTGTTCACATCCAGCTGCCCAACACTACAATGGCAGACAACAATGCAAACTAGCCACAGACTGCACACAGCACAGCCAGTGATTTTTCATACAGAGCGCTATGTGGCGTTACCAATAAGAAAACCTAAACAGCCTACTTACATAGCCCCCATGCTCCCCACAAAAAATTTTACAGAATCGTAACTGCGTGGTGGACCATTGCGGCTGAAGTTATTCTGTCTCCCTTGATAATAATTACTTTCGTTCCCATATTGTCTGTGTCAATGGTTATCTCTGTCATATTCATTACTACGGAAATGCGATCTTTCTTTGTAACTGTTACTCTGCCAGTGGTTGTCATATGGGTGGTGTCTGTTTTGGTCACGATTTGTGTTCCGGGAATAGCCTTGTCATGTCCATTTATTATTTCTGTTATCGCGGAATTGTGATGGATGTGACCTGTAATTGTTGTGTTCCTGTTTTCGCGTTCTGCGATTGTCAGTGTCAATTTCTAATTCTTGTAAGAGTCCCTGAAAAGCTTCAGTGTCATCTTTGCAACGTCCTGCCAAAATAATATGTCGTAAATGTTCAGGTAGTTTGATTAAGCAAATGCGGATGAGTTCTGAGGGGCTGTATGGGTTTGACAGGTACTGATTCTTGTGCAACATGTCTTCAAAATATTTCACAAGACTGGAAAATTCAGATTGTTAAAAATGTTTCATCATTATGATGCTATGTTTTACTCGGTCTTGTGTAGCTTGAGACCAATATGCTGAGAGGAAGGCATGGTAAAATTCTCCTTCACTGTGACAATCGTGAATGACCGATCGCATTCTTACAGCTGGTTCATTCTCTAAATAGCCACACATAAATCCTAATCTGTGCTGCAATGACCAGTTGGGAGGAAAACAACGAGAGAACTGATGAAGCCATGCTCGTGGATGAATGTCGTTGCCAGAATTCTTAAATGTTTTGAATTTACGTGTAGTAATGAACAGCTTGTAGTCAAAATCATCATGTCGGCGAGTCGCATATCGGTCATTGTTACGTCGTTTCGGCGGTTCCATTTCAAAATTCGGTGCACCTTGCCAATTTCTTTCATAATTTCCGAAATGCATTGTGTTATTATTTTGTGGCTGTTCCGTATTTCTATGTCCCTCTTCCCGTATTGAGGGGCGAGTGTCCTCTGAAATACGTAATTCTTGTATTACCTGTGTCAGCTGATCTTGTACTTCCCGGATTTCTCTTTGGTGTTGCGTATTAATTTGATTCTGATTTTGTTTGAATTTCCTAATTTGTTCGCACTCTTCTGTGTCATTAAAGACTACCGGTTTTGTGTCATTCAGATTATCATAAACCTTCGTAGATAAATTATTTAGCTGATTCGAAAGTTCAACTACTTTATCTGATAATGAACTAATTTCCTTCATGTGTCTTTCTGAACCAATTTTCAGAGTATCTACTGTGTCCTTTAAGTTTTCCTGAGTTTCTGCAAGTTGCGTAACCGAATTGGTAGATGCAACTGAGTCAATTTTAGCTTGCAAGGTCTCATGATTTTCAAGAACAATAGTTTGCAGTTCTTTTATGGCTGCTTCGTGATTCTGTAATGCATTTTCATGGCGCGAAAAAATAGGTTGGAAATGCTCACAAATCTGTGTTTTTACGTCATTACAGACTTTTTGACATTTCGCTTCGATTTTATGTAACTCAGTAGTTAAATCTTCATGTGTTTGTTCAAGTGTGGGGTCTAACTTCCGAAGATTTTGTTCCATTGTGTCTAACTTCTGAAGCTTTTGCTGTGTTTGTCTCTGATTTTGTTCCATTGTGTCTAACTTTTGAAGATTTTGTCCCATTTGTTTCTGATTTTGTTCAAGCGTTGTGTCTAACTTTTATAGCCTTTGTCCCATTTGTTGCATTAACTGTAATAACAGTGCACTGGTGTCTGAAACATATTCCTCAGTGCTTTTTGGCAGTGAATTTGCACCGGCAACATTCCCATTTTGACAAGCAGAAAATGTGTCTTGACTTATTTGAGAAAACGGTGAGGACCCAAAACCTGAATCTACAGTATTTGCGAGATTGTTTCCTGTCATTTCTGATTCCTGAGGCGAGGTATTGCCGACCGATCGATCGATAATGCTTCCCTGTTCACTAATTGTTTCACTGTCTACGCCATTATTTGCCGCCCGCTCCATTTCCCTATGCACAATTACCAAATTACTAGTTTGAACATTAGTTAATTCATTACACGGTGGCGCTAACACACTGCTTTCGTCTTCACTGTCATTTCTCAGTTTACTTTGGAGCCTAGTATTACGTTTTTCACACGCCATTATTGTCACAATATTTCACACGACAACAAAGAAAAACACAATTTGAAGAGCAAAAATAAGAGAACACATTAACATAGCATTGAAAATAATATCTAGTTAATTACAAGCACAGCTGCGAACTACTTGGTGCAAATCTACATGCATGCCACAACTGTTTTACTGTACAACAATGAAAGACTGCAACTACAAAGGAGATTCTCTCTACAATTACATGCTAGCAATAAACAATAGCTACACTAATTACACACACTACAAGAAAAAAATCAGAAGATTCCAGTGAGGTATCCTGGCCGGGTCGCCATATGAAATATCCCCTTAGAACAATTATACATGACTCTCCTTAAACTGACACACAATATTTTTAGCGCAACGCAATCTGACTTTCAATAATCCCTACAAAAGAATGGTCCTGACTAACATTAACCTATACCTTTCACAAATCACTTACCTCACAAAAATCTTCGTTACTTGAACTACTGCAATACAGCGAGCGCCACTACTGCCAGCTAAATAAAAGATTCAAACTACGGAAGGCACTAACTACTGATAGGCATAGCTAGCAAAAGAAAGATTTTGATAGAGAACAAACAATGTATTTACCTTAATAGTGTTGAAAAATCATAATATACATAGCAGTTCATGACATCCAGTCTTACAAATTTCAAAACTCCGCCATTTCTCTCCCCACATCCACCACTGCTGGCGGCTCACCTCCAACTGCGCAACGCTACGTGCTGTTCACATCCAGCTGCCCAACACTACAATGGCAGACAACAATGCAAACTAGCCACAGACTGCACACAGCACAGCCAGTGATTTTTCATACAGAGCGTTACGTGGCGTTACCAATAAGAAAACCTAAACAGCCTACTTACACATGGAATAGACATACCATGCACTTTTACTAAAGCATCTTAAGGGAATGTACAACATTGCCGTACTCACCTGCATGGCAGGTGACGGTGAACCGTTCCAAGGCGCAGATCATCAGATTAACACTTTGCCACCTTGAGGGTGCGATCGTCAAATCGCGCACTCAAGACAGAGTGGCCCAGGAGGAACCCTCCATGTACCACGTCATTGCAGAACGACGGCGCCGACGCAGGACACTGATCCAAGCTATCACGACGAAAGACGGACGACGCCTTGATACCCAGTGCGATATAGGAAACGACCCTCATGCTCAATACACTAGGCTGTACTCGGAACATCGACATCTTCCAGAGGTGATCGCTGAAGTCTCTCAACTCACTTATGGCACGACCTCTCCGATAGCGGCAGCGGATTTGACTGCAGATGTAACGGAAGAGGAAATCATTGAAGCAATACAGGCGGGGGCTGCTCATAAGTCTCCGGGATCTGATGGCCTTCCTCTGGAATTTTACCGGACATATCAACAATTGCTGGCACCAGCATGGACCGATATTTGCCGCGATCGTATGTCTCCCACGACGCAGATCCCTGGGGCTTTCCTAGAAGGACTGATTGTGCCCATACACAAACCACGAGGCGGATCCAGGATCAGTGATTATCGCCCCTTGATATTACTCAACAGTGACTTGAAGACTTTCACCCGGCTTCTGGCGACACGCCTAAAGCGATCGGTACAATGTGTTGTGCCGCAGGACCAGGCATCGTTAGGTGGTGGCCATAATATTCGCACTGCATTGTGCCGATATCGAGATATGATTGCGCTAGCCAAAGCTCGCCAACTGCCAGGAGTTTTGGCCTCACTCGACTTTAGCCAGACCTTTGACAGAGTCGACCACACAATTTTGATGGAGGTACTGCGACACATGGGGTATCCGGACATCATAGTTAAGGTACTGATGCTTCTCCTACGCGGTGCGACGTCCAAGGTGTTGTATAATGGCTGTCTCACGCTGCCGATGCAGATACAGCGATCGGTGCGACAAGGCTGTCCTCTTTCGGCGATATTGTACGCCCTCGTCTTGGAACCACTCCTCTGCGGCCTCCGACAACGCCTGACTGGGATGCCCTTGTTGGACACACTTTTTACTGCACTGTCTATGCGGATGATCTGGTATTCCTTCTTCGCATAATGACGATGTTCGTGCAGCACTAGCGTGGGTGGCGACCTACGGCGCGGCGTCGGGGTGCCATCTCAATCTCCACAAATCGTACGCCCTGTCTATAGGCAGAGGTCTACCCGACGAGAGCGTCGCACCGCTACGAATCAGTGACACAATCCGCTGTCTTGGCATTGAGTTTACATCTGACATGAAGCGTTCAACAGCCCTTAACTATAGGCGTTTACTGAACCAGATGAGAGCAGGAATAAGTGACCACCGTCTTAGACATCTAGACCTCCTGCAAAGGACACGATATGCTAACGTCTATTTTGCGTCACGTATCCCCCAGTTTGCACAGATACTCCCGATACCATCTACCCTGGCTCACCGCATGTTGGGGGTTTTGGGATCTTTTGCTAATACGGGTATGTTATTTAAGATTCGTTACGAGTCCCTAACCATCCCGCGGAGCAGAGGGGGTTTAGGCCTTTGTCGTGTTCAGAACAGAGCGAAGGCCCTATTCGTTAGCTGTCACCTGCAACTGTGGCGACGAAGTCCGACGTGCCTCACAAGTCTCTTATTGGAGGCCTTACGACCAATCTCACTCGCACCCCCTGTGATGATATCGGACATCCCAGTACCGTTCTTCTACATTAGCCAATTCATCCTTGAATTAAGCTACATCCGCAACCGCACTACTACCCACACGCTTGATGATGACGGGGGCGATATATGCTGCCATGCAAATGAACAGGACGCCGAATGTGATTGAAAGCAAACATCACACTACGAAGTGGCGTGCTGTGTGGCAGGCAGTGAATGCCACCACCCTTGATACTGACGTGCAATCAGCATGGTACGTAACTGTTAGTGAGAAACAATTGTACCAGTCCCGCCTACATCACATCCACCTCGCTGATTCACACTTGTGTGCCACATGCTAAGTGATTGACACGGATGAACATCGTTTCGAATGCGGGTCGGCAAAGGACGTTTGGTATTTGGTGCGTCAGATATTGGCTTTTCACACACGCACGACTCCCGACAGGATAACTACCCGATCACTTCTTTTCCCCGATGAGATGTATTTCCCAAGAGCAAAAACGAACTCTGTGACGCGGATTAGCGGCCACGCTGTTCACTACCTATTCGGTAATGGCGAAAAGACAGTACACGATTTTTGGTATTACCTCAACGAACGACATTGTGCGATCGGCGAGAACCCTAAATATAGGCAATATTTTTCTAATTTTCTTTGGAGCGCATTCCATAATCCGCCTCGCATCTGGATTATCGATGACATGAGAAGATAACCATAGCACCTCTTTCCAGTTCCTTTTTTTTATGAGATTGAACAAATAACGGAAACAACACAGCAACGAGATGACAGTCATCGATAAATTCGCAGCGGGCTATAGTATGGAGCATCCTTTGTCGTAACGGGACGACTTCCTATTATTCTGTTTATATAGCCGAAGAGGAACGGCTTTCCTTTTATCCATTTGTATAAAAATAAAATAAAAAAAAAGGTCAGCGTGACGGACTGCCGCCCTAAGGGGCCCGGGTTCGATTCCCGGCTGTGTCGGAGATTTTCTCCGCTCAGGGTCTGGGTGTTGTGTTGTCGTCATCACCATTTCATCCCCATCCGGCGCGCAGGTCGCCCAATGTGGCGTCGAATGCAATAACACCTACACCAAGGCGACCTGACCTGCCCCGTACGGGGCCTCCCGGCCAATGACGCCAAACGCTCATTTCCATTTCAAGGTCTGATGCGCCTGTGAACCAAATATGAAGCATCAGCCTCACTCCAGTCCGGAGTTACGTAAAGGTAACTGTTTTTACACGTAAAATCAGATGAGGACGATTGTTTTTTCATGTAAAATCTGAACGATGCACATACATATGGTGCCACTAGCTGAGCATTAATGTCAGTCAAATTAAAATCTTTTGCAAAAGAAGTAATCCGTTCGCAAAAACTTCCTGGGCACCAGCTCCAGCTTGTCTTTCAAACCTTGCTTAATGCATTGTAACAAAGCCACAGTATGACAGACTTTCGGATGGCTTTACAAATGATCACTGGTCCCAGCTAAACCAATAACTTTTTATCCTGTATTCCTAGCTCAAATAGCAACTGGGCAGGCCTTCCACACTGTAACACCTGAGATGCACATTTCCAGCACATCATAAACTTGATAGCACTATTTGTGCCTGTCATCCACCCCCAATTCCCTAAAAGGTGCTTTCTTTCCCTGCTGCACAATGGGATCACAACAACAGTTTACAGTTTGACTGTGAATAAAACAGATCTGTGATGGCCGGCCAATGCTATATTCATAGCTTGGGGACATCCCCGTCAATAGTGAGATAATAAGACTCTTTGGTCGACAGCTGAGCTCCGACAAGGAGATTGTCTTTGGTACTTAGAGTTCACATGTATTCTAGTAGTATCTTTGTGTTGTAATGAATTGTGTAATAACAGCCTGAATCTGCATTTTGTGTTTCACTGAAAGCATTTACCCCATGAAATTCCACAGTTGTTGCCTGGCAATGAACAATAACAATTGCTACAATTTAATCGGTAAAACTATTTTCTCTGATTGTCTTCGTATGACAATAGAGCCATCACACGATTTCTGTGGGTGCGAAAGTCCGCCCCGATAGCTGAGTGGTCAGCGTGACGGATTGCCGTCCTACGGGCCTGGGTTCGATTCCCGGCTGGGTCGGGGATTTTCTCCGCTCAGGGTCTGGGTGTTTTGCCGAATTCATCATCATTTCATCACCATCCGCCCAATGTGGCGTCGAATATAATAAGACCTGCACCAAGACGGCCGGACCTGCCCCACAAGGGGCCTCCTGGCCAATGACGTCAAACGCTTCTCGTAACCAATGCAGAGTCGAGTCTTTCCGACTGGAACAGCCAGCAACATTGTTTAAGATAATCGTTTACAGCAATGGCATCTACGACGACATTTCCAAGATCGTCGCTCTGTTATGTGATACTGGAGAGCACGCCTACACGATCAGAGGTGTTGATCCAGAAACCTCTAACCGACTGCAAATCCCCCACTGCCAAAACAGTGTTGCTTCACTGGCCCACCAAGACACCGAAACAACAGCTATGGCAGATAATTTGCAAGTGTTAGACAAAAGGACCCATACCATCTCTGGGGGTGCCTCCGTACATTAATCAATTCGACCCATCGCAACGTGTAAATGCGGTCTGAGTTACTTTTATCAATGTCAACAAGTTTATGTTGATAAGGTGGTGTCACAGATGGCGTTGCATGTTGTGCATCCTGTATCGACGATGCAGAGTACCTTTTAGATCTGTCGCAATCATTCGAGAAAATACCAGGCTTTTCCAGTACTACGGAGCTGGAACTATTTAAGCAGAGCTTAGTAGAAAAAATGGTTCAAATGGCTCTGAGTACTATGGGACTTAACATCTGTGGTCATCAGTCCCCTAGAACTTAGAACTACTTAAACCTAACTAACCTAAGGACATCACAAACATCCATGCTCGAGGCAGAGCTAAGCAGAAGAACCAGGCAGTTGGCATTTGAATAGCAATCTGATAAGACGATTCTTTCTAAACGTAATTCGAACAACGAGTGCAAGTTAGTAATATTTGAAGTGTTTACTGCGGGTATATAGGGCGTGAAGTGCATAATGACGTGTACTTCGATAACTGATGTGTTGTTGTCAACTGTTTACCGTCTAATAAACTTACCATAGCTTGCGAAAATATCTAAGGATGGAACGAGAAAGTGTCACTTTTCGAATGATTACACGAAAGAACGGTCTTTTGTCAAGAAACAAAGTACGGATCAGCGAGCTTTGTGTGACATTTGTAGTTGTTTCATCTTAGTAACTTTCTGAGGTAAGGCAGATGTAAGGCATCACATTTCTACTAAGAATCATATAAACAGATTCGCGGTAGCATCGACATCAAGGCCTATTTCTACATTCATGATTAAAGAAGATACCCAGGAGGAATTGCTCATTGCTGCATCAGAACTAACAACAGCTTATAAAGATGTCAAGCATCGTCAATTCTTCAGTTCTCTTGACTGTACCGTAAAACTGAATGTCGCAATGCATTCTGGCTCCAAAGTCACAGAAAGCAGTTAACCAGCCAGGACGGAAGCTATAGCGATTGTTAAAAATATTCTCACACCACACTTCGTGTCCGAATGCATTAAAAAATTACAAGAAGTTTCATTTTACGGCATAGGCACCGAACGCAATGAACTACAGGCTGAAAAAATGTTTCCTTTAGTTGGTCAATACTTTATTAAAAGTGACGGATTCCAACAGAAGATGCTGAAGTTTGATTCGTTGAATAACGAAATATCGGAGTCAGTTGCAAAATTTTGTCCAGACACTTAAAGACAACTGCAAATTCCATTAGATAAATTAATCGCTTTTTGTGAAGACGATATCAATATCAACTTCGGAGGGCTTTATCGACGCGGCCGCGGAATGTGTTTCACCGAATTAAAGAACTAGGAAAACATGTAGAAGGAATTGGATGCATCGCCCATATTCTCCACAATACAGTATCAAGCACTGCTGGAGTCTTAGCTGTCACATTGAAATAATTGTCAAGAAAGTATTTAATTATTTGTCAATCTACACGGTAAGGACACAGAAGCTGAAAGAGTTCTGCTTATACGTTGATGTGAATCGTCAGACTCTTCTATCTCACTCAAACACAGGATGGCTGTCGTAATGCCCGCAACTGAGAGAATTATTACGCTTTGCATTCCATTAAAACATTTATTGACGCCAAAGTCAGGCCTCCTAAAATAATGAGTGAAATTTACTTCATGTTTCTGCAGTCAAACTTGGCTCTGAAAAAAATATAAAAAGCGTGGGAAAGAATAAAGTCTCGATAGCTGAAATGAGAAATACAGGGTGGAGAAAAACAGTGTCACGAAATTTTAACCCTGGATAGCCGATGCCAGTAGGAACCAAAATTACTGATGTTGTGTAGGTCGTCAACGCACAATTTTTAAACTACGGAAACTTGGCGCCACGCGCTCCGAATGGCCGGGGGATTGCCTTGTTGACGGATGCTCTGGACAACGCATGACCGCGAATGCTTTGCCTGCCGGAAATCGCGATGTATCCAAGGTGGCCCGCACGCTCGGTGGTAGCGCGTCAGCCTTCTACTCTGTGGGCCTGGGGGCGAATCCGCCGGGGTCCCGACACATCCATTGTAGTTTCACGATAAGACGTACTGGGAACAAGCCCATCAGCAGCTGTTAGTTTGCGTACAGAAAATCTTTTACAAATTTTTGTAGCTAGGACATTGTTTATTTAAAGCAGTTGCTCGAACTGGCGACCCTCTGACGCGACACAAGCTTGATAACGTCGAACGGTGTTTTGCCAAACTCTTTCAAAGATTCCTGGCGTTGCCCTGATGTGATTGGCGGCATGTTGAATGCGATCCATTAATTCCTCTTCATTTCTAGGTGGTTCGCATTTGGGAGGGTGAACCAGAATCTTGAAGAATCACCACAGGAAAAATTCCAGTGCGTGAGGTCTGGTGACGATGGAGGGCATGTCCTACAAACACCTCTGCCAATTACCTGGCCGTCGAAGAGTTCATTTAAATATCTGCACACAGCATGACTCTTATGTGAGGGCGCCCATTCATGCTGCAACCATATGCATAGCCATATGTCCAGGCCAGGTAGAGTTTCTTGCACGAAGTAAAGGTAAATTGCCCCAGCAAGTTGAGGAGGTAGGCGGACCAGCCCAATCAGATGGTCACCCACAATGCCTGCCCAGACGTTGAGCGAAAATCGTTCCTGGTGTCAATGGACGCACATGACGTGAGGACTTCCCATTGCCCAGTAATGAACATTTCGACTATTGTAAAGGCCATCCCAATGGAAGGTGCACTCGTCGGTGCACAGCAAAATGGTACGGAAGTCGGGATCTCGTGCAACATATCACAGAAACCACTGGCAAAATCCTAGTCTGTGTTCATAATCCGTCACAGGATTTAGGTCTTGGACAGGGTGAAAACTAAATGGATACTGGCCATCATCCCTGAAAACCAAGACTAATTGCTGTTCGAGTACTTGTCATAGGTGCTTACCTCGAAGCGCTCGAGAACAGTCTCTTCACATGCAGCATCCCGTCATGTTCGAAGTCTTCCAGCATCACCATGAATCCCGGTAACGAACCGGTTTCGCCAAGTCGCTGGTGAATTGCTGTAAATGTTTGCAGGTGTGGGTAGCGTCTTGCTGGGTACCGATCCTCATACAACTGTCGAGCTTCATGTGCATTACCGTCGGCTAGTCCATAAGCAAAAACTATATCTCGTTGTTCTTCAAACGAATACTGTGCCGCTATGCTTACTGTACAACTAAATGGCAGATGATGTGTGTCTGCTCCAAACCGAAGCTTACGTGTGAATGCGTCTGACGTGAGTTGGAGACAAATAGCAGGACCTATTCGACACGCGTGCGTATCGCATTGTGGCAGTGACGGGACGAAGGACGTTTGTATGTGTGAACTGACAACCATGGCGCTGCCCGTCAACTGACGAACGGCAACAGGGCAATTCCACGGCCAATCGGAGCGCGTGGCGCCAAGTTTCCGTAGTTTAAAAAGGATGCGTTTTCGACCAACACAACATTAGTAACTTTGGTTCCTACTGGCATCAACTATCCATGGTTAAAATTTCGTAACAAAATTATTCTTCGCTTTATATATTAATCGACACTCAAAGATGTCTGAATGAAAGGAAGACTGCCAGTTTTATTAGCATACAAACCAAGATGAATTTGAACAAATTAAAGAATGGTAACCCTAACTAAGAAATAATTAATTTGATTTCGAAATCTGAGGAAGAGGCAATGGCTTTCTATACCATAGCATTTGATTACTTAGAGAAATGGGCTATTTCTTTTGATAAATATCAAGAGCATGATTGGATGACGCTGTCTGAAACCCCAGATTGGGTGACGCTTGAAAACACTATTATATATCTGACTAAAATTAGTATGAAGATTTCAGGCAACAATTGTTTTCAAGAATATATGTATCTGAAGAGCTTTTTAGAAACTATGCATGACTCAGAAGAATGGAAGTCTGAACACTCCGTGGAAGAAAGATGGATTTACTTTCTTAAGGAAACCGAAAATCCTGAATGCAAATGCCAACTGCTAAAATTATTTGAGTATTTGTTTTCTATTCCTGCACACAATGCCACTGTGGAAAGAATTTTTTCGCTGATGTCGGCCCAGTGGACTCATGAAAGAAATCAGCTGCTGCCAGAGACTGTGGAATCAATCTTACAGTGCCTGTTTAACTACAAGCTGACTTGTATGTAGTTTTATAAATAAGTAAAAGGGAAAAAAGACTTGCTGAAAAAAGTGAAATCTTCCGAAAAATAGTGTTCAACTAATGCTCTGTAACAACTTCCATGTAATTGCGTTCTAAATAAAAAGAAATTATATTAAGTAAATTTTTTACTTCATTTCTACACACCCATTTCAGAGAGTCCCGAAGAAGTACCAGCTAGATACAGCAGTCCTAACATTATGGCTCATGAGACTACGGCTGCAGGTACAAAATGGCTCTGAATACTATGGGACTTAACATCTGTGGTCATAAGTCCCCCAGAACTTAGAACTACTTAAACCTAACTAACCTAAGGACATCACACACATCCACGCCCGAGGCGGATTCGAACCTGCGACCGTAGCGGTCACGCGGTTCCAGACTGAAACGCCTAGAACCGCACGGCCACATCGGCCGGCTGCAGGTACAAATGCAATGATTTTGCTCCAGAGTGAAATGAAGTAGGGCAAATTAATTCTTGCTGACAGACGTTTTAATATTTGCCAACAGCGACAATACCAACATGTACTGGACAACAATGGTCGCTGCCAGTATATTCCTGAAGCAGCGACGGGCAGCTGACGCAACCTGAGGTGTTCTGTACACTCACGAAGGAGATGTCGCCAGCCACCACCATCCGGGTAGTGACCTTTGGCCGGCTTCAATAAACACGTCTCTTGCCGAAACAACATTCTGCTGGCAGGCGGCAGCCGCTATCCCGGCTGTGTTGGTTCCACCATTTCGGTGACAAAACAAGTAATTGCTCTACACTGTGTAATCATGCAAACGCAAAATGTGGTCCACATTAGGTGCCCCGGATCGCTGCGACAGCTTATATCACCACAGCTAAAGAAAAGTGTGCCAAACCAGTTTTACCCAGCTCCTACAACGGTAGGGCGCAACACGCTGGATCTCTTAATAAATCTATGTGTTGTAGTCGACACTGGCTCAGAAGCCAGTATCGTTTCCAGGAAGAACTTTCCAAGGGAGCTTCCTACACCGGCCGGACTGTGAACGAATCGACTATCAAATTTTACAGAACTATCACATGCACCATATACCTTGGCCTCTACGAGAAATTTTCATGGCAGTTTTTGTTCATGGACGTTCGTGAATCAGTTTAGATATGAATCCTCCGCCACTTTCACCTCTACCTGGATTTGAGATGGGGAACGCTACAGCAAACCAATAGCAGAGAAACAGTACATGGCATCATCGGTAGTCCGCCACTACATGCACAGCCGGTTTCAGAGGACACCAATCTGGAAGCGCCTACGAGTCAATTACTGTTATAACGTTAGAACTGGAGATACGGTCTTCTGTAGGAAATGAGTTATATGCCACACGTTCTTATCTGCAACACCTCCAGCAGGAGCAGCACCACAGACCTGGTACATCTAATATGGTGCTGGCAGTGGACACACACACACACACACACACACACACACACTCACACACACACACACATACAGCCATGACATCACTTCACAGTTGGCGAGCCACTAGCAACTCAGGTCAGTGCGATGAATTTCTCTTACAGTGCACATGCATCCCTCATGTGTGGTACAGTGGCCCATCAGGACTCATGTGTGACCTCTCAACAAACAGGCATTCGCCATCCAGTTGTGTTTATTTATTTGTATTTATTTAACCTGATCTAATGGGGATCATCAGGCCCTCTCTTACATCAGACCAGACAGCAAAGAAGACAGAGGGTATGGAAATCTTTGCCAGGACAACTGTGCATATGATGGTGAATATGATCAAAGATTCGAACATCACAGGTACCTAAGAAATAACAATTTTAACAATGCAAATAGTAGTAAACGATCTGAGTGTCTGTAGTGACAATGTGAGTAAATAATATGACTATGGACTAATTAAGTTAATAGGGGCACTACTTCTTCTAGCGCTGCTCCTACCACTAATAAAGATGATGATAACAATAATAACAATAATGATAATGACTATAACAGTGACAGTAATGACGACAGTGATAGTGGCAGATATAAAAAGAATTTATAGGTGTGCAGCATAGCGAGTTCTGACGAAAGGAATATTGGGAAATCAAGAAGATCTGGTTGGAAAGGAGGATGTAGAGGGGTACTGAGTGTGTACAGGGACAACGGTAATCATTAGTGTTGTCTTAGTATCGATGTCATAACTGATTTTTGAAGATTGAGATGTTATGGAGTTGTCTAACATAATGTGGGAGGTTATTCCAGAGTTGGCTTCCTGCTACCGAGAAGGACTTCGAGAAAGTGGCTGAATGATGACGTGGGACAGAAAAGATTTTACTGTAATGGGAGCAGATGTTTCTGTGATATTGTTCAGACAAGAGTGTTATGTTCGAAAGTAATGTGGGACAGTGTATGTTGATAAGACAGGAAAGAAGACAGAGGTTATGGAAATCTTTGCCAGGACAACTGTGCATATGATGGTAAATATGATCAAAGATACGAACATCAAAAGTGTAACGAACACAAGCATTCATAACCAGTTCCAGGCGCTGTGAGTATTACTGAGAAAGACCTGGTAGGATAACATCAGTGTAATCAGTAATTGGAAGTATATGTATCTGTCCAAGTTCCCTTAGGGCATGGCGAAATGCTGATGTCCTGTTGCACATTACTGTTATGTGTTCAGCCCGGTTTAGATTTTCACCTACGTTACTTCTAAACTCCTTGCTGAGTGCGAAAAGTTGATATTTTTTCCATTTAAAGATAGTAGAGATTCCCAGTGTTTCAGGATACTGAGCCTAGAACGACCAACCAGTATTGCATGGGTTTTGGCTGGGTTGAGCTTTAATCCTACATCCTGCTCCCATTTTGACAGTGTTGAGCCCTATCCGCTCGTCTAATATAGCGTGCATCGAAAAAATGCTGAAATCTGATTCAGCTTCCGTGGCCTGTGCAATTTTCCTATAGTTCAGAGGAAAGGATTGAAGCAATTCAGAATCGTGAGCATCGATGTGACAACAAGGTGCAGAAGAAGCGTCAAAGTCTCTATCAGGGCCAATCTGAAGACGTGTGTCCGCGTTACCATGTTGAGCTGTCCGACTATACACAATCTCGTACTTGTATTGAGACAACAACAAAGCCCATCGTTGCAATTTTTGGGCAGTTCTTACAGGAACCGGCTTCGTCGGATGGAACAGGACTGCAATGGCTTGTGATCCGTTACTAAGTAAAATTTTCTGCCACACATATAGTGGTGGAATTTGGTGACACCATACACTATAGCCAATGCCTCTTTCTCTATTTGTGAATAGTTACACTGAGCTTTGGACAACACTTTTGATGTGAAAGCAATAGGCCTGTCTTTATCACCATTTCTGTGCGAAAGCACTGCACCGATTCTGTAAGAGGGAGCGTCAATTTGCAATACAACCGGTTTGTCAGTATCAAAGTGAACTAAGCAGCGGTCACTGGGTAATGCATCTTCAAGGTTTTGAAAAGCTTCTTGGCACTCAGCTATCCAAACAAAGGAGACATTCTTGCAACGCAAGCGATGCAATGGCGCTTCGATTTGTGCAGCATTCGGTATGAACCGAATATAATAGTTCATTTTCTCTAAAACTGACTGCAACTCTGTGACATTGCGTGGAACTGGCAAATCTCGTATGGCTAAAAAATGCGACTGAAGAGGATGTGCACCTTGACTGTTTATCTCATGACCAAGATACTGTAACTCAGGTTTAATAATTGCCATGTGTTCATCAGATGTACGACCTGCTACGACAATATCGTCAAAATAGTTTGAACAGTTCGACTTGAACAGTCAGCTGTTCCAAATATCGTTGGAAAATGGCTGGTGCGGAAGTACTTCCAAAAGGCAACTGCAAATACACTCCTGGAAATTGAAATAAGAACACCGTGAATTCATTGTCCCAGGAAGGGGAAACTTTATTGACACATTCCTGGGGTCAGATACATCACATGATCACACTGACAGAACCACAGGCACATAGACACAGGCAACAGAGCATGCACAATGTCGGCACTAGTACAGTGTATATCCACCTTTCGCAGCAATGCAGGCTGCTATTCTCCCATGGAGACGATCGTAGAGATGCTGGATGTAGTCCTGTGGAACGGCTTGCCATGCCATTTCCACCTGGCGCCTCAGTTGGACCAGCGTTCGTTCTGGACGTGCAGACCGCGTGAGACGACGCTTCATCCAGTCCCAAACATGCTCAATGGGGGACAGATCCGGAGATCTTGCTGGCCAGGGTAGTTGACTTACACCTTCTAGAGCACGTTGGGTGGCACGGGATACATGCGGACGTGCATTGTCCTGTTGGAACAGCAAGTTCCCTTGCCGGTCTAGGAATAGTAGAACGATGGGTTCGATGACGGTTTGGATGTACCGTGCACTATTCAGTGTCCCCTCGACGATCACCAGTGGTGTACGGCCAGTGTAGGAGATCGCTCCCCACACCATGATGCCGGGTGCTGGCCCTGTGTGCCTCGGTCGTATGCAGTCCTGATTGTGGCGCTCACCTGCACGGCGCCAAACACGCATACGACCATCATTGGCACCAAGGCAGAAGCGACTCTCATCGCTGAAGACGACACGTCTCCATTCGTCCCTCCATTCACGCCTGTCGCGACACCACTGGAGGCGGGCTGCACGATGTTGGGGCGTGAGCGGAAGACGGCCTAACGGTGTGCGGGACCGTAGCCCAGCTTCATGGAGACGGTTGCGAATGGTCCTCGCCGATACCCCAGGAGCAACAGTGTCCCTAATTTGCTGGGAAGTGGCGGTGCGGTCCCCTACGGCACTGCGTAGGATCCTACGGTCTTGGCGTGCATCCGTGCGTCGCTGCGTTCCGGTCCCAGGTCGACGGGCACGTGCACCTTCCGCCGACCACTGGCGACAACATCGATGTACTGTGGAGACCTCACGCCCCACGTGTTGAGCAATTCGGCGGTACGTCCACCCGGCCTCCCGCATGCCCACTATACGCCCTCGCTCAAAGTCCGTCAACTGCACATACGGTTCACGTCCACGCTGTCGCGGCATGCTACCAGTGTTAAAGACTGCGTTGGAGCTCCGTATGCCACGGCAAACTGGCTGACACTGACGGCGGCGGTGCACAAATGCTGCGCAGCTAGCGCCATTCGACGGCCAACATCGCGGTTCCTGGTGTGTCTGCTGTGCCGTGCGTGTGATCATTGCTTGTACAGCCCTCTCGCAGTGTCCGGAGCAAGTATGGTGGGTCTGACACACCGGTGTCAATGTGTTCTTTTTTCCATTTCCAGGAGTGTATGTTACGATTCAGCAATGCAACACAGGAACCCATATCCAACCGAAATTTCACAAGTTTTCCACAAAGAAGCAAATGAACAAAAAGCTTGTTGGACTGGCATAGCACTGAAGAAACAGTTCACTTGCTAGCTTTGCTAATGTATGCAGCAAACTTTGAATACACTGCATTGATTAAATGGACCTTGCGACTAGATTTTTGTGAGTGGGCAGATTTCTTATGTTTGTTCCATTGAAAACAGATGGCTTGTACATGTCCTTTCTTGCCACAAGCGTAACACTGTGCTTGTCGGGACAGGCAGTCTTGGCGTTTGTGCCATAATAGCACCAAGGGCATGACTTCATTCCGTTTCCCTGTTTTGACAGCTGCTGATGCGGCATGGAAAAGTGTTTATGCAATGTGGCATGCGCAAACTGTTGCTGCCCAATGGGCTAGTCGCTAGCAAGGGACTCAACCCAACATATTGCTGCTTGCTCAAACGTATCGGCTGACATGGCACCTGAATCGTACTGTTCTAGAAGCTGCACTACATGCTGAAATGATGGATCGGACTGTTTCAGAATCTGTTCTTTAAGTTTAACATCAGTGGCATTATACATGATCGTATCACGCAACATAACATCTGAATATACACTACTGGCCATGAAAATTGCTACACCACGAAGATGACGTGCTACAGACGCGAAATTTAGCCGACAGGAAGAAGATGCTGTGATATGCAAATGATTAGCTTTTCAGAGCATTCACACAAGATTGGCGCCGGTGGCGACACCTACAACGTGCTGACACGAGGAAAGTTTCCAACCGGTTTCTCATACACAAACAGCAGTTGACCGGCGTTGCCTGGTGGAACGTTGTTGTGATGCCTCGTGTAAGGAGGAGAAATGCGTACCATCACGTTTCCGACTTTGATAAAGGTCGGATTGTAGCCTATCGCGATTGCGGTTTATCGTATCGCGACATTGCTGCCCGCGTTGGTCGAGATCCAATGACTGTTAGCAGAATATGGAATCGATGGGTTCAGGAGGGTACTACGGAACGCCGTGCTGGATCCCAACGGCCTCGTGTCACTAGCAGTCGAGATGACGGGTATCTTATCCGCATGGTTGTAACGGATCGTGCAGCCACGTCTCGATCCCTAAGGCAACAGATGGGGACGTTTGCAAGACAACAACCATCTGCACGAACAGTTTGACGACGTTTGCAGCAGCATGGAATATCAGCTCGGAGACCACGGCTGCGGTTACCCTTGACGCTGCATCACAGACAGGAGCGCCTGCGATGGTGTACTCAACGACGAACCTGGTTGCACTAATGGCAAAACGTAATTTTTTCGGATGAATCCAGGTTCTGTTTACAGCATCACGATGGTCGCATCCGCGTTTGGCGACATCGCGGTGAACGCCCATTGGAAGCGTGTATTCGTTATTGCCATACTGGCGTATCACCCGGCGTGATGGTATGGGGTGCCATTGGTTACACGTCTCGGTTACCTCTTGTTCGCATTGACGGCACTTTGAACAGTGGACGTTACATTTCAGATGTGTTACGACCCGTGGCTCTGTCCTTCAATCGATTCCTGCGAAACCCTACATTTCAGCAGGATAATGCACGACCGCATGTTGCAGGTCCTGTACGGGCCTTTCTGGATACAGAAAATGTTTGACTGCTGCCCTGGCCAGCACAATCGCCAGGCCTCTCACTAATTGAAAACGTCTGGTGGACGAACAACTGGCTCGTCTCAATACGCCAGTCACCACCCTTGATGAACTGTGGTATCGTGTTGAAGCTACATGGGCAGCTGTACCTGTACACGCCATCCAAGCTCTGTTTGACTCAATGCCCAGGCGTAGTTGTTCTGGGTATTGATTTCTCAGGATCTATGAACCCAAATTGCGTGAAAATGTAATCACACGTCAGTCCTAGTATAATATATTTGTCCAATGAATACCACTATCATCTGCATTTCTTCTTGGTGTAACAATTGTAATGGCCAGTAGTTTAAATCACCACAAGCACATTTGAGTTTGTATTTCCTCATCATACCCTGGAAATCTGTTACTCACTCGCGATAAGTATGTTCTGACCGTTTCTTGCAATTAAAGAATTGGTACCTAGCTGCTACCACAATTGTTGGTCATAATAGCTACTTAGCGAATCTACAGTATAATCTGCTCATACGAAAGGTCACTCGGAGCGCTAATGCTTTTCGATGAGTCTAAACAATGTACTGCCTACTGTGGACTAAAGTACCTGGTACATTGTGAGCAATTATGTGGGCTTCAGATTGTTGCAACCAGTCGAGCAATTCCTCTTCCTGTTCATGATACTGGCGAAAAGGCGGTATAGCATTTGGAGCTTCTGTATGTGGCTACTGCACTGCATTCGTTTGATTCACCAATAGCTGTTGTATGGTACTGAGTAGAGATGCAATCTGTTGCATCTGAAACTGAAACATCTGTGTTAGCTGTGTTACATCTGTTGCTTGCAGCTGAGGCCCCTGTGCCAGGGATGGGTGAGGTGGGTTGCTCATATTGGAAGATACAAAGGCAGTAAACAGACAAGGCAAGATCATTTCTGCAACGCCCACCTGAAAACACTGATTAGCAAAACACCCTAGGAGACTGTTAAATCAAGTAAACACCCCTGCAAAGAAAAGACAAGAGAGAATTAAGGCGCCAGAAAAACACAAAAGAAAATTTCTGGCAACTAGGCTCTGGGTTGTCAATGGAATCCGTTGGTCTCCTCGGTGCCAATGTTCTGTCCTGCCCACTCGTCTAATATAGGGCCCCTAGGAAACCTGCTTTCTTGGTTCGCTAGACAACAATTCAAGGAAATTGTATTAATGAGATTTTGTTACAGTATGATAAATAATAACACTTAATTTGTGAAATACAGAAGTATCGCAAGCAATGGGCGAGAGAAAAATAAGAAGTCTCTTATGTATATACAGGCAACGGCCTTGCCGCAGTGGATACACCGGTTCCCGTGAGATCACCGAAGTTAAGCGCTGTAGGGCGTGGTCGGCCCTTGGATGGGTGACCATCCAGGCCACCATGCGCCGTTGCCATTTTTCGGGGTGGACCAGCCACGTGATGCCAATTGAGGAGCTACTCGACCGAATAGTAGCGGCTTCGGTCAAGAATACCATCATAACGACCAGGAGAGCGGTGTGCTGACCACACGCCCCTCCTATGAGCATCCTCAACTAAGGATGACACGGCGGTCGGATGGTCCCGATGGGCCACTTGTGGCCTGAAGACGGAGTGCTTAAGTATATACAATTCCAATACAGTGAAACAAAACATTTCCTAAGTCTTTGCTGTAGCGTTCGTAGACTGCCTACATTTCAACTGGGCTGCGGCCGGACGCTTATGTGTAGAGGGCGCCGCCGCCTCATCGTCGTCCAGGAGAGGGGTCTGTCTGTGTACAATTGGCTGACGCCGTCTCACAGCCCTTTCATTGTAACTTAATGCTGCCAGACATGTCACATTGCTGGCAAGACGTCAGGTATGTGCAAAACCGTCGCACTACAGTTTGTAAGAAATTAAGTTTGGCAAGTAAAATGTCGAAGTCGCCAAAGTCAAAGGCTTCGCTGAAGTCTAAGAAGCTCATGATGGTCGCCTCTTGTGCATCTGTGGCAAGCTTTAGGTCACCTGTTACCTTTGTTAAGACAGAAGTTGTGCTGCGATACTTATGTATCCCTGAAGTCTAAGAAGCACGTGATAGTCGCCTCTTGTACATCCATGGCAAGCTTTGGGTTGTCTGTTGCCTTTATTAAGGCAGAGGTTGTGCTACAATACTTACCAGAAACCGGAATGGTATTCGTCTAATAGGTTGTTTGTAGTTAGGTAGTTTGTTAGCTGGTCGTAGACTAGACATTCTAAGGACTTGTAGGAAGGTTGAAAATATGTCGGTAATCAGAGGATGCTGCAGCAACGTTTTTGTTTAGGTAGTTCAGCCACTGTCTTAACTAGTCCCTGTTTCCAGGCCTCAGGGAAAACACTTGTGGTTAAGGCGTGAGTGAAGAAATCTGTTAAACTGGGCAGCAGTGAGTCAATAATAAGCTTCATTATTTGGACTGTGATGGCGCTGTGTCCAGTAGATGCTTATCTAATACACATATGGCTTGTTTTGACGGTATTGCAAGTAACATGCTATAGATAGAATTTTTCGTGGCTGCAGTTCTTTACTTTCATGAAGTAATCAATGAATCTCGTTTGCAGTTCACTTGTGGCTGTAGTCAGCTCTTCAGCTGGGACAATGGGATCAGCTGCAGCTTTTACTTTGCCTATACCAAGATTGTGCATGTTTTTCTAAAGGTCAGCTGATCTGTTTATGTTGTTAGTTAATATATGGGCATGCCCGAGTTTAACATGTCTCAGAGCTTGACTGACACTATTCTGATTCTGCTTGTAAGCAATATGATTTTCAGGCGCAGGGCACAGTTTGTGTATGACCAGTGTGCAACGTCTCTGAGATTAATGAGCTGTTTTAATTCTTCCATTAGCCAGGTACAGGTCTCCTTGCTTTTCCGATCACAAGAGCAACATATTTGTCATTTAGTTGAGTACGTTTGTTTGTAAATCCATGAAGTTTTTAGTATAAGTCCGAGAAGGAATAAGAAGACGTCCCCCCAAACAATTTATTGCGCCTCAGTTGCAAGTTCAGAAAAAATAGTGCATTTGAAGTCTCGGTATATAGTCACTTGTAATTTCTTCCTGGGCCACGAATATTATGTCATGGGTAGACAGGCCAGTTGCAGATATTTGAGAGGTACATATTACTCTGTTTGGAGAGTTCATTGCAAATATATCTTGAGAGTGTGACTACTGTTCGTATAATAGGTAGGAACAAACTCAAGTTGCGACGTATTTGAAGACGAAAGCATCTGTTTAAATTTCACACTGGAAGGAATTTTCTATAGAACATTTATGTCGGTGTCACCAGCTATAATTATGTTCTCGTAAGTCGATTAGATACTTGAAAGAGCAGTGTTAAAACAGGCAAACCACCTGCTTTAAGAAGTCTGATGAGGACACAAATCAGGCACTTTCTATTGTGGTATATGATATCTATGAACATATGAATGGCTTATTTCAATAGTGGTACAAGTCCATTGCCTCCACTTTTCTACCTATAATGCTTCTGACATTAATGGTCCAAACAAACAGAAAGAAAGGTTCATCTCTAGCAAGAAGCCATATGCTTGAATATTTCTGGTATCTCAACTGCAGATTTTTCAGCCCTCATTTAACTTTAGGACTCTGTATCTCAAAATGAACAAAAATGGACTTGTACCACTATTGAAATAAGCCCTTCATATAGTCCACTTTTTATCTTCATTATTGATGTATGTATGTAGCACAATTAGTGATAAATCACAGCATATATATGCCCTTACTCCACCCATTCATCCCTAGTGTCTTAGACAGATGTAGCTGTCTAGATTTACCAGACTTATGGGAATACATGATTCGAGCCAGGTCTCCAACAGAAGTACAACATGGATATCTATGTCTTGAAATACATGAAGGAGATCATCGAGATGAGCTGGCAGAGACTGGACATTTGCTTGTGCAATATGGCTCTTGGTGCGTTCGGGTTCAGAACGTGCTGGGATGCCGCTGCTGGACACTTCGGACAATGGGTCAGCACTGGCGAGGGAACAAAGCATAACAAAAATACGCTGAAGTGGGGGAGCTCAGGTTTCCGAAAGTGAAACCTGCAGATATCTTCAGGGATGAGGGAGGTTTGGTGACCAAAACATGCGGGGCCTGCAACTACTGTTAAACAGCCAAGTGGTGACAGGAAAATAAACTCACTAAATGGAGCCAGAGTGACCTGTACGCAATAGTACTGAAAGCAAGATAGAATAAAAACAGAATTTAAGAATTTAAGGAGATGGGACCTGGATAAACTGACTAAACCAGAGGTTGTACAGAGTTTCAGGGAGAGCATAAGGGAAGAATTGACAGGAATGGGGGAAAGAAATACAGTAGAAGAAGAATGGGTAGCTTTGAGGGATGAAGTAGTGAAGGCAGCAGAGGATCAAGTAGGTAAAAAGACGAAGACTGCTAGAAATCCTTGGGTAACAGAAGAAATATTGAATTTAATCGATGAAAGGAGAAAATTTAAAAATGCAATAAATGAAGCAGGCAAAAAGCAATACAAACGGCTCAAAAATGAGATCGACAGGAAGTGCAAAATGGCTAAGCAGGGATGGATAGAGGACAAATGTAAGGATGTAGAGGCTTATCTCACTAGGGGTAAGATAGATACAGCCTACAGGAAAATTAAAGAGACCTTTGGAGAAAAGAGAACCACTTGTATGAATATCAAAAGCTCAGATGGAAACCCAGTTCTAAGCAAAGAAGGGAAAGCAGAAAGGTGGAAGGAGTATACAGAGGGTCTATACTGTACAAGGGCGATGTACTTGAGGACAATATTATGGAAATGGAAGAGGATGTAGATGAAGATGAAATGGGAGATATGATACTGCGTGAAGAGTTTGATTGAGCACTGAAAGACCTGAGTCGAAACAAGACCCCGGGAGTAGATAACATTCCATTAGAACTACTGACAGCCTTGGGAGAGCCAGTCCTGACAAAACTCTACCACCTGGTGAGCAAGATATAAGAGACAGGCGAAATACCCTCAGACTTCAAGAAGAATATAATAATTCCAATCTTAAAGAAAGCAGGTGTTGACAGTTGTGAAAATTACCGAACTATCAGTTTAATAAGTCACGGCTGCAAAATACTAACGCGAATTCTTTACAGACGAATTGAAAAACTAGTAGAAGCCGACCTCGGGGAAGATCAGTTTCGATTCCGTAGAAATATTGGAACACCTGAGGCAATACTGACCCTACGACTTATCTTAGAAGCTAGATTAAGGAAAGGCAAACCTACGTTTCTACCATTTGTAGACTTAGAGAAAGCTTTTGACAATGTTGACTGGAATACTCTCTTTCAGATTCTGAAGGTGGCAGGGGTAAAATACTGGGAACAAAAGGCTGTTTACAATTTGTACAGAAATCAAATGGTAGTTATAAGAGTTGAGGGGCATGAAAGGGAAGCAGTGGTTGGGAAGGGAGTGAGACAGGGTTGTAGCCTCTCCCCGATGTTATTCAATCTGTATATTGAGCAAGCAGTGAAGGAAACAAAAGAAAAATTCGTAGTAGGTATTAAAATCCACGGAGAAGAAATAAAAACCTTGAGGTTCGCCGATGACATTGTAATTCTGTCAGAGACAGCAAAGGACTTGGAAGAGCAGTTGAACGCGATGGACAGTGTCTTGAAAGGAGGATATAAGATGAACACCAACAAAAGCAAAACGAGGATAATGAAATGTAGTCGAATTAAGTCGGGAGATGCTGAGGGTATTAGATTAGGAAATGAGACACTTAAAGTAGTAAAGGAGTTTTGCTATTTTGGGAGCAAAATAACTGATGACGGTCGAAGTAGAGAGGATATAAAATGTAGACTGGCAATGGCAAGGAAAGCGTTTCTGAAGAAGAGTTATTTGTTATCATCGAGTGCAGATTTACGTGTCAGGAAGTCGTTTCTGAAAGTATTTGTATGGAGTGTAGCCATGTATGGAAGTGAAAGATGGACGATAAATAGTTTGGAGAAGAAGAGAATAGAAGCTTTCCAAATGTGGTGCTACAGAAGAATGCTGAAGATTAGATGGGTAGATCACATGACTAATGAGGAGGTATTGAATAGAATTGGGGAGAAGAGGAGTTTGTGGCACAACTTGACCAGAAGAAGGGATCGGTTGGTAGGACATGTTCTGAGGCATCAAGGGATCACCAATTTAGCATTTGAGGGCCGCGTGGAGGGTAAAAGTCGTAGAGGGAGACCAAGAGATGAATACACCAAGAAGATTCAGAAGGATGAAGGTTGCAGTAGGTAATGGGAGATGCAGAAGCTTGCACAGGATAGAGTAACATGGAGAGCTGCATCAAACCAGTCTCAGGACTGAAGACCACAACTACAACAACAATGATGTCTACCAAAAATAATACGAGAATAAATTGCTAAATAAACATGGAAGTAAGACTAAGTTGGTACAGTAACTGGCAAAGCAAATAAGAAGCAATAAAACAGTGATTGGTAATGAAGTAAAACAAAACAGTTAACAAATCAGTTAATTTACGATTAGCCACAATCTACAACGACCATGTGATACAATAACTAGTGGCAGGAGAAGTTGACACGTTCTTAGATCTTGAAACATAGGTTTTTGAGCTAATTTGAATTGCAAACTGATCTTTTTCCATTTTCGGTTTTCACCAGTATCCTGTGGCCCAAATCGCAAAATAGCATTGTTCAAAATGTTTACTCTTTCAGAGGCGAGATCATCTAGTATTGTCAGATACTATCAGAAGCGAATTTGCGAGTTTCTTCTTCGCTCTGAAGATTTCAGATCTTTTCCTGTATGTCACGAATTTCATCATTATTGGTCTAAGTTTTTGTAGATCTTAACGTCCTACGTCCCATTCTATAACTTCTGTCAATGACATTCAATGTCACCTGCAGGACTAGTTTCTTGAGAACAAGATTTGTCAATCTTCGCCTGTATTTCCTCTACTGTTCTCTGGACTCCTGAACAGTCTGAGATTATTTTGACTTTGTTGTTGGTCAAGTTCATCAGACTTCTCGACCAGTTTCTGTTCGAGTAGTGTTGTCCTATCCCCAGTTTCTTTTAATAATTTGTTCAGAGCACAAATCTTGCTCTCATTCACCTCCAGAGTTTGCTGTATTTTGTCCATAACTGCTGCAGCGACAGCGTCAGTGATGGTCTGGACAACAAACCCACTAACCACAGCCTTGACGAATGTGGCGACGTCAGCGATGCCGCCCTGTGTTTGCTCGACTCCAGCGTAATATGAATAGCACATCAGGTTACGTGTAGAGAGACAGTTCACTCACAGTCACAAACAGTCCAGCGACGCGAACAAGTCATGATGGTCAGCTGATGGGTTCCTTTCCAACACAGCTTCCATGTTACAACAATCGCTTCCTAGCATGCAAGTGGAGCCTGATGTTACCACACACACTATCCTGTCGCCTCTGCAGTCCACCACCCCACTGCCACAAATCAACGTGTATCAACTATCCCACTATGTCCGTCCCTGTCGATCTTCATCCTGCACAGCCAATAGTGAAATGAGGTGGGGATCGCAACACCAGTTTCTTTCCCTCTCTTTCAACATAAAATGGTCCAGCCATGCCCTTTGTAGCAACTAGCCATAGCAGGGTTGGTCAGCTCCATATGTGTTAAGAGGAGGACCGCAGCAGCTGTGACCTCTGGCGACCTCCTGACCCCAGTGTTTCGCACTCCTGGCAGGGATAGATGTGATTCTGTGGGACCTCACCATCGATAGTGAGATAATAAGGCTCTTTAGTCAGCAGTTGAGGAGCAGTGAGGTGATTATCTATGGTACTTCGAGTTTTTTGTTAACAATAGTTTAGTGCACAAGTATTCGACTTTATCTCCATGTTGATAAATTGTAATATAACAGTCTAAATCTGCATTCTGAAGCTCAATGCAAGCATTCCACAAGTGTTATAAGACTGAGTTGTTGTGGTAAACTTTGAAGAACAGAGCTATGTAAATGTGTACATGTACACCCAATCTATGGATCCAGATGGATCATTTGGAAAGAAAGGGACGAAAGCGTGAAATTAGAGGTCATGAAGATGTCCTCTCCATGAATTAGTACCTTCCCAAACTTTATGATGTGTCGCACAATGTAATGTGCAGTCATAGAGTACGATTTCTGTAGTCCTGTTGGCGTAGGTGTGCAATAACGTGACAAAATACACTGTTGAGCACAAACATGATTCTGATCTAGGTTATTAAAAATCAATTCTACTAGTCTCTTTGAGGGTGCCTTGGAGATTGTCCATGTTCCTCTAGTCGTACACTAGCCTTGGGCTACACTTCACATAGACTGTCGTAAAAAAGCTTTCGAAAAACACTTTTTATGCATTTAGTTATGTCATTCAACATTACAGAATAGAAAGCATGAAGTTAGTGCAATAAATCCATTAATGTGGTAAGATGTCATTTTTTGTAAGGGAACAAATTTGTTGCAGATGGCATAAAACGAAAAAGTTGAAGTTTATTTCCTGTTTCCTCTCTTCAGGAGCTACTGATGTGACCTTTCTGGTTGGTTGTTTTTGTTGACACCCAACAGAATTTTCTCAATAATTCTTATTTTTTGTACTTCATTTTAAATTTTCAGTTTGCATCTGACGTTATAGGAATAAGAATAAACTTTTTTACAATATTTTCTAACTTTATTTCATAAATAAATTGATGGATTTAAATGGGGATGTAATTTCCTATGATTTACTCAAAAGATGGCATCCATATTCATATTAATAACATAAAGTGATGTACTTAGCTTAGACTATTGAAATATACTTATTGTTGAGTAATCTACCTCAAAAATGCTAATTGGCTGAATGTCAATCATTTGAGCTACAATACGTTTTGTGTATATCTTATAAAATTTACTTATTCAGGCACAATATTTTTGAGACTCACTGAATCAATTATATAAAACTAGAAATTTTAGAATCTTGCTTGTATTGGAAACATCAGCCCCCCCCCCCCCCCCCACCTAAGCCCACGTTTGTACCTGGACTAGCACTGTCACAGTCTGAGAATTTTATTCAATATACCTTTCATGACTAACAGATCTCTTCATGGCAAATAAGAAATAAAATCCACTACTGATTTAGGCTGTGTATAAATACTGAAACCAATCCATGTATTTTTACTAAGAAGGGAAGTACCCAGATCAAACAGCTTAAACCAAACAAAAATTATTTTAAAATACAGAAATATGCCTGTTCCTGCATTCACTAAGATCATTTATCCGTAAAACTGTTCTATGTACAGCTGATGTTTGTAGCTCAACAATTTTGAAGACTAAAGAAGTACAAGGTGCTGAAAACCCAATACCCTCTGTAAGAACGCTGCTTTGTGGAGTAACATCACTGGCGGCCAACTTTACTCCAGAGCAACAGACTCTTTCACAGACAGTTAGTCTGATGTATCCACTGTGTTCAGATGTTCGTTTGTGTATGCTCTTATCGTTGACAAACATTGTTCTTCAGAATATTAGGATGGTGTGGTTATCCGTGTAATCATCATCGCCTATACCCCTGGATCTACATTGGCGACCCTGACATCAGTGTACATTCGATCGTACAGTACAAACAAAGCATTAATAATGTCGAGAACAATGGTGGCAACTCAAGCAACGCCCCGCCAACCATGAACTGAGTCGAGTCTTCCCAACTCCCACAGAGCCTGGAGTCACCATGCCTGACTGGTGTGATGACCTTGGCACTGCCATCCCAGAACATGGCTGCACCTGCACAGAACCTCACAAACTGTGTCAAGTCCGTGCAACCACGACGTGCCACTGGCCCCACCATGTTCATGCCCGTGCGTAACACTGCTAACCATGTCACGTCCATGCAGCTGTAACATGCAGCCGACCATTCTGCATTCGAGCACAATTGCTTCTACTGGCATCATGTAATATATGCTCTCGCTGCCCACAACTGCAGAGCACCATGGAATTTCCAAAACTAAATGTGTGGTTTACTGGAAGTGCACCGGACCATGCTAGATTTTTAAGTTGTTTTACATAGAGACAGTGATGGATTGCACCCATCACACTTACTTCACAATAACAGACTTTTTGTGTGAGACTACACCAGAAGCCGACTATACCTCTTTGACACAGGCTCTGAGTTCAGCACTTCACTGTCCTATTCACTAAATGCAGCACCCATCTACACACCCATCCATCTCCATGTGATAAAGGATTTGACAACCCAAGTCTGTGGCTCATAGGTCCAAAGACGCGACCTATGCCTCACCAGATAATTCACGTAGACATTTATCATTGCATATGTGAGAGAACCTGTTATTGGTGCTGATTTTCTATGCTAGTTCACCTTATTCCTGCAACTGTCCAGTGGCAGGCTCATACACACAACCATGGCAGCAGCACCAGTGTGGTCTTCAGCCATGCCCCTGCAGTGGCTCAGCAGGATGGCATAACCCTCTGAACAACCTGACCTTCATCGCCTGTGGACACACGTCATGGTCATCAATTACTTCAAGAGTGCCTTTGCATGATCAACCAGTTGCAACATGTCCGACAACATTATTCTGACATACGTGAAGTGAATTTTCCTTTGTGCCACAACAACAACACCATCAGAGTCAAGATTCATGACGTAGATTATGAACTCCTCACAACATGGCAGTATCTCCATCGACCACGTCAACTGCCTCCACTGATTGCCTCCTCCTCGCTGACATAGGCACAAGATGCCAACTTAGCACATATATAGCCTCCCACAGATATGCCCACATTACTCCTAGTGGACACTTAAAAAGGTCAGTACAGCACCGATTGCTCACTCAGTCTCCATTGTATTTATGAGTGAACCCCATAAGTGTGTGTCAGACAGTGCCATTAAGATTGGAACAGTCCATAAAATCGTCACCATCTTGGTTCCCCAGTACATCGCAGACCATGTCGATGACCACTTTCCAAAGCGTTAGTGGACAAACTCTTAGAAAGAGGCATAGTCCTCCTCTCCAACAGCTCCTGGGCTTCACTCATAAAACTGATCCCCAAGAAAGACAGTTCTGTAGCGGTTATAGGTTCCTTAATGCTTGCACTATCATGGAAAGCTACTCCATTCCGAACATACGTACCTCCAGTTTTGGTGGCATTGTAAAATGGCGTTTCTACAAATACTAGATGCTCAGATGACATACCAAAAACAGTCATAAACATAACATTTGGTCTGTTCGAATATATGTTCATGTTGCACAGATTTAAAGAAGCGGCTCAAACATGGCAACACTTTATCGATGGGTGACTCTTCAATCTCCCATTTTCTTATTCCTTCCTGGGTGACATCTTAGTTTTCTCACCTGGTGAGGTGTGCCACAACAACCCCCTCAAAAAACTTTTCGACACTCTCTCTCACAATGGAATCATAGTAACAAAGACATATGTCAACAAAGACATATGTCAACTTCATCTCAAAGTAGTAATCTTCCTCAAACACATCATAAATGAACAATTAATAAGAGCTACACCACAACACAACGAGATTATCTGACAACTGGCTCTACCACAAAACTACCAAGAATTACATCTTCCACGTGCAGCATATTTGCAACAACCACTAACACAAACCCTTGCCACCAAATGTACCACCGGCAAATGTAAACTCATATGGAGGACCAGATTCAGACAGCATTTGAATGCATCAAAGACTGCCTCACTGAGGCCATCACCAAGCCACATCTTTTCCTGACACACAGCTCGACATAACAGCAGATGCGACTTAACTGGTGCTGAATTATGACAAGCAGTATGGGGTGTATCACAACAGCTCCCGTTATTCTCTTGCAAAGCCACTCCACCTCAAAGCAAGTGGTCCACCTACGCCAGGGAGCACCTGGCGCTCTATGAGGCACTATGATATGTCAGGCAAGATGTTGAAGGCCGTCCCCTGATTATTTACAGTGATCATCATCTCCTTGTAAACTATATTCACAATCCACCCAAAGACCCCTGTCCCTGATGGTATCTCAACATGTACAATGGAACCCACTTTACCATGGACGTTCACCACTTCAAACGTGCAGAGTATATCATAGTGGACTATCCTTTATATGTCAGCACATTATCATCTATCTCGGTTATGATCAGTTTACTGAGGTTCAGTAAAATGACCATCACAACGATGCGGACACGAAACCAACGAATCGTACTTCATCATATTCCAGGTGTGACACACCTCGTACTGTGTGATATTTCTCAAAATAGGATACTTCCACTTGTACCTTAATACTTCTGTCAAGCCACCTTTGAACAAGTTCACAATCTGGCACACCCCAACATTCGTCCTAACATTCCCCTAGTGACAGACAGATTCATCTGACCAAACTTTGGGCTCACACACGCATAGCATTTCGAAAAAGCAAATTTTTGTACTTTATACAACTGTCACTATATCAGTTCGATATCGCAAAAGGGCGCTTCCAGTCTACCTTGCTGGCTCACTACCTTTCTCCAATGGCTATCGCTATATCCTTTCGACTGTCGATCATGTCACATGTTGGGTTGAGGCGACACCACTTAAAGAAATTACTGCCAAAGCCTTCGCCAAAGCATTGAAGCATAGGTATCAAGATTTGGCTGCTATATGTAAATCACAACTGATCAGGGCAGAGAGATTGACCCAATACTCTTCTCTGAACTTTGCAATTTGATAGGTATCATGAAATTCAGAACTGCAGCATATCATCCCCAAAGTAACTGACTGGTCGAACAATGACATCACACGTTGAAAGCGGTCCTTATGTGCCATGTGGGACCTTGGTTGGAGATACTCCCCTGGATTATGCTCGGGATTTGTGCAGTACGAAAGCATGATCTTGGAGCAATGCTGGCTGGGGGAGACGCTGTCCCTCCCAGTGGACTTTCTACTCCAAGACACAATAACCACATCCACCTATCTGCCAGACCTAGTTGTCTGTGTTAAAAAACACATAGCACACCTTCGAATACCATCACCTCTTCCACACTCAGTACCAGACTTGTCTGTCCACAATGCTCTAACATTGTAACTTCATCAGTTGAGAGATAACACAGTAAGTCCTACACTACAACCCGTCCCTAGAAAGGACCCCACATAGTGCTTCAATTAGATGACTGTAGCTTCCGCATCGTAATTACCAGAAAACCAACTACCATAGCCGTTAACAGAGTGAAACTTACACGGAGATAAAAAATAGCAACCAGATGATGATGTGTGCGAAGCATCCTCCCACCCAATGTCCAACGACCTTCTTGCTACCAGTGCTAGACTGCCGACCTTGGAACTCCGTCTAGATGTCAATGACTTCGCTCATAAGGGTCTCGCCATCAAAATTATAGGCAACAACTTCTTCATTGGAGGACAACACATGGACTGCCAGACTTCAATGGCTCCATCGCATGGCACTTTCATAACACCATTACACTGTCCCACGACATCGATGCTGCCACCCTCATTTCCCACTTCTCTAACAATCATGTCCTCATGCTGACTGCACTACATTTTTTTCAATTGGACCCCCCCAACCCCCATTGTTGGTGCTGGCCACACGTGATAACATGCTGCCTGTGTCCCTAGACCCAACGCCCTCAAACATTCGTGCTGTGGCTGGCCACAATGTGTGCCAGCCCACCTCCTCAATTTTCACCTGCACACCATCCTGCATACCTCACCGCCTGCTGATGACAACACACCCTGGATGCTTACTCACCTCTGTGTCATATCACTGCCTCGGCACTGCATGCAGTCTGCTTGCTGTGCTCCACACTGGGGGTGGGGGTGAAGGGGACTCTGTGGTAACACTGCTTTGCAACATAACATTGCTGGTGCCTGACTTGGCTCCAGCACAGCAGATGCTTTGACAGTCGGTCTGATGACTTCAATGTGTTCAGATGTTTGTGTTTGCATGTGTCCTTAATAATGTGGTTATTTGACATAATCATTTTCTGTACCTGATGGATCTCCATGTGTAACAGCCTTTCTTCTGGTAAGAGGTGCAAGTTTTCTGTTTTACTAAAACTATATTATTTAGGTTCTAATAACAGTTACTTTAGTACAGATTACTCAGTAAATACCTATATTAGTATCCTTTTTTAGCTTACTATGAAACGTTTCAGTTTTCCTTACATATCATTCCAGAAAAGTCGTAAAGGCAGGTTGGAGTCATATTTCTGTTTACGTTTTGATGCAGCATATTTAGAGAATCTCGTTTAATTACTCTTTTTCTTTCCAGCAATTTAAATAGAACGTATTTGTGGGGACACCATATCATGTAGCTTAGCTGACTACCAATCTGGCAAGAGAACGGAGGATCTCTGGTGTTGACTGCGGAGTTTTAGTGCGTTCTGTGCTTTCATGTAGAACAAACGCACATATTATTAGGTTGGTGAGCAAGTTCTCAGAGTTTTTTTTATATGTTGGTATTCCGGTTGTTGATGGTTCAGTTCTCGATTGTATTTTCTTATTTGTAATTCCTGTTGCTATTTGAGTTTACATATTGTCATTTCGAGATCGTCTTGTGTGGCCAAAGATAAAAAGATTGCTAAGAGTGCACATGAACATACATACAGTGTCAGAAAAGGAAAGTGGAATGCCATGCGCAACCACCACTTGGACAATCTGCAATGCCAAAAGGACGTTTCCAACATGTGCACCTTCACCTTGTGGGACCACTCCATTAATCTGAGGATTTTCAATACATACTCTCAATCACCGCCTGCATAACGTGAGGCCAATGTACTATGAGACATGTCAGCAGAATCTGCCACGAGAGCCTTCATTAACACGTAGATTCCATTATATGGCTGCACAGTGTCCACAACCACCGACCAGGGCCAACAGTTTTAGTCCACCCTGTTTACTGAACTTTGTTACCTCTGTGGCATCCACTGTGATCGAACTATTACTTACCATCCACAAAGTACTGGCCTTGTAGAACTGTGGCTTTGCAAGTAAAGAGCCTCTCTTATGTGTCACGAAGGATACTGGACAGAAGCTTTGTCATGGATCATTTTAGGCATATACACTGCACACAGGAAGGTCATCTGTGCATCCCGCAGTAAAATTTTACGTGGCAAACCACTTGCTCTTCCCATTGGTGTCATACTTCGAATGTCGCCGGTGGAAAGGCTAAACTTCCCGTACTTGTTGAGAGGATAAAAGAACATACTGAAAGTTTTAAAAATCCTGCCGCCACAACCATACAGCACTCCTAAAGTTTTCACCCATAAAGCACCCACAGACTGCACTCACATCATGCTCCTTGTCGATATAATCCACTCCACTTTACAACATCCTTATACAGGCCATACAAGATGCTAAATCGCGGCACATGTACATTGACGTATTCCTCAATGGAATGCCCAGCACAGTATTGGTGAACCGTTTGGAACCAGTGTGGACGCTTCAGGACGATGCATCCATCATAGGTACATCGACCTGCTGATATCCATGAAAACGCGACTGCGCACACTTTGCTTGTTGCTGACGTTGTGGTAAATCTTGACACCAATGACTTCCAGCCCAACGACCTGAGCATCAAATTTATTGATAATTTACTCATCGTTGAAGGTAAAAACCCAGAATGTGACACTGAGAATGGGTTCATCAGTTGTCAATTGACACGTTCTTAGGTACTGCCAAATGATGTCAACATGGCAGGCATGACATTGTGGCTACCTTCTGACATTCCTTACCATCACCATCCACAGAACACCACAACCTTCTGCTGCCATAAAAAAGGAGTGTGAAGACTACCTGCCACAACTCACCCTTGACGCAGTGCCTCCGCCAATTATCATCCCATAACAATCTCGCTAAGACCGCACTTGGCTTCTCCCTGCATATCTTTCAGACCACAATCTTCATGCCATCCAACGAAAACCTGATCAGTTTCCCCTAGTGCTCTGTACTATGGGGAGGGGGGGTTGAAGGGGGAGGCTCTGTGGGGACACCATATCACATAACCTCGTTGTCTATTGATCTGACCAGACAACATGGAGTATCTCTGGTGTTGACTGTGAAGTTTTAGAGTGTTCTACGCTTTCATGTAGAACAGATCCGCGCTTTATGTAAATAAAGGTGTGTTCCCGTACTGTATTGTGTCATGTATCTATTGTATCATACCTATAACATATGGATTTACATTTCCACTCATTATTTAGTTCATATTACCGGCATGTAGAGAATGTTTTAAGCTGCTTGAGTCAAAGATTTTTCACTATTAGTTTGTTTACAAAAATTGAAAATAGGCCAAATTTTTATAAATTTATTTACATGTTTATCAATAATTTAAATGACTTACTCTTACTGACGCATTATTATTATTGTGTGTGAAAAGTGCCTGACTTGATACAGAACTGTCAGTTCCAGAGTATGGTGTGAAACCTGTTATAGTTTTTTTCCATTGGGATAACTGTAGTGGTTTGAGAACTGGGATATAAACGTGACTCTTCAGTACTTTTGTAGGATAAATATTAGAAGTAGGAAGATAGTAGAAAAGGAGAGGAAAACTGCTGGCTGTTTGAATTAGACAACATTAGGAAAGATCTGATAAGAGACGTGGGAAATGGTACTAGATAACAGAAGTAACTGGCTTTGAACTTCATGTGACGACTTTGTGGTGAATGTGAAAAATAAATTTCACTTGATGCTTCAGTTAGAAACTCATGAGCCTCAAGCAGATGCCGATGTAGACAGAGAGCAAGAAACTTTCAGCAGTAAATTGGAAAGGAAGAATGTAGAGAAATCAGCAAAGGGAAAGAAAGTTTTGTTGTAAGGTAATTCTCACGTTAGAGATGCAGGCCAATTTTTGCAGGATGAACTGGGTTCAGAATATAAGATCACCGATTTTTTAATCTACTTGGGATCTGGGGCTGGTGAGAGAGGATTTAGGATCACTTTGTAAAGACTTCACCAAGGAAATCATCGTGGTTATACTGGATGCGCCAGGCAGTATACGGTAGAGTGTGACTTGGTAAAGATTGCATCAGCATTGAGACATACTAGTACTGAATTTGTGTCTGTTCTGATACGCACGACAGACCTCGCATGAACTCTTCTGTCAGGAGAGTTAATCTGGAATTGGAACGTCTGCTTATGTTGTGTGCAGGGTCTCATATTATTGTGCTTCCTGTAGATTCTGTCAGTAGATGGCATTACATTAAGCATGGCCTTAACCTCAACAGAAAGGGTAAGGATAAATTGGCAGAGCTGACAGCAGGGGGAGAGACACTGTCACGAGTGGAAAAGTACCACTGGTTACAGGTGTCTCAACAGCACTTTTGAGAATAGGAAGGACAGAAAGAAATATAGTTTCAAGAGATGTTGAATAGGAATAAATCTTCAGTTTGAGATAGAAACTAAACAACATATTTCTGGCATATTGTATTAGCACAAACAGTTGTTGGTTAAATATTTTCAGCAAGCTGCAGAAATTTTACTTCCACCCAATTTTGTCTCAGTGTAGAATGCAATAAATCTTTATTGCATTAAAAATTAATGAACTAGTTATCTGCACTGATGAATTAGAGTCATCAAACCCCCTCCCTCCCGATCGGTCTGTTATCGTGGACATCCTGGGTACTGCTGAGGCTGACCCCTCTCCTGTAGTCGCGTGGGAAGTCGTGCTAAGGTATGGTGGGCAGTGAAAGTCTTGCTAGGAGGCTGATCAGTGGGCCTCGCCAGTTCGTCTGACGAACAGGTTTCAGGCTCTGACTGTCTCTCATAAGCATCCTGAGCCAGATGCAGTCGCTTGCAACAATTCAGGGGAAGCCCCTCAGCCGGCAAGATCTGGGGTGTCGCAAAGGGTAGTGGAAGGTCCAACGTTGGGCGCGTAATGGGGTCCCTTAGGGATATGGTTGTCAAGGAAGGGAAGGAAACCAGTGCGGACAGAGAGACGAGTTATTCCAGATGTGGAATGGGAGCATTTGGATGCCAGAAAGAGCACAGAGTGCAGCTAACTGCAGATGGTGGCTCATATCACTACCAAGGATGTGTGTCGCTTTTGTTTGGAAGAGTTTCTCCCTGGTTTTGGGAAGCTAGCTGAAGTGATAAACACTTCCGGAGGTCTTGCTTGCGTGAAGGTGGAACTCTCTCTCTGTAGCATTTCGAAAGGACTGAATATGGACCCTGGTACAGTGATAGCATAGTATATACCTCGCTTTTTTCTCCACTGTTGTCAGTAGCTTGGGGTGGGAACCGTTCTGTGGAACCCGATGCTCTGGACATGACAGCAAATCTCTTTATGCATCATGCAAACTATTATGATCCATCAAGTTTGGCACCAAAACATATCCTACCTCAGAATCAGCCGCCACATTCGAGAAATCACCAGTCTGGCGATTTGATTACAAGGCAGCCATGAAAAATCCTCCTGTTGATGGAGATCGTTGCAAGTCATACCCATATAAATTGTTAATATCCAGGTACAGGATGTAATTTGAATCGCCAGAGATTTTATTGAATAATTCACCCATTCGTGGTTTATTTGCATTAGTGTGGCTACGGAAGCATTGGCGAAATCCTCCGAAAATACTGCGTTCAGAAAATAGCAATATGTCGAGGTGTTTATTAGTGATTGGAAGCTCCAACGTTAGGCGGGTAATGGAGCCCCTTAGGGAGACAGCGGAAAGGTCGGGGAAGAAGGCCAGTGTTCGCTCTGTCTGCTTGCCGGGGGGTCTCATCCGAGATGTGGAGGAGGCCCTGCCGGCGGCGATAGAGAGCACTGGGTGCACCCGACTGCATATTGTTGCTCGTGTCGGCACAAATGACTCCTGCTGTCTGGGTTCAGAGGTCATCCTCAGTTCATGAAGGCGGTTGGCGGAGTTGGTGAAGGCGGAAAGCCTCGTCGTTCCCAGAACCGATCGCGGTTTTCTGGTTTGGAGCCGAATGGAAGGCTTAAACCAGAGGCTCAGACGATTCTGGGGAGATCTGGGGTGCAGACCTCCGCTATCGGGTGGAGAAACGCAGGGGCCCCATGAATAGGTCAAGCGTGCACTACACGCAGGAAGCAGCTACAAGGATAGCGAAGTACGTGTGGAGTGCACATGTGGTTTTTTTTAGGTTAGAGAATTATCTCCCGAGGCCCGACAAGACGCCACCTGAGACGCGACAAGGTAGCAGTGGGTAAAACGCAACAGGGAATGACAATGTTAATGTGGTAATAATAAACTGCAGGAGCATCTATAGAAAGGTCGCAGAACTGCTCTCGTTAATAAACGGTCACAATGCCCACATAGTACTAGGGACGGAAAGTTGGCTGAAACCAGATGTAAACAGTAATGAAATTCTAAACTCAGATTGGAATGTATACTGCAGAGACAGGCTGGACAGTGAAGGAGGAGGCGTGTTTATAGCGATAAAAAGTGCAGTAGTATCGAAGGAAATTGACGGAGATCCGAAATGTGAAATGATTTGGGTGAAGGTCACATTAAAGCAGGCTCAAACATGGTAATTGGATGTCTCTATAGGCCCCTTGGCTCAGCAGCTGTTGTGGCAGAACACCTGAAGGAAAATTTGGAAAATACACTCCTGGAAATGGAAAATAGAACACATTGACACCGGTGTGTCAGACCCACCATACTTGCTCCGGACACTGCGAGAGGGCTGTACAAGCAATGATCACACGCACGGCACTGCGGACACACCAGGAACCGAGGTGTTGGCCGTCGAATGGCGCTAGCTGCGCAGCATTTGTGCACCGCCGCCGTCAGTGTCAGCCAGTTTGCCGTGGCATACGGAGCTCCATCGCAGTCTTTAACACTGGTAGCATGCCGCGACAGCGTGGACGTGAACCGTATGTGCAGTTGACGGACTTTGAGCGAGGGCGTATAGTGGTCATGCGGGAGGCCGGGTGGACGTACCGCCAAATTGCTCAACACGTGGGGCGTGAGGTCTCCACAGTACATCGATGTTGTCGCCAGTGGTCGGCAGAAGGTGCACGTGCCCGTCGACCTGGGACCGGACCGCAGCGACGCACGGATGCACGCCAGGACCGTAGGATCCTACGCAGTGCCGTAGGGGACCGCACCGCCACTTCCCAGCAAATTAGGGACACTGTTGCTCCTGGGGTATCGGCGAGGACCATTCGCAACCGTCTCCATGAAGCTGGGCTACGGTCCCGCACACCGTTAGGCCGTCTTCCGCTCACGCCCCAACATCGTGCAGCCCGCCTCCAGTGGTGTCGCGACAGGCGTGAATGGAGGGACGAATGGAGACGTGTCGTCTTCAGCGATGAGAGTCGCTTCTGCCTTGGTGCCAATGATGGTCGTATGCGTGTTTGGCGCCGTGCAGGTGAGCGCCACAATCAGGACTGCATACGACCGAGGCACACAGGGCCAACACCCGGCATCATGGTGTGGGGAGCGATCTCCTGCACTGGCCGTACACCACTGGTGATCGTCGAGGGGACACTGAATAGTGCACGGTACATCCAAACCGTCATCGAACCCATCGTTCTACCATTCCTAGACCGGCAAGGGAACTTGCTGTTCCAACAGGACAATGCACGTCCGCATGTATTCCGTGCCACCCAACGTGCTCTAGAAGGTGTAAGGCAACTACCCTGGCCAGCAAGATCTCCGGATCTGTCCCCCATTGAGCATGTTTGGGACTGGATGAAGCGTCGTCTCACGCGGTCTGCACGTCCAGCACGAACGCTGGTCCAACTGAGGCGCCAGGTGGAAATGGCATGGCAAGCCGTTCCACAGGACTACATCCAGCATCTCTACGATCGTCTCCATGGGAGAATAGCAGCCTGCATTGCTGCGAAAGGTGGATATACACTGTACTAGTGCCGACATTGTGCATGCTCTGTTGCCTGTGTCTATGTGCCTGTGGTTCTGTCAGTGTGATCATGTGATGTATCTGACCCCAGGAATGTGTCAATAAAGTTTCCCCTTCCTGGGACAATGAATTCACGGTGTTCTTATTTCAAATTCCAGGAGTGTATTTCCAGTAGATTTCCCGACCATGCTGCAGTTTTGGATGGAGATTTTAATATATCAGATATAGACTGGGAGACTCAAACGTTTATAACGGGTGGCAGGGACGAAGAACCCAGTGAAATGTTTTTTAAAAAGCATTATCTGAAAACTACCTTGAGCAGTTAAACAGAGAACCGACTTGTGGCGATAACATGTTAGACCTTCTGGTGACAAACAGACCCGAACCATTTGAAACAGTAACGCAGCACAGGGGATCAGCGATCATAAAGCGGTTACAGCATCGGTGATTTCAGCCGTAAATAGAAATATTAAAAAAGGTAGGAAGATTTTTCTGTTTAGCAAAAGTGACAAAAAGCAGATTTCAGAGTATTTGACGGCTCAACACAAAAGTTTTATCTCAAGTATAGATAGTGTTGAGGATCAGTGGACAAAGTTCAAAACCATCGTACAATATGCATTAGATGAGTATGTGCCAAGCAAGATCGTAAGAGATGGAAAAGAGACACCGTGGTACAACAACCGAATTAGAAAACTGTTACGGAAGCAAAGGGAAATTCACAGCAAACATAAACATAGCCAAAGCCTTGCAGACAAACAAAAATTACACGAAGCGAAATGTAGTGTGAGGAGGGCTATGCGAGAGGCGTTCAACGAATTCGAAAGTAAAGTTCTATGTACTGACTTGGCAGAAAATCCTAAGAAATTTTGGTCTTATGTCATGGCAGTAGGTGGATCAAAACAAAATGTCCAGACAATCTGTGACCAATATGGTACTGAAAAAGAGGATGACAGGCTAAAGGCCGAAATACTTAACTTCTTTTTCCAAAGCTGTTTCACAGAGGAAGACTGCACTGTAGCTCCTTCTCTAGAGTGTTGCACAAATGACAAAATGGTAGATATCGAAATAGATGACAGAGGGATAGAAAAGCAATTAAAATTGCTCAAAAGAGGAAAGGCCGCTGGACCTGATGGGATACCACTTCGATTTTACACAGAGTACGTGAAGGAACTTGACCCCCCCTCTTGCAGCGGTGCACCGCAGGTCTCCAGAAGAACGTAGCGTTCCAAAGGATTGGAAAAGGGCACAGGTCATCCCCGTTTTCAAGAAGGAACGTCGAATAGATGTGCCGAACTATAGACCTATATCTCTAAAGTCGACCAGTTGTAAAATCTTGGAACACTATTATGTTCGAGTATAATGACTTTTCTGGAGACTAGAAATCTGCTCTGTAGGAATCAGCATGGGTTTCGAAAAAGACGATCGTGTGAAACCCAGCTCGCGCTATTCATCCACGAGACTGAGGGCCATAGACCCAGGTTCCCAGGTAGATTCCGTGTTTCTTGACTTCCGCAAGGCGTTTGATACAGTTCCCCACAGTCGTTTAATGAACAAAGTAAGAGCATTTGGACTATCAGACCAATTGTGTGATTGGATTGAAGAGTTCCTAGATAACAGAACGCAGCATGTCATTCTCAATGGAGAGAAGTCTTCCGAAGTAAGAGTGATTTCAGGTGTGCCGCAGGGGAGTGTCGTAGGACTGTTGCTATTCACAATATGTATAAATGGCCTTGTGAATAACATCAGAAGATCACTGAGGCTTTTTGCGGATGATGCTGTAGTATATCGAAAGGTTGTAACAATGAAAAATTGTACTGGAATGCAGAAGGATCTGCAATGAAGTGACGCATGGTGCAGGGAATGGCAATTGAATCTCAACGTAGACAAGTGTAATGTGCTGTGAATACATAGAAAGAAAGATCCCTTATCATTTAACTACAATATAGCAGGTCAGCAACTGGAAGCAGTTAATTCCATAAATTATCTGGGAGTACGCATTAGGAGTGGTTTAAAATGGAATGATTATATAAAGATGATCGTCGGTAAAGCAGATGCCAGACTGAGATTCATTGGAAGAATCCTAAGGAAATGCAGCCCGAAAACAAAGGAAGTAGGTTACGGAACACTTGTTCGCCCACTGCTTGAATATTGCTCACCGCTGTGGGATCCGTACCAGATAAGGTTGATAAAAGAGATAGAGAAGATCCAACGGAGAGCAGCTCGCTTCGTCACAGGATCATTTAGTAATCGCGAAAGCGTTACGGAGATGATAGATAAACTCCAATGGAAGACTCTGCAGGAGAGACGCTCAGTAGCTCGGTACGGGCTTTTGTTGAAGTTTCGAGAACATACCTTCACCGAAGAGTCAAGCAGTATATTGCTCCATCCTACGTATATCTTGCAAAGAGACCATGAGAATAAAATCAGAGAGATTAGAGCCCACACAGAAGCAATCTTTCTTTCCACGAACAATACGAGACTGGAATAGAAGGGAGAACCGAAGAGGTACTCAAGGAACCCTCCGCAACACACCGTCAGGTGTCTTACGGAGTGTGGCTGTAGGTGTAAACCAGTCTCCTAATTACTACACGCTGTACGTGCTTTTGCCTTAGAGTTAAACAGATAAGTTAACTTGGGCCATGATCGCTTCTGATAATAATATTAGAACTGACAACAATTTCAAAGTACACCGGTCGGTTGATAGTGTGTTAACGACTGAAACAGATAGTGTAGTAAATTTGTAGTGATACAGCTGTATACAATCATGAGTTTTCAACATTTCTTAAAAACTGTGAATCATTACCTCCACAAAATAATTTTTTTTTTGAAGTTCTGCACGTCGAAACCCTGGGCCGTATATTTGAATATACATATGAACGTTCTGTATGCTCAGGATGTTATCTTAAAGTTTCTGTTACTAGCCAGAAGTGACCACGCAAACCAAGATTTGTTATTGTTTTCAACATTGACAGTGCCATGTTTTCTAGCATTATCCCTTGGAGGAGGGATATACGAAGATCCTACGGATAACAGATCATACACATGCACGTATATGTCCAGATACAGGACTCTAAGAGCTTTCCTGGAATCTCTTTCTTGGAATTCAGAGAATCAGAGCTGTATGTAATTTGCTGTAGATTTTTATACCACTCTGTAATTCAGGTGCCCCTTGATATCGCACCGGTTTGACCATACACATTTATGGGGGAATTAGTCAAGACCATCTCTTCTGGAACTGTGAACTTGCAATGTAGTGAAGCATTGCACATAATGGCACGACACTGGGGATTGTCTAGGACCTTGGAAATTCTCCGATCCAGAACGGGTTTTCACGCATTTAGGAAAAGGACAGGGTTACAATACCCACCGAATTACTGATCCAGGCAAGAGACACCCTGTATCCAAGTGCACCTCAAATCGCTGAATCTGGTAGTACTGCAGCGCGATGTACACGATGCCTTTTTTCACTAACAGAATGGGCCGAGAAGCGGTTGCTGGCTGATAGA
Source organism: Schistocerca cancellata (assembly GCF_023864275.1). Lineage (NCBI taxonomy): Eukaryota > Metazoa > Arthropoda > Insecta > Orthoptera > Acrididae > Schistocerca > Schistocerca cancellata. The sequence goes on along the minus strand of NC_064628.1, from coordinate 493,185,972 downwards.
TCATTATTAATACTACTATAGCCTCAACCATAGGCTGATGGTCAAGGTGAGATTGAAGGTACTTCTAATTTCGTATCAGTTCTCATAGACAATTCGAAATTAAAAAGAGACCGTGCTAAAGCTTATATTATCTCAATAAAAATAACGTGGCTCAACGAAACTTCCTGGCAGATCAAAACTGTATGCCCGACCGAGAGACTCGAACTCGGGACCTTTGCCTTTCGCGGGCAAGTGCTCTACCAAGTGAGCTACCTTTTTTTTTTTTTTTTTCAAAGCCAAACTCAATATTTCTTTTTCCTTTAAGAACAAATTGTGAGGAATAAAGAAGGAAAAGTTTTTTTCTTTTTTTTTTTTTTGAAAGAAAACAAAGACTCCGATTATACTGGTTTCTCCTTCCAGTAAACAAAAATGAGTCTCCTTCGTCTTGTTGGCGAAGAAGCAATCCTTTGGAACAAAAAAAAGTTTCTCAAAGTCAAAATCAAAGTTCTTTTTCCTTTGAGAACAAACTATGAGGAAGAAATAAGGTAAAGCTTTTTAAGTCGTCATGCGACTTCTAGTTAAAGTCCAGTTCTTACAGGAGCTCCTGAAGTGTCCGCCTACAGCATGCCAGCTCGTCCAAACGTGTCTTCTCATGGCGTAGGTGTGAGTTCTGGGTGGCAGATCTATTCAGTTCGGTTCGTTTTATACAGTTTTCAGCTTCTCAGGGCTTGGACGTTCCAGCTACTAGGTGGGTCATCGAAAGTGCTCCGTAAGAAATTAGAAAAATATTGTTTATAGCGTGGGTTGCATATCAGGACGCAGTGTCGTTCGTTGAGATAAGTCCAATATCCTAGCGTAGACTTGTCGCCTGAAGTAAAAAGATAGCGGATCGTGTGGCCACAGATCCAATTCACAGAGTTAGTTTTGGCGGAGGGGTAGAAAGTCTTATCGGGGTACAAAAGCATGTGGACGTCGATCTGAGCCGGTGTCTGGCGAGTAAGAAACGCCAAAATTCGCCGTGCAAGTGTCCAGACGTCTAGCGCTGTGCCACAGTGGAACCGGTGGACATCCGTGTCATCCACGTCACAGTGGGTGCAGAGGGATGAATCGGCGAGATGGATGCGGTGCAGACGATCTCGGTTAACTTGTTTGCCATTCACGGTGATGTACCACGCTGATTGAACGTCTGATTCGAGAAAACGCGCATGGATCCACACGTACTGTGGATACTTACGTTCGATGGAGTTGGACGGGCGGCACTGTTGTAACAATTCGGAGACTGTTTTCGTGAGGTACAAACGTGTAAGTGGTAAGGACCGGTAGATATAACTGAACTCCATGAAAAATCGTTGGATGTAATAAAAGGGGGTTGGAATGGTCGATATCAGTACTGGGGCGGACAAGGAGGCCGGTGCAAAGTTGTGAAGCAGGAGGCTAGTAAGGCTCTGCGGGCAACGATGCCAAAGTTTGAGTTGGGAGCTGACGTATAGTGCCTTGACACGAGTCGGCACGTGGATGAGTCCCACCCCGCCACGATCTCGTGGCAGTGCAAGGGATTCATACTGCACCTTGAATAACATCCCCGAGCTGACGAAGGAGCCGAAAGCCATCAACAGTCGTCGCGCCAGGAGATTTGGTACTGGTAGTACTTGAGACACGTGTGGTATACGGGAAGCATGATACATGTTCACGTATTGCGCGCGTTGGATAACGTCGAGAGCTCGTAGCCGGTGATCGGCGAGATTTGCCCTGATTGTCTGTAGCAAGCGTCTACCATTGATAGCCGCTGAGCGGCGCAGGTCTGCTGTGAAATCAAGTCCAAGACACCGTATCTCTCCGGCAAGCCCTCACCAATGAGCAGGACCTTGGATTTTGACACGTTGAGGCAGCTCCCCGACGCTTCGCCGTAAGTCGCCACCCATGTCAGTGCTGCTCGTACTTCATCTTCACTGCGCAGATATAGTACTATGTCGTCTGCGTAGGCTGTACAACAAAAACGGTGGCCTTGCACAGCCATGCCTTCCAAACGTTGGCGCATGCCCTGGAGCAGGGGTTCCAAGGCGAAAGCATACAAAATCGTGGAAAGAGGGCATCCTTGCCGTACAGATCGTGCGATGACCAGGGACGGTGTAAGACGACCATTGTACATGATTTTAGAGGTTGCACTACTCAACAGGCGCATAACCACTGTTACAAAACCGCCAGGAAAACCCATATGCTGAAGAACTGTCCGTAAATAGAAGTGGTCAACACGGTCGAAAGCCTGGCTAAAGTCCAGTGAAGCCAAGGCGCCAGGGAGACGCTGATGATGCGCTAATGCTATCATGTCTCTGTAACGGCAAAGGGCCGTACGGATGTTGTTGTCGCCTCCTAGGGAAGTCTGGTCGCAGGATGTGACGTAACGTGCGACCTTCTTGAGTCGCGATGCCAGTAGCCGTGTGAATATTTTCATGTCGCTGTTGAGCAAAGTAATTGGTCGATAGTCCTGGACCCTCGATAACCCGCGCGGTTTATGTACGGGGATAATAATTCCTTCTAGAAAGGCGCTCGGGACCACTGTCCTCGGTGACATCAGCTCTTGTGCGATTGCCGTCCATGTGGAAGCCAACAAATACTGAAAACTTTTATAAAATTCGATGGGTATACCGTCAGGTCCAGGAGACCTGTTATCGGAACCCGCCTTGATAGCATCTACCACTTCATCTGTGGTTACGTCGTCTTGGAGGTCATGCACTGCATCCTCCGGAAGAGTGTTCGTAGTGAGCTGAGCGACTTCTGTGATCAGTGCTGCAGAATGCGGTACGGCTGCGTATAGCCCGGCAAAATGAGCATGGAGAGCACGACCGATGCTTTGTTGGGTGTCGTGCCGGCGCCCTTCCACATCAGTGAGGACGTGGATCAGAGCTCGTCGTCGTCGTTGTCTTTCCCGAAGGAGGTGGTACATCGACGGACGTTCTTGAGGGATTCGATTAGAAGCTCGAGAACGGACTACAGTGCCTTCCAAGTTACGCCGCATGATCAAGGAGATCTGCGCCTTCGTGCGATGGACCATCAACTGCCGGGCTGGCGAGAAAGGCATCGTCGCACAGTCACGTAGAATGGTGTAGTAGAAGTGCAGGGTATTAGTTTTCCACGCCTTTAATTCCTTCCCAAAACTCATCAGAGTCTTCCTGAGGGTCGGCTTTGCACAGGAGAGCCACCATGATAAGGTGGAGTCATAGGCTTCTCGACGATGGTGGCAGCGTGCCCACGCTTCTTCGACCATACGGCGACAGTCTGAGGAGGTCAGGTGAGCGACATTGAGTTTCCACAGACCACGAATATGCCACACTTGCTGTCGGGCGAGAGTGACGTCACAGAGGTATGCATTATGGTTTGATAAGGCCAAGGGCCAGACTTCCGCATGACGTGTGCCATCAGCAAGGGAGCGGGTAACGTAGATGCGATCTATGCGGCTGGACGAGTGAGAGGTGTAGAATGTATAGCCCGGTTGAATTCCGTGGAGCTTCTTCCATGTGTCAACAAGTCGGAGACGGTCGATGACCACTGAGAGAGATGCACAAGGGGAATGTCGCGGGAGTTGGTCCGCGGGCTCTTGTGTCGAGTTAAAATCCCCACCGAGTACCAAATCGTCCTGCGGACCGGTGAAGAGGGGTGTGACGCTTTCGGCAAAAAAAGTTTGTCGGTCATGACGGCGGCCAGTGCCGGACGGAGCGTAGATATTAATAATACGCACGCCGAACAGTGTGAGGGCCATACCTCGCACAGTGGGGAGGTAGATGACGTCCTCTGCAGGGAGTCCGTCGCGTAGCAGGATGGCGACGCCGCTACCGGTATCGGATGCGGGGGAAACATGGGCGTTGTATCCGGTGGGAACTAGGAAGTCAGCCACAAACACCTCTTGTAAGAGTGCTATATCCACATCCGCTGAGTAAATAGTGTCTCTGAACATGGCCAGTTTATGGGGGGCACGAATGGTGGCAAGATTCATCGTGGCGATACGATAGTGCTGTGTGCGGCCATCCTCAGTATTTGCAGAACGTGCGGTAGAAGTAGCCGGCAGGTGGAGACCCGCCGGTGGTCCCGCAGTGGTGATAATTACTGGCGGGGCGCCAGCCCCAGTGTCGCCGAGGTGGACTCCTGTGCAGACACGCTGGCAGTCTGTTCCGCTTCTTCTTCAACGTCATCGGCCCAGGAAGCTGACGACGTGGACATGTGACGGTCACGTACTTCCGGAACGGGTGTTGTGGATTCCGCAACATGAGTGGCAGGGGGACCGCCGTCATCATTCGTTGACAACGGCGAGGACACGTCCCTGGTTGGGAGAGTAGGCGTCACAGGAGGGGTTCCTGTTGCTGCCACATCGCGTGACTGGACGCAATGTGGGAGATCACCGTCAGACATCAGGTCGACATCTCGTGGGGCCGTCTGAGAAAGGGCGTCATCGGAAGGCGTTCGTCGTCGTTTCCTGTGTTTGCGAGGCGACCGCTGTTTTCTGATGTGGCCTTCTGAATCAGAATGTGGTCGCCCGTCGTCTGACGCCGAACCCGTCTGGACAAAGGCAGACGTCGGCACGACACCGAGGTCGACGTCCATGGTTCCAACGGGAACATCGGTTTCGGTCTGCAAACCGGACGGTCCTGAAGCGAGCACTGGAGGTGACGCCGTGCTTGTGTCCTCGGCGCGTTGTGCTGCGGCGGGTGGCGTTGACGATGCTGCTGGCGCAATCGAGATTGGTACGACGGGGTCCTGTGCAACCTTGGCGTAGGTGATGGGTAAGGACGTGACCGTCGAAGCCTGGGTCTCTTCACGTAACGGCGTCTGTACTAAACGGCGGTGTAAGCATTCGGAACGTACATGTCCCTCCTGGCCACATCCTGCGCACGTTCGTGGCTGTCCATCGTACATGACGATGGCCCTCACACCGCCAATCAGCAGGTACGATGGGACATGTTTCGTCAGCTCAGTTTTTATTTGCCTGACGCCATTTAATACGGGGTAGGTCGTAAATGTTTGCCACTTCTCCGCGACGTGACCCAAGACGGTGCCATATGGTTGGAAAGCGGCTATGACCACATCCTGAGGCACCTCGAACGGGAGTTCAAACACCCGCAATGTCCGGAGACCGAAACCAGCATGGGCGACTGTCACAGCACCCATATGTCCATCAGAGTGTTTAAATTTCAGTCCGGTGGCATGACGGTGAATTATGTCATTGCAAATTTCCTCCGTCGACATCTTGATGTAGACAACACTTCCAGTGATGGAAAAATGTATGCCGATTACGTCCTGGGGGTTCAAACGTAGATCCTCACGTATGAACTGTTCGAATTCGAAAGCTCTGGGTCGTGGATGTTCGGCCTGAAACGTTACTTTGATCGTTGCACGGCGGTACGAGTGCGCCATGGTGTACGTTAGTACTGGACTCGATAGACACAAACACCGCGACGCGGAAGTAAACACCGCCGAGAGCGGAGCGTCACACGGCGCGCGGAGCAGCTCCGCACGCTAGCACGGCTGCGAGCCGACTGTTTCGAAGCACGACTCACGCCCGGTCCTCACAGCTTTACTTCTGCCAGTATCTGTGAGGACCGGGTGTGAGTCGTGCTTCGGTAGCTCAGATGGTAGAGCACTTGCCCGCGAAAGGAAAAGGTCCCGAGTTCGAGTCTCGGTCGGGCACACAGTTTTGATCTGCCAGGAAGTTTCATATCAGCGCACACTCCGCTGCAGAGTGAAAATCTCATTCTGGATCGTGGCTCAACAATGACGTCGCAGTGACTACAGTACAAGGTCGTGTATTAAATTGCTGAGGCTGGCAGCGCGTGGGCACAAAACATGAGAAGGCCACAGTCAACCGACTTCTACCAACTTCTGCTGATCCAACACTACAGTACCCTCTTTTACCTCTTTGTGAACAGACTATATCAACGTCAGGCCGCCAACCCAGTAACAATGATGCCATCGTGAAATGGCTCATGTTTTCACCTAGAAAACAAAAAAACCAGTGTATGTGTATGGTAAACACACACACGCAAGCTACTTATATATACAGTCATCATCATCAACATCTGCTATATTAACAAGCAGGATGGATTGCCCGTCATGAGATGGTGTGGCCAAATCGTCATCTACAGGGTGATTTTTTCTACTGTGTATGAACTCTAGGGATTGATCGATGTGATGATATGGAACAAAAGAGCTCTAATGAAATGCATGGTTTCCATGCTAGAGACCATTCAATCATATGCTTGTTACAGAGACTGTGGTATAACAACCACTGTACCATGCAGCCGCAGTTACAGTATGTTTAGAAAATGGTTTCCATGTGACTCAATGCATGCGTATCTGCACCATAGCGCTTTCTGCCTCACACGTTCACAACGGCCAGGCTGCATCCGAACAGTATCAAAGGCAGCATGAATACACATCTCCAGAGTCTCCATATCTGGAATGGATTCTGCAAACACGATACTTTTGAGATGGCCCCATAACCAGAAATCGCACAGGTTGAGATCCCGTGAATGAGCAGGCCATGCAACTGGACTCCCTCGACCCATTCATCGACCAGGAAGATATGATTGAGATGCGTCCGGACGTTAACGGCGAAGGGGGCTGGAACACCATCATGTAGCAGCCACATAACCTTTTGAATCATCAGTTACACTTCTTCCAGCAGGGTAGGCGAACTCACCCACAAGAAACGCTGGTAGTTCCGGCCTGTTAGGCGACTTGGAAGGAAGACTGGTCCCAAAATATGGTCGCCGATTATCGCGGCCCACACGTTCCGGCTTCCCAGATGCTGATGATTCGTTGTCACCACACATTGGGGGTTCAGCATACTATCGCACAGATGACAGTTATGAAAGTTGAAGATACCACTCTGCGTAAAGGTGGCCTCACCTGTGAATAGGATGGATGACAAAATTGCTCTCGATGTGGAAAGTCTGTTGCTAGTAAGTCTTGCACTCGCTGTAAGTGATAAGGGTAGTAACAATTGTCATGGAGGACGCTCCACACGGTCGTCTAGCTTACCCTGTGCTGGCATACCAACTACCTGGTGCTGATACGGCGGTCGCCTTCCACAGTGTTAATCACATTGGTACAGTGCGTGCTAGACCGCAGTCTCTGTAACAATATATGATTGAATAAATTGTCTCTAGCTTGGAAACCACGCATTTCCAGCATGCATTTCCATAGCCAGTACCTCCAAGTCTCATGTCCGAACGTTTCGGGTACGTCCTTCATGGTTTCCTGCTTCCTGAAACGACCCTGTCCCACGCAAACGGCGAAACACTGTTGCAAACATTGAACGCTGTGACTGTTGTCGACGGGAATAGCTCTCCTGGTACAACCTTGCTGCCCGCTGCCTGTTGCCATTTGCCTTTCCCTAAGTAAACACCATGTCGGCAACCTCTCGATTCGAATACGGAACCATTGTGTACAACGCTGTATCACATTCACTACAAGGTGAGTCAGCAAGAGAAATAAATCTGAAACAACATTATCAATTACTACGGCAGGAGAGGGCGCTAGGGCATGTATGAGGGACAGTACCACACTCTATGAGGAAATCATGCATACTGTTGAAACGTCCCCTTAGAACAACTTGACATATGAAACTTCCCCTTATAACATTTTATACACGACTGTGCTTAACCTGACACACAATGTTTTTAGCGCAACGCAATCTGACTTTCAATAACCCCTACAAAACAATGGCCCTGACTAACTTTAACCTATACCTTTTACAAATCACTTACCTCACAAAAATCTTCGCTGCTCGAACTACTGCAATACAGCGAGTGCCACTACTGCCAGCTAAATAAAAGATTCAAACTACTGGAGGCACTAACTACTGATAGGGATAGTTAGCAAATGAAAGATATTATTAGAGAACAAACAATGTATTTACCTTAATATTCATAATTGACATCCAGTCTTACAGATTATCAAAACTCGGCCATCTCTCTCCCCACGTCCACCACTGCTGGCGGCTCACCTCCAACTGCCCAGCGCTACGCGCTGTTCGCATCCAGCTATAGCAGTTCATGACAACAATGGCAGACAACAATTCAAACTTTTCATATAGAGAGTGCTACGTAACGTTGCCAATAAAAAAACATAAACAGCAAACTTACATAAAGAAAACATAAACAGCCTACTTACATAAAAACATAAACAGCAAACTTACATAGCCCCCATGCTCCCCACAAAAAATTTTTACAAATGGTGTTGGGCACTGGCCAATACAGATTTGAAAAAATTTTTCATAATTACAATCACAAAGATATCAAATGCACACACTTATTAATACAATGTTGGTCAACAGCTAAAATTTTCTCACAGTCCATAAAGACAGTCCAGATTGTTCATCATAATAGTAATTACAGTTTCTCATTAGTAAAAGAAATTGCACACAGAAGTAGTGGATTTCCATGTAGTATTGAAGAAGTAGTGTTGTCCTTCCAACGGAAAGACAGTGCTGACTCTTGAAATGCTGACAGGTAATGGGCCACAATGGAGCAAACCCACAGCAGAGTCATTCGAAGTTCTGACGAATATTGGTAGATAGGTCATCACAGAGCAGACCAACTGCAGTCCTGGTAGAGAGTATGGTATTGGTGGGCCACCAGAGGTGCAGACCCACTGCAGTCCTTGTAGAAACTGTGGTACTGGTGAGTCAGCAAAGGTGTAGACCCACTGTAGTCCTTGTAGAAACTGTGGTACTGGTGAGTCAGCAAAGGTGTAGACCCACTGTAGTCCTGGTAGAGATGGCCAGCAGCCATCTGCTGCGACTGTGCAGGTGCACAATCACCATCGAAGAGTCTTGCAGAGAAGATAGCAAGTCCATAAACCACCACTTGTGCACGCACAAAGTTTTTGGGAATTGTCCTTAGAACCAGCAATGCTGTTATCCAGTCCCTTGCTGAATTAGTAACACACGTGCAAACACTAACAGTCCCTACTTCTCACATATTGTCCATATACTATGACCAACAGAATGTGTGCAGTGAAATGAATGCTGACAAGTTAATAATATGATGAACTGGTGTCAATTACAATTATATAACATAAGAATACAATTACAAAGATACAAAATACATCATTAAAAACATAACAATACAGATAATATTTGTAGTAATAGGGGCTTTACAAAAGAATAGAAATAAACATATACATCAGTGTTACAGGAATGATGACATGAGTACATACATAAAAGATCAGAATAACTTTTGAAACGTCAACTTCACACATGAGCATTAAAACAAAGCAGAATAAATAAAGTCTAAGCATCTTTACAAAGAAAATAACAGAGTATTAGAAAAATTCTACAACATAGCTCTCATCAGCTAAACACATAAAGACAGGAAAAACACAAATACACACGGGTACCCAAACACATAGTGGGATAACACCAAAAGGAAAGGACAACACACAATTACATATTGGGAAAAAGCAGCAAAGAGGAAAGGACAGGGTTTGTTTTACTGCAGTATTTTGCTTGGAGATCTCCCTTCATTCCATAGATCGTTCGTCTTATTTCAACCTTTGCTTCCACCAAAAAAATCCTATCTAAGCATGCTTTCTGTATTTATATGTTCACATATTGCTTACCCCATCATTTATTTACAAGAAAATCCTACCTATACCTCGTTCCTGTATTCTATTCATATTTCTTTCAAAATAATTATTTCTGATTGTGCAATACTCATTGGGGCCCAAATCTTTCTTCGCAATGCATTCTTTACCTATTCTCCATAGTCAGTTTCTTATATAGTCTACCCCCTCTTAAGCTAACTTAAATCTACTGAGCTCAGATATATATACCAAGGGACGAGGCAATGCAGCAAAAAAAAAATTAACACAAACATCAATGACAAAAAATAGAAATGACAAAGCAAGCAGCATAAATTAGCAAAGCAAGTGCAATATTACAACTAATATAAGGCAATGCAGGAAACAAGAAAAACTAGCTTAGAAGAGTAACACAAAGTCAAATTCAGTAACACTATGCCTGGCAAACAGCAGCAACTTATACCTAAACATGACATAGCTCAAGCAGAAAAAATACTACAGTAAAAACAACAATGCAGACAAGGGAAAAGCATATTCACATCTTAATGTCTATGTAATTAAAGTGGTGCACCATAACAACTTATTGTAAAAAAAATATTACCATGTACTTGAAAAGAAAATTATGTGTTACTGTTATTAGTTCCTTCTTATTGTTCTTTCCTTTCCAAGTGCTCCTTTTTTAAAAAATGTGGATCATAAAATAATTATTTAATAGATCTGTTGACAGAAAGAGTTCACATTAGCAAATGCATCTAAGTTTATTTTATAAAACTAATGCTGCAACACAGCTGGAAACCAGATATTAAATGAAATAAGCAACTATGAAAAGCAAAGCATAAAAATATCATTCAATAGTCATGTGGCATTTCGTAAGTCAGTAGCACTCAACTCTCGGAGAAAGACACTTGTCATAATCAGGTGTGCAGATGTTCGAATATTTCCCATCAATTCATAAGCATTTCAATAATTAGCACAAAGTGCGAGTAATCATATGTTTTTAAGTAACGAGGGTGTCGCATTAGCGATGAAAGGCACATCCTAATGGCTTATTCTCCAGGTGTTTGACACAGCTGTGTGCCCACAACGCATTACAAAAATCATATGTTTTTAAGTGACGAGGGTGTCGCATTAGCGATGCCCTCTACAAAGGAATGTCATTAACAGATATATAGGCCTCTCTTTGTCCTTCTCTTCCACCTGTGCCTCTGGCACACCCTAATGGCTTTCTTTTCTACCTGAGCGTCTGAAAAGGCTTGTTCTCCAGGTGTCTGACACACCTGGGTGCCCACGTCACATTATGTGCAGGTGGTCACTTAACTTTCTTACGGAAATATTTACGACAGTAGTTTCCGCTACAGTGACAGTCTCATATAAAAACATTTCACAGGTCAAGAATTTTATTGACATAAACATACCTCAACAGCATAATACACATCGTCGTCATAAAAATAACATCATAACACCTCAGTCACATCTCAAAATCGTCGTAGCTTTCTGCAATAATTTCAAAACCTAAAGAAAATTCTCTTCTCATGTCAATAGTGTCATCTATCTCAAACGTACTTTAAAAATCATGATCTCATACCAAATACATCATTCAAAGCTCTCATAGTACCACAATGGTTCCAAAAAATATGAAAGTTCACACAGTACAGACAAAAATACAATTTCGTAAATGTGAAGTTATCCAACGGTGTAATCACGTAAACATCTGTCACTGACGTAATAAAAAAGTTTGTCTATCTCAGTTAAATGATCAGATAGCTGTGTAATTTATGTGTTAGAGAAATATGGTACCGATGTGTAAAGTTGTATAAGCAAATACCATATTAGCTAGGGCTCCTTGTGCTTGCCAAACACATGGTACACAAAGTAGGCGTGTACCCCCCTGAGGTTTATTGTAATTATACCCTCAGGTGTTACAGATTACAGCAATGGAATGAAATGTATCACGAAAAACTTTCTTTGTAATTCAAAACTCTTTAAAAATAAATGTTTTAAGTACAAAATTAATCACTCAAATACGTGTCCTGTAGCGCTAAATATGCGTCTTGCTGTAAGATAATCTCTGGGAAGTGTCGTAGTTATTGTCCTCCGAAAGCTAAGTTCTGCAGAAGTCAATGTACTTACCTCATGATACACAAAAGTGAAATGCTTTGCGTATAGATTTCTTAGTTATTACGCTTATTGCCGTGATGAGGAAAGTACTGTGCTGTAACGTATTGTTGTCCTACGGAAAAGGCTGTCTCCTTGTAGCAATAGCACAAAAGTCACCACTAAAACATGTCTCACTTTATAGAAGAATTCAGAAAAAACTGTGCAGATATAAAACAGATACACCACAAAAGCAACATTGTAAATTGTCACGCATTAGCAGTGTCGTGATATAATCGTGTAGCTGTCACATAAACTAACCACTGTGTCATCTGGCATTTCACATAAAGCACCTCAAATCCAGAATCCACTCGTAAGCAAACCAAAATGTTGCATGAAAATTTCATTAGCAGTGCTGGTATGTCCTAAGTATGTGAGCCGTATATTCGTTACGTAATCGTGCAACTAACAAGGAGGAATGTATAAATAACAACACTGTGTCGTCTGTTCGCAATAACAATGCATTCGCAATAACTTGTCTAAGTTACCTATGTTCTTGACTGGATGGTTAGTTAGCTTTAAAACATAGTTGCATGTTAACAGTTTCTCAGTGTGACAAAGCATACTAGAAATGTGAAGTGAAAAGTTTTATGGCAAAGACAAAGTTAAAAGCAGATTATCTTTCAATAAACGGTTTTACATGTGAAATGTGGTGAAAACCTTTTCCTCTTCTCAGTACGCAGAGTTTCAACTTGTATACAATTATCATGCGGTATTCGTCCGTAAAGAATACGGCAATTTTGCTCAAGGTTAGCGTCAACGTTATTTTTCCCTGAGCCAGCGGGCGCAGGTGGCTGCCTGTGGTGCGAGTCATTGTCTGTTTCTTTGTTGGCGCGCGCCGTTACTGGGATTAGGAGGCCTAACTTCCACAAATTCGCCTTGCCCAGAGGGCCCAGCTCTGTTAGAAACCCGCCAGTTCTGATGAAATTCACGTCTGTCGTTTTGTCGGTAGTTTACATAGTTTCTTTCTTGTCTGTCACATGGTGTAGAATTTCTCACGGAATCGTAACTGCGTGCTGGACCGTTGCGTCTAAAGTTTTCTGTCTCCCTTGATAATAGTTATTTTGGTTCCCATATTGTCTGTTTCTCTGATTGTCTCTGTGATAGTCATTACCGCGGAAAGGTGATCTTTCCCTGTAACTATTACTCTGCCAGTGGTTGTCATATGGGTGGTGTCTGTTTTGGTCACGATTTACGTTGTAAGAATAGACTTGTCGTGTCCAGTTATTATTTCTGTCGTCAAGGAATTGTGACGGATGTGCCCTGTAGTGATTGTTTTCCTGTTTTCGCATCCCGCGACTGTCTGTGTCAATTTCCAGTTCTTGTAACAGTCCCTGAAAAGCTTCAATGTCGTCTTTGCAACGTCCTGCTAAAATAATATGTCTCAAATGTTCGGGCAGTTTGATTAAGCAAATGCGGATGAGTTCTGAGGGGCTGTATGGGTTTGACAGGTATTGATTCTTGTGCAACATGTCTTCAAAATATTTGACAAGACTGGAAAATTCAGATTGTTCAAAGTGTTTCATCATCATGATGCTATGTTTTACGCGGTCTTGTGTGGCTTGAGACCAATATGCTGAGAGGAAGGCATGATAAAAATCTCCTTCACTGTGACAATCGTGAATGACCGATCGCATTCTTACAGCTGGTTCATTCTCCAAATAGCCACACATAAATTCTAATCTGTGTTCTAATGACCAGTTGGGAGGAAAACAATGAGAGAATTGATGGAGCCATGCTTGTGGATGAATGTCGTTGCCAGAATTCTTAAATGTTTTGAATTTACGTGTAGTAATGAACAGCTTATAATCAAAATCATCGTGTCGGCGAGTAGCATATCGGTCATTGTTACGTCGTGTCGGCGGTTCCATCTCAAAATTCGGTGCACCTTGCCAGTTCCTTTCATAATTACCGAAATGCTCTGTGTTATTATTTTGTGGCTTTTCCGTATTTATATGTCCCTCTTCCCTTATTGGGGCGCGAGTGTCCTCTGAAATACGTAATTCTTGTATTACCTGTGTCAGCTGATCTTGTACTTCCCGCATTTCTCTTTTGTATTGCGTATTAATTTGATTCTGATTTTGTTTGAATTTTCTTATTTGTTCATACTCTTCTGTGTCCGTGAAGGCTACGGGTCTTGTGTCATTCAGATCATCATCTACCTTTGTAGATAAGTTAGTGACCTGATCCGAAAGTTCAGCTACTTTCTCCGATAGTGAACACATTTCCTCAGTGTGTTTTTCTGAACCAAGTTTCAGAGTGTCCATTTGTGTTGCAATCGAATCTACTGTGTTCTTTAAGTTGTCCTGAGTTTTTGCCAGTTGCGTAACCGAATCGGTAGATGCAACTGAGTCAATTTTAGCCCACAAGGTCTCATGATTTTCATGAACAATGGTTTGCAGCTCTTTTATGGCTGCTTCGTGATTCTGTAATGCATTTTCATGCCGCGAAAAAATAGGCTGAAAATGCTCACAAATTTGTGTTTTTACGTCATTACAGACTTTTTGACATTTCGATTCAATGTTATGTAAATCAGTAGTTAAATCTTCACGTGTTTGTTCAAGTGTGGTGTCTAACTTCCGAAGATTTTGTTCCATTGTGTCTAACTTTTGCTGTGTTTGTCTCTGGTGTTGTTCCATTGTGTCTAACTTTTGAAGATTTTGTTCCACTGTGTCTAATTTTTTAAGATTTTGTTCCATTGTGTCTAACTTTTGAAGATTTTGTTCCACTGTGTCTAATTTTTTAAGATTTTGTTCCATTGTGTCTAACTTTTGAAGATTTTGTCCCATCTGTCTCTGATTTTGTTCCATTTGTTGCATTAATTGCAATAATAATGTATTAGTGTCTGGAATCTGTTTCTCTATGCTTTTTAGCAGTGCATTTTGACCGGCAACATTCACATTTTGACAAGCAGAAAATGTGTCTTGACTCATTTGAGAAAAAGGTGAGGACCCAAAACCTGAATCTACAGTATTTGCAAAATTGTGTCCTATCATTTCGGATTCCTGAGGCGAGCTGTTGCCGACCGATCGATCGATAATGCTTCCCTGTTCACTACCTGTTTGACTGTCTACGCCATTGTTTGACGCCCGCTCCATTTCCCTATGCACAGTTACCAAATTACTACTTTGAACATTAGTTAACTCATTACACAGTGGCGCTAACACATTGCTTTCGTCTTCACTGTCGTTTCTTAGTTTACTTTGGAGCCGAGTGTTACGTTTTTCACACGCCATTATTGAGACAATATTTCACACGATAACACACGAAAACACAATTTGAAGAGCAAAAATAAGAGAACACATTAACATAGCACTGAAAATAATATGTAGTTAATTACAAGCGCAGCTGCGAAATACTTGTTGCAAATCTACATGCATGCCACAACTGTTTTACAGTACAACAATGAAAGACTGCAACTACAAAGGAGATTCTCTCTACAATTACGCGCTAGCTATAAACAAAAGCTACACTAAATACACAAACTACAAGAAAAAATCAGAAGATTCCAGGTTCGAATCCTGGCAGGGTCGCCATATGAAACGTCCCCTTAGAACAACTTGACATATGAAACTTCCCCTTATAACATTTTATACACGACTGTGCTTAACCTGACACACAATGTTTTTAGCGCAACGCAATCTGACTTTCAATAACCCCTACAAAACAATGGCCCTGACTAACTTTAACCTATACCTTTTACAAATCACTTACCTCACAAAAATCTTCGCTGCTCGAACTACTGCAATACAGCGAGTGCCACTACTGCCAGCTAAATAAAAGATTCAAACTACTGGAGGCACTAACTACTGATAGGGATAGTTAGCAAATGAAAGATATTATTAGAGAACAAACAATGTATTTACCTTAATATTCATAATTGACATCCAGTCTTACAGATTATCAAAACTCGGCCATCTCTCTCCCCACGTCCACCACTGCTGGCGGCTCACCTCCAACTGCCCAGCGCTACGCGCTGTTCGCATCCAGCTATAGCAGTTCATGACAACAATGGCAGACAACAATTCAAACTTTTCATATAGAGAGTGCTACGTAACGTTGCCAATAAAAAAACATAAACAGCAAACTTACATAAAGAAAACATAAACAGCCTACTTACATAAAAACATAAACAGCAAACTTACACTGTAACTGTGGCTGCATGGCACGGGGCGTACTAGACCGCACTCTTTATGATCTCTAGCATGGAAACCATACATTTCCGGACATGAGTTCATTAGACCTTTTTTGCTCCGTATCCTCTCATCGATCAATCCCTCGAGTTTGTACACAGTGGAGAAAATCACCCTTTATAATGACCAGCACCTCCTAACACGGCAGTGTTTTACAGAATCTCGAAATTTAGCGTGGACTTCAAAGGGAAAAACGTTTAATGGTTTCCAAACTAAACTCTGTCTTGAAACCAGGGAGAAAACCCAAAGAAATTCTAGTTGTATTTAAAATGCACGTGAAATGGACTCACATTCTGGAGGACGATGGTTCAAATCTGCCTCTGGCCATTGAGATTCAGATTTGCTGTGATTTATCTAAATCGGCCGGACACACGTCAGGGTGGTTTCCTTGAAAGGATTTGGACAATTTCCTTCCCCATCCTTCAAACAGTACCAGTTAGTACTCTGACTGTAATAAGCTCAACGTCGACGGGACTTTACACAGCGCGGTTATTGTGTGTCGGTGAAAGTAGGGCAGCCAACTCTGTGTGTGCTCTGCATTGTGTTTATTTGGAGATTTGTGGTTAAGTTCCTGTGGGACAAAACTGCTGAGGTCATCCGTCACTAGGCCTACACACTAGTTAATATCTAACTTAAACTAACTCACCCTAAGGACAATACACACGTCCATGCCCGAGGCAGGACTCGAATCTCCGTCGGGGGGGGGGGGGAGGGGGGGGGGAGGGGAGGGGAAGCCGCGCGAACCGTGGCAAGGCGCCTGAGACCGCGCGGTAACCCGTCGCATCCATTAGTGTTTATCAATGACCAATACTGCAATACTCTGACCTTTATCTACATCCCTTATTGTACGTATTTCATTAGCTCTGTCAGCTAAAATTCGATCTACAATGTCTCGAGAAGGAGCTGGTGTGGAGGGAGGGGGGAACTTGCAGCGACGTGACTGCGGATACGTTTTCGCTCAAGCATCGGTCTCTCTGCACATGTGTGTTACTATCAGTCTTTCTCTACACGTGTGTGTGTGTGTGTGTGTGTGTGTGTGTGTGTGTGTGTGTGTGTGTGTGTGTGTGTGGTTGAGGCTACTGTAGTATTATCTATCGACGAGCAGCAGCTTTTCGGCCTATTATGTTAGTGAAGATAAGGTCTCCATTGTGCTGCAATGTTGCCATATTAAGTGATTTGAGGTGCACTTGGAAACAGGATATCACTTGCCCTGCTCGATAATTCGGTCGGGTATCACGACCCTATCCTATTCCTAAACGTGTGCCAACCTGTTTTGGAATGGGAAATTTCCGACAACATAGACAGTAGACGATATTCTGCGTTTAAATGCAATGCTTCACGGTGCTGCAAGCTCAGTTCCAAAACCAGCAGGTGTTATCGGCATTTCCCCCCACACATATGTAGGGTCAAAATGGCGTGATGTCACAGGGGACCTCAGTTACTTAGTGGTACCACAAATCTATCGCAAATCACTTCTGGCTAATGAGAGAAATTTTAAGATAACATTCTGAGCATATGAGCCAGCACCACATGCATGATATTCGTGGATATTATAACCATGATGGTATTGAATTAATCGTGAAACTTCAGGACGTCGATAAATTTGAGAGGCAGAATCCCCCAATTATCTGTTCAAACATATGGACTGTATAAATGTAATGGACTATTTACAACAAATTTCAAGAGGGAATAAATATACTCTGAGGCATTCGCCAAAATGCGTAACTCCTTAAACAGAGGCCTAGAAAATCATCGTGTATGAGCACCACATATTGTTCTTACAGCAAGTTTTTGAGGGATGAACACGTTCCTTCTTAAAGATAACTTAGCCCATAACGTTATTACACATTACATTTCTGAGTGAAAATACGCAAAATATGTCAACCTACTGACTTGCCTCTCCTCAAGATTTGCAATGATTCGAAGTGCAACTGTGGGTGTATTAAGTTGTAGGAGTTCCAAAATTTGTTTTTTCCAGTTTAAATTCTCGTCAGTGCGGACAACTAAAATTTGTGAAGTTTCCACTTTAGTTATTATTTCCTCCCCTTATGTTACACTTACCATTGGTGTAGTACCTTTAGGTCCGCAGAACTAAAGATGTCGCGTCTGTTTGAAACTGAGAGTGATACCATCCCCAGAAAACCACTCAATAATACTTTTAAGAACATTACTTATCATTTATCCTGTTCAATGGAAGTTGTCTTAAAAATAATAAGCTGATTGCTGCAGCAGAATGTGAAATATCTACATCCTATCGTCTAATCTGGCTACTGCATGCAAAGGAAAACACCGACACAGTACAGCACAACTCGATAGTATGTCAGGTTTTATTCATATTTTTTCAGTTCGCCTACCCAGCAATGCTGTAGGACAAGTTAATGCCTTTAAGAGAATTGCATTTACTCTTGAGTGAAACAAAAAGGATGCTAAAAGATATGTTTAAGTTCTGTGCTCTAATAATACATCAGTATCTCTTTAAATTTTATTTTTTGTTTTGTTTTTGAGGGTGGGAATAAAGTAAACCCCTTCCTCCTCCTTAACAATACATGTTCCTGAAAATATGATGGTATTGTGAGAGGTTCCACAATGTTCAGTCTTACATCGACTATTGTTTCTGTCTAACATACAAAAAGCAAACCTGTTCTTTTTGAGGACGATGCTACCACTGTAATCAGTACAGCATGCAGCATCACAAGAAATGGTAAACAATGTTCTTAAAAGTATTATTGAGTGGTTTTCTGCGAATGGCATCACTCCCAACTTCAAAAAGACACAACATATTCAGTTCTGCACATTCCAGGGTACCACACCAATGATAAGCGTAACATTTGGTGAGAAAATAATAAATAGGGTGGAAACTTAAACGTGTGCATACTGGTAAGAATTTAAACCGGAAAAAACAGATTTTGGAATTCCTGTGACACCTTAGTTCAGCTACATTTGGACGTAGAATAATTGCAAATCTTGGGGAGAACAGATCAGTAAGTCGACATACATTGCGTCTTTTCGTTTAATAAAGTCATATGGAATAATGTTCTGGGGTAACTCCTCTTTAAGAAAGAAAGTCTTCATTGCTCCAAAACGTGCTGTTAGAATAATATGTGGTGCTTGTCAACGATCGTCTTCCAGACATCTGTTTAAGGAGTTTGTCATTCTACCTACTACTTCATAATATATTTATTCCCTCATGAAGTTTGTTGTAAATAATCCAATACAATTCAAAAGGAACAGCGATGTACATAATTATAATACGAATTAAAAATGACAGAACTACCTAGTGATACAAAATATGTTACGGACAGCAAAGTAAACTTTGATAAGAAACTGAAAAAGTTTCTCCTTGACAACTTCTTCTATTCTGTATAAGAATATCAAATTTTGTAACGTGTAAAAGGTGAAGGCATGTTGTTCATGACACGTCTTCTAATGTAATATCTACTTGGTAATTACGTATGATCAATATCTTTTATAAAATATAACATGATAGCTAAAGCTTGATTTATTGGATCTTCATAGGATCTACATCTAAATACATCTAAATAGACTGTTCGTGGAACGGGGTTATTTTTTCTTTTTAAGTAAGTACTACATAGACATTCCTTTGCAACAGAAACAAATTTTTAAATCCTATTCTAGTGCTAAATATTAAGAGAAGAAACAATGCATTTCCATTTAAGGTAATTCGTGAGATCTTTAATCGCTTTTAGACAAAAATTTTTGTTATTTTATATGCAGAGTGCATCACAATCAAAAGTGAATATTGATACTGGGAAAGTATACTATAACAGAAGTAAAAACGTTAAAGTAAACATGGGTCCGCAATCAAACCATTTGCGTCATATTGTCCTAGTTATTACAAATGTATTTGAAACGTGAAGTTGGACTTAAGGTTTACCAGTGACCCACCTTCCATTGCGCAACGTTGGAGAATGCGATACTAGCCCAGTCAAATGGCGGTTATCTTGTAACAAAATTGCGGCAGTTTTTTGTCAACGTTCCTATATGTTTTTTGGGGTGATGAAACCGAATTTCACATTGCTGCGTTGTGGGAGACTGGCTTCACAACGAAAAACGCTAAAAACTTCTAAATTTGCACTCTGTTTTCAGTTTTCGCTTTTCAAAGATGAATATCCTACACAAAATTAAAGTAGACAAAATTGCCTACAAAATGTACTAGTCAGGTTTATATTTATGACGAGCAGTATCGGCGCTAGAGCGCACTCAACAGTGTCTATTTGTTGGCCCTTCTGCAAAAACTGCCCACTCCCGTACCCTAAAACTCGAAAAATATACAAGTTATCAGCAAGAAGTCTTGCGCCACACGAAAGTACACTGAATTTCCTACAAGAGACGTCTGTAACATTCAATTTTCTCAAAAGGGGAACGGGAGCGAAGCGGGAATTACGAAAAATGTCCTCTGAGCCCTCCAGCCAAACGACTCCTCTCACCTGTCGATCTCTCATCGGCGGTATATTTTTGGTGAATTAAACTTCAAAGAGGTTGCTTTGAATTAACCAATGGAAAAGTATGTTTCATGAAAACATTAACAAATTATATTAACAACGTAATATAATTAATATATTAACAACGTCCCCCCCTCACCTCCCATGAAAATAGACGAGGCCGTTGGTGGGGAGGCTTGCGTGCCTCAGCGATACAGATAGCCGTACCGTAGGTGCAACCACAACGGAGGGGTATCTGTTGAGAGGCCAGACAAACGTGTGGTTCCTGAAGAGGGACAGGAATGGGGGAAAGAAATACAGTAGAAGAAGAATGGGTAGCTTTGAGCGATGAAATAGTGAAGGCAGCAGAGGATCAAGTAAGTAAAAATACGAGGGCTAGTAGAAATCCTTGGGTAACAGAAGAAATATTGAATTTAATCGATGAAAGGAGAAAATATAAAAATGCAGTAAATGAAGCAGGCAAAAGGAATACAAACGTCTCAAAAATGAGATCGACAGGAGGTGCAAAATGGCTAAGCAGGGATGGCTACAGGACAAATGTAAGGATGTAGAGGCTTATCTCACTAGGGGTAATATAGATATTGCCTACAGGAAAATTAAAGAGACCTTTGGAGAAAAGAGAACCACTTGTATGAATATCAAAAGCTCAGATGGAAACACAGTTCTAAGCAAGGAAGGGAAAGCAGAAAGGTGGAAGGAGTATATAGAGGATCTATACAAGGGCGATGTACTTGAGGACAATATTATGGAAATGGAAGAGGATGTAGATGAAGATGAAATGGGAGATATGATACTGCGTGAAGAGTTTGACAGAGCACTGAAGGACCTGAGTCGAAACAAGGCCCCGGGAGTAGACAACATTCCATTAGAACTACTGACAGCCTTGGGAGAGCCAGTCCTGACAAAACTCTACCATCTGGTGAGCAAAATGTATGAGATAGGCGAAATACCCTCAGACATCAAGAAGAATATAATAATTCCAATCCCAAAGAAAGCAGGCGATGACAGATGTGAAAATTACCGAACTATCAGTTTAATAAGTCACGGCTGCAAAATACTAACGCGAATTCTTTACAGACGAATTGAAAA
This sequence comes from Schistocerca cancellata, assembly GCF_023864275.1. Classification (NCBI taxonomy): domain Eukaryota; kingdom Metazoa; phylum Arthropoda; class Insecta; order Orthoptera; family Acrididae; genus Schistocerca; species Schistocerca cancellata. Next base: position 493,164,518 of record NC_064628.1, on the reverse strand, counting down.
ACTAGTAGAAGCCGACCTCGGGGAAGATCAGTTTCGATTCCGTAGAAATACTGGAACACGTGAGGAAATACTGACCCTACGACTTATTTTAGAAGCTAGATTAAGAAAAAGCAAACCTACGTTTCTAGCATTTATAGACTTAGAGAAAGCTTTTGAAAATGTTGACTGGAATACTCTCTTTCAAATTCTGAAGTTGGCAGGGGTAAAATACAGGGCCCGAAAGGCTATTTACAATTTGTACAGAAACCAGATGGCAGTTATAAGAGACGAGGGACATGAAAGGGAAGCAGTGGTTGGGAAGGGAGTGAGACAGGGTTGTAGCCTCTCCCCGATGTTGTTCAATCTGTATATTGAGCAAACAGTAAAGGAAACAAAAGAAAAATTCGGAGTAGGTATTAAAATCCATGGAGAAGAAATAAAAACTTTGAGGTTCGCCGATGACATTGTAATTCTGTCAGAGACAGCAAAGGACTTGGAAGAGCAGTTGCACGGAATGGACAGTGTCTTGAAAGGAGGGCATAAGATGAACATCAACAAAAGCAAAACGAGGATAATGGAATGTAGTCGAACTAAGTCGGGTGATGCTGAGGGAATTAGATTGTGAAATGAGACACTTAAAGTAGTAAAGGAGTTTTGCTATTTAGGGAGCAAAATAACTAATGATGGTCGAAGTAGAGAGGATATAAAATGTAGACTGGCAATGGCAAGGAAAGCGTTTCTGAAGAAGAGAAATTTGTTAACATCGAGTATAGATTTAAGTGTCAGGAAGTCGTTTCTGAAAATATTTGTATGGAGTGTAGCCATGTATGGAAGTGAAAGATGGACGATAAATAGTTTGGACAAAAAGAGAAGAGAAGCTTTCGAAATGTGGTGCTACAGAAGAATGCTGAAGATTAGATGGGTAGATCACATAACTAATGAGGAGGTACTGAATGGGATTGGGGAGAAGAGGAGTTTGTGGCACAATTTGACTAGAAGGAGGGATCGGTTGGCAGAGCATGTTCTGAGGCATCAAGGGATCACCAATTTAGTATTGGAGGGCAGCGTGGAGGGTAAAAATCATAGAGGGAGACCAAGAGATGATTACACCAAGCAGATTCAGAAGGATGAAGGTTGCAGTAGGTAATGGGAGATGAAGAAGCTTGCACAGGATAGAGTAACATGGAGAGCTGCATCAAACCAGTCTCAGGACTGAAGGCCACAAATACAACAACATTAACAACGTATTAGGCACATGCTATTGAAAAGAATGAAGAATATAAAATTGTATGTAGTAATGGAATATGTCATGAAACGCATGGATGTCGAGCACATGATTGTGTTATCCCTTTGAATAGGTTCTTCATCTGGAAAAGAGAGAAGGCATTTTCTTTTACAGAGCTTGGATACAAAAGACAGTTAAGTGAACTATCGACGTACGAAGAAAGATGTCATGTCATGCGCGCAAGTCCTTTATTCGTCTCCGTTTGGATGTCGTTGACCCTGGCAATGTTTCATGGGCCCTAGAAGGTCCAACTGAAGGGTATTGGGCAGTGGAAGGTCCAGGCAAGGCGTCAGGAGCTGTAGAAGGTGAGGCTGAACAGTGAATTGTTGCCGTTCTTCGACTGAAAAAACTGTAGTAGAATGATTAATGTTATGATAGAGAAAAGTGCATGAGTTAATACCTTCTGTGCCTCAGCTGCTTCAGATAGTGATCTTGCAAGGTGTTTTCGTCCAAGTAGTCTTCGCCTTCTGTACCAAAATTGTTGTCGATATCGGAACACGAAGCTTCACATTGCTAGCACAGATTCGTGCAAAACAGTCCTAGTCGCCTGCACCCACGCCGACCTTAGCGATCTGTCTTGCACTTACAAGCAACAGTATAAGCTGAAGAAGCCGCTATGCAGCCATGAGTTTCATTGTGGTAATGGGAGCTAACCCTTTTGTTGCCAACTTCAACTCCCACTGCTCTGGATCCAAGTAGTACAGTAGTGATGAAGGAGGTTTATTCAAAATGGCTCTGAGCACTATGGGACTTAACATCTGAGGTAATCAGTTCCCTAGAACTTAGAACTACTTAAACCTAACTAACCTAAGGACATCACACACATCAATGCCCGAGGCAGGATTCGAACCTGCGTCCGTAGCGGTCGCGCGGGTCCGGACTGAAGCGCCTAGAACCGCTCGGCCACCGAGGCCGGCGAAGGCGGTTTATTGCACAGATCCAGATGGTCGAGTGGCCATATCTTCGAACAAATTAGAGAATCATATATCGATTATATATGTAGTAAGTACAATCGAAGTGCGAGAATTCAGTCCGATGGATACTTGGACGCAAAGAAGACTATCGCGTCCACGGAGCGCTTGAGGAGATCTAACAAAAAGCAGTCGATGGAGATACAATTAAGTAGCACCATGATACCAACATTTCACAGCTAAGTTTTCTATCGAATGCGAAAAACAAGGATAGACTAGTCACTATGCTGATGACAAAATGAAATGAAAGTGGAATCGCCTTCAGGCAGGCAACTGACGATGGAGAGAAATGGATAGTACCGACGGCAAATCATTGGTTCGGCTTACAGGCTGATGATCTTCCGGGTATAATGATGTACCTCCAACCTCCTGTCAGTATATATTTCCTCATCCCAGGAAGACATACCGCCCCTCAGCTCCTCAGGTATCCGGTAAGTGCAGCGGAGAAGAGTGTTGCCAACGATATGCTCTTCCTTCATGCGGTGAGTGGGTGCGGCTCTACGTCCGCATTATTCAACCAAGTCAAGGTTACATTCCTAAAGCCGGCCGCGGTGGTCTAGCGGTTCTAGGCGCTCAGTCCGGAACCGCGCTACTGCTACGGTCGCAGGTTCGAACCCTGCCTCGGGCATGGATGTGCGTGATGTCCTTAGGTTAGTTAGGCTTAAGTAGTTCTAAGTGCTAGGGGACTGATGACCACAGATGTTAAGTCCCATAGTGCTCAGAGCCATTTGAACCATTTTTTTACATTCCTAAAGAACCTCTCCAAAAATCCGGATTGATAGTCACACATTTTTTAATTCACTTATACTGTAGCCCAGCCAAAGGAAATTACAGCTTCTGATGAGAAATTTTTGATTGACCTTTATCGTGGAAAACAACCCAACGACAAGACTGAGCAACCTGAAGTATATGCAGTACTTGGTAATCAGCCTGCAAGGCAGACGCCGATTTCATACATCCACTGATGCTACAGCTCAACAACAGACCTTCGGAGTTTTCCATCAGGTGCAGCAGTGTATCGGAAACTACTTGGATTCAGAACAATGGGGTTGGAAATAAACAAAAAAAGGGTTGGCACTCATGAGCGCACTGAAACCCCCGGGCCCCTAGAGGGTTCTTCAGCTCATATTTTGCAAATGCAAGTCAGATTGCCGAGGTCGGTGTGGGTGCAGGCAGGCAGAACTGTTCTGCACGAATCTGCGCCAGCTATATGAAGGGTCGTACTCCAATATGGACAACAATTTTGATATAGAAGACGAAAACGACTTGGACGAGCCCCTAGCAGTAACACTGTCTGAAGGAACTGAGGCGTAGGAGGTATTAATTCATGTAATATTTTGCAGCATTATGCATCTTTACTAATCAATTTTTCACTATCATAACATTAATAATTCAATTACAATTTTTCAGCTGAAGTACAGCAACAATTCACTGTTCAGCCTCCCCTTCTAGAGCCCATGACGCCTCGCCTGGGCCTTCCATTGCCCAAGACCCTTCACTTGGACCTTCTAGGACCCATGAAACATTGCCTGGGCCAACAATGTCGAGAGGGAGACGAGTAAAAGACTTGCGCACGTGACATGACATATTTCTTCATACGTCGATAGTTCGTTCACTTTCTGTCTTTTGTATCCACGTTCTGTCAAAATGCCTTCTTTCTTTTCCAGATGAAGAATCTTGTGGAACATATGACACAATCGTGGGCTCGACATTCAATTGTTTCATGACATATCTGCTTCACTATATACAATTTTATATTCGTCATTCTTTTCAGTACCGTGTACCTAATACGTTGTAACTATGATTTGTTGATGTTTTCATCGAACATATTTTTCCATCACTTCATTCAAAACAACCTCTTAGAAGCTTAATACAGCGAAAGTGTAGCGACGATGAGAGATCGACAGGTGGGAGGAGTCGTTTGGCTGTGGGGCGCAGAGGCATTTTTCGTAATTCCCACTTCGCTCCCGTTCCCATTTTGAGAATATTGAATGATATACACGTCTCTTGTAGGAAATTTACTGTACTTTCGCTTGGTGCAGGACTTCTTGTTGATAAGATGGATATTTTTCGAGGTTTAGGATATGGGACTGGACGTTTCTGAAGTTTTTGCAGAAGGGCCAAAAAATAGCTCTTAAGCCACTCGTCACAAATTCAAATCTTTTTATAGGTAACTTTGCCTTCATTAATTTTGTGTAGAATGATCATCTTTGAGAAAGGCATAGTGTTCCAGATACAGGCGAAAAACTGAAAATAGTGCGAACATTTTGAAACTTTTTAACGTTTTTTGTTGTGAAGCCGGCCTCCAACAAGGCAGCAAACGTAAAATTCGGATTCTAACACCCCAAAAAAGATATAAAACCATTGCGAAAAAAACTTTCGCAATTTTGTTACGAAAACGCCTGTTTGGAACATGAGTTGACTGGATTGTACACGAATGAGGGTGTACAGCCACATTTTGGTGCTGGTGTAGGACGACAAATCACACGCGAGGCCCAAGTAACATGAATGGCGTGGCGCGGAGGCCTGGCGTGGCCAGCCAGGAACGTGGTGCGGGCAGGACGTGAGCAATTTACACTGAAGTGGCGCTCACAGAGAGGCGCAGGGCGGTCGTGCTTCTGATGGATCAGCGAATGTCGTCGTCATCAGTTTAAGATATTAATGCTCTGGATATTACGTTACTCGTAAATGTTGAGCAGCGAAGAAGATACCGTGTACATCTGTTAAGGTTGAAAAAAGGGAAGAAATATGGCACATTTGAGGTAATAAAAGAACTGAACATGTATCCATAACGCATTCAGCGTTTTTACAAAATGTCTCAAAATTGTTACTGTATTGGGCTAGACAAGAGAAAAGCAACTAAAATTCTCATTTTTCATACGATTTTCATTTGAACACATGCCGAATTCTTGTAGATTTTGTGAGAGATGTTCAAAACATTAGAACACTCTCCAAACTCTGACCAAGCGTAAATATTTCCCTGCTGTACCTCACAAATTCCTCGTTGCAATGCATAATTTACTATCATATGATAGCAATTTTGCCCGTATAGAGAGGAACAAAATATCCCTTCACCTAGATAACTGCATTTCAGTCATTGCCAACGACAAGCACAACGGACTCCTTTTGTGCAATATGGGACCAGAGGATTTCACGGACCTTGGGGCACAGGGGCTGATTCAAAATAACTGAGCTACACATTTCATCTGACAACCCTGCCACATTAAAGGGAAGACAAATTAATAACAACCAACGACCACGGATTTCTAAAAGTACTGCAAAGAAGACGAGTGGTAGTGCGCAAATAAACAGCGGCTATAAAACTTTTCAAATTTCCCTATTTTGTCCGATAAAATTCTGCCAGAAAAAGTGCCAAGAAGGAAGGCTTACCTGACATGTAACTGTACATGTTCTTTGTAATATCAACAGGAACAGCGTTAAATTTTTCCGTATCTTCTGCTGCTGCTTGTGCAGATTTGTGTTCTAAATAAACATTATGTGTTGTGATCTGTGTTGTTATACTTTCTCAGCAGCACAGCGTTTTAACTGTACGGGTTCAACATCGTTAGTCCATGAAAATAAAAAAATAGCTACTTTTTCAAAGATAACACAAGTAATTATATAATAACTCTTCCAAAAATTTGTGAAATGGCATTCTTCCTCACATACACGGCCTGCATCAAGGAAGCCCAAATCGGTAAGCATAAAGCAGTTAACCAAACAGGTAAGCATAAAACATCCAGAACATAGTATACTATAGTAACATCAGAGGCAAAATCCCATTTTACAATCATTGCTCGCTGGAACACATGCCATTTGTTAGACAATACGTAAACAGAAACGGTTATTGAATGTTTCATGGCTCTTACTGCATACAAGAAAAATTGACATATACAGTATACAGCTAACTCTGTCGCTGGATTTGCAATTGTCTATCTCTAGTTTTAAAATGAAAGTAAATCTTAACGCAATGTTAACTTGTGATTGTAACTGACTTCACAAATCACGTACGAGAATGGAACGCGAGCTACAAATCAGCATAGCGTGCGGCCACAACGTCGATCGTGTAGCGTCGTGGCTCGTCACGGCCAAACATAAAAATAAAAACGAAGCAACACGAAGGAATTATCCGAGTGGGACGAAAATCGGTAGATGTAATGTACACGTACACACAAACAAACGATTACAATTTCAGAAAAACTGGACGATCTATTCAAGAGAAAGAGCTTCACAAATTCAGATTGTCAGTAACATGATGGTCCAACTCTGGCCCTTATGCAAGCAGTTACTCGACTTGGTACTGATTGATAGAGATCTTGGACGTTCTCCTGAAAGATATCGTGTCAAATTCTGTCCAATTAGTTAGTGCGTTAGATCGTCAAAATCCCGAGCTGGTAGTTGGAGGGCCCTACCCATAATGTTGCAAGCATTCTCATTTGAGGAGAGATCTGACGACCTTGCTGCCCAAAATAGGATTTGTTAAACACGAAGAAAAGCAGTAGAAACTCTCGCCGTGTGAAATGCACGATCAGGATGGCTTGCTACTAAGGGCAACAAAACGGGGCGTAGAATATCGCCGACGTACCATTGTGCTGTAACGGTTTCGGTGATGACAACCAAAGGGGTCCTATTATGAAAAGAAATGGCGCCTCAGACCATCAGCCCTGGCTGTCGGGCGGCAGTCAGGTTGATGTCCCAACACTGTTTGGGGCGTCTCTACGCATGCCCTCACTGGTCATCAGGGCTTAGTTCGAAGCGAGACTATCACTGAAGACATTCCTACTACAGTCAATGAGGGTCCAGGCTGAAGATGTGTCTTAGAGTGTATACCACTTATGTACTTGGGACTGGAAAGAGGTATATCTATCCTTCCACCGTTAAGAAAAACTTCGTTACGTTAGCTATTTTTTGTACTCAGCAATCTATGACCTAAAACCCAAGAAATGTAAACTGTCCAGCCACTACATTTTCCACAGGAAACTTTTGAAAATATGCCCAGTGGTTTACGTATTTGCGACGTATCACAATAGGTATGTTGTATGTTAACCTAGAAACGACGGAGAGGCTCCGTCCCCGCCGCAGCCGCAGTGGTACACAATACCACGACGACTACCACAGTCCACTTCAGCCCTCCGCCGCCCCACACCGAACCCAGGGTTATTGTGCGGTTCGGTCCCGGGTGGACACAATTCCTCAGCCCGTTTGTGGTCCCATGTTTACCGGAACGCTTTTGCTTCAACGAGTACCATCGTATACTTCCATCCACGCCAATTTTTGCTATAAATTATTTTTTACTCGTATACAGATTTTGCAGTCGGACTCTCATCAGCTTGGCGCCAAGTGGCGCTCTGGCCGTAAACCGGCCCTACCTTCAGCACCCACGCTTTTGCAAATCGCACTGGTAAATACGAAATTGCAGTGTTGTGTTGTCAATAAGTACGGTGCAGGGAACTTCTTGACAACATACATGCATATCAGAAGGAACATCGAATCATACTTATTGACAACACAGGGACTGCAATTTTTCCCTGTACGTCAATAATATTAGTGGGATGTACGGCCGGCCGCAGTAGCCGAGCGGTTCTAGGCGCTTCAGTCTGGAACCGCGCGACCGCTACGGTTGGAATCCTGCCTCGGGCATGGGTGTGTGTGTGATGTCCTTAGGTTAATTAGGTGTAAGTAGTTCTAAGTTCTAGGGCACTGATGACCTCAGATGTTAAGTCCGATAGTGCTGAGAGTCATTTGAACCATTTTTTTTTGGGATGTACGAGTACAGATAAGACACGTGGACGATGACGTATGGAAGTCTGGGTCCGGCCGTGGCTCGTACTCGGATAGCCTAAGAGGTTAAGGCGACCGGTCGCATAAAGCAGGAAAGCCCGGGTTTGAGTCCCAGCCCAGGACAAATTTTCATTCTCGTTATTCCATTTCACAGCTGAAGGTGGTTCACATTCACAACCGCGAATACATTTAACAGTGGCAAATTGTCACTCTGGAGAAGTCACTATGTAATTAATCATATTTTTTTTATTGACTGCAGATTCTACAGGGTGTTTCAATGTGAATATACGGGTATTATGGCTTTGTTGCATTTGTTATATTGAGTTTGTATTGTATTGTATGTTAACCGGGGACCGAGAAACGACGGAGAGGCTCCGTCACCGCCGCAGCCGCAGTGGTCCACAACCCCACGACGACTACCGCAGTCCACTTCACCCCTCCGCCGCCTCACACCGAACCCAGGGTTATTGCGCGGTTCGGCCCCCCGTGGACCGCCCAGGAAACGTCTCACACCAGACGAGTGTAACCCTTATGTTTGCGTGGTAGAGTAATGGTGGTGTACGCGTACGTGGAGAACTTGTTTGCGCAGCAATCGCCGACATAGTTTAACTGAGGCGGAATCAGGAGAACCAGCCCGAATTCGGCGAGGCAGATGGAAAACCGCCTAAAACCCTTCCAGAGACCGGCCAGCTCACCGGACCTCGACACAAATCCGCCGTCGTGTTCGTGCCGGGGACCAGGCGCTCCTTCCCGTCCGGAAAGCCGTGCGATAGACCGCACGGGCAACCGGGCGGGCACATTGAGTTTACTGTTATAAATAATACGAGAAATAAAAGAACAGTTCAGCTTACATAACTGTACGCAAAGGTGAGGATATGGGACGACCAATGACTGAAGAACATGTTGAACGAGTGAGAGTCTTTTACGCATGGCCCCGAGAAATGAGATAGGAAGGCTGTCTTTGAATTAGCAATATTATTGATGTCTGTGTTGAGACTGTTAATGAAACGCTTACAACTACGTCCTTATCGTTTGCAGGTATTACAAGTTCTAAAGCCTACCGACTACGGTTTACCTACCAACTTTGAAGTGAAATGTTGCTGTATGACAATGAAGATTTTCTGGACTGTGTCGTCTTCAGTTATGAATCGATAATTCAACTAATTAGAAATGAGAACACACATAATGTGTGCATCTGGAGGTCAGAAGATGTCCGCGAGATGGAACAGTTGCAACGAGACTCAAAAAATGGTTCAAATGGCTCTGAGCACTATGAGACTTAACTTCTAAGGTCATCAGTCCCCTAGAACTTAGAACTGCTTAAACCTAACGAACCTAAGGACATCACACACATCCATGCCCGAGGCAGGATTCGAACCTGCGACCGTAACGGTCGCGCGGTTCCAGACTGTACCGCCTAGAACCGCTCGGCCACCCAGGCCGGCGCAACGAGACTCCCTTAATTTTTTTGTTCCTTATCTTACGGAAAGTTTATGGGCCTTTTTTCGGTGAAGCAACTGAAAGTGGTGGTTGTTGTCTTGATGCGCTAGAACTATGACTCTTTCCTCAACTGGAAGAAGCTGAACCTCGGAACTTTATTAGACAACAAGATGGTGCTCCGCAGCACTGGCCAACTCAGTACGCGACCTGCTACCTGATAGAGTTAGTGTTGCATAGCCTCCCCAACCATACACGATCTGACGCCATGCGATTTTTACTTTTGGGAGCTCGTAAAGGATCATATGTATGTGCCTCCGCTACTAGTTCATCTACCTGTCTTTAGAAACAACATTATTGTACCAATTACTCCAGACACACAGCTCAAAGTTTAGGAAGAACTTGCCTATCGACTCGATATGTGAGGAATGGTGCTCGCACTGAACACTTGTAAGAACAACTGTTTCAGTTGCTCTTTCATTTGATCTATCATTCATAACTGTAAAGTGAATGTAATAAATAATACAAAGGCATAAAACCCGTATATTCATTTCGACCCACCGTGTAGTTTTATTGCAATCTTCTATATGTCGTTAATTCACTGAGATTCCTGGTTAGTAACTTCAACTCTGCTTAATTTTTATATATGTAGTTATCAACGAACGACTATTCGAATTCTTAATACAATTCATCCTCTCAAACCTCCTTTAATTTTTCCTGCCCCCAGTCTGACTAGCACTTCTAGCTTCCGGCTCTAGGGATGGGAAAAACCAGTCGATTAAAATCGTTGTCATTAATTTAGTTACGAATAAACGGCGTTTTTCGGTATTTGTTCGATCTGGGTTATAACAGTTTTTCTCATTTTGTACTAATAACCGGGTAAAAAACTAGCATGTAAATTTGTCCTTGCAGCAAAGCTAAAACTTTAGGACTTCAAATAACACTTAAAACAAAAAACGAGAGGTGTTTATTCGCAAAGTTTCCATTCCTTTGAAATTTTTGTTTATTATAGAAAGTGGGAAAAGAGATCAGAGGTAATTTAATAAAAAAAGCCGACAGTTAGAAACTAGTAAAAAATGCATGACTTAAAAATCGGTACAGTATTGCTGAGACAATGTTGTATCTGTTACCAGGTAATGTGGCTTATTAGACGGTATACGTGAATCTGTAGTGTGCAGTACTTGCCGCCGCGCCTCCCCTCCCCCCCAATCTCGTCTATATAGCAGTTTCTCACTGTCATCTTTGCAAATCGGTTGTATTGCAGAATGGCACCATTCGTACTTTATATTTTACGAAGTGCAGTAGCAATGAATTACAATGCTCCACTTGAGTTAAAAGATTAACAATGGGAGGAGGCACAACAAACTTGAGGAAACAACCACAAGGTTCCCTGATTGGAAGAGAATATCTGATTGATATACCTATAACTTTATCGGTGTTGTATAAACTTGGGATGATAACTGAACTTGTAATTTTGGTTCCACTGTCTTGCTACCTCTATTACACATCCTACAGTCTCATTTATTCTCCAGTTCCCAAATCACTTTTGTCACCCCACTGGAAAAAACTGCATTACCCATCGCAACAAACTCCAGACCTAAAATTACTGTGACTAGTCCAGCATTTTTCACTCATGGTGAAAACAATGTTTTCATAAGAATAAGTCAGTTAAATTACTGCTAAACAAGTAAACACGTTTACAAAAATTTGGCTTATTTGCAGTATTTGTAAACAAAGTACTAGTGCGAAGTTTCTGACTCAAATAGCTTAAAATATACTCTCAGTTTCGGAAATATGTACTAAATAATGAATACATATGTAGATCCGTACGGTATAGGTATGGTATAACACATACATTACACAATACGGTAGAAGAATATGCTTTATTTACATAAACCGGTACACGATATAACATGTGCGTCTGTTCTACAAGGAAGCATACAACTATAACTTTACTGTCAGCGCCAGAGATCCTCCATTGTCAGGCCGGATGGATAGTAAGCGAGGTTATGCGATATGGTGTCCCTAGTCCCCACAGAGCCTACACCACGCCCCCCCCCTTCCCTCCCTCCCCCACCCAACGGTAATGTGGGGCGCTAGGGGAAACCGGTGAGACTTCTGTCGAATGGCATGAAGACTGCAATCTTAAATGTACGCAGAGAGACGCTGAGCGTGGCCGTGGCGAAATTGTTGTGGGATCTGAAATGGTGGCTTATGAACCCATTCTTAGTGTCACGTGAAAGTTGTTTTACTTCGACGACGAGGAATTTGTCAATCAGTTTGATGCTCAGCTCATCAGTTTGGAAATCGTTAGTGTCAGCCTTTACCAAGAAGTCACTGACGGGCACAGTGTGCGCGGTCGCACTGTCATGAAGACAGGCAGAGGTGGAGACGGTGGACAGATTGTCCTGAAGCATCCACACTGGCTTCAAATGGTTTACTGACACTGTGCTGAGTTTTCCATTGAGGAATATTTCAAATGTACGTGTGCCACGTTTTAGCAACTTGTGTGGTCTGTATAAGGATGCTGTAAAGTGGGGCAGATTGTATAGTCATGATGCATGATGTGAGTGCAGTCTGTGAGCGCCTTGTGCATGAAAACTTTAGGAGTTCTGTGTGATTATGGCTGCAGGATTTTAAAACTTGCGATATGTTCTTTTGCTCTCACAACAAGCACAGGAAGTTTGGTAGTTTCCACCTGCGACATTTGAAGCACGACACCAGCGGGAAGATCAAGTGGTTTGCACCCAATTCCTTCTGGTTGCAGTGCGAATGCCTAAAAGCACCCAAACAAAGCTTTTGTCCTGTTTCCTCTGTAGTACATAAGAGAGGCTTTCAATGTTGATGCCATCATTCTATAAGGCCATTACTTCGTGGATGGTAAAGGGTAGTTCGATAAATGTGGGTGTAACAGAAGTGACAAAGTTCAGTAAACACAGCAGACTCAAACTGCTGGCCCTGGTCGGTGGTTATGGACACTACGGAATCATATCACGAAATCCAGGTTTTGATGAAGGCTCACGCTGCAGATTCTGCACACCTCGTAGTGGGATGGACTGTACCCATCGCGTTATGCTGTCGATGATTGAGAGTATATATTGATAACTGTCAGATTTAGGGAAAGGTCCCAGCAGGTCAAGGTACACATGCTGGAACTGTCCTTTTGGTATGGTAAATTGTCCTAGTGGTGGTTGTGTGTGGCATCCAACTTTGCTTTCATAACATGGTATGCATGTGCAAGTCCACTCTTTGCCATCTCTTTTGACATTTGGCCACACAAAACGATCAGTAACAAGTCAGGTAAATGGTCAGATGCAAGGGTGCGATTGACTGTGTAGCTGGTCAAAAATGATTCTGCAAAATTGCTGTGGTATAAAGGACGAATTCGATTTTGTGAGAAGTCACACAAGATCTGTTTTGTTGCACCTGGTATCAGGTGGTGTTCAGACTTGAGGTTCACAGTCGCATCATTGAGATGGTTTTGGGGCCGTTTATCCTAGTTTGGTGCTTCTGCATGTTCGTTGTAATCGATATGTGTTGAGAGAGCATTGATGTATGATAGATGATCAGCAACGACATTGTCCGTGTCTTGCAGGTGACATTCGTCGATTATGAATTGTGCGATGTATTCGAGGTGCAGAGTCATCTGGGACACAAGTTTTTCAATGGGTTACGGACTGACTTCACTCGTGTCCAGTGATCCGTAGCACGGATGATTCATGTACTGCCTACCACGTCATACTGAAACTGACAGGTTGCCTAATAGACTGTCAGGAATTTATGGTTATATACTAGCCATTTGTTTTTAAAGGGAGTCAGTTTCTGCCAAAAAAATATGAGTGGCTGTTGGATGCCTGCTACCTATTGTTTGAGTAGCACACAAATTGCAAGATCACTTGCATCTGTCATTATTGCATGGCAAAGAGGGTGTCACAGGCTTGTTTCCTGGATGAGACTGTCTTTCAGCTAATCGAAGGTTGTCTGCATGTAGATAACCCATTTTATCATTCGTTTGTCATTAGTGTTTTTCACTTTCAGGGCCTCTGTGAGTGGAGCCTGAATGGTAGATGCTTGTGGTACATGGCACTGGTGGAAATTAATCATCCTTAGGAAACGGCATAATTCCTGGCAGTCTTGTGGGGGTGGTAGTTGATAGATGAGCCCCATACATTGTAGTGTAAGGTGTGGTATTAGGTATGTGACTGAAAAAATAACCTTAGATTGAAGCAGCTGAAAGAACATTTAGAACTTGTTTGAGATAAGTGTATTTATCCTAAGAGAAAATGAGACTGTTGTCCAGATAAGCATAGCAGAAGGGTAATTGCGACAGGATACTGTCCAGGGGCAGATGTGGAATCTGACCACAATCTGTTGGTTATGAACTGTAGATTAAAACTTGAAACGTCCCCTTAGAACAATTGTACATGACTGTGCTTAAACTGACACACAATATTTTTTTAGCGCAACGCAATCTGACTTTCAGATATCCCTACAAAGGAATGGCCCTGACTAACATTAACCTGTACCTTTCACAAATCACTTACTCACAAAAATCTTCGTTCAAGCTACTGCAATACAGCGAGCGCCACTACTGCCAGCTAAATAAAAGATTCAAATTACAGAAGGCACTAACTACTGATAGGCATAGTTAGCAAATGAAAGATTTTAATAGAGAACAAACAATGTATTTACCTTAATAATCATAATATATATCCCAGTCTTACAAATTTCAAGTCTCTGCCATTTCTCTCCCCACATCCACCACTGCTGGCGGCTCACCTCCAACTGCGCAACGCTAAGCGCTGTTCACATCCAGCTGCCCAACACTACAATGGCAGACAACAATGCAAACTAGCCACAGACTGCACACAGCACAGCCAGTGATTTTCATATAGAGCGCTACATAACGTTGCCAATAAGAAAACATAAACAGCCTACTTACATATGCACACAGCACAGCTAGTGATTTTCATATAGAGCGCTACGTAACGTTGCCAATAAGAAAACATAAACAGCCTACTTACATAGCCCCCATACTACTCACAAAAAATTTTACAAATTGTTTTGGGCAGTGGCCAATAATGATTTGATAAAATTTTTCATAATTACAATAACAAAGATATCAAATGCACACACTTATTGATACAATGTTGGTCAAAAGCTAAAATTTTCTCACAGTCCATAAAGACAGTCCTGATCATTCATCATAATAGTAATTACAGTTTTTTTTCACAAAGTCTCATTAGTAAAAGAATTGCACACAGAAGTAGTGGATTTCCATGGAGTCTTGAAGAAGTAGTGTTGTCCTTTCAACGGAAAGACAGTGCTGACTCTTGACATGCTGACAGGTAATGGTCCATAACAGAGCAAACCCATAGCAGAGTCAGTCGAAGTTTTGAAGAAGATTGGTAGGTAAGTCATCACAGAGCAGACCCACTGTAGTTCTGGTAGAGATTACGGTATTGGTGGGCCACCAGAGGTGCAGACCCACTGCAGTCCTTGTAGAAATAATGGTATTGGTGGGCCATCAAGGGTGTAGACCCACTGTAGTCCTTGTAGAGATAGCCAGCAGCCATCTGCTGCGACTGTGCAGGTGCACAATCACCATCAAAGAGTCTTGCGGGCAATATAGCAAGTCTATAACCACCACTTGTGCACTCACAAAGTTTTTGGAATTGTCCTTAGAACCAGCAATGCAGTTGTCCAGTCCCTTGCTGAATTATTAACACACATGCAAACACTAACAGTCTTTACTTCTCCCATATTGTCCATATACTATGACCAACAGAAACGTGTGCAGTGAAATGTAACTTACAAGTTAATAATATGATGAACTGGTGTCAATTACAATTTTATAACATAAGAATACGATTACAAAGGTACAAAATACATCATTAAAGAACATAACAATACAGATAACATTTGTAGTACAGGCTTTACAAAAGAATAGAAATAACATACACATCAGTGTTACAAGAATTATGACATGAGTACATACATAAAAGATCAGAATAACTTGCGAAACATCAACTTCACACATGAGCATTAAAACAAAACAGAATAACTAATGTCTAAGCATATTTACAAGGTAAATAACATATTATTAATGCCAATTATATTTGAGGATGACAGTATTCCTCATCATAGTGAATGTAGCTTAATATTAAAAGAAGAAAAAATTCTATGAGACTACACAGAGACAGGAAGAAAACAAATGCATAAGGGTACACAAACACATAGTGGGATAACATAAAAGGAAAGGACAGGGTTCGTTTTCAGTGTAACATTTGGTACTGCAGTCCATCCCAAAACTTCATTCCATAGATCTTTCGTCTTATTTCGATATTTGCTCCCACCAAAAAAATCCTATCCAAGCATGCTTTCTGTATTTTTCTCACATAACGTCTCAGTGCATTTCTTCAAATTCCTCACAACTCATTCTCTTATAGGCTACCCCCTCTTAAGCTAACTTAAATCTACTGAGCTCAGATGCTAAACTAAGGGACGAGGCAATGCAGCAGCACAAAACAATTAACACAAACAGCAATGGCAAAAAAAAAAATGGAAAATTGCAAAGCAAGCTACAGTAAATCTAAATTACCAAGCAATGCAACATCACAACTAATATGAGCCAATGTGCAGCAACAAGAAAAATAAATCAGTAGTAAAACTAGCTTAACAGAGTAATACAAAGTGAAATTTAGTAGCACTATGCCTGGCAAACAGCAGCAGCAGAAGTATTAACTTATATCCAAACATGACATAGCTCAAGCAAAAAAAATATTACACTAAAGAGAATAATGCAGACAAGGGAAATGTATATTCACATCTTAATGTCTATGTAAATTAAGTGGTGCACCACAAAAACTAATTCTACAAAAAATTACCAAGTACTTGAAAAGAAAATTATATATGCAGTTATTGTTATCAGTCCCTTCTTATTGTTCTTTCCATTTCAAGAGCTCCTTATTCGAAGAATGTGGATCATAAAATAATTATTTAATAGATCTGTTGACAGAAAATGTTCACATTAGCAAATGCATCTAAGTTTATTTTATAAAACTAATGCTGCAACACAGCTGGAAACCAGATATTAAACAAAATGAGCAAAACTCAACTACAAAGACAACAGGTGTAAAATGTTTCTCATCATTTCATTAGGCATTTTAGTAAATATCATAAATTACGAGTTCCACAGTATGCTTTCAACAAGGAAATGTCAATAGCGAGGTTAATGGCCTCCCCCTTTTTTTTTTTTTTGCACCTAATGGCTTTCTTTTGTCAGACGACTACCTCTCAGCTGGGCGCCCAAAACACATTACGTGCAGGTGGTCACTTACCTTTCTTACTGAAATATTTACGACAGCAGTTTCTGCTACAGTGGCAGTCTCATATAAAAAATTTCACAGGTCAAGAATTAGCGTTACAAATGTGTAGAAACAAAATCCTGTAAATATAACAGTGTCCAAAAAATTTTCGCCGGCATTGTGATACATTCACGCATTTACACATATTTCATAACTCTTAAAGTACGATTCTCGGTTTCCAACATCCTTTTTCACAAGTCAGAGTCCCTAACCACTACTCCTTATTCCTTACCTTATTACACATATACATATTCATCAACATGTCTTCAACAATTCATCATAATAAATACATATCATAATAAACATTCCTCAACAGCATAATACACATCGTCGTCGTAATAATAACATCATAACACCTCAGTCAAATCTCAAAAACGTTGTAGCTTTCTGCAATAATTTCAAAACCTAAAGAAAATTCTCTGCTCATTTCAATAGTGTCATCTACCTCAAACGTACTTTAAAATCATTCTCCCTAACCAAATACATCATTCAAAGATCTCATAGTATCACAATGGTTCTGAAAAATATGAAGGGTTCACACAGTAAAGACAAAATACAATTTCATAAGTGTGAAGTTATCCAGCTGTGTAATTGCGTATACATCTGTCACTGACGTAGTAAAAAAATTTGTCTCTCTCAGTTAAATGATCAGATAGCTGTGTAATTTATTTATTAGACAAATATAGTACCTATGTGTAAAGTTGTATAAGCAAATACCATATTAGCTAGGGCTCCTTGTGCTTGCCAAACACATGGTACACAAAGTAGGCGTGTACCCCCCTGAGGATTAATGTAATTATACCCTCAGGTGTTACAGATTACAGCAATGGAATGAAATGTATCACGGAAAACTTTCTTTGTAATTCAAAAATCTTTAAAAATAAATGTTTTAAGTACAAAATTAATCATTCAAATACGTGTCCTGTAGCGCTAAATGTGCGTCTTGCTGTAAGATAATCTCTGTGGAAGTGTCATAGTTATTGTCCTCCGAAAGCTAAGTTCTGCAGAAGTCAATGTACTTACCTCATGATAAACAAAAGTGAGATGCTTTGCGTATAGATATCTTAGTTATTACGCTTATTGTTGTGATGAAGAAAGGACTGTGCTGTAACGTATTGTTGTGCTACGGAAAAGGCTGTCTCATTGTAGCTATACCACAAAAGTTACTACTAAAACATGTTTTACTTTCCAGAATAATACAGAAAAACTGTACAGATATGAAACAGAAACACCGCAAAAGCAACATTGTAAATTGTCACTCATTAGTAGCGTCGTGATAAAATCGTGTAGCTGTCACATAAACTAACCACTGTCTCATCTGGTATCTCACAGAAAGTACTTTAAATGCAGAATGTATTTTCATGTACACCAAAATGTTGCATTAAAATCTCATCAGCAGTACTGGTAAATGTTCTAAGTATGTGAGCCTTATAGTCGTTACGTAATCGTGCAACTAACAAGCAAGAATGTACACACACAATAACACTGTGTCGTCTGTTCGCAATAACAATGCATTCGTAATTTCTGTTTAAATAAGTTCTCTTGGTTCTTGACTGGATATTTAACTTCAAACATTGTTGCATGGTAACAGCTTCTAAAACATACTAGTAACGTGAAGTGAAACGTTTTATGGCAAAGACAAAGTTAAAAAGCAGATTATCTTTCAATAAACGGTTTTACATGTGAAATGTGGTGTAAACCTTTACTCTTCCTAGTACGCAGAATTTCAACTTCAACGCAATTATCATGCGGTATACGTCGGTGAGGAATGCTAAAAATTTGCTCAAGGTTAGCGTCTATGTTATTTTTCTCTGAGCCAGCCGGCGCACGCGGGTGCCTGCGGTGCGAGTCATTGTCTGTTCCTTTGTTGGCGCGTGTCGTTATTGCGATTAGGACACCTAGCTTCTACAAATTCATGTTGTCGAAAGTGCCCTGCTCTGTTTGAATCCCGCCAGTTCTGATGAAATTCAGGTCTGTCGTTATGATTATCTCGTCTGTCGTCATGTCGGTAGATTTCATAATTTCTTTCTTGTCGGTCATGTGGTGGAGAATTTCTTCCTGAATGGTAACTGCGCGCTGAACTGTTGCATCTGAAGTTATTCTGTCTCCCTTGATAATAATTGTTTTGGTTCCCATATTGTCTGTTTCTGAGGTAATCTCTGTCATATTCATTGCTACGAAAATGCGATCTTTCTCTGTAACTGTTATTACTCTGCCAGTGGTTGTCATATGGGTGGTGTCTGTTTTGATCACGATTTGCGTTGTAAGAATAGCCTTGTCGTGTCCAGTTATTGTTTCTGTCGTCACGGAATTGTGACGTATGTGACCTGTAGTGATTGTTTTCCTGTTTTCGCATCCGGCGACTGTCTGTGTCAATTTCTAATTCTTGTAGGAGTCCCTGGAAAGCTTCAATGTCGTCTTTGCAACGTCCTGCCAAAATAATATTTCTTAAATGTTCAGGCAATTTCATTAAGCAAATGCGGATGAGTTCTGAGGGGCTGTATGGGTTTGAAAGATACTGATTCTTGTGCAACATGTCTTCAAAATATTTCACAAGACTGGAAAATTCAGATTGTTCGAAATGTTTCATCATTATGATGCCATGTTTTACTCGGTCTTGTGTGGCTTGAGACCAATATGCTGAGAGGAAGGCATGGTAAAATTCTCCTTCACTGTGGCAATCGTGAATGACCGCTCGCATTCTTACAGCTGGTTCATTCTCTAAGTAGCCACACATAAATTCTAACCTGTGTTCTAGTGACCAGTTGGGAGGAAAACAATGAGAGAATTGATGGAGCCACGATTGTGGATGAATGTCGTTGGCAGAATTCTTAAACGTTTTGAATTTACGTGTAGTAATGAACAGCTTATAGTCAAAATCATCATGTCGGCGAGTCGCATGTCGGTCATTGTTACGTCGTTTCGGCGGTTCCATCTCCAAATTCGGTGTACCTTGCCAATTTCTTTCATAATTTCCGAAGTGCCCTGTTATTATTTTGTGGCTGTTCCGTATTTCTATGTCCCTCTTCCCGTATTCGAGCGCGAGTGTCCTCTGAAATACGTAATTCTTGTATTACCTGTGTCAGCTGATCTTGTACTTCCCGGATTTCTCTTTGGTGTTGCGTATTAATTTGATTCTGATTTTGTTTAAGTTTCCTAATTTGTTTGCACTCTTCTGTGTCATTAAAGATTACCGGTTTTGTGTCATTCAGATTATCGTCTACCTTCGTAGATAAATTATTTAGCTGATCCGAAAGTTCAACTACTTTCTCTGATAATGAACTAATTTCCTCCATGTGTCTTTCTGAACCAATTTTCAGGGTATCTACTGTGTACTTTAAGTTTTCCTGAGTTTTTGCAAGTTGCGTAACCGAATCGGTAGATGCAACTGAGTCAATTTTAGCTTGCAATGTCTCATGATTTTCATGAACAATAGTTTGCAGTTCTTTTATGGCTGCTTCGTGATTCTGTAATGCAATTTCATGACGCGAAAAAATAGGTTGGAAATGCTCACAAATTTGTGTTTTTACATCATTACAGACCTTTTGACATTTCGATTCGATGTTATGTAACTCAGTGGTTAAATCTTCACGTGTTTGTTCAAATGTGGTGTCTAACTTTTGAAGCTTTTGCTGTGTTTGTCTCTGATTTTGTTCCATTGTGTCTAACTGTTGCTGTGTTTGTCTCTGATTTTGTTCCATTGTGTCTAACTTTTGAAGATTTTGTTCCATTGTGTCTAACTTTTGAAGATTTTGTCCCATTTGTTTCTGATTTTGTTCAAGCATTGTGTCTAACTTTTGTAGCCTTTGTCCCATTTGTTGCATTAACTGTAATAACAGTGCACTGGTGTCTGAAACATGTTCCTCAGTGCTATTCGGCAGTGCATTTGAACCGGCAATATTCGCATTTTGACAAGCAGAAAATGTGTTTTGACTTATTTGAGAAAACAGTGAGGACGCAAAACCTGACTCTATAGTATTTGCAAAATTGTGTCCTGTCATTTCGAATTCCTGGGGCGAGCTGTTGCCAAGCGATCGATCGATAATGTTTCCCTGTTCACTAATTGTTTCACTGCCTACGCCATTGTTTGCCGCCCGCTCCATTTCCCTATGTACAATTACCAAATTACTACTTTGAACATTAGTTAATTCATTACCCAGTGGCGCTAACACACTGCTTTCGTCTCCACTGTCATTTCCCAGTTTACTTTGGAGCCTAGTATTACGTTTTTCACACGCCATTATTGTTACAATATTTCACACGTTAACACAGAAAAACACAATTTGAAGAGCATCAATAAGAGAACACATTATTATAGCACTGAAAATAATATCTCGTTAATTACAAGCGCAGCTGCGAAATACTTGGTGCAAATCTACATGCATGCCACAACTGTTTTACTGTACAACAATGAAAGGCTGCAACTACAAAGGAGATTCTCTCTACAATTACGCGCTAGCAATAAACAAAATCTACACTAATTACACAAACTACAAGAAAACAATCAGAAGATTCCAGTGAGGTATCCTCGGCTAAGGGTCGACATTTGAAACGTCCTCTTAGAACAATTGTACATGACTGTGCTTAAACTGACACACAATATTTTTTTAGCGCAACGCAATCTGACTTTCAGATATCCCTACAAAGGAATGGCCCTGACTAACATTAACCTGTACCTTTCACAAATCACTTACCTCACAAAAATCTTCGTTACTCAAGCTACTGCAATACAGCGAGCGCCACTACTGCCAGCTAAATAAAAGATTCAAACTACAGAAGGCACTAACTACTGATAGGCATAGTTAGCAAATGAAAGATTTTAATAGAGAACAAACAATGTATTTACCTTAATAATCATAATATATGTCCCAGTCTTACAAATTTCAAGTCTCTGCCATTTCTCTCCCCACATCCACCACTGCTGGCGGCTCACCTCCAACTGCGCAACGCTAAGCGCTGTTCACATCCAGCTGCCCAACACTACAATGGCAGACAACAATGCAAACTAGCCACAGACTGCACACTGCACAGCCAGTGATTTTCATATAGAGCGCTACGTAACGTTGCCAATAAGAAAACATAAACAGCCTACTTACATATGCACATAGCACAGCCAGTGATTTTCATATAGAGCGCTACGTAACGTTGCCAATAAGAAAACATAAACAGTCTACTTACAAACTGAAGGCCGGCCGGAGTGGCCGTGCGGTTCTAGGCGCTACAGTCTGGAGCCGAGCGACCGCTACGGTCGCAGGTTCGAATCCTGCTTCGGGCATGGATGTGTGTGATGTCCTTATGTTAGGTTTAATTAGTACTAAGTTCTAGGCGACTGATGACCTCAGAAGTTAAGTCGCATAGTGCTCAGAGCCATTTGAACCATTTTTAAAACTGAAGAAACTGAAAAAAGGTGGGAATTTAAGGAGATGGGACCTGGATAAGCTGACTAAACCAGAGGTTGTACAGAGTTTCAGGGAGAGCATAAGGTAACAACTGACAGGAATGGGGGAAAGAAATACAGTAGAATAAGAATGGGTAGCTTTGAGGGATGAAGTAGTGAAGGCACCAGAGGATCAAGCAGGTAAAAACACGAGGGCTATTAGAAATCCTTGGGTAACAGAATAAATACTGAATTTACTTAATACAAGGAGAAAATATAAAAATGCAGTAAATGAAGCAAGCAAAAGGAATAAAAACGTCTCAAAAATGAGATCGACAGGAAGTGCAAAATGGCTAAGCAGGGATAGCTAGAGGACAAATGTAAGGATGTAGAGCCATATTTCACTAGGGGTAAGATAGATACTGCCTACAGGAAAATTAAAGAGACCTTTGGAGAAAAGAGAACCACTTGTATGAATATCAAAAGCTCAGATGGAAACCCAGTTCTAAGCAAAGAAGGGAAAGCAGAAAGGTGGAAGGAGTATACAGAGGGTCTATACTGTACAAGGGCGATGTACTTGAGGACAATATTATGGAAATGGAAGAGGATGTAGATGAAGATGAAATGGGAGATATGAAACTGCGTGAAGAGTTTGACAGAGCACTGAAAGACCGGAGTCGAAACAAGACCCCGGGAGTAGATAACATTCCATTAGAGCTACTGACAGCCTTGGGAGAGCCAGTCCTCACAAAACTCTACCATCTGGTGAGCAAGATGTATGAGACAGGCGAAATACCCTCAGACTTCAAGAAGAATACAATAATTCCAATCCCAAACAAAGCAGGTGTTGATAGATGTGAAAATTACCGAAATATCTGATTAATAAGTCACGGCTGCAAAATACTAACGCGAATTCTTTGCAGACGAATGGAAAAACTGGTAGAAGCCGACCTCGAGGAAGATCAGTTTAGATTCTGTAGAAATATTGGAACAAGGGAGGCAATACTGACCCTATCTTTGAAGATAGATTAAGGAAAGGCAAACCTACGTTTGTACCATTTGTAGACTTAGAGAAAACTTTTGACAATGTTGACTGGAATACTCTCTTTCAAATTCTGAAGGTGGCAGGGGTAAAATACAGGAAGCGAAAGGCTATTTACAATTTATACAGAAAGCAGATGGGAGGGAGATGAAAGGGAAGCAGTGGTTGGGAAGGGAGTGAGTCAGAGTTGTAGTCTCTCCCCGATGTTATTCAATCTGTATATTGAGCAAGCAGTAAAGGAAACAAAAGCAAAAATTCGGAGTAGGTATTAAAATCCATGGAGAAGAAATAAAAACTTTGAGGTTCGCCGATGACATTGTAATTCTGTCAGAGACAGCAAAGGACTTGGAAGAGCAGTTGAAAGGAATGGGCAGTGTCTTGAGAGGAGGATGTAAGATGAACACCAACAAAAGCAAAACGAGGATAATTGAATGTAGTCGAATTAAGTCGGGTGATGCTGAGAGAATTAGATTAGGAAATGAGACACTTAAAGTAGTGAAGGAGTTTTGCTATTTTGGGAGCAAAATAACTGATGATGGTCGAAGTAGAGAGGATATAAAATGTAGACTGGCAATGGCAAGGAAAGCGTTTCCGAAGAAGAGAAATTTGTTAACATCGAGTATAGATTTAAGTGTCAGGAAGTCGTTTCTGAAAGTATTTGTATGGAGTGTAGCCATGTTTGGAAGTGAAAGATGGACGATAAATAGTTTGGACAAGAAGAGAATAGAAGCTTTCGAAATGTGGCGCTACAGAAGAATGCTGAAGATTAGATGGGTAGATCACATAACTAATGAGGAGGTATTGAAAAGAATTGGGTGGAAGAGGAATTTGTGGGACAACTTGACTAGAAGAAGGGATCGGTTGGTAGGGCATGTTCTGAGGCATCAAGGGATCACCAATTTAGTACTGGAGGGCAGCGTGGAGGGTAAAAACCGTAGAGGGAGACCAAGAGACGAATACATTAAACAGATTCAGAAGGATGTAAGTTGCAGTAGGTACTGGGAGATGAAGAAGCTTGCACAGGATAGAGTAGCATGGAGAACTGCATCAAAACCAGTCTCAGGACTGAAGACCACAACAACAACAACTGTCCAAAAACCGTTGCCACGTTAGGGACACGTTTTTGAGGCCATACGGCATAAAAGGCGCTCAAACTGGTCAAACGGTGTAATGATTGCTGCCTTTTGCACATCTCCGGTGTGCATCGGTATTTGGCGGTAAGCTTGTTTACAATCTAGGACACTAAAGACAGTATAACTCGCTAGATAGTGAGTAAACTCCTGTAGCCGGCCTGAGTGGCCGAGCGGTTCTAGGCGCTACTGTCTGGAACCGCGCGACCGCTGCGCTCGCAGGTTCGAATCCTGCCTCGGGCATGGATGTGTGTGATGTCCTTAGGTTAGTTAGGTTTAAGTAGTTCTAAGTTCTAGGGGACTGATGACCACAGCAGTTAAGTCCCATAGTGCTCAGAGCCATTTGAACCAAACTCCTGTATATTAGGTAGCAGGTAACTGTCAATGACAGTATTGTGCATTAAGAGTCTTGTAGTCACTGTATAAACATAAGGTGTGGCCTTCCTTTGGCGCAAGTTTAATGGGTAAAGCCCATAAACTCTCCAAGGGTATGACTATTCCTGCTCTTAGAAGTTCGTCAACTCCCTTGGCGACGTGAAGTTTACCTGGCGTGAGCCAGCATTACCTGTGTCAGTCCGGGTGGGAGGACGTACTGGGTGAACAACACTAGCAAAGAATTCATGGATGGCTGTGAGTGCAGGTTAAGGGTTGGGAGCACTGGAGCAGGTAGCCCGTTACTAACCTCATTGGTTCATGAAGGTTGTGCGTACAGTGGTTATCCCCATGAAGTTTTCGTAGGCATATTGGATGTGTTTTGCGCCATATGTTGGAATCGTCATTGGGGGCTGAGTCTGATCGAAGACTGTGTAGTTGGCATCGTTCTGTGGCGAGCTCTTCAGACGTTTTTCGTATCGCGAGTTGTGTTATTTCTGATGTCTCGTTGGAAGCGTAGAGACTCCAGACACATTTTAAAGTGGACTGAGTGCTTTTGTTGAGTTTTTCTAGGGCGTTGACGCAGTCGAGTAGAAGATGGTTATGATCTTAAGTCGCGTTGATAGTTGCTTGTGGAAATGTAAAAGCTATAGTGAGGGTATGATTTGTCTTTGGAGGGGCATGGGCGATGATGCACTCGGTCATAGAGCCAGTGTCGCGTTGGATGAGTTGCTGTTGAAAAGGCCGAGTAGGAGCCGGGAGTGGTGCAGCAAGTTGGTGCCGAGTACAGGTTCTTTGACATCTGCCACCAGGATGTCCCGTGGTGATCGGTAAATTTTTGCTGCATGGAGCTGTGTGGTTGTTTTGACTCAGTGGCGGCTGAGACCGGAGATGCCGCACTGATATCAGAGCTGAAATGCACCAGACAGTATTATTGTCTGAATTCATCCAGGATATAGAGTTGCCGTTGAAGTCCAGAGCGGAAGCTGTGGCATCAGAGTTGGTGGTGGTCAGGTGCTGGTGGGCCGGTTTGGCTGTCATGGAGGGCAGCGTACACTGAGGCTGCTGTTGCTTTCTCAGTATGGTGATACGTTGTTAACTAAATTGATACATTGTCTGTGGTGCGTAACGGCGAGAATTCTGTCTGCTAATTCAAAGTCTGTAATCCAGTAGCTCCTGCTCGTTGCTAGTAATGGCAAGCTGTATTTGAGATGAGAATTTTGCAACCCACAATGGCCACAATGTATGATCGGCTTCAACTGAGGGTCAACTAATGTTCATAGTCGATGGCGTAGTTCGGGTGGGTATCTGTCTGTCAATTGCACTTTGGAGAGCAATTGCTCTTCGCGCGTTCTGGAGAGGTATTGCAAAACTGTTGATTTCGCTGTTAAATATTTGATGACAGCATGATGTTGCATATCATGTCTGCATGTTTACCCAAATGGCTCAGGAGCATGAGGAATTTTGCAGTGTCACTAGTGACGTCAGGGGCGGCGAGACTGCTGGTCCATTACTGCGAAACATATAGAGAGTAGGTCAAAACGAAATGGTGGGAGCTTGAGTTGAACACTAAATCGTGTGGAGGCGATCTCTGTTGTGCCAGTTGCCACGGAAGAATTTGTAACGATAACGTCGGCAGATGTTCTGTTTTCGTACGTGGCGCAGTTGACAGCACTGACAACTTTGTGTCTGCATGGACAGTTGTGTCAGCTCATGGTCGAAAATTAGATCACGCAGTGTGGGGGAGTCTTTGTTGCCGGCGGGCGGTCGCGGTTATGATCGGTCGAGAGGTAGTAGTTAATTATGTGCCACTTGTGAAACGGAGATGGTGGTAAAGTCGCACAATAAGCCAGCCATAGGACAGCATTTTTCGGCATTGTCATTAATTATCGATGCATTGTACTGGCGAGTGTCACTGCCACTCAGTTGCAGAGCTGTGCTGCATTCGTTCGCGTAATATTTGCGAATTGCGATGTACGTTGGTTACACAGTGACTATCTTCTTGTTCGGTAGTATACCGATGCCTATTCTCCATAATTTGCGGTCATCGTGGGTCATCAGTGTAGATCCAAAGGGTACAGGTGTGTTAGAATAGATATTTCACACGATGTGGTGCAAGAATGCACTTTAGTTACTGTACATAAGCCAGTACACGAAATAACTAGCGTGTCTGCTCTACATGAAAGAACACATCACATTAAACTTAGTAGTTAACACCAAAAATCCTTCATTTTCTGGCTGGATCGATAGTCAGTGAGGTTTCAAGATATGATGTCCCCACAGATATGTTCTACATAAATTGCTGAAAAGAGACAATAATGATTAAACAAGATTCTCCCAAGTTACTGGGCAAATACAGAAGCAAAAATACGACTACAACCTGCTTTTGCGACCTATCGCATTTTCTGGAAAAACGTGTAAAAGATTCGAAACATTTAATAATAAGTTTAAAAAAGCACTAATATACATATTTACCGATTAATCTGTACTGAGGGAACAGTTAATGCAATCTAAAAGACTTATCTTTATGAAGGCACATCTTGACTGTCTCAGGACTGTTACAAAAAATGGTTCAAATGGCTCTGAGCCCTATGGGACTTAACTTCTGAGGTCATCAGTCCCCTAGAACTTAGAACTACTTAAACCTAACTAACCTAAGGACATCACACACATCCATGCCCGAGGCAGGATTCGAATCTGCGACCGTAGCGGTCGCGCGGTTCCAGACTTCAGCGCCTAGAACCTCTCGGCCACACCGGCCGGTGACTGTTACACATGTAGATCCACCGGGTATAGGAGATGATTACAACAAATAACACACGTGATCCTGATACTCTGGAGAACAAAATTTATTAACTATATGAACATACACAAACAAACATTTTTACACAGTGAAACCGTCATATCAACTGTCAACGCCAAGTTGGACACCAGTGATGATATGTCACGAAGCAGTGTTCCCACAGAGTCCCACCACCCAGTGTGAAACAGGGCGAGAGAAGCTGCATGGAGTGTTGTGTCGGTGATATGACGCGGTGGCAGTTTGGCCTCCAAGTTGCATTGTCATCTGCAGCATTGAGGGCGCCAGGTGGTTAGGTACACTGGATGACTTGCAGCTGAAAATCGTGGAGTTGGGGTGGCAGAGCTGCCCACAGCACGTGTGTGTGGGGGGCGTTTTCCATAGAGGGTGCAGCAGATATGGGAGGCGCCAATGGTGGGGTGGTGTCCAGTGGAAGTAAACATGATGCAATCACCATTAGGATGCTGTTTCTGGATAAGTGGGAATTGAGGTTGGCTGCAGCGGGGTCACATGGTAGTGAAATGGTCTTACTAAAGCACCATGCAAAGGAGCTGTCTGTAGTCTGGTGGTCCGTGTGTTGTCCTTCAATGAAGAGGTCGTGGTCTATAATATTCATGGGTAGATCCCTGGGAAGAAAATCACTGACGTCTAGACGGAGTTGCAAGGTCGACAGTCTAGCAGTGACAGCGTGAGGGTGATTGGACACAGGGTGGGAGGATGCTTGGCAGGCATCGTCGTTCAATGCGATATTCTGAAGAGTTTCAGTCTCTTAACAGGCAGGCTTGTTTGTTTGCCGTTATACAGGATGAGGAAGGTTTCATCAAAGCAATTTGGGAGGGGGAGGGGGGAGGGAAGGGTTGTAGTGCAGGGTTTACTGTGTCTTCACTCAACATGACGAACTCGCAATCTGTGGGAGTTTTGTGGACAATCACTTTTGGTACTGAGTGTGGAAGAGGTGGTCGTGTTCAGAGGCACGTTACGTATTTTTTAACACGGGCATGTAGGTCTAACAGATCGGTGGGTGCGGTTGTCTTGAAGTACGAAGTCCGCTGGGAGAGACAGCATCTCGCCATATAGGAGTTCAGCCAGAGACTCTCTGAGGTCCTGTTCTTAAGCTGAGCAAATTCCGAGGAGGATCCAGGTAAGCGCCTCCAACCAGTGTCCCCCATGGCACGTGAAGGTCACTTTCAACGTGTGGTGCCATCGTTTGACCCGTTCATTGCTTTGAGAACGGAATGCTGTAGTTCTGAATTGCGCAGTACGTGTCAAGCTGAATAGATCGGAGAAGAGTATTGACTCAGATTGCCAGTCATGATCAATTGCAATCGGCATGGGGCAGCTGAATCTTGATAACCGTGTTTCAATGAGCGCTTTCGCAGTGGCTTTAGCTGTAATTTCTTTAAGTGGTGCTGCCTCAACCCATCGAGTGACACGGTCTATAGTCGAGAGAATAACGCATTTGCCGTCAAAGCCTGGTAGTCGGCCAATGAGATCGATATGAATGTATTGGAAGCCGCCTTTTGGGATATCGAACTGACATGGGGGTAAAAAACCTTACTTTTTTCGCATGTTATGCTCGTGCCGGCCCAAAGTTTGCAGTCTTTTTTGACGTTAGGTCAGACAAACGTGTCTGTCACTAGGCAAATGATAGGATAAATACTGGGGTGTGCAACATTTTGAAGCTGTTCAAAAATGGCTCGACGGAAGCATTGAGGTACAAGTGGTCACATCCTGTTTGAGAAGTATCACTCGGTATGGGATGAGTCACAAGTGGGTTATGACAAAGCTCGATTCGTCTCGAGATTATGGGTGAGGGCTTGTAACTGATGGTCGTTTTGTTTAACCTCAGCAAATTTATCATAATCGATGGTAGATGGCAAGGCGCAGATGCCTGAAAATTAGTCCGCCGGGCTGCCTAGTCCACTGTTGGTTGGGTTGTGAATGGAGTCCGTGAGCGGGCAAAGATACTGTAAATAATCAGTGGATATCACACCTTTACTGAAATATCATACTAGCTCGTAGATCGCTAGGAGCTCCCTGTCGTAGGTGCACCACTTGCTTTGGGACGGAGTACGTTTGCAAGAGCAGAACTGGAGTGGCTGTGGTATCCCCATCTCCTGTTTTATCACAGTCACAACAGGAGAGACACTCGTGTATGCTATTATGACCAGCTAAGCATCGCGAAAGGGGTGGCCCAGGGTGATGGACTGGTCTTGGCAGTCTTTGATGCGTTTTAACGGTGCCTGCATCTGGTCGTTCACTGTGTTTACAACTGCCAAGAGCATGTTTGCCGGTAAGGGCTTGTGTTAGTCACGCTTGTAAAGACGCTGCTTCTGGAATATGTCTTCCCTAAAAACTTTTCATGCCTATGAATCCTATGAATCTGCATAGTTTTAATAGTCTTTTGGTGGATGCAGTTTTCAGATAATGTCGGAATATTGGGGCATGGGCCTTATTCCTGAAGCATTTACAGTGTGGCCGAGGCAGACAACTTCTCTCAGACGCAGTTGACATTTGTCTTCGCTTGCTTGTGAGAGAGGGTGTCTAAAACTTGTTTAAGATGGTTGTTGTTGTACAATATCTCTTCAGGTGAGAAAGTTAGGATGTCATCCACATAGGTCTAAGAAACTGGGAGCTTGAAGAGTTACCAACAGATAAAATGTTGCCATGTTTGGGCCCTGTTTTTAAGTCCATACAGTGTGAACATAAATTACAGTTGACCAAATGGCATGATTATGACTGTTTTGGGAATGTCATTTTACAATCACTGACACTGAAAATGAAGACATGTATGTCTGAAATTGGGTAGTTGTCCATGACAGTATGAGCATAAAGGATCCTATAGCCGCTGCACAACTTGACAGAACTGTCTTTCTTGGGGATTAGTTTTATGAGTGAAATCCAGCAACTGTCAGAGGAGTGTTCAATGATGGTTTGCCAACTAATAGTAGGTCAGGTAGTAGTCAACATGGTCTGTGAAGTACTGGGGAGCCAGATCTGCTGATGATTTTATGGATTGTTCCATTCTTAATGGCGCATTGTCTGACACATGCTTGCAAGGATCACTCAGATCCTCAGTGGAGGGTGAACAATTGAGCAGTGTTGTACTATCCTTGTCAAGTGACTGTGGGAGCGATGTTGCGGGCATCCGTGTGGGAGGCGACAGATGTGCCAAGCTAGCATGTTGTGAGTGTGTCAGCGAGGAGGAAGCGACGAGTGGAGGCAGTTGGTGTGGCCTACGATGTACTGCTGCGTCAAGATGAGTTCATGTTTAACTTCCTGAATCTTGTCTCTGATGGTGTTTTTGTTGTGGCATAAATGAAAAATCACCTCAAATGTGTCAGAATCAAGTTGTTGGACATGTTGCAACTGATCGATTATGAGAAGGCACTCCTTAAGCAGCTGATGACTGGCAGGTGTGTCTGCAGGCGATGGGGGCTAGGGTCTAGAGAAGGCTGAGCCATTACGCTGAGCCATCAAAAGGTGTGGTTCAAATGGCTCTGAGTACTATGGGACTTAACGTCTGAGGTCATCAGTCCCCTAGAACTTAGAACTACTGAAACCTAACTAACCTAAGGACGTCACACACAACCATGCCCGAGGCAGGATTCGAACCTGCGACCATAGCGGTCTCGCGGTTCCAGACTGTAGCCCATAGAACTGCTCGTCCACCCTGGCCGGCAAAGGGGTGTGGCTGAGGATCCCAGTGGTGGAGTGGCCACTGGTTGTGTGTATCACACTGCTGCTGGAGAGGTCTGGGACCAAGCTGAAGTGACGGAGTAATGGTACTAATAACGGGTTTTGTCACATCCATGATGATAAATTTCCAGGTGAACTGTTTTGTGAGGCCAAGGTCAGGTGTGTGGACCTGTGAACCATATACTTGGATTGTCAGATTGTTCACAGCATGGAGATGGATGGGTGTTTAGACAGGTGTTGCACTTAGCGAAGAGGCAGTGAAATGCTGATCTCAGGCGCAGTGTCGAAGAGCTATATTCAGCTGCTGATGTAGTGGTGCACAAAAGGTCTGTTATCACGAAGTAAGTGCGATGGGTGTGATTCGTCATTACCTCCAAGTGTGTCAAATCGACTTAAACATTCAGAGTGCCTGGTGCACATCCAGCTAACTGTGCATTTAGTTTGGGAAACTGCATGGTAGTCAGCAGTCGCGGGCAGCAGCAGCAGCGTATGTTGCATGATACCAGCAGAAGCAGTTGTCCTCAGGTGCAGTGTGGTTGGTGCATGTTACAGCTGTATTCATTCGACATGGTTGGTGGTGTTCTGCACAGGCATGAATGTGGCAAGGTGAGTGGCGTGCCACGTATGCATGAACATGATGCGGCTGACAGTGTTTTGCACAGGCGTGGGCTATACAGATATCAGGCAGGCAGAGGTTTATGATGTTATGCGAAGATACTCGTTTTGGCTGAGTGTGGTGATGTCAGAGTCGGCGGGAGTCGGCAGAGTTGGCTCAGTTTGTTGTTGGTGGGGCGTTGTATGAGTTGCATTGGAAACTGCCAATTATGCCCATCGCCATTGTTGTCAACATTATTTATTATTGTGTGTTGTATGATCGAATGTATGCTGGCGTTGGGGTCACAAGTGTAGATGCATTAGGTATAGAAGATGATTATGACAAATAACGACATGATCCGAATACTCTGAAGAACAATATTCATTAACAATAAGAGCACACACAAACAAACATCTGAACACTGAAGTCATCAGATCGACTGTCTGTGAAAGAGCCTGATGCGCCATAGACAAGTCGGCCACCAGCGATGTTACCTCATGAAGTAGTGTTGTTTTCAGCAGCTTGTACTTCTTTAGTCTTCGAATTTGTTAACCTTCAAATATAGCTGCAGAGTTTTGCAGATAATTGATGTTGGTGGATGCATGAACAGACATACCCCATACTTAAAAAATTATTTTAACTCGGTTTCAGCCGTTATGATCTGAGGTACATCCCACTTAGTAAAAACACCATGATTATTTTCAGTATATACACAGCCTAAATCAGTAGTGGGCTAAAATTTAATTTCATATTTGTCATGGAAAGTTTTGTTATTCAAATAAGATATACGGAATAAAATTTTCAGATTCTGGCAAGTTTTATATACCTGACTCAGTGAAAAAACATATTGTAACTCAAATGAAAGGAAACAGATAAAGGAACAAAGGAACAAAGGAAACAGATAAAGGAACTAACAGTAGCATCATGGAATGTGAGGACAATGCTTCAGCCTGGAAAAATGAAAGAAATAGCCAATGAAATTTTAAAACTGAAATATGATGTCGTAGGGCTACAGAAAATAAGATGGCAAGGGAATGGGCAGATATATAAACCTGAGTACTCAGTGGTACAGTGGACCAGAAGAAAGAGCAGGCCAACTTGGAACAGGGTTTATAATAACTAGGGAAGTTAGAAAAGCCTTCTAGAATTTCAACTCATAATTGAAAGGATGTGCAGACTCAGACTAAGAGGGAAATTTAGGAATATATCGATAGTGAATGGACATGCACCAACACAGGAAAAGAGGATACAATTAAAGAACAGTTCTACGAAGACTTTGAACAAGTGTGCTGTGCAGTACCTAAATATGACCTGATGCTATTAGTAGGAGATTTTAATGCAAAAATAGGGAGGAATGAACATTCATACGGACTTTCTGGAAAATATTCACTATATGAAGAAAAAAACGAGAATGGAGATTTACTATGCCAATTCGCAGCAAGGAATAATATGATTATTAAAAGTACCTGCTTCCCACACAAAAGGATCCATCTCGGTACTTTGTAGTCTTCAGTCAATGGAGTAGTCAATCAGATTGATCATATTTTAGTGATTGTACGCCACTCCATGTCAGATAGTGATATACGGAGCTACAGAAAACCAAACTGTGACTCAGACCACTTTGTGAAAAAATAAGTCTTGAGAGAAAAACTGGCACTAACAAATGGCAACAGAATAGAAAAGATAATGAAATGGAATACAGAAAAACTGAAAATCCCTGATGAAATAAAAAAAATACCAAGTAACACTAAGCAGAAAGATGAGCGATGAAGAGACTGTAGTAGGAGTAGACGAAAGGTGGAACAGGATTGAATAAGCCATTAAAGATGTTGCAGAGGAAATAAAAGGCATAAGAAGGAATAGAAGAACCCAGGAATGGTTTGATGAAGGTTGCATGTCAGCAATAAAGAAAAAGAACAGGGCAAGAACAAAAGTGCTACAGAGAGAAAACAGAAATAATGTGGAACAATATAGAGAATTAAGGAGAAGAGCTAACAGACTGCACAAGAGAAAGAAAAGAGAGTGGACTCAGAAGAAATTTCAAGAACCAAAAGAGTTAAAGGAACAGAGTGAAATAAGAAAGTTCTGTCATGTTGTATGCAAAACGAAGAATAGATTCCAGCCATAAACAATGGCCTGTTCCAGTAAAGATGGGAAAATGATAAGGGAGGAAGAACAGATAGTGGGAAGATGGGCAGAGTATTTCAAAGTTACACTAAGCACCAGCCTAGAAGATGAAGAGACAGCCCCACAGGAGGAAAGAGTGGAGCTGGAAGTAGACAATGATACCAGTGAGGCAAGAAAGCCAACACTACAGGAGGTCTCCCAGGCTGTGACAACTCAAAAAGCAATCGAGCCCCTTGGAAAGACAGCATAATCGCTGAGTTAATAAAAACTGGTGGTGAGGCTGTAATAAAGCAACTGTACACGTTAATATCAGATATATGGGAAAGAGAAACTATGCCAGATAATTGGAAAACTGGAATAATAATCCCCATTTATAAGAAAGGGGACAGACCGGCATGTGAAAACTATAGAGGTATAACACTCCCAAGCACAGCTTATAAGATCTCCACAAGTATATTAAACGAAAGGATACAAAATGTACAGAAGGCATACTAGGGGAATATCAGTGTGGCTTTCGACCAGACAGAGGAACAACTAATCAAATATTTGTGATAAAAGTTATGGAAATGTTCTATGAATATGATATAGATCTGCATTTCCTACTCATCGACTTCAAACAGGCCTTTGACAGCATAAATCCCCAAGAACTATATGGAGTACTGGAAGAAGTTGGTATATGTGCTAAATCAATAAGACTAATCAGAATAACAATGACAGAGACAAGAGCAAAAGTAAAGGTCCTTAGCAGAACAAGTGAAAGCTTTGACTTTAATAAAAGCGTGAAGCAAGGTGACAGTCTCTCCACTGTCGTATTCAATGTAGCCCTGTATAGTGTAATAAGTAAAATCAACAAAAGACACACCATAGTTTTGAAAACTAGCCTGATGTATGCACACGCTGATGAGATTGCTATAGTAGGAAGAAATATCAATACACTCCAAGAAACGTACTGGGCAATGGAAACAGAAGCCTTAAAAATTGGCCTCATAGTAAATGAAAACATAACAAAATATATGGTAATGCCACAATCTCAGGCCAGAAGAGCCCCTAAAAACCTAAACACCAATGGGAAATGCTTCAAAGGAGTGTCGTCTTTTAACTACTTGGGAGTCCTAATAACAAATGATAATAGTGTTGGAAAGGCAATAAGGGAAAGAAACAAGCAGGAAACAGAGTTTGCTTATCAAATATGGAACTTTTCAGAAATAGCCTTGTTACAAGAAAAACAAAACTGCTAATAATAAATTCCCTAATCCGCCCAGTAATCACATACAGGTCAGCGGTATGGACGTTGACAGAACATGATAAAATTGCACTAAGAACAACTGAGCGGAAAATACTACGCAAAATCTATGGGCCAATAAGGGAGGCAGAATGCTGGAGAATACGCTACAATGCCGAATTACAAGAGTTAATACAAGGTAGGGACAATGTAAAATTTGTGAAATCACAGAGAATACGATGGGTAGGACAATTGGAGAGAATGGCAGAGGATCCAATTCAAAAGAAAATGATGAAACGTGTGACCCATTCAACTAGGCGAAAAGGGAGACCTAGAAGAAGATGAATTTACGTCGTAATAATGGATCTCACCAGTATGGGAGTCCAGGGGTGGAAAAGAGCAGCAAATAACCGAGAAGTGTGGAGGAAGATCTTTGAAGAAGCCAAGGCTCACCAATGGCTGTAGCGCTACTGAATAATAATAATAATATGGGTAGGAATGTCACCTTTTTGAGAAAATGACTTGAATGTTGCTTGAAGTAACTAAATTTGAACAAAATGCATTCTGAAAGCTATTTTTTTACAAGTGATAAGTGAAGTGTAGCCTAAGACTAAGTATGACTAGAGAAACGTAGGAAATCTTCCATAGCACCTTTAAAGTTGCTGGTAGAACTCATTTTTAACAGCCTCGTTCAGAATGAAGGTAATGCCCATCAGTCTATTTTGTCACGTAATTGTATACCCATGCCAACAGGATTGCTGGCTGCATGTTGCGCTGTGCTACGCCCCATAAAGATTGAGACGGTCCCAGTTCCTGGGGAGGACATATTTTCGACCTTTAATTTCACTCTTATGTATACTTTCTTACCAAATGATTCATTTGGGTCTGTACATTGGGTGTAGATGTACACATCTATGTGGCTATGTTCTTCGGAGTCTAGTAACAACTCAGCCTTTTAACACATGTGGCATTACCTCTCGGAAATGCTTGCAGTGAGAGGCAGTATGCAGATTTAGGTTATCATAGCGCTATTTATTGCAAAACGGTGTCGAATGCACTAATCAATTTATCACAGCGAACTCCATATACCAAAGACAATCACCTCACAGGTACTCAACCACTGACTTGTATTATTCAAATTATACTTACTTAAATTTATCTAAATGTTGGGTTTTTACTGCTTGTAGCAGTTTGCTTTATAACTTCAAGTTAAGATACTTGTGACTCTCATGTATGACCGAAAATGGCGTGTCTGTCTTACAGTGTTTGTTTTACTGTGCAAATGTACTTTTTGTCTTTAGTTTAATTTCTGTACGTTCTCTTTGAAATACGAGGTGTGAATAAAGAACAACTGGACTGATGAAGTCACAGAGTAAGATGAACGATTAATAGCTGTGAAACGTGCAGATATCTCTGTTGTCTGTAGACAAATTAGTGTGACCGTGGCCTTCGTTGATGTAAGAGCTTTTTCTTTGTTTTGCTGAAAAAATGGTAAGTCTTATAACAAAGCAACATATTGACTTGAAGTTGCACATGAAACTTTGAAAAACTGCAGCTGAAACCCATCTGTTACTAAAAGAAGTATATGATGAATACTGTTCATCACGTGCGCGAGTTTTTGAGTGTTTTAAGCGTTTTAAAGGTGACTCAGAAAACGTTGAAGATGATTCACGCCCGGGACACCCTTCAACATCAAAGACGAATGAAAATACTGAAACAGTTATTGATGTTTCTGAGCGACAGTCATACGATAATTTTTAAATGAACACACCGCCATTTGACTGTAATATTGTTTATTTCACTACGACCTAGGTTTCGGCCTTTTATGCCATTTTCAAGTGATTTATCTCCTACAATATATGTTAATGACATAAACTCAATCACTTGAAAATGGCGTAAAAGGCCGAAATCTAGGTCGTAATTTAAACAACAATACAGTCAAATGGCGATATGTTCATGCCATTTTCAAGAGTTCGAGTTTATCTCCTGCACTATATGTTAATGACATAAACTCAATCACTTGAAAATGGCAAAAACGCTGAATCTAGGTCGTAATCAAACAAACAACAATACAGTCAAATGGCGGTCCGTTCATTTTAAAACATTGAAACAGTAGGTGGTCTGATTCAATCTGACCGTTAGCCGAGTATCCTATCGATGGCTGAAACTGAAGGAATCGACAAAGAATGCGTGAGGAAAATTTTACGTAACCAATTTAGCATGAGAGAAGTGTGTGCGATACTGGTACCAAAAACTGTCGCGACCACACAAAAAGAAGCTCGTGAAAATGTTTATACTGGCAATCTGAATGACACTAAAAATGATCCGAGTTTCTCGGAACTAGTGATAACATGTGACGGATCTTTGTTTTTCACTTATTCTCCAGAAAATAAGCGCCAGTCCATGCACTGGAAGGGCTCAATTTCACCGACAGAGGGAAAAGCTCAGTTGATCAATGAAAGAAGGAAGTACAAACTTATTCGGTGAAATTCAAGAATAGAGAAATACAAGGCGCTGACTGGTAGGTGGAAAGAGTACACTGAAGGCGCCTATGAGGGGGAAGATCTGTCTGTTGTGATCCGAAGCAGGAGTCACTATAGAAGAGATAGGAGATCCAGTATTAGAATGAAAATTTAAGAGAGCTTTGGAGGATTTAAGATCAAATAAGTCAGGAGGGATAAATAACATTCCATCAGAATTTCTAAATCATTAGGGTAAGTGGCAACGTTGGTGAGCAGAATGTATGAGTCTGGCGACATACCACATGACCACATCCACACAATTCCGAAGACTGCAAGAGCTGACAAGTGCGAGA